>NC_091537.1:63272500-63897500 GCF_042242935.1 Bactrocera oleae | reverse complement strand
AAACTTCAATATATATGAAAGCTCAGGTTATGCTTCACATGTACTACATTTACATATTGGCTTATTGGTTTTTTAAAGGTATAATCTTGTATATCATATGATGCACATCCGCAGGCCCAAATAGTGATGCAAAGTATTCATGACAACGAATTCCCAGATAATCTTACATTCATACACACGGTTCAAATATATTGGTGCTGATGAAACCGATGAAGATAGGTTTGCACTATAATTACTGAAAACTTGATACCTTGTCAAAAAAAGAAACAACCAGAAACCCAATACAGCTAGAATTTAAGCTTTTTGCAGTTGCTTCACAAAGTAATACCGAAAGTCAAATTTGTGAAAAGTTGAAAAAAGCACATATAAAAAATAAAAATAAAATTTAAGAATCCATCTTCTATTGGAATACAAGTGAACAGCTTTTGGATCTTGAAACGTTTTCGTACCATCATTGCAATATTTGTGATTGTGTGTTCTTTGGTAATTTTACATCCTTGGTTCACTTGAGATTCATGCGCAGCTCTCTTGCTACCAACAAAATGGACAGACACCTAAATGGTTCTCAGGCCTTTGCTGTAAATCTGCTTGACCGTGAGAAAAATGCAACCAACGTATGACCGATGTGTCGTACAAGTAGATCGCAAGAGTCAGCGTTGGGCTCAGTAACGATTACCTTGGGATGTTTTGTTTTTGCATTCAAATGGTTCTCCGTACATTCAAATATTTATTTCTTGTTTGTGAATGTATCATACTTTATACGCTGGCATTTTTGTGGGTATGCTTGTATTTATGTGCATGTTTATTTGGTTATTTTATATTTTTATGTTGCCATTGTGAGTTTTAATGATTTCTGGCGCTGTTATTCAATAAATTTCCTCAAATATACAAACAGGACAACATTTTGTTAAATGACGTCCGTTTTCTACTAATGTTAAAACTTAATCAAATAAGGAGTTAGTAATTGTAAACCTTTACACAAAAAAAATCAAAGCTTGATGGAAAAAGCTAAAGCTGCATAAATTATAAAAATACTAATCTTTCCCAATTATTTTGTATATACAACTATACTACTCTATATCCCCTTACTTTATGCTTTATCCTTTATGCTTCTTCAAACTTTTTAACACAGTCCCTAAAAGCAGTTATTTCTTTATTTTTTACACTTTTTTTGTTCACCTAATGGTTTTTGTATCGCCTAAAACTAATCGAGATAGATATACGGTTATGCATATATAAATTATCAACGACCAATTTCAACCAAATCCAGTACATCACATTATCCTAACATTCCTATATTACAGTGTAACTAACTTCATTTTAAATTTCATATGATTCTTTTATTTTTCAGGACACAAATCAATCACCAATGAATGTATCGGGATAAACCTTTGCACGAATAGTACGTTTAAGGTGTGTCACCTTATGACCAAAACATGTCAAAATCAGACTACAACTGTTCAAGCCCAATGATACCGAATATGTGGAAGCCAGTTGCTATTGCGAACTTTTTACAGAAAATATCGGTCAATCTGTCAGATATATTCTTGAAATTCTGAAAGAATACTTGCAAGTTATGAGAGTATAAAAAGTTCGGTTACACCCGAACTTAGCCCTTCCTTACTTGTTTAATATAAAGTTTTGCTAACATCTGAGGTATTTCCTATTCCAAGCTTGCAAATTGCGTGGATATAAAATGTTCGGCGAACTTATGGCCAATTCATATAAAACTTTTGCTTCGCTTTGCGTCAGATATTTGTTTTAACGACAAGTTCGATGTACGCTTTTATATGAGTACGTTAACATAAAAAGTTTTCGACGCGAAGCCAAGCAAAATGTTGGGCAACTCTCATGTTTTTACGCTTTGCCAAGCAACCGTCGCCGATTTTATTAGAGAGAACCACTGAAAGCAAATCGTTCATTGTGGCATACCATTTGTGTTCTGCACTTGGTTATTTCACTATAAAATATCACACGTTAATGTTGTATTTGAATTGGCTTTAGGCCTTTCTTACTTGTTCTATTATTATTTTATTTTTCTGATTATACCGTTAGAGCGGTGGTTAAGTGCTCTGGGTACGATCAAATAATTCCATCAAACGCTTTAAGTATATTTATGTCGTCGGCTTTTGTCTGTATAATGAAAATCAAAAAATTTTGATATTTCTATTTGACGGCAGCAAGTTTGATCGTGTTCACTCATGTTTGACAAGCAAAATATTATTTGCATAGTGACATTTGAAAAAAGAACAAGTCGCGGATGAAAAAAAATTATGATTATATATTAGTCAAAAAGCTAAAATGTAATTAAAAGACGAGAAGTTTCCATAAATCTTTATTTTTATATTATTTAAATGTTTTAGATTTGTTTTATTTTTTTAATATAAAATTTTTTTTTGAGTCATGTTAAAATTTAATGAACTTTTAATTGTTTAAAATCATTAATTTATGAGTTACTGACCGTATAATAGTGATTATAAGATTAAGTTACTTTAGTTAAATATCTAAGCGTTCTCGCATTACTGTGTCTTTGTTTTTCTATTGACATTTTTCCTATTTGCGTTCTTTTTTCCAATAAAACTGCAGCAGACCCTAATATAAGCAAATTGTCTTTCGATGATGACATGACAACCGGACTATGTGAGTGCACATATGCAATGCTTAACATAATTATTTAACCGCCTCCAGGGCACTTTAATCAACGGACGTGAAAAATTTATAGAAAATTATATAAAATACTTCCTTCAATTACACACTAAATATACAAACGATAGTTTTTTATTCACTCTTCAAAATTTTTCTAGCACTAATTTAATCCTAAAGTAATATTTAATTTATAACACGATTTTTTGTAACACAACCATAACGATATTCCGAAATATTTTCCTGAATGTGATCGCAGCAGCAGCTGTCAATACAAACTGGAATTAAAATGGAATATTATTGATCATCCGATTCTGCGATCGTAGCGTAGTCTGCTGAATCGAATATAAAACATTTCTTGATCAACAACAATGTATAAATTTTAAATTATTATATTCAAATAAACAACTAAAATTATATTGTACCATTCTCGCATCCACCTGAATATACTAATAATATATAATAATAATTCCATGAAAATCGGTCCAGCCGTTTAGGAGCAGTTTAGTGACCTACACAGGCACAGAAGAAATACCTTTATATATGTATTGCATTTACTGCCATTTACTGGCAAATACTTTTATAAGATTAAGTAATAACCATTTTTTATTAAATGACAAATCTAAGTTAATTCTATTTTCATTTCCTTCTACTTTTAGTGTTACCGTACCTGGATATCAGGGAAATCTACAAGCAGCAATATCTCACAGCGCGTCATTGGCCGCCTGGGAACGATTTGGTGTGGAGTTTAGCCTGACTTTTGTCGTTGTACTCACTTATTTTGTTTCAACCGACTCCATGAAGCGTTTTATGGGCAACTCGGCCACTACAGTGGGGTCTGCGTATAGTGCTTGCAGTTTTGTTTCTGTAAGTAGATTTTATATGCCTAGTAGTACTACATACATATAACGAGGTAAGTATTTACGTATACACGAGCGTTAAATTGCATATGTATGACATATTAAGACCTCGGTCTTTGCGATATCTAAAAATTAGTTCCAAAAACTAGTTCCTATTATTAATTAAGGTAGCAATGAAACTCGATTCGTTCTACGTACCCATGGATACGCTATGAATGTAACTTTTTTAGGCGCGTATTTAGGTGTGTACAAAATTCACTCATACATATGTATGTATATGTATGTGGTAGGTATGTTCAAAACATTGTAGGAAACACCTGTCGTTTCGGAACTTCTAATGCGAATGTAGTCGGTATAAAGAAACAAAGAAGAGGTAGGAAATCAATGACTATTTAGGAATCTTGAAAGTACCCATGACATCCTCATGTGTATGTTATTAGGTGTATATTATACACACACTTATATATATATTTATATATATATATATACATATATATAGAGAGAGAATATATGTGTGTATTCGGTTGTGATATTTGTAGTAGCAAAAAAATGTACCTATTAAAAATAGGATTCCAAAAATGTGACAGGATGAACAAGGTAGTCCATTAGGTATAACATATGTTAATATTTTAAAATCTGTGAAAAGCGTCTAATTACAATTGTATGCTTTTTTATTGCAGATGCCTTACTTAAATCCGGCTCGTTCGTTAGGCCCATCTTTTGTACTTAATAAGTGGGATAATCATTGGGTCTATTGGTTTGGCCCACTTGTCGGCGGCATTGCATCCGGCTTGCTATTCGAATATGTTTTCAGTACGCGCCGAAACTCACGTGCTCACAAACCAAATGTTGATAACGACTCTTCCTCCATACATTCCGAAGATGAACTTAACTTCGATTTAGACGTTGAAAAGTCACACATGCCTGCTAAATACCCTCAGAGTACATATCCACGCGGACAAGCGAGTACAAAAACGGCGATCCCAAGTAACACTGGTACTATTCCAGGTGGAGCAAACTATTGCCAGAATTTGTATACAGCACCTCCTCTTAATAAATTTGATCAGTCAGAGCCATTGTATGGTGGCACACGTTCCCTGTACTGTCGCTCACCCACACTCACACGTACAAACCTAAATCGTTCACAGTCTGTATACACCAAGAGTAACACAGCTATTAATCGGGAGATTGTACCTCGTCCGGGGCCATTAGTACCGGCACAAAGCTTATACGGCATGCGTATGACACAGACCCAAACACAAGCTCAGTCATCGCATTTACAAAATCAGAATGTACAGAATCAGTTACAGCAACGTTCAGAGAGCATATACGGTATAAGGGGATCAACAAGGCAACATCAACAATCTCATCAGCAACAGCATCAACAACAGCAACATCAACAATCTCATCAGCAACAGTCACAACAACAGCTGCAACATCATCAGCAACAACAACATCATCAACAACATCACCATCAACATCAACCAGCACAACAATCACAACTTCACCAACCACCACAACCCACAAATCAAGATGGTCAACAGGGCTTTCAGCCTGTATATGGTACACGTCATAACCCAAATCCACTCGATGGTAATCTTAAATACGATCGTCGGCCTGAGTCGGCGTACGGCATGGCCATGCATCGGAACCGTGGCCAATCGGCACAATCGGATGACAGTTCATATGGATCATATCATGGTTCAGCAGTAACCCCACCAGCACGTAATCCAAATTCTGGCGAACCGATTCTCATGTATGCCCCACCCCCACCGATGACATCGAGTCATTCCCAAGTCGTTGCTCCACCATCCATTCGTACGCAGTCGGAGCGCAAAGTAACAGCACCAGTTGTCGTGTCTCAGCCGCCGCAAATAGCGACCGGTGTAGTCACATATACTGCGAGTTCCGGTCAAGGTATGCCACCACCACCTCAACAGACGACGCAACAACAACCTCAGCAGCAACCTCCATCACAACAACAACAGCAATCGCAACAACAACAAATCCTCACTCAGCAACATCAACCTTCCCAACAACAACAACAACATTATGGTATGTTACCAATGCGGACCAATTGAAATAGGAGCTTGCGCGTAGCCAACGACAATGATTATCTAATTGGAAGTGTATAGGTTAAATGCTCGAGACTTATATGTAAATATATTCGGAATATATGTATATATATGGGTTTGCGAATTACGCATTTTTAAAAATACGACTGTACAGTCGTGAGTTTCAATATGAGGCATATTGCCTGAACTGTTTTAAATTGTTCGAGATTTATTTTTTATACGTATCTACAATAGTTATTAACTCTAGTTTTATTTCGCAATTTGAAATAACTTTAATTTAAAGCCTTTATGAAAAATACATTACATTTAGACTTAGTTGAGTTCAAAAATATATTTTTATTGATATTGCTTCAGTTTGTAGTAAGCTAATTAATAGTTATATAAATAATTTTGTATGAAAGTACATGTATGTTAATTTTTTTTTATATTATTAACAATAGAAGTACAACAATTTCAGTAGTGTAGGAATGAATTATTGGCTGTAAGTTTATAATAAAATAATACAAAGATATACATATACTTAATAAACGTTTACTAATGTACATACAAACATATGTATATTTATATTATTTTTATGTATGTATGTATATGGACTTTTGTAAATCTACAACCGGAATTCGTCAATAAAATGCAAATATAAATCCCATATTTACTATTATTTCTATGAACAGGCTTGTATGTACCGTAAATAAAGCTACTTGTAAATTGATACAGGAGTATTGTAGAATCGGATAGTTGTCGGAATCAGAATTGAAACCGATAAAAAAATGTAGTAGGTGTTATGAAATCAGATATTATTGGTTTGACGTTCGAAACAGAAATTGTATCGGTATTGGGTGTCACTGAAACCAATTTTATCGGTTTTGTTATCAGAAACAAAGCAAGAGGATTTTGCTGACAGATTTGAAATGTAAGTTAAGAAAATTATTGTTACGATTTAATTTAGCGTTATTTCTATAGGGGAAAACATAAGAATAAAACAAAAAATGTCATAATTATCGAGTTTATGGAAAAAATCAAGATATTTTAAGAAAATTTGCAAAACGTAACAAACGCAATTTAACACCCAAATGCGTCTTTATGCAGTCGATAATGTGATATAAATCTGTAAAGTAAGCATGTATACAAACATACAAGTAAATGCAATCCAAATTTCATATGCGACTCCACTGGTGCATCAAGTGGATTACTGTGATCTTTTTATATATTCCTTTTATTTTTTTGCTACAGAGTATAATAGTTTTGTTCACCTAACGGTTGTTTGTATCACCTAAAACTAATGGAGTTAGATAAAGGGTTATATATATTATATTTTTTTTCTCTAAACTATTATAATCGAATTTAAGTCTTATGTTGTGCGATTAGTACGTTGTTGCAGTTCTAAAGCAGCAAAGTTCTTAAGATAAGTGGTTTGTGTATTACGTAAATATGAACTTAAAATGCTCAGATTTGGCGTAGCATACATATGTATGTCTACCAATATAACGAGGTCTCCAAGTCTTTCAATAGAAGCCCATACCATCACCGAAAGTTGACCGAAATTTACAGTTGTATAATATTTTTATACTCTTGCAACTTGTTACTACAGAGTATAATAGTTTTGTTCACCTAACGGTTGTTTGTATCACCTAAAACTAATCGAGTTAGATATAGGGTTATATATATATAAATGATCAGGATGAAGAGACGAGTTGAAATCCGAGTGACTGTCTGTCCGTCCGTCCGTCTGTGCAAACTGTAACTTGAGTAAAAATTTGGTAAAATCTTGATGAAACTTGGTACACATGTTTCTTGGTACCGTAAGACGGTTGGTATTGCAGATGGGCGTAATCGGACTACTGCCACGCCCACAAAACGCCATTAATCAAAAACAAATAAATTGCCATAACTAAGCTCCACAATAACATACAAGACTGTTATTTGATACACAGGATCACATTAGGGAGAGGAATCCGCAGTGTAAAATTTTAAGAGAAAAAATGTTTTTAGTACCTCTATTGACAGTGTGAAGATGGGTGAAATCGACTGATAACAACGCCCACCCCCCATATAACGTTACTGTTAAAAACTATTAAAAAAATGCCCAAAAAAATTTTTTATATCTCAATTATGTTAAAAGTAAAACAATTCATTAAAAAAATTTCTACAAAAACACATACAAAAAAACATTTTGGACGATTCCACCAAAGGGATTTCGGTAAAGAATATATCCACGAAATATGTAGTTTACAAGTCATCGGCTTGTACTACAAAAACAATGAGACTTAAAATTGTCATCTAACGTAGGTAGTGTGGAGCCAATTATAAACACGCTAGAGAACGTAACAAAAAATAATAAACTTTCCGACGAAGCAATTTTGAATACAGATGAAAACGTTAATTTTTGGAAATCGCTATCCGAAAAATATACGTTCTTTCTGAAGAAACATCTGCACCAGAAATTAACCCGAGGCCACCAAAGAAAGGTTAATATTTTTAGCTTGCGCAATTGCTTCGAGTAATTGGAAATTTTCAGCACCTTAGACCGTAAATTAATACTTCATTAAATTTTTGTTTACTAAGGGATTTTCAAAAATAGTAACACAAAAATGCTTGGAAATCGTTAAAAAAACAGAGGTAAATTGAAATTTTTTTTTCTAAAAAGTAAAATTTTCCCATTTTGCTGTCGTTGAATTAAATTAGACACATAAATATTTTGAACCGAATGTAGTAGGTTATTTATTAAAAAAGATAGTTTTATTATAGGTAAAAAAATTATTGGGTTTTAAGCATTTTTCGATTTTACGAATTAACTGTAATAAGGATCGTTACTTTTCAAAACATTTTTGGAATTTTACAAAAACAAATATTTATTTAGTTGAATACAACATTGTATCAAAATTGCAAAAAAAATTTGAATTAAAATCAAAAGCATTAAAAGGGCATAACCTTTATTTTATTTTTAGACTAGTGTAGTTATACAAGTATATCTTGAAGTTCATAATGGTATGAATCTTCATGTTATATACGCAGGCGCTATCCTCGCGCTGTGACAAAACAATATAAAGAAAGTATCGAAGTGATGATAGGCCACCCCACAAATTGGTATTATTTTGCCTCCATAAACAGCATTTTTGGACAAAAAAATCTTAACAATAAATTCTGAGTACTAGGTGACTTTTACATCAAAAAATTAGAAATTTGATGATAGTTTTAAAACGCATTTTAAACATTTTTGGCAGATGGCAGGATTAAAATATGTTCTGTTTCAAAGTATGGAACATAGAAAATTGTATAATATTCCCAAAAATTCAGACAATCTTTAACCCTTTATAGCATCATGTAACATAGATATATGAATGTTACAAATCCCTTCCGAGCACACAATACGGTGAAAAAAGAATTTTGTTAGTTTTTACTTGATGTGACAACACTAGTACAAAGCGGTTTGTATAATTGGATTTTTAACACCTGGTATTCTGCTTAAACGTTGTTTCAATTGCAGGTTTGGTAAAAGAATGAACACATTCTTTACGAATTTCATAAATAGTAACTATTCAGTTTAAAAAAAATCGTTTGTTTTCAGGTACAGATAAGTTCATCTTAGATTTACAGGAAGGGAAGAACTACTAGATAGTTAGATTTAGACGTATGCACCGCAACCTATGGTCTATTGTGTCCTCCCCTAAGTCACAACGACTCATCTAGACCCAGCATGTTGATAAACTCCAATATTTTGCTGGGTGCTAGTCAAGCGATGCGTTCCCTGTTTGGAAACATGGATCCCAGGGTCTTAGTTCTGTGTCTGCAGGCTGCTGTGCAGTCCACTAGCAGGTGTTTTGGGGTTTCCGGCTCCATTTCACATAACCGGCAGTTTGCAGAAGAGACTAAGCCCATGTTGGATAGGGGTTATTGAGCCAGCAATGGCCGGTGTATAATGCGACAAGCAGCCGGAATTTGTTCCTCGGAAGATTGATTACGGCTTTAAAACGTCTGAGGTCGTAACCCCCCATTAGCAACCTGGCATGACGCATGTCTTGGAGTTGTTTCCAATGTCTCTCCCTGCCTCTCCCTACGGAGCAGCTCTTTAATGGTATGTGGACCAACCGCTATGAATGGTTCCGGTGCTACTATTTTTGTAGAGGCTGCAGAGCGGGCCAACTCGTCAGGCAGTGCATTTCCGGCTATTCTCCTGTATCCTGGCACCCAAATAAGGTTCACTCGGTTGTTGCTGGATAGGCTGTTCAGCCGTTTGCAGGGAATCCTCCTGCACCAGAAGCGATCTGACCTCATAGGCCGAGATCGCCTTTAGTGCCGCCTGACTATCGCTGAGTATGGCAATACTTTTATTGCGATAGTTGCGTTGGAGGTTTATCTCTACACACCGACTTTTTCGAGCCGTCGGTGTACCACTTGATAGTGCTCTCCCTTAGCAGCAGGTCCAGCGATGAGTAATTCCATTTCACCTTGCTGCCAAGGGTAACTTTGAACTTCTTAGTGAAGCTTACTGCTTTGGTAATGCTGTCCCTTGGGAGAAGGACTATTGGTATTTCATCACTTAGCACCTTCATCTGTTGGGACGAGATTACTTTCCCTCTGCCAACTCCTTCTACTATTATTTGGAGTAGGGGCTGTTTGGCTGTCTGTTCGATTACCATATGTAGCGGGAGATGCAGGCAAGTCTTCGCAGCTTCGACAGTTGAAGCCCTACCGAAGTCTGCGATGCTTTAGAAAACCAAGATACCGCTCCATAGGTGATAATCGGTTTCACGATCATGGTGATCTCTTGATCTGATTGCTATACAGCGTGCGTTCAGATTAAGAAGGGGCTTGAGTATTTCTATGCTGCCGACAGATTGGACAGATGGTCGGGTGACATATAAATACATATTGATATTGAGAAGGTGGGTTATCTAGAGAGCAAGAGGATGGATTTTAAGGTTAGGCATAGGTGGCAAGACCGTTGGGATAATAGCCCTAACGGTCGGGTGACATATAAATACATCCGAGATGTTACGTTTGTTGAGGGTAACCCAGACTTCAGATTTTGTTTGAGTTTGGGCTTTTTGTTTACGGGACATGGGCCTCTGGGTGCATTTTTGTATCGGAGGCACCTTTCTGATAGTTCGGGGTGTTTGTGCGAGGTGCGTATAGGGGATTGGGTGCATGTTATTGCAGAATGCTCGATGTATTCAGACATTAGGAATATTGGGGGTGTGGGGATTAATTGGACAGATGGACGTTTAAGTGTAGGCAATGTAGTTTCTAGCAACGAATATACTAAACAGTTATAAATGTTTGCGGGTGAGTTATTTAAGCGGCGAAGGCGTTTAACTGAAGGTTAGGGTTAGCTTCTAGTGTGTAAGGTGAGTGATTGTAAGGAGTGAATGGGGTCTAGCCCCTGGTCACCAGTCCAGAGCAGTATGGATGCTCAACTGGTAGTAGTTTCGGCTACGAGGTCTAACCGGAGACTCAATTCTGGTACCACGGGGAGAAAGGGCCCTTGGAGTTCGCTCCAACCTGCTCATGCGGACTGGCCCTTCGGGAGTATCGTGGTGGTTGTGGTTGATACCCAAATGCGGGAAGAACTGTCGTTTTGTCAGTTGAATGTGGAGTTGCATTGCAACCGGGTGTGGGACCCAAAGTACGTCAGAGGATTTAGATAGGCCTCGAACCCCACCAAGGTGTGTAGTGTGTACATTCCAAACTACCAGTCGGTACTGAAAAATGCCTTGCATTTTCGGGGCGCTGATCACCGCATTGTATTGATATGCTGTGCTTTTTATCACCGTGAGGTAAGGCCGTCAACGGCAGGTACTCACGTAAAACACATGGGACGTTGTCCCTATCTACTATCTAGCGAAACCAAAGCCAAGGGAACGAGCTTGGAATAATTAGTGGGGAAAGAAGATCCTTTTCAGCTTGACTCTAGTCTGGCAGTGTAAGGAGACATAAGAGGTGTAGAATGAGTGAGAGATACCACCTGATAGCCTTGATTAGGGTCAGGTCCACATGCTGCTTACAACGTAGAATGGAATCCAGCGTGAGGCCTAGATACTTGACCGTTCTGGCCATCTTCAACATTCTGCCGTCAAAGGATAAATTTCTGAGGCCTGGCAGTGACCTCCGTCTTGTAAACGGAATGATAGTAGTTTTAGAGGGGTTGATGTTTAAGCCAAATCCCACTACACCATCCCTTTGCCAGCCCCAGTCCCCTCTGTACGATATCACAGAGTGTGCCTACGAATTTGTTCATAGCTAAGATAACAATGTCATCCGCATATCCCCGACAGCGGATTCCATTAATAGTTTCCAGCTCAAGGAGATCGTCCACAACTAGGCTCCTAAGTAGGAGGGATAGCACTCCACCATGTGCGCAACCTCTTGTTGTGCGAAGACGAATTTTGGTTTCTCCTACTGAGGTTTCAACTACTGTAGTGCGCAGTAGTACTGGTGCTGCCACACCCCTTTTCTCCTGTGCTCTTGACACGCTTTCGTGAGACGTATTATCAAAAGCAACTTTAATGTCAAGGAAGGCGCATAATGTCACTTCGCATCCTTCTAACGAACTCTGGATCTCTGAGGTTGGCTGCTACAGATCAGTATTTGTTGATCTGTCTGCTCTGCATGTTGCTTCGCATGAAGCGGTGAAGCCTTCAGCACCTTCGATCATATTTCGTGGTCTATGATTTTTTACTCTTAAGTAGGAAGAAAGTAAGACTGATTGGCCTGAAGGATTTCGCCAACGAGTAGTCGTTCCTTCCTACTTTGGGTATGAAGGTCACCTTTGCCGTGCGCCATGCTACTGGGATATATGCCAGCGCTAGGCTATCCCTCATCAGCCGAACAAGGTGGGGTAGTAGGACCTGCTCCCCCTGTTGCAGAAATGCAGGAAGGATGTCATACGCACCCGGGGACTTATATTTTTCGAAGGAGGCCAAACCCCACTTGATGGAGTCTGCAGTGAAGAGCTGTTGTGCGACTATCCAACCTAAGCGAGATGGCTTTCGTTCGACCATAGGTCGGAGTTGGTCTTCTCGAATTGTCTCCGGGAGATACGCAAGGAGAAGAGCCGTGGCTCTTTCTTCTGCGCTGGACGTATAGGTATACGGTACGCTAAGCCTTGTTTAATAGTTTGCGTACTGTTTTCCTTAGTTCTGAGCCTACTCGTCTTTAAGGAACAGCTGCTGCGATATGCCTCTATATTGGATTGGTTTAGCGCAGAAAAGCTGCTCTCCAACCCAGAAGCCGTTGCACTACTATCCAGCTTCCCCTTCATACTAAAATTAGTTTCGAGCGAGTCCCTAAAAGTGGCCGGCCGTATTCTTAGGGACACGCTTGGGGGGGATTTATTTGACCTCTTACCCCAGTGCAAATCTTATGATACGGTGATCGATGATATATCGGTCTTCTAACACTAGTTACAAAGATAGGTTCGCACCCCACGTTTGCAATGCTTAGGTTATTACTGACTATAAATTCAATGAGTGACTCATCCTGTGTGTTGCAGTCCGTGCTGTCCCATTCCGTATGGTGTGCGTTGGCGTCACATCCTAGGACGAGGGGCAGCTTATTCCTTCTGCAATACTCCACCAGGTTGCCGACTGCCTCTGGAGGTGCTGTCGGAGTCTCTCCCGGAAAGCAGGCCGCTGCTATGAGGTCCGCTACTTCATCATCTTTTGCCTGTACAGCGACCAGGCCCTATATTACAAACTCTGAAATACAAAAGAAATCAATATCGTTCCTAACTACTACGCAGGTTCTAGGTTTCTCAATAGAGAGATCCCAGATTACCTTGTTCGACTCCATTTTGAGGCCTCTGACCTCTCCTTTATTGATCCAGTATGCCCAATCCATCCGTTGTGAACCTGTTCGCGATAATCGCGCCCGAGGCCGACGCCGTGTGGTGCAGATTCACCCGGGCAACTTCCATGAGTTGCCCCACTACAGAATCGGCTCCATGAGGAACTGGTCCTCATCCTCACCGTCCTCCGCGTTGCCACCCGCTAGGTCCGTGAGCCCCTCCAGAAGCTCTTGCGTTTAGGGTAGCGCCCCCTTGCGCGCCCGTCTTCTCGGTAGGGATCTTCACCGTTGTCTCAGCAGTTGCCGCCTGCTTCGACATACTTACGCTGGGTTGAGTAGCAACCGCATCCACCAGCATTTTGTCTCCTGTATCACCCTCGGTGGTCGTTTTGGGCTTGTATGGCCTCATGACCACCGAGTTGAACCTATAGTTCAGACGGAAGCTCTCCCTCCGGACGAATTTATACGAATCGTCGTCTATGCAAAGGTTGAGCCAATGTGCTGAGACCCTCATTTTGGTTCCTAATGAGCCCGAGAGCAAACTCGTACGGCTTGCCTGCGCACCTGTGTAGGAATTCCGTAATGCTGTGTATGGGCGGAATTTCGTCCCTCTTCTTTGCGCAGAGGATGGGGCCATTCCTGCCTGTAAGCTTGGAAGTGATCTCCCTCAGCCAGCCAGCAGACCACTCATCCATACAGTCAACTTACAGCATGCCTCCTTTAAAATATAACCCATGGAAGGAGGCTTTTTATCAAAGACATTCTGAACACCTCTTCCATGAGTAGGTCTTGGAGCACGGTGAGTTCCTCCGACGCCACCGTCTCCGCCGAGTAGTTCAGAGGCAGCACAGCCATGCGAATACCTTTGAGAGCGTCCGTATCTCCTGAGCAAGGTTGCCATCTGCCGTTTGGAGTTTGGCGGGTACTGCGGCGTCAACTGCCCGCTTTTAAGCTTCGCGGCTTGGGTGGTCGAGGCCGCTGCCTTTTCGCGATCTAAGTTGCGTTTACTGGGCGTTGGCCACGAATACCGCCACATCGTTTGCTATTAACCGCGGTCTTACCATCCTTCCGCTCTACTGAAGCAGGGGAGGCACTGTCCTGGAAGTGCCTCAGGTACCATTTCAGGCTGGCACCGCTCATGCCCTTTCCCCTGGGATCATCTTGTCCTCCAGGACACCCAGTTGGTGGTAGCGGGGGTGATTTTCTAGCTACTTTGTCTAATCTGTGAACTCAAACAGCTATTGTTGTTTACTTGCTTCAATGTTCATATGTCTATATGTGAATATTCTTGAAATTGTCTTCCTTCATTCGCATGTCCAAATATATTTGCATATATGTACACATATGTACATATGTATGTACCTCAATATGTCTTTCGCAAAAAATCAAACATTCACGCCAGTGACAAAAAAAACGTAGACGCACCATCATCGACCAATAATATTCAAGCGAACTCGCGGCTTATTTTCTAAGTATTTCATATTACAACGACAACAAATTCATTCATAAGGAACGTGCGTCTGCTTCAAAGCAAAGTGCGTTCGTTCATAACTCTGCGCCGCGCTATTTTTTCTATGCGCCTGGTAAACCACATTTGGTTTTCATATAGAATTCCTACCGCAAATGCGCGAAAATAAAAATGAATGAAATTGAATTTGAATGTCTTCAGTAAAATTGAAGAAGTTTCAATTTTACAATTGATCCCCTCGCATTTGTATGTTGCCCACAAGCTGCTTCCTCTCAACATTTGCTAAAAATCAGAAATTGAATAATTTGTCTGATGTTCCCTTCAGAGAGGAGAATTGGCAACATGACCTATTAGCGAGTTTAAATAATATTTATATTTTTGCATATTGTGCACTATATATGGCATTAAATTAAAAAATTTATATAAAATTGACATGTATATGAAATCATTTACTACTTCTATATACTCTAAGCACACTGCATATAGTACTTTTATATGTTTACTTATTATCATTATTTCATAGTTTGTTGATTTAGCCCATTTTATCTAAATACGACGCTATGAAAATGCAGCCCAATCAGTAATCGCAATATTTCAAAAGAGCATAAGTCAACTTTCAATAGCAAACCACTGCAAAAAGGACAAACGAGACAACATAGCCATTGTATAAGCCTACAAGTAGCCAAAGAATCAGCTGTTTTCCTATGTGTGTGAAACAGCCGTGATCACCTGATCGAATCTGCCATTTTTTTGACACAGAGATGTAAATGAAAGGCTTGTTTGTGAACATGTATTTGTAATGGAAAATATTAATGAAAACTTTCAAGAATATTTTCGAAACAAAAGATTATTATATATTTATTGCTCTCCCTCACAACCTCTGAGCTTGCAATATAGGTGCGTTACCGATCATTTTTGGGTGTTCGGTTCCCCAGGAACTCTATATTCACCCATATAATATATACAGTTCTAAAACAATCTACTTTTCATAACAATTGTAACTGGAAAAGATATATACATAAAATCAGGTACATGAATCAGGTTCATGAATATTAATTATTTGATTTGAACAAAATAGAAATATATATAAAAAATATTCTAAATCACCGTTACACAATAATATATTTGATAAAATTGGAAACATTTAATAATATTTCAATACAATAAATGATATTTTAAATAATACTATGTAATTAAAAAACCCAAAAATATTTGCATATGGAATAAAAACATTCTTAAAGTTATAAATTTTAAAACATAACACGGCAACACACTAGAGCAGATTTCTGTCATTTGGACGTTTTAGTAGTAGAATATTGGTTGGCTCCCGTACAAAGTGTGACTTTAGTAGCAGAATATTGGTTGGCAACCCGTACCAAGTTTGATTTTAGTAGTAGAATTTTCGAGGCAACCCGTACCAAGTGGGATATTTTTGCGTGTGTATTAGTGAAAATCTTAGGATTAGTTACTTGTATATTTATACTATGAACATAGCCGACCGACATTGTTGCAAAATTGTCGATTCAAACAAATTTTGTCAACTCCGCGACGATGCGCAAAATTTGGCGTCAATATGTATGCGGGCTCGTTTGTATGTATGTATGTTTGTCGACAAAGTCGTCTTTTCGTTTTTTTCAACAACACAATGTCTGCGCGAACTCGCCGTTATTTCGTTGGCTTGCCACCATACACAGAGGCGTGTCAAGTGAGGGCTCATAATATATTGATATGTTGCTTAATGAGTATTGAAAAATACTGATGCATTTATGAATTATTTTCGTAATATAATATATATTATATATATATATATATATACATATATATTCATACCTATAATCGTTTTTAAACTAAATTCGATAAATAAAATATATATCTGAAATAATTATGTGGCAGTGCGCCCCAATCCCCCCTTGCCTGCGATCGTTCAACTCGAAAAAAGCAAAAAGTGTGTCATTGCTTGTGCGGGGCAAGAAGCAAGCATCAGCGTACGTGTATTTAAGAATGTATGTGTGATAATCACATTTTTGTAAATACGCATAATAAGGAAATATTCAATAAACCTAAACATATGAACATATTTTCCTGAAATATTTTAATTATCTCTGAAAGTAAAATATGCTATTTAAGTAATTGAATTGAGATATGCTAATTAATTCCAATTAATAATATAAAAAAATTAAATAAAATTTCAGTTTTACGTATTTTACGATTCGAACGTATATGCTCGTATTCGGATTGAGCTTAACTCCTTCTCGCCTACGACCTAAGCCACAATATAAATTGAAACGCGGCCGCTTAGCCACTGTTTTATTGTTATCTTTTGTTCAATAAGCAATTACTCACTCAACGCACATACATAAGTTGGAAAAATTGCCTATTAAATGTTTATTTTATTATGAATTCTGAGGTTTTTACCGATAATACAGATTTTTAATTCAGAAGGATTTTCATAATTATAAATTTGTCATATAGAAAGTGAAAACATAAATCTAAATAGGTATGCGCAACAATTTTTCATATAGGAATATTCGTTGTGTCTATTTATAGCATTTCGTATATTGTGTGGTGTATTTTTCTTTTTCGAAGTTATACTTTTCGATGTTCCCTCTTGTGGAATTACAAATTAGTACTCAAAAAGTTTTCATTTAACATTTGCTCCTTCTCTATTCATAAACATTCTCTAATTATGCCACAATGTATTCATTGCATTTTGGCATAAGGCATAAAGTTTGCAATTCTATTTTAGCAAAGGCAACCACCACATATGGTGAATTGTCTGAAGAAAAATATGTAACTTAACAACTGTAAACTATTATAAATAATGCAACTCTGTTTCTTTGCTTTTCTAATCCTAACAGAATTTCGGAATTTTTTCGATCAGACAACAGGGGATATAAAACTTAAGCAGCGAGAGTGAAATGTCAATCAAGGATTTGCAAATTAGTTACTAATTGTAGTTAAAATATACTGAATTGTTCTAATTAAGCAACTTCAGAAGTTTGGTAGACTTAAATGTTAGTGTAATAAGGGAAAAACAACTGAATACTAAAGAGATATCGCAGTGAAAACTACAGTTCAAGGTTTGTGGCTGTTTTCCAAATACAGCCGATATCTGTGCTGCTTGTGTTCCAAATACCAGCTGTGAAATAATAATGAATAAATGTTTCAGATAGTTGTAATCGCGGAATTAGGAAAGAAAATTTCCGAGAGTGGATACTAGTTAATTGAATTTGTTAGCAATGGAACCGCCTTGTACATTTCATCATTGCGATGAGGCTGTGATCGCTACTAACGACGATGCCAGCGATTGTAAACGTTGTGCAGTTCGACTAGGATATTGGAAGGATGACTATATTGGATATTTTGTGCGGAATCAGGATAGAAAAGCGCCAGAGATTAATCGAGGTTATTTCGCCCGAGTTAAAGGCGTCGAAATGTGTATAGAAAAGTTTCTGAAGGTTAGTGCGTTCTGATATGCAAACAGTATTTCCTTTTTACTTTAAAATTATTAAGAATATATAAATCTTAGTATTTATATGTGTATGTGTCGGTGCCTCGTGAATGATTTGTGTAACATACATAACATATAGTCAACTACATATGTTTTGTATTTTAAAAGTTATAAGGGTTTACTATTTAAAGTTTCATAGACAATATATATTTGAACATAATTAATTTTTATGCTTTTAGAAAACTGATGGAAATTGCCAAATCATAAACCTTGGGTGTGGATTCGACACACTATATTTTCGACTAAAGGACACATCACATAAAGTAAAAAATTTTATAGAATTAGATTTTCCAACGGTTACAGCTAGAAAGTGCTATACAATTAAGCGCAATAAAGCACTGCTAGCAAAAATCCATGATGAGGATGGAGAAGTTCGTCTTAGTACAACAGACTTACATGGCCCCAGCTATCACCTAATAGGCGTAGACCTACGAAATCTGGATGAATTAGACAATAAGTTGCAACAAGCAGAAATTGACTACAAACTTCCTACAATATTTCTTGCGGAATGTGTGTTGGTATACATTGAAGCCCAAAATTGTAAGAATTTACTGAAATGGATTTCTAGCAAATTTATCACTGCTGTATTTGTCAACTATGAGCAGGTACACAATTATCTTTTTAAAGGCATTTGTCATAGGAATATTGTAATAATTTGTAAATATTATCTCTTATTTTTAAGGTCAATATGAACGACAGATTCGGAGAGGTGATGTTGAATAACTTACGCAGCCGGGGTTGTAGTTTAGCTGGTGTTGAATCGTGCATTTCTTTGGATACCCAAATGGGTCGATTTCTGGAATGTGGGTGGAACGGAAGTAGAGCATGGGATATGGTACAGGTTTATCAAAGTATATCCCCTGCTGAGAGACAGCGGGTTGAAAGACTGGAGATGCTTGATGAAGCAGAGCTTCTTATACAGTTATTTCAACATTATTGCCTTGTCATTGCTTGGATAGGAGAACTATTCCAAGACATTGAAATAACGTAAGTAATAACTTGTCAATTACATTCGGTTATTTCATTTAGAAGTTTTGAATTCCGATATAGAGTCGAAAAGCGTATGTCATCATTGAACATCGATTGAAGGAAGGTTAGCAGTTATACACCAATTTACTGTGAACCACAGACCCAGTGTAATGCAATGTATGGAATGATGCTGCTCGTCATTGCTTAATTAACCCGGGATCACTGTATAAGCAACTGCTACTTTTATAAACGTCATTTTTATATTAAATGAAAAGTTTCATGGCTAATTGTGTACTTAAAAATATAGTTTTCCTGTTGGTAAGGTATAAGCGAATTTGCAAGATACGTGTTCTATGTAATTTATATGTAAAAATTTATAACATCCAAAACAAAAAATCCAAGTTATAATATTTCTAAGTGTTAACAAAATTTGACTTATGTTTACTTCAACAACTTCTTAACATCATATTTTCCTCCATCCAAGTATTTATCTTAGTGTGTGTGGTGGTCGTCACTTAACAAAACGATCAAAACGAATACTGATAAAGCTGATAAATGAGTTTAAAAACCAATTTAATATAGTATATGTATATGTATATATGACAAAGAATATTTTGAAGATAGTTTTGAAAACTCTCCTTAAATAAAAGTGTTTAAATTGTAACAGATGTGGATATTATTAAAGTTTTATTGCTTAAGAGCATATGTATATTGTTGTTGTAGCGATAGAAAATATTTTCCCAATAAGTTTGAGGAATGATGTCGAGTTGATAGTGCTTGGTCATTGTGAATTCTCACATATATCAACTTAGCATAATAGTTTTGTAACGCCTAAAACTAAACTAATCGATTTAGGTATAAGGTCATATACACATATCAAAGTAATCGAATAACCAGACATATTGAATTCCGGATGTCTGTCCATCAGTTGTTGTTGTTGTAACGGTTACCTAATCCCCGTTTGGGTGGTAAGTTTCAATTTGGATGTCGACGAGGTCATCTAACGGGAGACCAAGGAAATGAGCTGTTTCCGACGGGGTCAGACCATAGGGAAATGGGTATTAGATGAGTGGTGTTCGTTCAGCATGCAAAGAAGTGGTTAGTGTCATGCGGAGACTCATTGCATGCAGGACATACATATATTTGGTATGTCGGGGTCGGTTCTGGATAAGTAGGTGTTTAACATGCTACAGTATCCAGAACGAAGTTGCGCGAGGGTCACTCTAAATGCGCGTGGCAACTCGAGCTCTACGTCTGCGATGGGTGGTGGTTTGACTCCTAGTACGCCATTCACTGAGAGGGAGTCGGTGAAGGTGTTGATGGCTCCACTGTGAATGGCGGTCAGTGCATGTCTAAGGTTCGTTGCGTCCGAAGTCTGGTCGGCATACTGTGTCCAATGTCGTCGACGTAATCAAGGAAGGACCTCTTGATGTTCCTAGGAGGCGATTCTGCTTCGGGTGGTTTCTACGAAAACATACCAGCAGTAACTGCTTGGAGAGGAGCTCATTATGTTCTTTAACCGGAAGCATAAGGGCCTCACTATGTAGGTGTTCTATCGGGGACATCATAGACACCCCGTGACCGTCCGGAGAAATGATCGTCGGAATTTTAATGCTTTCGACTGAAATGTTTAGATCCAGTCTGTACTACTTCGTCTAGTTTGTAAAAATGGTCTGTGGATTTAGTAGTGGAGAGTGTGAGGCTCCTTGCCTTTGGTGGCTGGGGGAGTTTCGAAATATAGAAATTAAACAGTAGCGAGGAGAGGACACCGACCTGTGGAACCCCCTGTTTAATTCTTCTAAGTTTGGAATTTTGACCTCGAAACAGTACGGATGAATGCCGATCGCTCAGGTAGTCCATAGTTCACCACTTCAGTCCTGGAGGTAGCGTGGATTGGTCTATGTCCTCAAGTAGCTTTGCGTGGTTGACTGTGTCAAAAGCTTTTGAAAAGTCCAACGCTACGAGGATCGTCCTCTCGCAGGGTGGCTTCTGGTTTAGGCCATGAACTATCTAGGCGTTTATGACGCTAAAGGCTGTGGTGGTGCTGTGCAATTTTGCGGAGGCCATGCTGATGGTCTGCTAGACTCAGGTGGTGAGTGAACGTCGGGAGTAGCAAGGCCTCAAGTGGCTTCACAAATTGAGAAAAGGAGAGCTATCGGACGATAAAACTCCCCTTTGTTGGCGGGTTTTCCAGGTTTCAGTAGTGGGACCACTCTTCCGACTTCCCATGCATCGTCGTAAAGTAAAGTCGCTGTTGGAACATAAATTGATATGTAGCTTTAATGGATAATTAGGATCTCGGTCCCAGTTGAATCTGACAAAAACTAAGACAGTTAATCATTCCATCTCAAAGTCCAATTGTGAATAATTTTGAGAATGTCTAGGAAATTTTGAAGGTAAGCATTAAAAAACAGATTTTTACCTCTGTTGTACTCAAAGAACGCCTATTAAGAGCTTGGAACAGCATTACATCTGCAGAGTTGCCAAATTTAGTAGAATCGATGGCAAGGCGGCTTCAAGCGGATATAGATGGACTTAAAATTATTTTTAAATAGTTATTTTGTGCAAAAAAAACAAGATTACAATTGAAAATTGAAAAAAACTTGTTGAGCGCGTGTGGAAAAGTCCCGAAACTGAACAAAACAAGTAGTTAAAATAAAATTAGGGGACAATGGGGAGTGCTGCAAACATAAGCAACCTCCTTGATTACTGTAGCTATCATAGGTTGCGCCAGCTTAACGTTAAAATCATTTACACTGTATTTGTGATAACTTACACCTTACCTTATAGGAGGCACATCCGTTCCTTCACCTTATTTAGCAAAACTCAAAGAACTTCTTATTAAAACGGAAAAGTTATGAATCTAGAACAAACATTATTTAAAAGGCATTTAATTGCCAATTAAAACTTTGGCTAACTTTGTGTTAGGAAGTTCCAATGAATTTCACTGATCACGAAGACTTTTCGTATGCGCAGCACATCAGTTTTGGCCCGAATTTATTATATCATGTAATTGTTATAAAACAAAACTAATGTTCATTTTAATATTTGTTCTTCCTTTCATAAGCAATAACTCAATTGAATTGGTTCTTTCCGTTTTAAAATATTCATCTCCATAATTACGAGTATCTGTCAAATCTTAACTTTTTTATATTGGCAACCTTAACGAAACTTCGACTGAAATTAGTTGTAATTTCTAATAATAAAACAGAGTTTAGTTGTTATCACGTTAAATTGCTTTATTCTAAAATAAACTGAGTGGAGTTGCAAACCTTAATAGTGGTATAAGTTTCTTAGTAAAGAAAGCACGGAATGACTGTGATGAAGTCTATATTAAAATTGGGTAATGGATGTGGCGTCGCCACTTTTAGGTAAAATCATATATCTCAGGAACGACTAGAGTTCGGTGATCATATTTGTCCCGGAAAAATCCGGTACAGCTTTTTTAGTCATCGATTTTTCACATATTACAAATCACTGAAATTCGCGACATACAACTATAATAGGTGAGAGAACAACACAATTTTATTCAATTCGTTCTTTTTTTTTTAGTTTCTAAGCCCGGGACGCTTAATTCGGAACATTGTATAAGCCTACAAATAACCAAAGAGTCAGCTGTTTTCCTATGTGAAACAGCCGTGATCACCTGATCGAATCTGCATTTTCTTGACACAGAGATGTAAATAAAAAGTATGTAAGTATGTAGTTTAACAACTTGTTTGTGAACATGTATTTGTAATGGAGAATATTAATAAAAACATTCAAGAATATTTTCGAAACAAACGATTATTATACATTTATTGCTTTTCCTCACCACCTCTGAGGTGTTCGGTTCCCCAGGAGGCTTATACTCACCGATATAATAATACAGTTCTAAAACAATCTGGTGAATCAATGAATCAGGTTCATGAATATTAATTGCATTAACAATATAAGTTGAAATATTCAACTTGATTTGAACAAAAACGAAAATATATATAAAAAATGAGGTACAATTCAGGAACAATAACAATAATCAATACAATCTACTAAGTAATAAATAATATTTAAAAAATATTCTAAATCACCGTTATACAATAATATATTTGATGAAATTGGAAACCTTTAATAATATTTCAAAACAATAAATAATAATTTAAATAATACTATGTAAATTTAATCTTTAGGAATTAAAACAACTTGTAGATTGTAGATTTATACAATGATTCGGAATCCAGACTGTCCCGGCCAAACCGCCGCGAATGGTCAGCTAAGACTAGACCTATTTCAAGTAAATAATTTTTCATAATATTCTTATGTTATAGTTTCAAAATGTGCGAAATGGACCACAACCACTTCTACTGCCCTTATAACTCAATTTTAAATTTCTTCAATGTACAGTATATAACTCGAGCACCAATGAAGTTATCGGAATATGTGGACCGTTGTGCTTATGGCTGACTTTTTACCGAAAATATCGGTCAATCTGTGGAATATATAAATGGAATTCAAAGCGCATATTTGCTTAATAACGTGTTTTTATTTGTGGTAAAATCGGGTCAATACAATGGGTAAAATCCCATATACATATTTAATATAAAAATTTAAAACTTCACTTTATAACATATATATTAGTCAATCTGTTAGGTACCTTCATGAAACTTAGAGAGAATATTTTTCTGGTAATAATATGACGTAATACCAAAAGTGGATAACATCAGGTCAAAATACTATTTTTAAATTATCTTAATTTTTAAATTATCTTATGAAATTAAAATGAAATTTTAATGATTGATATAATATAGTTCCCGTTGTTCGATTGTGGTTCAGCGATCCATTTTTTATACTATCACAACATGTTGCTACAGGGTATAATTTTTTTGTTCACCTAAAACTAATCGAGTTAGATATTGGGTTATGTATATATAAATGATCAGGATGAAGAGACGAGTTGAAATCCGGGTAAAAATTGAGATATCTTTATGAAACTTGTGCACACGTTTCTTGGTACCGTAAGACGGTTAGAATTGCAGCTGGGCGTAATCGGACCACTGCCACGCTCACAAAACGCCATTAATCAAAAACAAAAAAATTGCCATAACTAACCTCCACAATAAGATACAAGACTGTTATTTGGTATACGGGATCACATTAGCGAGGGGCATCTGCAGTTTAAATTTTTCAAAAAAAGTGGGCGTGGTTCCGCGCCCTAAAAGGTTTAATGTGCATATCTCCTAAGCCGCTAAAGCTATAAAAACAAAATTCACTGGCAATTTTTTTATCACCTCTATTAACAGTGTGAATGGTGAAATCAGGTGACAACCCCGCCCACATCCCATATAACGGTACTGTTAAAACCTACTAAAAGCGTGATAAATTAAGCACTAAACACGGCAGAGACATTAAATTGTATCTCTGGGATGGTATAAGATGACTTTATAGGAACCACGTTCAAAATTAGTCAGTGGGCGTGGCATCGGCCCCCTTTTGGTGAAAACCCATATCTTGGGATCTGCTTAACCGATTTCAACCAAATTCGGAACATAACATTCTTCTTATATTTCTATGTTATAGTGCGAAAATCGGATTACAACCACACCTATTTCCCATATAACACCATTTTAAATTCCACTTAATTCTTTCACTTTCCACTATGCAAATCAAGCAGCAATGATTGTATCGGGGTAAAGCTTTGCGTGAATAATGCGTTTGAAGTATGCCACCTTGGGACCAAAAATTGTCTAAGTCGAACCTAAACTGTTCAAGCCCCTAGGTACTGAATATGTGGACCCCAATGCCCATAGTTGACTTTTTACTGAAAATATCGGTCAATGTGTAAGATATATAATTGAAATTCATATAATCAAAAATATAAATGAAACTCTCGATAATAGTATGTCTTTGTGTCAAAAATTGGTTGATCGGATCAATACTTCCTTTAATATAAAATTTTGGAGCTTTGATTCTTGCAAGTTGCGAGAGTATAAAATGTTCGGTTACACTCGCACTTTGAACTACCTTACTTGTTTAACTTAATACTTTAAAGTATTTATAGTATATAAAATAAGCTGTGAACCACTTACATAAAATTTAAAATATTATCTTTGTATGCATATGAAGTTCGTATCGTTGCTTTTTTTGATAAGATATTCACAGGCATTTATTTCATCTGTCGTATAGTCATTCGCAAACTTTAAAAGTCTTGCCCTTGTGGGAAGATAACATCCGCTGTATTAATCGAACTAAAAGGATTAAGGTATACGTATACTGTCATTGTTCGGTCTTCAGGCAACGGTCCCACAAATTTTTACCTACAGATGGGACAACATGTGCTGTTAAGTTTTATCTAACCTTATAACGTCATTAATAACATACAGTCGGGCAGTAAAAGTCCGATAGCCATGAAAAAAATATAGGTTGGATTGCTCAACTAAATCAGCAGTATCGTTATGCATATGAATTAGTCCCAGAGTACTTTGCCTGACAAAATCTTGGGCTATAGGATCTATTGAAAGATATCGGTACAAACAAAAATATAAGAACATTGAAATTAACAGTATCCATACCGATAGGGCTACATCTACTAGTGGAAAAAATTGCAAATTAATCTTAAATCACACTAAAATAATCACCCAAGTTGTGGGCGATATATTGTTGGAAAAAATTCAAAACAAATCCAAGCAATTCGCTCAAAATGTGGCTATTGATGTACAATCTGAATTTGGAAATTCATTCAGTGCAGAAACTGTCCTTTGGGTGCTTCATGATTTTAATGACTTTTGAATTTAGTAATTTTTACAGACGGGTCAAAATTTAACATAATTGGAAAGACGGAAGCTACAAATGCAAAGCTAAACAAAGATAAATTTAAAGCGATAGTTTGATGGTTTTACCTTGTATGTCAGAAGCCAGCTTGGAAAATCTATAGTTTATTAAAGGAATATTAGATAAAAATATGTACTTCAAAACAATTTCCTCCACGCGCTGAGTATCGTGGTATTCTAGAGCACTTCCGTTTTTATCACCACAATGACCTGTAACACAAATCAGGCATTTGTATATGGAATTCTTCTCCCTTGCTCAGTGTGAACGTTATTGAAAATTCCAACCAAGCTGAGTTAAATGAGGCGCTGCTGGGGGGATGACAAAAAATCACACCCGAAAATACGAAAATAGTTATCACACACAACATTAAAATAATAATATATTTTACGATTCTCAATCTAAAAATAAGCTGCGACGTTAATTAAGTTAAACGAAAATATAGTCAACTTGAGGTCGCTGATTAAGTACGCTTATCTTTAAACGATTCCATAATGTCAAATGTTTTTCTAACAGTTAATTTAATTCGGCATCTTACCCGACTTGGCTTATTGCTGAGACTTTAAAAACCGATTTTTTAATCAATAGTGACCCAAGTATTTTCTGTCAAAGAGAGGCAAAAGTGAGAACCGGCATATGAAGAAATAAGAAGGAGTCTGAACAGTGAAGACAAAGGCCGACAAAACAGTTTGGAAACATAAGAAATCGTTGCGGTATTAAAAAATTGGATATACATTTTGTTTTTTAATTATGTATATAAATTAAGTTTTTCTACAAGCAATGGCAAAACCTCTAAAGATATTTCCAGCATAAAATCTTCGTTAGGAGACCTTTGAGGAGCTGGCAATATAAGAAAAGAAAAGTATGTAAGGGATACTTAACAATTTGCCGCAACAAAGCTTTTGAGTTTCAAATTTCAGGACCTTATTAATATCAAATATACATATGTACATAATTGATAGATTTACATTATCCATTTCCAATTTTTTAATATTAAATAAGCACAATTTTGCGTGTTAAATAAAAGTCAACCAACATAGTTTTTTTTATTAATGGATAATGGCGATTCTTACAGTATCTCAGAGGTCATAGGCGCGTGAAGCACTAATTTAAAAGTTAATTGGTGGGTCAAAACTAGTCGACCACATTTATAGCCGTTGAAGAAACTACATGCTTATTAGTGCTCAACAAAGGGCCTAAGAGTATTAGTAATAGCAGGCGTTTGCATAATTTCTAATTATTTCACTTAAATATATAAGTGCATACTTGTATGCATGTTTGAAAGTTCGTGCAATATTGCAACATGAGGGTCTCTTCCAAGTGAGTTTACTCATGTATATACCTCCATAGTACATAAATCATACAGCAACAATTTTCCTAATTAAATTATACTTATTTGGCGAAAGAAGCTGCCTCTCACCCAATAGGAACTTCCTTAGGGAAATAAATACGTTTGACTTTATATATTTGTATCTTCATATTATCTGTGTAAATATTATTACATCGTAGTTCTAGTTAAATTTGTGTGTAATTAATCGATCAAAGTTTAAGTTATCGTATTGGATTGGATGGAAATATTTTCTTGATTATGCACTAGGAGAAAAATATATGAAATCGGCCCAGACCTTGCTCTAGCTATCCTATACCGAATATAATGATTTCTGTTCTTTCGGATGACTTTATACCGAATACATAGGTTAATACATATGTATGTGAGGTATCTTTTTGGAGGTGAATATGATACAAAATGTGGTTTACTGCTAAAAAGTGATTAAATCGGTTTACATGTTCTCCTAACCGTACATACATACATACATACTTGTATATGGTGAGTGTAACATACATATGTCGTTAAAATTAAGCAAAAAATAACGATTAGCAGTATGCGATCCAGTTGTAAAAGTTACTGATATTTGTATGTAAATTTCCTAAATATAAAATAAAAATTGGAATGTTATGAAACAAATTTGGTCTCTTGTGCATCTCTATCAAATGCCAAAGAATTGTCAGAACCCGCAGTCGTTAAAAAAATATTTTTAAGCTATGTTCAAGTTGGAGAGCCAAGTGTAAAAAATCTGAAAGTTTTAAACGTTGGTTAATGTGAGAGGAAGTCATAAACGAACTGAGTACTAAGCGGACACTCAGAGGAGAGTGCTAAGTTCAATCAGCAAGCACTGCAACTTACCATTAGCAACTGAGAGTAGCAAAGAAACATAACTACGCGAATGTATGACAGTGTTATAACCAGCTACACAGTTGGAAATTACTCGCGCCGAACGACAGTAGTGCTCGTAAATGAAACGTTAACGTGTCTGGTTTATTTGGTTTTTTGCTAGATTTTTATTAAAATATAATTTGATTGCAAAAAGACAAAAATAATTGAATTAAATTTTACTGAAATATTAAATAAAGAACGGTATGCCTCTGTAAGATATCGAAAAAGGTGAATAATTTTCTACAATATCAAACACACACCTACGCAGTTGCCAAAAAAGAGTAACAAAGTGTGCGTGTTAACAAAACTACTGTATGTGTCCGAAGTAGTGACTGGTGAGAGTGCGCTGCGTGTGAAGACATATTTATGTGAATTGGTATGTGTGAATTAACGTTATAAACATATTGTAAATGTAGTTGTGTTACCAGTGAACATGCCTGTGTATGACTTTTATGCGCCACTGACACATACCAATTTACGAGAAGTCAACCCTTTTAATGGAACGTTGTAACTTTCGGTTCCTCGCGTTGGCCAATACACCGTGGCAACATCGCTGCTGCCGTTAGCAAAAATCAGACATGAGGGATTCAGTATATTACTAACAGAGCTGCCCAAGCGATCGCGATTGTGAATTTGAATGTGTCGCCGTTTGTTTTTGTGTTTGCCGATGTGCTTTTGTATTTCGTAATGCTAAAAACAACTTAAAGAAAACGCTGTCAACAAACGCGATTTTAACGCTATTTTGGGCGTTGCCGCAAATGGTTACGGTGCTCCGCTTCTACAATTTTGTTTTAAAAAAGAGGTAACTCTTTTGTAAACACACATTTGTACATATATACGTGATCGATTGTTTTTAGATTTACATTTTTGAAAAAATTATTATCATTAATACAGACCTATTTATTATGAAAAAATATATATTAAGTGAGTGAATGTTTTGTGTAATAGCGAAGTCTAGAAGTATTTCTAAAGTAAAGATAAGCCTTACAGCTATAAAGGTGTATGTATGTACATATGTATGTTCATGTGAATGTATATTTTGTCAAAGCTAATTCCTAACACAATTGCAATTAATTTACGGCGAAGTTGTGAACCACAGGCAGCGACAACATGTTTACAATTTGTACATTGTACATACCTACATACATACCATACATATGTAGATAAGTAAATGGATGTCAAAAATTAAATTATTTCAATAATTAATTGTTTGCCAAACTATAGTTACAGCAATTGATTGAACATAATATTCATATAAATTAGGCAGATGTGAAGGTCTTTCAAAATATTATATATATAAATGCACTAATTCACTACATATTATTTCACATTTTTATACTCTCATAATATGATACAAAGAGTATACAAGTTCTGTGTACGTAACGAATGTTTGTAACACTTTTAACTAACCGAGTTGGTTATAGGGTTATATGATACATAAGTATAACCAATATCGTGTTGAATTCCGGTTGACTGTCCGTTCGTCCATAAACATGAGATATTTTTATGTACACGTGTTTATTGCCACTCTGAGAAGGCTACAGATGGACGAAATCAGACCACTGTCAGGCATACTAAATGCCGTTAAGTAAAAACTTATAAAGAGCTATAAAATTAATGTTGCTATATGAAGGGGCACCTGGGTTTAACACTTTTTAAATAGTAGGCGCTCACTAATAAGTTTAATTTACATATTTCACAGACTACTAAGGCTATATAAACAAAACTCGCTAGCACAGTGAAAAAATTGATGTAGGAAAATGTAAATAAATCGGTATTACAATTTAACACTGGGCGTTTCACTGCCAGCTTTTAGGAAAAATTCCATATCTCAGCAATACTCGACCTATTTCAACCAAATTCGATGCATAACTTTTTATAAATACTTTAATGTCAGAGTTTGAAAATGCGCGAAATCGAACCATAAACCACGCCTACTACTCATACAATACAATACAATACTAAATTCCATCTGAATCCTTAACTTTACAGCATATAAATTTTGCACAAATAGTGCCTTCAAGGTACGGAATCTCTCATATAAAAATGTTCAAAACCGAAATATAACGTTTCAAGCTCCCTTTTTACCGAAAGTATCAGTCTTAATAAAATTCCAATTATATTAATATAACCAATTTAAGGATTTTCAAGCTTCCGAAAACGGGAGAAATCGGCCTTCGCATTACCCCAGTTCTCATATCCTTCATACATATATTTACATTAGTCATTTCAGCACATACATACATACATATATCAAATATAACTATCAATGTGTGACAAAATGCTTGGAAATTATATAATCTTAAGCTAACATTATTTAATGGCATATATACATAAGAATATATTGATTTCAAATACATATAGTATATCATAGTTAGGGTCTTTAAATTTCTAAATTGCTATTGCAGACGAGAAAATTGGTTAACGCTAACCAAACTGCAGTAACCAATTTAAATAGAAACTGTTACTTGATCTCAAAATCTAAGAGTAATTGTGGGATTATGAAATATTATAAAATATATAAATGAAATATATATTTCATATAACGTCTTAAAAATAGACGAAATTGTGTAATAGTTACAGCCTCTTTTTTCATAATGATATTCATAAAAAATATACTGAATTAAAAATTGTCTGATTGTTATACTATTGGAACATATTCATTGATATCAAATATTTCAATTATTGGATGAGTAAATATTCTTTTGAAATATTAACGCAAATATCTTTCATCTTTTTTCACTGAAAGATTTTATTTATTTGCCACAAGTTACGATAAGCAGGAGTCTGTTGAGGATTTAGATTTTTAGCTTCAGATCTAAATTCATCAGCTGTTTATAAAATCTAACATTTAATGCAATCTAAACTGGCAGACGTTATTAGTTAAGAGGAAATAAATGCGTAGGAGTGAGAATTAATAAAATTATATTTTATAATGTATTAGATCAGTATTTGGCCTGGCAATTACAACATCTTTATCCTTATGTAGAGTACTAACCTTAATTAAATCTTGTCAAAAAATTGTTGACATTTCATTCAATAATTTTCAAGTTATTAGTCTCAAAGTGAGACAGTTAAATAATACCGTTGCTGCAAGCCATAGCTTAATAAAAGTTACGGCAAATCTACCATATATTAATAAGCGTTACTGTGTCGATTGAACGTCGAGATTACAGTATATATTATATAGGCTTTTCAGCTCATCTAGTAAGAAAGTACTAAACAAGTGTGGGCAATGTGGGGGTCACTAGCGAAAAGCATGATCACTCGTGACCTCCACATTGCCAACATCTTTTTAGTACTTTCTCCCACATTGTCTGATATTGTGAAAATAAACTTCCTCAAGGTCATTATTTTTTTCAATAACAAATTTTGCTATTATTTACCATTATTTTTATTTTCTGTACTCCTCCTTGTCATTTACCGAATAATACTCAAAACTGAAAAGTATTATGGGAAACAAATGGCTTTCACACCGTGAACAGCGACAAAGTAAATTCACAAAATGCAAGTGGAAGCAACTTTTGGATAGTTAGACACCACTTTTGAAAGCTAACATTGTTTTTTATACCCTGAACAGGGATCTCAGAAGGAAACGTCGATGACCCTATAAAGTGTACATACATATGTATATGTTATATAAATGATCAGTGTGACGAGCGGAGTCGATTGAGCCATGATCGTCACTCTGTACATACGCGCACTGGTCCTTCAGTTTTCGAAATATCAATCTGAAATTTTGCACTCGTCCGTTTCTTTCCAAGAAGCTGCACATTTGTTGGAACTGTCAATATCGGATCACTATAGCATATGACCATACAACAGAACGATCAAATTAAGTTAAATCTTCAGTCTTCGTGAAGGCTATTATATAAAATTATAGTTTTGGTGTAACAGAAGCTAACGCTTTTTCTTGTTTTGAATTGTGTTTGACGGAAATTATGTTGGTTGGTGTTCTTATTAATATTTGAATATTGTGTGCACACATATAGTAGCAAAACATATTTTTCTTTATAAATAACTAATAAATTCTTATCGAAATCTTTCTTTAACTATTTTACAAACTCCAATAATCAAGTTAGTTTATGAGCGATAGCGATACATGTATAGCTATAATTGCGTTAGTCAGATGAAGGAATCATAAATTAAGATTTTCCCGTTTCTGGAATTAATAGTTATTTCCAAGTCGGTTCATGCACATCTTGTTTATTCGAGTAAATGATTCGATGGTGCTGTACACAGAATCATGTATGCCCTGGCAACAAATATTATATGTTATCTTTACCGATTCAATAAATGTAGCTGATTTTATAAAGAATCGATTCATGCATAGATGGCTCTTTTGCGGTTTTACCCAGTTCAAGTATTGCAGTATAAACATATAAACTTGGCAGTTTTTCTGTCGTCCAAAGTCTACGTTTGCCATATTTTCAGACCATTTTCAGTGATATGCAATTTCAATTCTTTCAGAAGAATCATACTCATACGTTTTTCAGTTTTTTTTATTCATATTTCATACATACATACATATATACATAAGTATGTTATTTTCGTAGGCGCAAAGAAGCTTGTTCGTCGCTTGCGTTGTAATTGTTCGGTCGATATCTCATTTATTAGACTGAATTGGCTTTTGAAAATATTGGTGTAGATGCGTTTGGTAATTGTCAACTACAATATATAAAAAACAAAAATCGACAGAACGTCGGTACGTTATTTTCGCCGGCTCAATATTCTTATACGCAGTGATACACATTAAAATTTCCGATAGAATATATGTAAAAATACGTTCAAATATGTTTTTAGGGGTTTATTAAGTTTGTAACACCCAAAAAGAAATGTCGGAGAGGTCAGTTTGTATGCCAGATATATGCTATCAAGTCTTGAATGGAATCAAGTTTTTGTATGGAAACTTTTTTATTTGACAAAATATTTTCACAAAATTCGACATAAATTGTCCAAGACAACGATACAATCCCCAAACATATTGTTCAGATCGGAATACTATAATATATATCTGCACTACAACCTGATGGATTAAAATGAAGTTCTCTTATGGAAATTTATTTGACAAGATAACTTTACAAAATTTGGTATGGCATTGAACTAAAAAAAAAACGCACCTGTGAAGGGTATTATAGCTTCGGTGCGGACAACAACTCGCAGTATTGCGACAATCCTTTTACTAAAAATATTCGTTTTTTAATCTATTTTATCTAATAAGACTCCGTTTCGCTGCTAACATACGTGATAACATGTTTTATTAAATGTAAAGATGGCTTGAAAATGTGTATCTACAACCGCATAAGAAATTTAGGAGAGCAGTGATGCTTAGTTCACATTTCGAAAGTTGGTGCCTATTCAAAATTTAATTTGATTGCTTCAAATATTTTTTCCCCCTAAAGGTTCCCATTTTGCGATACCAAATATAGCGATTTATGTAGAGACTAATCCTTCTCATCCTACAGATGGTGGGTGATATTTACATCTCCATATGTTTTTAAAGATTTGGCGCTTGGTTATATAAAAAACAATGTTTACCTATCTTTATTAATAACCTTTTTAAATATTTACCAATATTACGTTTGTAATTTAAATCGGGATTTTTGACTCACTACATATAACAGTAAATGCAAATTGCTTGAACTGCAGACGTCACATGTTAGGAGCCGATTAGTAATTGATTTTTGTAATTAGAAAGGGAAATTGTAATAAATATATGAATCTATAAGAAATAAAACAGAATCAGGTTAGTTACACCATTTATAACTCAAGAACGACTGGTTTGATTTTGATGATCTCTGATTCGTTCGATTTGCGTTCTTTCCGAATAGCAGAATAATTGTTAAAATATCGAAAAACGTCGTTTAAAAATAGAAAGTTAAATTTATTGATTCAATTAGTTAAGGCAATTTCTCGAATGTGCAGGAATTTACCACATTTTTAAACCCTTCTATGAGCCATCGTACCTGCGGATAGAGTTTTTGGTTGCTCTTGCTGTCATTTAGCATATCAAACTTTGCATATTCACTTATTTTGGCCTCCCGCTGATAAATGAGATAATGTCGACTCTGCTTTTTGCTCCTCCTTGTCTTTGTAAGTATTCTTTTCGTAATGTGGGTATCTGCGGTTGCGAAAACCTACTTTATATACTATGCCTGTGACTGACCAATTACATCTTCGAATACGGTGGACACAGGTTGAGGAATTGCGGCTAAATTCTCAATGAAAGGATGAGATTATTCACACCAACATCATTATCATATTCTGTCTCTATTTATCCTTAAGAGAAAAAATTAGTGCCAAATATGGTTCCGTCGAATGAAATTTAAATTTACGGAGTGTACGAAACGCAATTGAATAACATATACTACCATAACACGGTTTTATTTAATATCTAATATTTTGAAAAAAAAAACTCTTTAGCAGTGTTGGCGGTATACCACCTCTTTTCAAAAGTTTATATTCACATCACATGCACATCAGCCCATCCTTCTGCTTTTGGTGTCCACCTTGGTATTATATAACGAATAGACACACTTTGTTTTAAGTTTAAAGTCATTCTCGGTCATTGTAAGAACCTTTCTTAACGACAAAGTTACGTTAAGAGGTTTACAATGTCTATAGAGATCCAAGGTGGTTAGAAACTAGGTTGAAACATATTTAAGTTACTATATTATATGAATGCACTTAACATAAGCTGTATGGATACATTTCTGAATTAAACCGTCTGATTTCTTCCTGCCCCACTTTTTTATGACAAGAATACAAAATATTTAACTTTCATCTTAATTTTCAGATACATATTTAGTTACGATTAGCTCTTATCCTTCATGCACTTGAATTACTAGTTCTTTATAAAGCTATCAATCTGATTACAATAAACGACAAAGGCATCAGACCTTTTCAAAACATATAATATGATCACTAAAAATAAGAGGACGTACATATATACGAAAGAACGAGTGTACAGACATCACCATATAATCAACAATGTAGACCAGAAAACTGTCGATCAACTGCTTAAATGTACAAAAGCCATTCGAATACAAAATTTTAAATATCGTGATAAACTGAAGATTTCTACAATGTTAGTCATAGCTTTCTGTTTAGTCTTAAGCAACATTTGTGGCATCAAAGCGCAAACTCGCGATCCACGGTTTTTTTCACGACCCGGCGTCAATGACTATAATTGGCCGAACCCAGGTGATCCAGATTACAGGTAAAGGACAAATCAAGCTAATAATAATATAATATAAACTCTAGTTGACCGCTTTTAATTTTCTAGAACATACATATTTAATGATCGCCGCTATGGACATTACTTACCTAACGGATATAGTACGAACTATCCTGGTAGAAATTCGCCAGGGCAATATCCACAGGGCATGCCCAGCGAAGAGCGATTTCGATTTGATCCGGTAAGTCGTTATAGATGAAAGGAAATTTTGATCAGTAAGATTAACAAACTGAACAGACATTATTACCTCGCGATAGAACAATAGAGATTAATTGCCCATTGCCTCTATTTAACACTATTTTAAATGAGTATTTTCAGAAACTATGGCAGATTCATAGCGAAATTTAATTCTGGTTGTGTCTGTCGATTAATCAGTCAAAGCAAAGACAAAATTGAAAATCCACAAAAGTGGTTAGACTTTGAATTGGTGATAATTTTGAAATGAATATGTATATTGGAATGATCCAAGAAAAATATTATCTGATTAATGGGTTAAAATTAACCTTTCGATACTTATATACATAGCAAAAATATCACTGCAAGGCAGGATTTGTAGCTTAATTACAAAATATGTCGATGAGCATTGAAAGCTTGTCATTTCAATAATACGTAAAAAGTATATTTTCATTAAAAATACCGTAACTTTGGAACCGATTTTTGAATATTTATTAATAATTTCTTTATTGCATTTGAAATCATTTATACACTCCCAGTAGTTCTTAATAAAATTCAATTTATATCAATTAGGGCACTGCTGTAATTGCACCTGTGAGGTGAGTTGTTTTTGTTAATATTTTTTGTTAATCGTTAGAGTTAGTTCTATATCAATGCGATAGTTCGTTCAGCGATATCATTAATTTTTTCATAACTTTGAAATAAATAAAAATTGGAATTGAAAAAAATCCATTTTATACTCCCGAAATTTACAAGAAACAAAGCAAGAAATACTTTCAGGTGTTGCAAAACTTTGTATTAAAACATGTGGCGTAAGAACTCAACACTCATTATTCGAAGAAACCCAGTGGATTAAATATAATTAAATTTGGTATCTTTATAACTAACATTATTACATTTTGTTTGTCCGAAATATTCTCAACTAATAACTCAAATGAGATATTTGTGATATAAACTCAATTAAAATGGTTAAATTTAATAGATATTTAATATAGGTATATATACACATGTATATGCGGAAAACATCAACCAGAGAATCGGAAATCTGTATATTAGAGATATGACCAAAGCTTAGCCCAATTTGATTCATATTCAGCGTTAAACCAGATTACATTTAAGAAAACTTGTCCACTTAATTTCATTAAAATATCACATATATTGACCGATTTAAACGGTTTAAAGCGAAGTGGAAAGTCGAGTATACTCGAAAAAATGTTCCCACTCAAATTTATGGAGATAACTTACACACAACAACATATTTGAACACAACATAACCTAACATAACGAAAATCATTATATGTAGGATATGGAAGCTGGGGTAATTCGTGGATCGATTTCACACACTTTCGGCATTCAACTTTAGTATATCTTATATATATGTTTACTTAATTTTGCTAAAACATCTTACCCATAAACCGAAAGTTCAAAAATCAGTATAGTGAAAAAAGGGGGGGTAGCAGAAGTATTAACCCGATTTTATTAATGTTTAACAAAAGCGCATATAACTGTCGGTAAGATTCTTTCGAAGTCAAATAATATATCTCACATATCAAACGATAAGCCATAGTAACTGGGGTCCCATAAATGGTATTTGGGTGCTTAAATGTTTTGGTCAGATTTCGACAATTTTTAAACTTGGGTTTGCATACCTAAAATGGACTATTTTTGCAAATTTGTATTCTAAAAACTTCATTGATGCTTTATTTATTTACTGTAAAGTGAAAGAATCATATGAGATACAGGATTTCACCCAAATAGGGCCACGCTCATTGTCCAATTTTTTCACCGAGTTATCGCAATTTTAGTATTTCTCAACATAACCGTTGTTAAAAAACAAACTTATTATAATTTGTTTGGTTAGGATTTTCAGACACTCTTGATTATTTTCATGCGAAGAAACTTAACATATATTATTTTGTAATGCATGGTTTAAAGGAGCAGTCGACTTTTTCGTTTACCTCTTAAAATTTTCGTTCCTATATTGATAAGTTCTTTCACCTGATTTGAATCATTATTGTTTTCATATTGCTGCTTTCAATTGCCTCGGAGAATTCCCTTCCTATATATATTATTCTTGAATATCTTCTTATATACATATATTATTCGTCATTATCGTCACCAGACGATTCATGTTCCAATTTTTAATGTCATTTACGCTGATGTCAACATTACGATTGACCCTAAAAGCATACACCTGAATATACAAATATTAACGTTAGACATAATAAGATTTTAGTGATAAAGTAAACTAATTCAATGAGCAATGGCAGAAACCCATTTTTAAAACAATAAAGTTATTGTGTGTATTTATAGCATATGGATGTATCTAATTAAAACATGTAAGGAAAGGCTAAGTTTGGGTGTAACCGAATATTTTATACTCTCGCAACTTGCTAAGACCAAAGCCTGGGATAGTTCTTTTAAAATTTCAATAATATATCCGACTTTGACCGATATATTCGGTAAAATGTTTGCAATAGTAACTTTGGTTCACATATTCGGTACCTGGGGGCTTGAATAGTTTTGGTTCGATTTAGGCAATTTTTGGTCACAAAAAAGTTTTACCCCGATACAATCATTGTTGCTTGATTTGCATTGTGGAAAGTGAAAGAATCAGAGGGAATTTAAAATGTTGTTATATAGGAAATATACAGTGAATTTTTTTATTATAGCTTTAGCGGCTTAGGAGATATGCACATTTAACCTTTTAGGGGGCGGGACCACAACCACTTTAAAAAACTGCAGATGCCCCTCCCTAATGTGATCCTGTATACCAAATAACAGTCTTGTATCTAATTGTGTAGCTTAGTTATAGCAATTTATTAGTTTTTGATTAATGGCGTTTTGTGGGCGTGGCAGTGGTCCGATTATTCCCATCTACAATACCAACCGTCTTACGGTACCAAGAAACATGTGTACCAAGTTTCATAAAGATTTTACTCAATTTTTACTCAAGTTACAGTTTGCATAGACGGACGGACGGACAGACAGTCACCCGGATTTCAACTCGTCTCTTCATCCTGATCATTTATATATGCATAACCCTATATCAAACTCCATTAGTTTTAGGTGATACAAACAACTGTTAGGTGAACAAAACTATTATACTCCGTAGCAACATGTTGCGATAGTTTATATGATGTCGGCGAATTAATTGGATTTTCACATTATTGAGATCACAAAATGTTCTGACATGTGACTATTGCGAATTTTATATCTGCGAAAAATACTTAAACTTCAAGACTCATGCACATAGTTATAATGTATATCTGTTTTAACGAAGCAATACAGCTATAAAACTGTGGCTTATTGATAGTAGTAAAAATTCCTGACGTGATGAAATTGTTACTGACAGTTTATGAAATTTGATCTACAAGCATATGGTAGTTTCTGAAAAATATGTTCAATCTAAGATTTTTTACAAAATATTAAAATAAACAAAAGCGCCTGCCAAATAGTGTATAGAAATCGCATGGAACTGTGAAAATGTTATTGGTACATCCAAAAAGGACTGACAACCTAAGATTTCTTTTAAATTTTTCAGTGTATAGAAATAGAAATTACGCTTTTAAGAAAATTTAAAAAATTATTTTCCGAGCTTTCCTTTTTAAAGAGAAATACTATCTACATATACATATGCATATATGTATGAGTGATCTATATTAAGATTACCTACTTTAAAAAAAAAAACACAGAAAATTCAAATTTAATGGGAATATTTATTATCATTCGAAAGAACATTTTTTGAAATTACTTTTTGAAGATTATCTCTTTCAAATGTTGTCCGTAGCTACGTCTCAGATGGTCCATCCGTTGAGTACAATTTCCGATGACTCGTTCGAGCATAGACTTTAGACTTTACATATTCCCACAGGAAAAAGTCTGACGGTGTGATATCATATGATCTTGGTGGCCAATCGACCGGCCCAAAACGTGAAATTATCTGCTCACCGATGTTTTCTCAATAAATCTGTTGATTGCTGCGATATATCGGAAGTGGCGCCATCTTGTCATCAAATAGTCGGTTATAATGACGAGATAACGGTCGCCATTGACGGTAACGTTCTCACCGGCATCATTTTTAAAGAAATATGGACCGATAATTCCACCGGCCCACAAATCACACCAAACCGTTGTCTTTTCTGTTACAGAGTTTTCTAAGAGAGGGCTCTACTAGTATTATTTCGCGTCGTGTTCATCTGTGGCTATATTCATTTTCAGTGGATGTCATTTGTTTTAGAGTGAACAACAATTTGTTTCATTCATTTGAAAATGTCGAAATTTGTACCAGATAAAGTGTTTTTGCACGGTTTAAAAGTGGCAATTTCGACTTAGACGACGGAGAACGACCCGGATAGCCAAAAAAATTTCAAGACGAAGAATTGGAGACATTGCTCGACGCAGATGCATGCCAGATGCAAGAAAAACTTGCAAAAGTATTAGGAGTTGATCAAGCAACCGTTTCGAGACGATTAAAATCAGTAGGATTCATCCAGAAGCTTGGAAATTGGGTGCCTTATGAATTAAAGCCAAGAGACGTCGAACGTCGATTCTGCATGTCGGAAATGTTGCTTCAACGCCACCAAAAGAAGTTATTTTTGCATTGGATTGTCACTGGCAATGAAAAATGGATTCATTGTGATAACCCAAAGCGCAAGAGATCGTATGTAAGGCCCAGCCAACCATCGATATCCACGGCAAAGCCGAATATCCATGGTGCCAAGGTTATGCTATGTATTTGGTGGGACCACAAGGGTGTGCTCTATTATGAGCTATTGAAATCGGGTCGGACGATCAATGGGGACCTCTATCGAAAACAATTGATTCGTTTGAAAAAAACCAGAAAATGCGACCAGACACGAGTCAATAATTTTTCATCATGACAACGCTCGACCACATGTTGCAAGGCCAGTTAAAAACTATTTGGAAAACTGTGGGTGGAAAGTTCTACCTCACCCGCCTTATAGCCCAGACATAGCACCGTCCGATTAACACTTGTTCAGATCAATGCAGAATGCCCTCACCGGAGTATGCTTCACTTCAGAACAGGGTATAAGAAATTGGCTCGATTTTTTCTTGACCTCCAAGCCGGAAAAGTTTTTTTGGGATGGGATCCACAAACTGCCAGAAAGATGGGCAAACATCGTAGCTTCCGATGGGCAATACTTTGAACATTAAATGTATAACAATTTTTTCACAATAAAGTCTTAATTTTTGAAAAAAAACCGCACGAATTATTGCATACTCCCAATATATATATAAATATATATAAAAATTATGTACGTACGCTAGGTTAGGTTAAGTTGGGAGGTCGATCCTAAGAAGGATCATGCTTGGACAGCTTAAACGCCGGTCCGTGTTGGTACCTAAAAACTTCTATAAGCTGGATCAAAAGACCCTAACATGCCGACAAAGCGCCTATAACAAACTTGTTGAGGCGGCCAATATCCATTTCGGCTAAGTATTCAGGCCCGCCGACAGTGTGATTGCCGAGATGTTTCAGTCTCAGCCAAGCAAAAGCCGGATAGTGAAGGATAAAGTGCCGGGATGAATCCACCTCACTCTCTTCCATACAACTTTGACCACTAACATCGGGAAGTATTCTAAGCCATACCGCGTGAGTGCCCATTGGACAGTGTCCAGTGAGAACTCCTACCATAGCGGCGAGATGAACTTTGCTCAAGGCGAGAAGTTCCCCCGACCTCCTGCGATTCACTATCAGCCAGAAGGATCTCGCGGTCGAACAGAAGTTGGTCGTCGAACAGCGTCTGCTGAGCGCACGCGAGGGCCATTGATCCAAAGCTAGGATGAAAGACGTTAATGGAGATCCAACTCGATCTCATTCCGATGTGAGCGGGGCGGGGGCCCCTGTCTAGCTCATCGGCTTTGTAGTTTCAACAATTGTTTGGCCTCCAGGAAAGCTTTTTATCAAGGAAAAGCTCTAGGTATTTCACCTTATCAACAGGTTGAAGTCGTGAACCCCCGAAAGAGAGGAGAGGCACGTTTGGGATCTTATACCTCCTAGTAAATAAAACCATTTCGGTTTTACTTGGGTATGTAAATAAAACCATTTCGGTTTTACTTGGGTTGACGGCTAGGCCGCTTCTATTCGCCCAGTTAGATACCACGTTTAGATACCCTTCCGTAAGCTCGTAGAGGGTATTTAGGATTCCCTTAACCAAAAGAACCACATCATCAGCATAGGCTATCGCCCGACAGCCGTTAATCACCAAGATACAGAGCAGTGAGGAGAGTACCCCTCTCTGCGGAGTTTCCCTATTAACCTTTCTGGTTGTCTTAGCACTACCCCACTCCGAAGAAGACTAAATATGAGGTGCTTCTTCTATTCTTCACCCCTCCCTCTGGCCGCACGTTATTGAAGGCCCCCTCGATGAAGAAAAAGGTACCCACAGTGAATTTCTTGTGCATAAGAGCTATCTCTAGCCATGACACTAAATCATGCAAAGCAGCGTCGACCGACCTACTTTTGATATAGGCATGCTGCGCCCGTACCAGTTTACCCCTCGGTATTCTGCTCCTAATGTACAAATCCAACGTTTTCAAAAGAAACGAGGATAGGCTGATGGGTCTGAAATCTTTTGCACCGACGTGAGAGCTTTTACCGGCCTTCGAAATAAATGTAACCCTAACTTGTCTCCAGGCCTTCGGGACATGGCCCAATCTATCACAGTTCGCGTAGATGGGGGCCAGCTAACTGCATGATACCTTGCCCAACGCTCATGTAAGGAGACGTTCATCCAGAAGGTCCAAGAAGGCTGTACAGCCCTTCTAAAGCTCTTCCAGTGCCACTTCTTCAGCAGAGTGATTCAGGGGAAAATGAGCATCCAGGAGTAGCTTCAACGACTCCTCTGTGTAAAACACGGTAAATTATAGTTTTGACTTTTTTATTTATGACTCAATCTCTTCAAAAAACATAAATTGGTACATTATCCAGTCGAGAATTATATAGTGTAATAATTATTATTACATGGTGAACCGCCGATAGTAGTTTTGAGAAATTTCAGGCTCTCTCCTTTTTTCATAAACTTAAAAACTAAATAACATTATGTGTTAAAAGCTTGACTGAAGTCTTCTCTTCCTGTTTGTCATAAGTTTCTTGAATTTAACCGTGCTGGTAAGTGCTGATTGAAAGTGGTAAGCCGCCTTAAAACAGTGTCGGACTTATGTGAGAAGTTTCCATAGCGGATATATTATATATTTGGCTGTTTGCCACTGTCTTATTAGAGGAATGGCTATTAAATAAACCTTATGCTATTGTTAGGAACGGGGATTGAACCTAGGTGCAGCGTAGGGGTAATGTACATATTTTGCTATACTTCGGCGATAAAGATATATGACTTTCTTAGCTGTGAGCACTCAAATATGCCACTTTGTTTTCTGTAGACGTTAATATTACTCTATCAATTTATTAATACTTATTAAAATGAAAATTTGTTTTGTTTGACACTGTGCACCGTACATATGAATGGCTTTAATTTGGAAAGTGAAGTAATTGAACCGTAGATCAATGAGTCACTTGACCCCATTCGTCATGAAATTCTTAATAAGTAAATCTATGACAACTAAATGGCTTATTTAATCAATATTTTTTCATTGCCAAACGTATGTATGTATATACACAATACAGTATTTACACATGGAGAATTTGGATATTCATCATTTAATTAACATTTAATATACAGAATAACCCGAACGTTGGGCATACACCCTTCCCTGGCATTTTGGCTGGCTGGCGTGAAGATTTGCAGGGCAAACAACGACGTGACTCGCTGACATTAGATCGCGATGTATTTGTCACGACCAATTATGGCCAAGTGCAAGGCTTCAAGGTCTATATGTATGATAACCCTGATCCCAAATCATTCTACAGACCATACCATTCAACTGTCGATCGGGTGATGGGCGAATGCTCTGTTTTCTTGGGCATTCCTTACGCCTTGCCACCCACGTTCGAAGGTCGCTTTAAGCCACCGCGTTTGCACCGTGGATGGCAGTTGTTACAAGCTGTTGATTATGGACCTGCATGCCCACAACCGGTACGCTACACTGGCGCTACCAAAGGTATTATGGATATGGATGAAGACTGCCTTTACTTGAATATTTTTTCCCCAAAGGTAACCATCTAGATGCATTTATTTAATTATTATTATGTATGTACATATTTGATTTTTTACAGACTGGTGCTGGCGTCGCTCAAAAATATCCCGTTATGGTGTATATTCATGGAGGAGAATTTGTGCATGGCGCTTCGAATCACTTCCAAGGTCATATTCTCGCCTCCTTTTATGATGTGGTTGTGGTGACTATAAATTATAGACTTGGTGCGCTTGGCTTTTTATCCACCGCTGATCAAAACTCACCTGGCAATTATGGCATACTAGATCAAGTTATGGCGCTAAAGTGGATATATGATAATATTGAATTCTTTAATGGTGATCGTGATTCTATTACATTGTTTGGCCCTGGAGCGGGAGCAGCATCTGCTGGACTTTTAATGGTTGCACCGCAAACTAAGAACATTGTGAAGAGAGTTATTGCCCAATCGGGTGCAGCGTTGGCCGACTGGGCGCTAATTCAAGATAAATATCGTGCACAGAATACTAGTCGTGTATTGGGGCAATTACTAGGCTGCTCCATCGAATCGTCATGGAAATTAGTAAACTGTCTACGCACTGGACGTAGCTTCTATGAATTAGGAAATGCGGAGTTTCCGCCACAAGTGGGCACTTTTGCCTGGGGTCCAGTTTTAGATCACAATATCACACTGCCCGGTGATGACTGGTATGAAGGTTGGCGAGAAAAAGATTGGCGGTTCCTTACACAAACACCAGAAAGCCTCATACGTCAGGGTCACATTAATCATGGTATACAGTACATGGCTGGAGTGACCACCCAAGAGGCAGCTTTTTTTGTAGCACAAAATGAATCTTTAGCACCTTATTACGAAATCGATGAGACATTTTTTGATCAGAAAATCCGCGAACATGTCTTTCGCTACAATTACACATTAAATCCAAGTGGCGTCTATGAAGCCATCAAATACATGTATACCTATTGGCCAGATCCCAACAATAATTCGATAATACGTGATCAATACATTAATATGCTTTCCGATTTGTACTACCGAGCTCCGGTTGACAAAATGGTAAAATTACTATTGGAACAGCGTATACCAGTCTATATGTATGTTTTAAATACGACTGTAGAGGCTTTGAACTATCCACAATGGCGCAAATATCCACATGATATAGAACACTATTTTCTTATTGGCGCACCTTTCATGGATATTGAGTTCTTTCCGAAAAAGGATCATTTACAGCGGAACATGTGGACCGACAACGATCGCAACATGAGTCATTTTTTCATGCAAACCTATTCAAATTTCGCTAGATATGGGTAAGTCACCCTTTTATGTATGTAATAAATATTTTTCCATCGAAAATATTTAGAAAAGATTATAACATAGTACTCTCTCTCTCTCATACATATATACATGTCCATATATGTATATTGAAAATAGTATTTACCATATTTTATTAAATTCTATTTACAGCAATCCAACGCCTCAACAAGTATTGGGTTTGCATTTCCAGCGCGCCTACCAGGGTGAACTTCGTTATTTGAATATCAATACAACTTTCAACTCATCAATTTTGCTCAATTATCGCCAAACCGAATGTGCATTTTGGACACAATATTTGCCAACAGTGATTGGAGTGTTGGTGCCTACCTATCCGCCCACAACAGAATTTTGGTGGGAGCCTAAAGAGCCTTTGCAAATCGCTTTTTGGACTATGTCCGTAGCATGCTTCTTCCTCATCGTCTTAGTGGTGATCTGTTGTATTATGTGGCGCAATGCCAAAAGGTAAGAAAAGGTCTATAATTTTACACATGTATGTAGGTAAATCGATTTCTAGGGTTGAAAAATTCCATAAAAGATGGATTGATCTAATTTCGCTTTGACAGTCTATCCCTCCGTACGTCTGATCTTGCAAGTGATATTTGGAATAAACGAAACCAATTAGCAATCGAGACCGTTTCCTCTACTAGAAAGTAGAATTTCGGCAATAACCACACACACGTTCCATATAACATTATTGTTCAAAACCACAAACGCAGCAAATTAGTCCCGAGGTTAATTGAGTAAATTTTGACTATGAATAACCCACTTTTAGATGAAATTGCATGAGAAAGTCTTACCACAACCACACCTAATTATCAACTTTCATATAACTCCGATTTGTTATCAAAAATTAAGATCGATTCATATATTAACAAAGACTAGGAGGTTTTCCACCCATTATTTTCGTATAATTTGCGACAATCATTTCATGTTCTACTTTTATCCAATTTTTATAATTTTGTTTTAATACAGACGATCAGATTTTTATGATGACGATGTTTTTATAAACTCTGAACTGCCTGATGATGGTCAAAGTGGTGTAGACAATGCACACATGGTGGCCAATCATCACGCGTTACGGTCACGCGATAATATCTACGAATATCGTGATTCTCCGTCATCCAAGACGCTTGCCAGTAAAATTCATACCGATACAACATCCATTCGATCTCCTAGCTCGTTGGCAATGGCACACAAATCGGGAAGCCAATCGTCCTTAAAATCGGCGATTTCTTTAAAGGAAACAAATGGCGGCACATTGACCAGCAACTTGAGCAGTACTCGCCCTACTCGTCCAGGTGCTCTAAATAATGGTGCTGCCTCCATTACAAAACAACAAGAAAAAAGGTTATTAACACGCGAGGGAGCCACGCCTGCACCAATATCGAATACACCACTAATAACAACCACAACTGCCACGATCTCAGCCGCATCAGAGTCTGCAAGTTGTAAGCCTAAATCTACTTATAACATAGCCTCTACAACCACAGCACCCATTAATCTGGGCACTGTGACCAGTCGCAGCACAACGCCGGTGCCCAGCGCACGTACACACACCACATCAACTACATTAACGACTGCTTCGCAGGTGCAACGCTCAGGACAAACGATGACATCTGTTCAATCGCAGGCAAATCCTCAATCTCGGACACAAGTTATTGAAGGTGTGCCACAAACATCGGTTTAGGAAACAGATTTCTAAGTGAGGCGGGAGATCTGTTTTTATTGACTTGCTATTGAAATTTTCAGTTAGAGAGTGATATTAAATAGTTTATTATTTCTATATGTATTATATAGAAATAATTTCGGACTTTTTGGTATACCGTTATGTACCAAGAATTTCTCGGTAAGGTATAACAATTAATTACGATTTGTTTTATTTGGATAATTGGAAAGCCCAGATGCTTTCCATAATTTAAGTACTAAATAATACACATATGTATACCATATTTAGCTATTCTGATAATTTTCATATGTAACCTCACAGATTTTTGACATTTTTTTTTAAATTATTAAAAAAAATATTAATTACCAGCTACATATTTATTATCGCTAGGCGTATTTGTTATTATTATTACTTATTTTTCATATACTTTTGGACTAAATAGAATCTAGGCAACGAATCTATCGCGTTTGCATATTATAACTAGCATTAGTTCTCGGCATACTATGCACATAGATACATCCGAACAACGAAATCACAGGTACAGTTTCATTTCTGAAACCTTGGAATTATATCTTAACTGTAAGTAGAAGAAACGGTGAAATTACGCCATTGACAACAATAAATGTGTGTTGACATAGGAATTTTAATTTAAAATCCATAGACTTAAAAAATTTCGAATCGCATAGTTAAGTTCTACCAATATTTGTAAGTTATGTTATATTATATTAACTTTATATTGACGGCTTAGAATATTGATACGCCAATATGTACATTTAGAGTCGTAAATCAAAGAAAGCAGTACAGATTTTATCACTTTTATTAGGTATCCATTTAAAATTTAACTGAATAACTTTGTTCTTGCTTTCAAGTGTAGTTAATTATTTACGAAAGCAAAGCTTCACACATAGCGAACAAAGAATTGGCGAATCGAATACGGCTTTTTCCACATAGTGACTACTTGATTCTAATTCATAAATAATTATTGTATAGTAATATAGATTTCTAATAACAGTTTATGTATAATTAATGTATTAACGTTATAACTTAGCATGTTAAAATATATCTATACACATTTATGTATTACATCTATATGGCGTTAAAAAGACAAGATTTTGTACAAAAAAAATCGTTACAAAATTTTATGATTACTTGACTCAGTATTTTTTGTTTCGATGTATGGGTGCCAGACGAGTTACCGCAAAAAAATTCAATAACCGAATTTCCAATGGAATAGTTACTGGTAATGAAAAATGGTCATGGTCGAATCGCGGAGAGCAGACGCAAACGGTGGCCAAGCCAAGATTGACAGTTAAAAAAGTTTTTCTATGCATTTGGTGAGATTAGCCGGTAATCATCTACTATCATCTGCTTCAATACGGCTAAACTCTAAATTCGGACCTGTACTTTGAAAAATTGGCGCGTCTGAAGGAAGCACTCGCCCAGAAGTGGCCATCTTTGGTGGATAGAAGAGAAATTGAATTTCATCAGCACAACGCCAGGGAGCTTGGTTAGGAGGTTCTTGCATCTACCTTAGAGTCCTGATCTGCAACTATATGATTTCTACTTGTTCCTGTCTATGGCGAATGATGTGAAAAATTCTTTCAAGAAAAGCTTAGCTTTTTTCCAATAGGGTCAAGGGTTTCTATGAGAGTGGCATTATGAAATTGCCTTCAAAATGACAACAAGCTATCGAACAAAACTTTGCATATTTCACCTAATTCGGTTCATTCTAACTATGCTAAATAAAACCTTTAATTTAATTCGAAAATAATTATTAGACCTTTAGGCAGCTTTTTATTTTTGAATTTTTAAAAATAATGTAGATATATTCATAAATAATAACTTATTGTATTGAGATGCAGGTCTTATTAAATAAACTGTACATGTGTGAATATGTAGAAATATCTGCATGAAATTTTAAAATTAAATTTGGCTTATAAATATATTAACACGAGTATGGGGAAAATACGAAATTACGTCAAAAAATATGGTTTTGAGATAATCTTTATATATATAATAATATATATATATAGTACGAGTATTTCCATCTGGGGACAACTTTTATTTTTGTATCCTATATGTTTTAAATTACTTGCATTAAGAAATATACCAGAGTACTGTAAATATAATTAATTTTAAGTGAATTATCTACGAGTTTGTAGTGATCAACACCATCAGTGCAATCCGTCCAATATAGGTATGCTTATAAGCCTCAGTTTACATGCAAGTTTCTTTCTACATACTTGTTTTTGTTTGTGTAAATATGCGACAGAACTTCAATTAATATTTTCTTACGAAGCGTTATTCTGATAAGTTTATGAATTTTATTTTTAAAATGTATGTATCTGCTTCATGTGCGTAGGTTTGTTTATCATTTAGATAAGCTTAATTTTTACAATATTTTATATGTTTAATAAATTGTAATAGTATTTGTACAATATCCATCTAATTTGTGCTGTCTTCCTTTATACATATATCTACCTATCTATGTATACATATATCTGTATACACTATATAGTACATACATATATATGTTTGTTTTTGTATATTTATATTGTTGCTGTTGTTATCATTGCTTTCCCTCTTTTGTTTAATTTCCAAAGTGGGAAGCAATACTCAATAGTACGAGAGCTCTATTCAGTAAATTAAATAGATCAAGACCAAAATAAACATAATGCCAAATTATATGTATTGAATTTAAAAATTTTATTTGGTTTCGAATTACAAAACTATATTCAAAACAAGTAAGGAGTTCTAAGTTCTATTTTATACTCTCGCAACTTGCAAGAATCAAAGCCCTAAATTTTATATTAAAGGAAGTATTGATCCGATTCAACCCATTTTTGACACAAAGACATACTATTATCGAGAGTTTATTTATTTATTTTATTATATGAATTATGATATTATTAGTAAAAAGTTAACTATAGGCATTGGGGTCCACATATTCAGTACCTAGGGGCTTGAACAGTTTTGGTTCCATTCAGACAATTTTTGGTCACAAGGTGGCATACTTTAAACGCATTATTCATGCAAAGTTTTACATGAAAAAAGTAAAAGAATCAGATGGAATTTAAAATGGTGTTATATGGGAAATTAGCGTAGTTATAATCGGATTTTTGCACTATAACATAGAAATATAAGAAAAATGTTATGTTCCGAATTTGGTTGAAATCGGTTAAGAAGATCCCAAGAAAATGGGTTTTCACCTAAAAGTGGGCGGTGCCACACCCACTGTCTAATTTTAAACGCGGTTCCTATAAAGTCATCTCATACCATTCTAGATATAAAATGTAATGTCTCTGGCGTGTTAAGTGCTTGATTTATCGCGCTTTTAGTAGTTTTTAACAGTACCGTTATAGGGGCAGTGGTCGGGCTTATCTCCCGATTTCACCCATTTTCACACTGTAAATAGAGTTGCAAAAATATTTGTTTTCAGTGAATTCTGTTATTGTAGCTTTAGCGGCTTAGGAGATATGCACATTATACCTATTAGAGGGCGTGACCACGCCCACTTTTAAAAAAAATCTAAACCGCAGATGCTTCTCCTTAATGTGATCCTGTATACCAAATAACAGTCTTGTATCTTATTGTGGAGCTCAGTTATGGCAATTTATTTGTTTTTGATTAATGGCGTTTTGTGAACGTGGCAGAGGTCCGATCACATCCATCTACGAACTCGTCCTCTTTTGCCAAGGAATACGTGTACCAAGTTTCATCACGATATACTTGTATTTATATTTACTCAAGTTACAGCATGCACAGGCAGATGGACGAACAGACAGACATCCGAATTTCAACTGGTCTCGTCCTCCCGATCACTTATATATATATATATATAAACCTATATCTAACTCGATTAGTTTTAGGTGATACAACCGTTAGGTGAACAAGTGGAGAAGGCGCAAATGTTAACATCGAAAACGCGCAAGTTCAGTAATAAAATTTCACCACCCTATAAGGGAACAAAACGAACTTCACCACTATATAAGGGAACTAAGCAAAATGTACATACATATATACATATTCACAGATGTTCTTTGGCATGCGCATGAACAAAAATCTAAATACAATAATAACAAGTAAGGAAGGGTTAAATTCGGATGTAACCGAACATTTTATACTCTCGCAAAGTTAAATGGTATATTCGTTTGAGACTTCTTTATATATTTTAATAATTAGAAGTAGGAACTGTTGCCTTAGTTATTTACTTTTTACTCACAGTGAAAATAATTAGAGCAATTTGTAAACTAAATTTACTCAAATTATGAGAAATCGTTCTTGTGCTTTTTGTATACGCTTATAATTGATTTTATATAGAATGCATTACAACTGTATTGAGAAGTATGAAAAGAAATCGTTTTTGGACAATGAATAACATTTTTTATTTATTATATCGATATTATTATACATGTTTAGCTTAAAAATAATAAATATTAACAACTTTTAAAATGATATAATATTATTATATTAATTTGTATATAATATTTACAATATTAAACATAAATTTTTGTAGAGATTCTTATACATATATCCAAATTATATTTCTTTTTTCCTTATACTATTTAATTTCTATCATATATTTATACAATAATGTCATATACATATAATAACAAATTATATATATAATTTAAATTTTCTTAATTAGATTATTTACATATTTTTCTTAAAATTGTCTTAAAAACTACTGTTAAAATTCCTATACCATTCCAATTCGATTATATTTGGAAAAAAAAAATGAAGAACTATTGCACTAAGTCTGAAAACTTTAGTTCGAAATAGAGACACAAATACTGTCATGATAGCTGTGTACTGTCTCAAAAGTAATTGCATTTACACGGGAAGGATCCATATTTGAAAATGCCCAATTCATTTGTGTACCGGCAGGTGTAGATGAATATTCTGCACCAAGCATGGAACTAAAGTTTTTTTCTTGGACCATATTTCTTATTGCGGTCCCTGTAGACATTAAACAAATGTTAAAATCTCCAACAATTAGCACATTTTGATTGCATAACTCAGAAGTAAGGACTTCCTGAAGTTCTACAATTAATTGTCTGACAGAGAAAGCTGAATTTCTATATAGAACCAGAATATTAATATTGAAACATTTAAACAAAACCGCTTCTAAAACTTTGCGGCCTGAATAAATTTTCTTTACAGCCTTTGATTCTATAGAGCAAGCAATACTATGCTTTGCATATATTATAATGCCCCGTTTATTTCTGTTGGTTGTTTCCGTGCTATCTATCCTCAGCTCGTTAATTGGAGTAAATCCTGGTATATCAAAACTTTCGCAAGGATAACTCCAAGTTTCTACAAAACATAAAATATCTGAAGATAGCATCAAACAGTCGCTTTTTATATCATTAATGTGAGCATGAAGACTCTGGGCCTAATGGAATAAAATTTGATGTCCTGGTGTTCGGGAATTCATAAAACTGAAACTTGTTGCTTTATTTGTGTTCAATTCCCTCAGTTTCTTAAATACAGGATCCGATTCAGAAAGTTTGTTAGGAGGAATAAAATTTCCTATGATGAATAGACCTTCTGCAGTAGGAGCTCGACTGCAAGCGACATATATTGAAGCTCTAGGCATTCTGGGTCGAGTATGAACTACAAATTTATTATATGTGGCACCCTGACTTTTATGAATAGTTATTCCCTCAGCCGGAACAACTGGAAACTGATTTCTTTCAATTGAAATTTGTTCATTTCTTTTATATTGAAAAGATTTTAGAACTTTTTCAATTGGTGCCCAAGAACTTTCTAGAGGATAAGGCTTTGTTGATCGTGCTATCAAACCAACAGAAGGTTCCAAAAATTTAATCCACAGAATTGTTGGAAAAGAACAATGGAAATCAATTTGCATAAGTTGTCCAGCTGCCCCATTAACCAAGCCATCACACGTGTTTATGTTCACTGTAACCATATATTTGGCGGAGACTTTTAGTGTCAATTCATAGGGCAGTCCCTGCGTTTCAGAAGTTTTGAAAAGTTTAACTCTTTCCAAAATATTATCATTTTCATTTATACCAATTCCTTTAACTTAGTCTTTTGCAGTGGAAAGGAAAGCTTCTGTTGGGATTCGACTGAGCTTAAGGGCATTGAAATTATTTGTCTCTTCATTGGACCAAAATAAATGTATGGCATCATCGGGAACTTCTTCGAAATTAACTACTCGAGTTTCAATGAGTGATATGTCCTCATTTGTCATAGTACCAGATGCCATATGATTTAATGCAATTGCAAAGGCCTGATCCTCCCGTTGTCTCATTATCTCTGTTAATTCAAAGTATTTAAATAACTCACACAAAGGGGAACCAACTAAGGTGCTGTATGCATCATTGGGATTAAGAGAGAATATCCACCTATCTCCAACAGGTGAGAGTTGCTTCAAATCACCAAACACTATGATCGGTATACCACCGAAGGGGCTGTCTGTTTTGAAAATTTGGTTTAATCTCGCATCAACAGAGCTAAACATACAAGCACCTACCATCGATATTTCATCAATTATGATTAATTTTAAATCGATAAGTCTGGAATACAATGAATTCACTGTGTCATTGCTAAGTGGCCTCAACTCTCTATTCAACTGATTAACAGGTAAAGAGAATATTGAATGAAGGGTCATTCCACCTATTCCGAATGCTGCTTTACCCGTAGGTGCGCAAAGAAGAACTTTTAAGGAACTTGGATTCGATCCAGGTGTAGAATTCTAACGATGGTTAAGAGCTTGATATATTGCAGATATCAAACGACTCTTTCCTACACCTGCACCGCCGCCAATGAACTCATAAACTGGGAGATTTGTTTTTAGGTGGTGCATCAAATGTGTCAAATAGGTTATTTGCTTAGTATTTAGATGAACTAAAGAAAATAATTCCTCAACTGGAATTAAAGGGGGTAGTTTAATAAGTCTAATATTGCAATCAGATTCAGTGCCACTATCTGTTGAATCTTCGCCATGCAAGTCCAGCAAATTTATATTTGGGTTTATTTCTGGAAGTGCCAACACTCTGAACTCATTTTCCACGATAGGTAGTTCATTTTGAGCACCTTCTTCCAAGTCTATTTTATTATAAAGACTTTCTAGAACATTTTCAAGTTCTCTTTGCTCAAAAACATCATATTTTCTTTGATTTTCCTCAATTATAATACGATGCGTAATGCAAGTCTGCTCATTATTGTTTACAATGAGATCTTGCTGTTCATTCTGCCATGGATAGTAAAGCATTACCATTGCGCGGAAATACTCAACTCTGGCCAAATCTGGGTTAAACCTTCTATACCGAATAATACAAGATTTGGTATGTTTTTTCACAAAACCGCTACCGTCTTTAATAGGCATGAAAACCCCGCTTTCTGGTAAATTATCGTCTTCCCTCTCTTCTTCTTCATGATTACTATCTTGTGCTCTTCTACTAGATTTAAAATATTTATACCTAGATGCAAAATCAGCTAAACAAAGAGTTTCTAACTGATCGGATCTTTGAACATAACGGTCTAAAATACCGGCTACGAATATTTCAGTCGAACCTGAAGGAAGGTTCTGAAGTTCCGCTCTAGGTTTTACCATTCGAACACGTTCCTCAGGTCGAGAGGTATTTATAAATATTTCTGCATTACTTGCTTCCGAAAGATGGAGCCCAATGCAGCAATATACTGCTTCTTGTGCAGATATTTCTGTGCCTGATATAAATTTGTGACCTATATGTTTAAGTTTTTGCTTAATAGTATAATTTCCAGCATTACCTCTGATATAGCTTCATTTAAGTGCCTAGAAATTCCCCTGTTAGACTTGTTAATATAATTAATTATATATGAACAGCAAGCATATGCATCCAGTATATATTGGATATCCATATTTGCTCTATGGAGTTCCAAAATCTTTCTTTTTAGAAAAATTTTAGGTTTTGTTAAACTTGATCTAAGGGCTAATAAATAGTCACCAAAAGACATATTTATTTTACTATCAGACAGGAAATGTTCAAAATCTCTTAAATTAGAAATGTCTTCTGTAGTCATATTTGAATTTAAAAGGTTTTGAATTGAGAGAATTCTGTAAGAGGTAATCGTATTTGGTTTGAAGGCGTTGGTGGATATGGTATACCAAAACGACAAAACTGTTGTCCTCTTATTTTCCTAGTACAAGACCGACTGTGGTTATGCTTTTGATAACCCAAATAATTTTCTAAGTGGCTGATCGAACCATCGGTAGAAATAAAATTGTCAATAAAACTAATGACATCAGGAAATGTCTGAGGATCTTGAAGGTTGATCCTGGGAGCATTATTAAGCCAATACATGCCATGTACATACGGGGAACCTCTCTGTTGAAACTCCACTCTCCAGTAGAAATTTGTAACAAAATGCTCTCCAAAAATGCCGGCGTTATCTTTAAAAAGCTCAAGAATTTGTCGATAGCGGTAGTCAAAATATCTAGCACAAGTAACCGCGACTGATCGAATTAAGCGATATCTATCTTGGGTTGTTAAACTGTTAACTTCCTCTTCCGAAATATCTTTAGAATCAACAGTTTTAGAGAGGATGACCAAAAGCTCAACCCACTGAGATTCTGCAGCCGATAAAGTGATAAAGAAGGTTGGAAGCCCAAATTGGCGAATCATAGCGATTGCCTTTTTCCTCTCAACTTCCCAGTACGTAGCTGAGGATCTAACGCCTTCCAAAACCTTGTAACCATCGTCGTGTTGAATCAAGTTTTGAACAAAGTTTTTGTTTAATAGATTTTGGGCCGTAACTCGGTTGCGACCTGAAAACTTTTTAAGGCAAATGGATGTACTATTCTTAATTTGTAGCAGTTCTAATTTTTTGTAATCATAGAACAACTTTGGAATGGTACACACTCTTCAGTCAAAACGGCGAATTTCAGAACGTATGATTTTGCTATATGTTTCAGATCATGTACGTTTCTGCCCAGCGTATACTGTTCCAAATGACAACTCTTCTGAATTATTATCTTGAATTATGTCAATTGGTCTTTGTCCTTCACCTGGCGCTATAACCAAACGGTTATAGTCTAAGTTTTCTACAGGAATATTGTCCAAAAGAGTTTCTTGACCGCCTGGATTTAACTCGGAAGGTAAAAGACCCGTGGGAATATTATTACCTGAGGGATTATCATGAGAAGTTTGTGCCGCATGAAAAGATTAAACCAATCGGGAATCCTCTGCAGATGCAACAAACGGAACTTCTTCTTGGTTATTAAATTCTGAAATCCAGTTTTCATTAATATGTATATTGTGCTCACGATACAGAGGGTATTCACTAAGAACTGCAAAGCTTCCATAAGATTTGCGGGGCGTATGGTATCGATCATGTAATCATGATTGTATTCCAAACGCCTTCTTAAGTGAATTTGTATAACATGAGCCTCATCAAAGGACATTGGTAGAGATGTCACAATATTGTTAACATAAATTGGTATATTAACAACAGCACCTTTGAGCAAACTCTAACCTTGATATCCTAACGGACGGATTGTCATAAAAGGCAATCTAGGCATTATGAGACGTTCTTCAATTGGGGTTAAACCTTTCAAACAATCCGGTATTTTAGGAAAGTCTAGACCGTTAGCTAAAAATATTTTTGGAACGTTCTTTTTAACAATCGCATTTTTGCAAGTAGCACAAAAATTGTAATTTCCATCTTCTGAAGGAAATTTTTGCTTTAAAAAGAAGCCGGATGCAGCATTCGGGTAACCTTGCGCAATAGTTTCGAAACTTAATTTGCGAACTTGGTGTGAAAACCATAAGCCGCCGTAGCAGTTACATATTTCAGTTTTTGAAATCTGTTAAATTGCCACTATTATCAGTTTCTATAACATTATTTTCGCTCGTTAATCGGATTCATTGGGACTGCCTTTGGTTTTCAAGTTGTCTATTGAGTGGGTTATCTCTACGAAGGCGAACTTGACCTTGTCTAAGACGTCTCTGATTCAAAATTTCTTCCCTCATACCCCTCCTACTAAGCTGTCGACGTTGTGTTTCTCTATCACGCTCCTCTCTCCTTATTTCAGGATTTCTTCTTGCATGTTCCTTTTGCATTTGATCACGAATGCGCTCTAAATTCCTATACTCAGGATTTCTTGCGCGAAGTTCTCTATGACCCCTAGTGTTCCTACTTTGTTCATCATAACGTACCTCAGGATTTTCTCGACGAGATCTATGACCTCGAGTATTTCTTATTTGCTCTTCAGAGCGAATTTGTGGATCTTGCCGCCTTGTTCTATGTTGAACAGTATTTGCAACTTGCTCAACAGATCGAACCTCGGGGTCTTCACGCCGAGACATATGACCTCGAGTATTTCTTACTTGGTTGGGGTTAAACCTTTCAAACAATCCGGTATTTTAGCAAAGTCTAGACCGTTAGCTAAAAATATTTTTGGAACGTTCTTTTTAACAATCGCATTTTTGCAAGTAGCACAAAAATTGTAATTTCCATCTTCTGAAGGAAATTTTTGCATTAAAAAGAAGTCGGATACAGCATTCGGGTAACCTTGCGCAATAGTTTCGAAATTTAATTTGCGAACTTGGTGTGAAAACCATAAGCCGCCGCAGCAACTACATATTTCAGTAGGGCCCTTATTTATATTTTGGAAATAAATGTTTTTGAAATCTGTTAAATTGCCACTATTATCAGTTTCTATAACATTATTTTCGCTCGTTAATCGGATTCATTGGGACTGCCTTTGGTTTTCAATTTGTCTATTGAGTGGGTTATCTCTACGAAGGCGAACTTGACCTTGTCTAAGACGTCTCTGATTCAAAATGTCTTCCCTCATACCCCTCCTACTAAGCTGTCGACGTTGTGTTTCTCCATCACGCTCCTCTCTTCTTATTTCAGGATTTCTTCTTGCATGTTCCCTTTGAATTTGATCACGAATGCGCTCTAAATTCCTATACTCAGGATTTCTTGCGCGAAGTTCTCTATGACCCCTAGTGTTCCTACTTTGTTCATCATAACGTACCTCAGGATTTTCTCGACGAGATCTATGACCTCGAGTATTTCTTATTTGCTCTTCAGAGCGAATTTGTGGATCTTGCCGCCTTGTTCTATGTTGAACAGTATTTGCAACTTGCTCAACAGATCGAACCTCGGGGTCTTCACGCCGAGACCTATGACCGAATTTGGGGATCTTGCTGCCTTGTTCTATGTTGAACAGTATTTGCAACTTGCTCAACAGATCGAACCTCGGGGTCTTCACGCCGAGACCTATGACCTCGAGTATCTCTTATTTGCTCTTCAGAGCGAATTTGCGGATCTTGCCGCCTTGTTCTATGTTGAACAGTATTTGCAACTTGCTCAACAGATCGAACCTCGGGGTCTTCACGCCGAGACCTATGACCTCGAGAATCTCTTATTTGCTCTTCAGAGCGAATTTGCGGATCTTGCCGCCTTGTTCTATGTTGAACAATATTTGCAATTTGCTCAACAGATCGAACCTCGGGGTCTTCACGCCGAGACCTATGACCGAATTTGGGAATCTTGCTGCCTTGTTCTATGTTGAACAGTATTTGCAACTTGCTCAACAGATCGAACCTCGGGGTCTTCACGCCGAGACCTATGACCTCGAGTATTTCTTATTTGCTCTTCAGAGCGAATTTGGGGATCTTGCCGCCTTGTTCTATGTTGAACAGTATTTAAATTTTGTTCAAAAGACCGTACCTCGAAATTTTCCCGCCTGGTTCTATGTTGATTTGTATTTATAATTTGTTCGGACAGACGTACATCGTAATCTAATCTACGATTAGCGTGACTTACAGTATTTTGTGACTGCTCACTATCTCTATATAAAGAGTTTGCACAGTATTTAAATTTTGTTCAAAAGACCGTACCTCGAAATTTTCCCGCCTGGTTCTATGTTGATTTGTATTTATAATTTGTTCGGACAGACATACATCGGAATCTAATCTACGATTAGCGTGACTTACAGTAGTTTGTGACTGCTCACTATCTCTACATAAAGAGTTTGCACGAAGAACTCTCATACGTCTTCTATTCGGAAGACGACTTAGTATTATAGATTTTCTACTTAATCTAGCCATAATGAATTAATAATAAATGGATTAATATATAAAATACTTATATAATTCAGTCCAACCGGGTGTTAAAAGTTGGATCCTAGGTGCTGCTCTCTTTCACTGTAATTCCTTGATATGACTCCTTTCCTGTTCCGTGTATAGGTACTATGGTATACTGGTGCACATATGTATATGTGTTTGCTCGCCACTGTATATAATACGGTTTTGCTCGTCACTGTATATAATAATACTTTAAACACTATATAACTAATACACTAAAATTAGTTTGAATAAAGCACTTTGCTGGTAAAGACATCTAGTGAAACTGAAACTACAAACACAGTGTACTGATATTTATTATACTCTTGCAACATGTTGGTACAGCTTACGTACTACCTATATATTACTTAGCTATTCACTTACATAATAATACATAATATTAAGTTATATTTATATTTTAGAAATTAGTAGTTTATTTCATTGTATTGAAATTAAGTTCTCGGAAAACCCCTCCGTAAATTACTTTTGTTAAACGTTTTCTAAAACAGGGGGATCTATGGTACCTATTTTGAAGGGTCTACCCATGAAGGCTAAATTAACAATAACTTACATATAATTAAGTATGGTATACACATATGTATAGCAGGTATGTAGATTTTCTTCTTTCTGTCTTAATATCTAAACCTTTCATAAGCTGCCAACTGCGCTAGGTAAAAATGTAATATTCTTGAGTTAACAGTTCACCTCATGACCTTCATATTAATATGTGTCGCAAAACTGAAATAACAGACCAAACAGAACTGAAATAATAAACCGATGGTCGCAGTTTATCTATAACCACATTTTTTCTAGAAAGATTTTTTTGCTCTATACAAGAAACCACATAAAAGTTGGTCCAATCAATGCCAACCGGGATCCAGGCTCTTGTTAAGGCGAAAGGCTTTCACACAAAATATTAAAATTTAAGATGGAAAGTGATTTGTTTATGTTATTTTAGAATGAATTGAACTGTATCAAATAAGCTGTGACCTGAAATTAAGAAGTTATTTTAATTTTATATACATATATTTGAAAATAAAATATTTTTTAAATAAATGAAGTAGATTATATATAAGAAATTCCTTGCTCTATAATATAGCGTTTAAATTTTTTCAATATTCCTTTCAGTTTAGAAAATATTGGGATTCGAAATTTATATCGACTACTGTATCAAATAAGCTGTGACCCACTGTATAAAAAAAATATTAATACTCACTGGCCGACATATTCGGCATAAAACTGATTAGAATAACGAAGAGCATTATAAGTAGTATATGGAATTCGAGGGCAGTATTAACCCGATTTTATTAATTTTTTCCAATACCACATACTACTAACATGCCACAGACTAATAAAATGCTCCCACTGTTTCATTAAGGTACCTCACATACCATCACCAATCAAATGGAGTAAAGTCAGACGAATGTTCGAAAATCCTGATATTAGTTACATGGGGGCTAAGGAAAATTTTCACCCGATTTGATCTTGTTATGAGTAAAACTTGCTCTCTCATTGAGATAACTCACATATGCGGTATAAAGTCACGCGGAAGTTCAAAAATATTTATATTAGATATATGAGGGCTACAAAAACTATTGATCCGATTCAACCCATTTTTGAAACAAAGACATACTATTATCGATAGTTTCATTTATTTATTCTATTATATGAATTTCAATTATATATCTAACACAATGGCCGATATTTACGGTAAAAAGTCAACTATAGGTACTGGGGTCCACATATTCAGTACCTAGGGGCTTGAACAGTTTTGGTTCGATTTAGAGAATTTTTGGTCACAAGGTGGCATACTTTAAACGTATTATTCACGTAAAGTTTTACGCCTATATAATCATTGTTGCTTGATTTGCATAGTGGAAAGTGAAAGAATTAAGTGGAATTTAAAATGGTGTCATATGGAAAATAGGCGTGGTTGTAATCCGATTGCGCCCATTTTCGCACCATAACATAGAAATATAAAAAGAATGTTATGTACCCAAGATATGGGTTTTCACCTAAAAGTGGGCGGTGTCACGCCCACTGTCTAATTTTGAACGCGGTTCCTATAAAGTCATCTCATACCATCCCTGAGATAAAATTTAATGTCTCTGGCTTATTTAGTGCTTGATTTATCGCGCTTTTAGTAGTTTTTAACAGTACCGTTATATGGGGAGTGGGCGGGGTTGTCACCCGATTTCACCCATTTTCACATCGTAGGTAGAGGTGCTAAAAACATTTGCTTCCAGTGAATTTTGTTATTATAGCGTTAGTCGTTTAGGAGATATGCACATTGAACCTATTAGGGGCGGGACCACGCCCACTTTAAAAAAAATTTAACTGCAAATGCCCCTCCCTAATGTGATCCTGTGTACCAAATAACAGTCTTGTATCTTATTGCGGAGCTTAGTTATGACAATTTATTTGATTTTGATTAATGGCGTTTTGTGGGCGTGGCAGTTGTCCGATTACGCCCATCTGCAATACCAACCGTCTTACTGTACCAAGAAACATGTGTACCAAGTTTCATAAAGATATCTCAATTTTTACTCAAGTTAGAGCTTGTACGGACGGACAGACGGACGCCCATCTGCAATACCAACCGTCTTACTGTACCAAGAAACATGTGTACCAAGTTTCATAAAGATATCTCAATTTTTACTCAAGTTAGAGCTTGTACGGACGGACAGACGGACGGACGGACAGACAGTCACCCGGATTTCAACTCGTCTCCTAATCCTGATCATTTATATATACTTAACCCTATATCTAACTCGATTAGTTTTAGGTGATACAAACAACCGTTAGGTGAACAAAACTATTATACTCTGTAGCAACAGGTTGCGAGAGTATAAAAAGAAGAAATAAGGCATTGCACGCTAAGCCGAAGCGTCGCCAACGAGGGATACAATTAATTAAAAACAAAACGACCAAGGGATTTATAAACGTCAAGGAACCCCAGTACCACTAGGAAAAAGGACAAACCCAAAACGTGATACTATCCAATGGGAAGTTAAAACAGCAATCAACAAACCCCTTAGAAAAGGACGAAAAGTAGTAAGTTAATACTTTAATATATTTATGATATATTTAATTTATAACAACAAAATTGTATAAAAATCGTAGTAATATAAAATATTTTACGCCTAAGTACTGTGAGCATTGTAAATCTGAAACTTACAAGTACTCAAATTTATAAAAAAGCATGTTATAAATGACGGCTCGACCAGCCATATAACAAATATTTTGAAACCGCGATTCACCACCGCAAGGGGGACCGTCCGGTTTATAACATAAACTCAATTCTGCGATTCTGAACTCCAGACCCTCCAGAATAAAAGAGTTTCCTTTTCTAGAAAGGATCAAAAAAATTATTATAAAAAAAAAACTAAATATATATATATATTAAAAAACTGTATGTCCAAAACCGCTTCAAACAACAAAAAAGAAATAAAATTTTAAAAATCTTAAAAGATGAAAACATAGAAGAAAATATGTTTTTTTTAATGGGAAATAATTCAAGTACACTAAAATACGAAAGGCTGTACTATTGTTATCATTGCAAGGGCAACCATAAAACTGAAACTTGCCCAAATTTAAAACATACAAAAACTAAAATAATAAAAAATGGCTCTAAATAGTGAAAACGAGAATCTTGTTGCTAGACTAATAACTGCAACAAATGCTTCTCTTAGATTGGAGGTAGAAGAGTTGCGAAGGCAACTACAGGATTTAACAAAGTCAACTACAGTCAGTGATTATAAAATATAAGTGATCGATCCAAATATTAATTGAGGTGGTCAAGCCACTACCAGAATTTAATGGAAAACAAACTAAATACGTTAGCTGGAGGGAATCAGCAAATAATGTGCTTATATGTAAGGGGCAGCCATAGATATTTTGCTGCATTAACTATACTAAGAAATAAAATTACAAACGATGCTAATGACATTTTATCCAATCACGGAACGGTTCTTAATTTCGATGCCATTTTGGCACGACTCGATTTTACTTACGCGGACAAGCGACTAGCTCATATTATCGAACAGGAGATGAATATTTTGCGACAGGGCACTTATTCAATTATAGAATACTAATAATAAGGTTCATGAAAAATTAACTTTACTTATTAATAAAACGATAATGACTTACAGATCGGATAGTGCCATAACTAAAGAATTAAACGCAAAAAATAGGCGGGATGCGTTGCATATATGTATAACAGGTCTAAATAGAAATTTAGTCAATATATTATTTTTACTATCACCAAGTGATTTGCCAAATGTGATGGCAAAAGCACAAGAATTAGAATCAACTAATATGCGAGCAATTTTCTCATCACAAATCGGGAAAAATCCGAATTATTACAGACAACGTACTAACATCAATAACGGAAATTTTAATAATAATTTACGGTTTCCACAAACCCAATTTCAAAGAGGCTACAACCAAAGGCCCTACAACAAAACATTCAGACAAGACCTATCCCAATGGATGTCGATCCAAGTACTCGAATCCACAACCGACCACATTATAACGTAAATAATAATGTACAGAATACAAGAATGAATGCTACAGATAAACGACCATATGCCAGCGCACAAACAAGTAATTAACCACAAAAAAAAAACACAAAGGATAAATAATATTTAAAGGATCATTTTTTAAATCAAAACTAACTCGGCCATATATTTTTATACATGACAGGATTAATGGCCAAAACTTTAAAATACTAGTAGATTGCTATATAAAATCAGGAATTTATGAGAATAAAAACGAATTAAATATATATAAAAAGGTATAAACAACTAATGGATTTTCGATAATACGTTATTATCATTTTATTACTCTTTTTGGTAAAAGACAAATTTTTTACGAAATCGAAATTTAGAAGCAGGCTTTTTAATTGGATACAAATTTCTGAAAGAAATTAATGCAGTGATCAACTTGAAAGAAAAAAAGTAGATAATAAATAAAGAAAGGGAAGAAGACATATATAGCTTAGGAGACGAATCTGAGCAACATGAGAGAAAAGGAAATTTAAAAGATGAAAACATTAAGGGAAATATAATTACTTTGGGAGCAGAAACTTCTAAAGCGTCAGCTGAAGATTTATACCATCACAATGAATTCAACAAAAATAAAAAATTCTATTTTAAAAAATATAATGTGGAACAAAAAAGTTCTACAACGCCAGCCGATGGTAATACCGGCAACAAAAAAATAAAATTTACTGTGGAACAAAAAAGTTCTACAACGCCAGCCGATGATAATACCAGCAACAAAAAAATAAAACTTTACTGTGGATCAAAAAAGTTCTACAACGCCAGCCGATGGTAATACCGGCAATAAAAATAAAAAATTCATTTATAACAAGTAAGGAAGGCCTAAGTTCGGATGTAACCGAACATTTTATACTCTCGCAAAGTCAAATGGTATACTCGTTTGAGATTTCTTTGTAGATTGACTGATATTTTCGGTAGAAGGTCAACTATAGGCACTGGGGTCCACATATTTAGTACTTAGGGGCTTGAACAGTTTTGGTTCGATTTAGACAATTTTGGGTCACAAATTGCATTTTACTTTAAACGCATTGTTCACGGAAAGTTTTACCCCGATACAACCATTCTTGCTTGATTTGCATACTGGAAAGTGAAAACATCAGATGGAATTTAAAATGCTGTCATATGGGAAATAGGCGTGGTTGTAATCCGATTTCGGCAATTTTCGCACCATAACATAGAAATATAAAAAGAATGTTACGTACCGAATTTGGTTGAAATCGGTTAAGCAGATCTCAAGATATGGGTTTTCACCTAAAAGTGGGCTGTGCCACGCCCACTGTCTAATTTTGAACGCGGTTCCTATAAAGTCATCTCATACCATCCCTGAGATAAAATCTTGTGCTTGATTTATCGCGCTTTTAGTAGTTTTTAACAGTACCGTTATATAGGGAGTGGGCGGAGTTGCCACCCGATTTCAACTATTTTCACACTGTAGATAGAGGTTCTAAAAACATTTGCTTCCGATGAATTTTGTTATTATAGCTTTAGCGGTTTAGGAGATATACACATTACACCTATTAGGGGTGGGACCACGCCCACTTTAAAAAAATTTTTATCTGCAAATGCCCCTCCCTAATGTGATCCTGTGTACCAAATAACAATCTTGTATCTTATTGCGGAGCTTAGTTATGGCAATTTATTTGTTTTTGATTAATGTCGTTTTGTGGGCGTGGCAGTGGTCCGATTACGCCCATCTACAATACCAACCGTCTCACGGTACCAAGAAACATGTCTACCAAGTTTAATAAAGATATCTCAATTTTTACTCAAGTTAGAGCTTGTACGGACGGACAGACGGACGGACGGACAGAAAGTCACCCGGATTTCAACTCGTCTCTTCATCCTGATCATTTATATATATATAACCCTATATCTAACTCGATTAGTTTTAGGTGATACAAACAACCGTTAGGTGAACAAAACTATTATACTCTGTAGCAACAGGTTGCGAGAGTATAAATATATATATACTGTGGAACGAAAAAGTTCTACAACCCCAGCCGATGGTAATACCGGCAACAAAAAAATAAAATTTACTGTGGAATAAAAAAGTTCTACAATGCTAGTCGATGTACTTACCGACAATAAAAAAAATCATATAAACAAAATTACTTTAGAAAACGAATTGTCTGAAGCACCAGCCGAAGAAAATACCGGCATAAATAAAGAAAAAATTTAATATTTGAGGAAAAAAATAAGAAAGGTAAGTAGTAAGGAAGGGCTAAGTTCGGATGTAACCGAACATTTTATACTCTCGCAAAGTTAAATGGTATATTCGTTTGAGACTTCTTTATATATTTTAATAATTAGAAGTAGGAACTGTTGCCTTAGTTATTTACTTTTCACTCACAGTGAAAATAATTAGAGCAATTTGTAAACTAAATTTACTCAAATTATGAGAAATCGTTCTTGTGCTTTTTGTATACGCTTATAATTGATTTTATATAGAATGCATTACAACTGTATTGAGAAGTATGAAAAGAAATCGTTTTTGGACAATGAATAACATTTTTTATTTATTATATCGATATTATTATACATGTTTAGCTTAAAAATAATAAATATTAACAACTTTAAAAATGATATAATATTATTATATTAATTTGTATATAATATTTACAATACTAAACATAAATTTTTGTAGAGATTCTTATACATATATCCAAATTATATTTCTTTTTTCCTTATACTATTTAATTTCTATCATATATTTATACAATAATGTCATATACATATAATAACAAATTATATATATAATTTAAATTTTCTTAATTAGATTATTTACATATTTTTCTTAAAATTGTCTTAAAAACTACTGTCAAAATTCCTATACCATTCCAATTCGATTATATTTGGAAAAAAAAAGAAAGAACTATTGCACTAAGTCTGAAAACTTTAGTTCGAAATAGAGACACAAATACTGTCATGATAGCTGTGTACTGTCTCAAAAGTAATTGCATTTACACGGGAAGGATCCATATTTGAAAATGCCCAATTCATTTGTGTACCGGCAGGTGTAGATGAATATTCTGCACCAAGCATGGAACTAAAGTTTTTTTCTTGGACCATATTTCTTATTGCGGTCCCTGTAGACATTAAACAAATGTTAAAATCTCCAACAATTAGCACATTTTGATTGCATAACTCAGAAGTAAGGACTTCCTGAAGTTCTACAATTAATTGTCTGACAGAGAAAGCTGAATTTCTATATAGAACCAGAATATTAATATTGAAACATTTAAACAAAACCGCTTCTAAAACTTTGCGGCCTGAATAAATTTTCTTTACAGCCTTTGATTCTATAGAGCAAGCAATACTATGCTTTGCATATATTATAATGCCCCGTTTATTTCTGTTGGTTGTTTCCGTGCTATCTATCCTCAGCTCGTTAATTGGAGTAAATCCTGGTATATCAAAACTTTCGCAAGGATAACTCCAAGTTTCTACAAAACATAAAATATCTGAAGATAGCATCAAATAGTCGCTTTTTATATCATTAATGTGAGCGTGAAGACTCTGAACATTATGGAATAAAATTTGGTGTCCTGATGTTCGGGAAATCATAAAATTGAAACTTGTTGTCAAAGCTTTATTTGTGTTCAATTCCCTCAGTTCCCTAAATACGGGATCCGATTCAGAAAATTTGTTAGGAGGAATAAAATTTCCTATGATGAATAGACCTTCTGCAGAAGTAGCTCGACTACAAGCGACATATATTGAAGCTCTAGGCATTCTGGGGCGAGTATGAACTACAACTTTATTATATGTGGCACCCTGACTTTTATGAATAGTTATTCCCTCTTGCCGGAACAACTGGAAACTGATTTCTTTCAATTGAAATTTGTTCATTTCTTTTATATTGAAAAGATTTTAGAACTTTTTCAATTGGTGTCCAAGAACTTTCTAGAGGATAAGGCTTTGTTGATCGTGCTATCAAACCAACAGAAGGTTCCAAAAATTTAATCCACAGAATTGTTGGAAAAGAACAATGGAAATCAATTTGCATAAGTTGTCCAGCTGCCCCATTAACCAAGCCATCACACGTGTTTATGTTCACTGTAACCATATATTTGGCGGAGGCTTTTAGTGTCAATTCATAGGGCAGTCCCTGCGTTTCAGAAGTTTTGAAAAGTTTAACTCTTTCCAAAATATTATCATTTTCATTTATACCAATTCCTTTAACTTAGTCTTTTGCAGTGGAAAGGAAAGCTTCTGTTGGGATTCGACTGAGCTTAAGGGCATTGAAATTATTTGTCTCTTCATTGGACCAAAATAAATGTATGGCATCATCGGGAACTTCTTCGAAATTAACTACTCGAGTTTCAATGAGTGATATGTCCTCATTTGTCATAGTACCAGATGCCATATGATTTAATGCAATTGCAAAGGCCTGATCCTCCCGTTGTCTCATTATCTCTGTTAATTCAAAGTATTTAAATAACTCACACAAAGGGGAACCAACTAAGGTGCTGTATGCATCATTGGGATTAAGAGAGAATATCCACCTATCTCCAACAGGTGAGAGTTGCTTCAAATCACCAAACACTATGATCGGTATACCACCGAAGGGGCTGTCTGTTTTGAAAATTTGGTTTAATCTCGCATCAACAGAGCTAAACATACAAGCACCTACCATCGATATTTCATCAATTATGATTAATTTTAAATCGATAAGTCTGGAATACAATGAATTCACTGTGTCATTGCTAAGTGGCCTCAACTCTCTATTCAACTGATTAACAGGTAAAGAGAATATTGAATGAAGGGTCATTCCACCTATTCCGAATGCTGCTTTACCCGTAAGTGCGCAAAGAAGAACTTTTAAGGAACTTGGATTCGATCCAGGTGTAGAATTCTAACGATGGTTAAGAGCTTGATATATTGCAGATATCAAACGACTCTTTCCTACACCTGCACCGCCGCAAATGAACTCATAAAATGGGAGATTTGTTTTTAGGTGGTGCATCAAATGTGTCAAATAGGTTCTTTGCTTAGTATTTAGACTTTGAACTAAAGAAAATAATTCCTCAACTGGATTAAAAGGGGGTAGTTTAATAAGTCTAATATTGCAATCAGATTCAGTGCCACTATCTGTTGAATCTTCGCCATGCAAGTCCAGCAAATTTATATTTGGGTTTATTTCTGGAAGTGCAAACACTCTGAACTCATTTTCCACGATAGGTAGTTCATTTTGAGCACCTTCGTCCAAGTCTATTTTATTATAAAGACTTTCTAGAACATTTTCAAGTTCTCTTTGCTCAAAAACATCATATTTTCTTTGATTTTCCTCAATTATAATACGATGCGTTATGCAAGTCTGCTCATTATTGTTTACAATGAGATCTTGCTGTTCATTCCGCCATGGATAGTAAAGCATTACCATTGCGCGGAAATACTCAACTCTGGCCAAATCTGGGTTAAACCTTCTATACCGAATAATACAAGATTTGGTACGTTTTTTCACAAAACCGCTACCGTCTTTAAGAGGCATGACAACCCCGCTTTCTGGTAAATTATCGTCTTCCCTCTCTTCTTCTTCATGATTACTATCTTGTGCTCTTCTACTAGATTTAAACTATTTATACTTAGATGCAAAATAAGTTAAACAAAGAGTTTCCAACTGATCGGATCTTTGAACATAACGGTCTAAAATACCGGCTACGAATATTTCAGTCGAACCTGAAGGAAGGTTCTGAAGTTCCGCTCTAGGTTTTACCATTCGAACACGTTCCTCAGGTCGAGAGGTATTTATAAATATTTCTGCATTACTTGCTTCCGAAAGATGGAGCCCAATGCAGCAATATACTGCTTCTTGTGCAGATATTTCTGTGCCTGATATAAATTTGTGACCTATATGTTTAAGTTTTTGCTTAATAGTATAATTACCAGCATTTACCTCTGATATAGCTTCATTTAAGTGCCTAGAAATTCCCCTGTTAGACTTGTTAATATAATTAATTATATATGAACAGCAAGCATATGCATCCAGTATATATTGGATATCCATATTTGCTCTATGGAGTTCCAAAATCAGACTATTATAAGCGTTTTTAAAACGATTCTGTAATTTTCTTTTTAGAAAAATTTTGGGTTTTGTTAAACTTGATCTAAGGGCTAATAAATAGTCACCAAAAGACATATTTATTCTACTATCAGACAGGAAATATTCAAAATCCCTTAAATTAGAAAAGTCTTATGTAGTCATATTTGAATTTAAAAGGTTTTGAATTTGAAAAAGTTTTCCTTGTGTCTTTCTGAGTTTTGATTTGTTTCTGTAAGAGGTAATCGTATTTGCGTTGAAGGCGTAGAGAGTCCCAGAGCGCAGGTGAGGATCTAACGCCTTTCAAAACCTTGTAACCATCATCGTGTTGAATCAAGTTTTGAACAAAGTTTTCGTTTAATAGATTTTGGGCCGTAACTTGGTTGCGACCTGAAAACTTTCTAAGGCAAATGGATGTACTTTTCTTAATTTGTAGCAGTTCTAATTTTTTGTAATCATAGAATAACTTTGGAATGGTACACGCTCTTCTGTCAAAACGGCGAATTTCAGATCGTATTATTTTGCTATATGTTTCAGATCATGTACGTTTCTGCCCAGCGTATACTGTTCCAAATAACAACTCTTCTGAATTATTGTCTTGAATTATGTCAATTGGTCTTTGTCCTTCACCTGGCGCTATGATTAAACGGGTAAAGTCCAAGTTTTATACAGGAATATTGTCCAAAAGAGTTTCTTGACCGCCTGGGTTTAGCTCGGAAGGTAAAAGACTCATGGGAATATTATCACCTGAGGGATTATCATGAGAAGTTTGTGCCACACGAAATGCTTGAACCAATCGGGAATCCTCTGCAGATGCAACAAACGGAACTTCTTCTTGGTCATTAAATTCTGCAATCCAGTTCTCATTAATATGTATATTGTGTTCATGATACAGAAGGGTATTCACTAAGAATTGCAAAGCTTCCATAATATTTGCGGGGCGTATGGTATCGATCGTGTAATCATGATTGTACTCCAAACGCCTTCTTAAGTGAATTTGTATCACATGAGCCTTATCAAAGGACTTTGGTAGAGATGTCACAATATTGTTAACAGAAATTGGTATATTAACAACAGCACCTTTGAGCAAACTCTGACCTTGATATCCTAACGGGCGAATTGTCATAAAAGGCAATCTAGGCATTATGAGATGTTCTTCAATTGGGGTTAAACCTTTCAAACAATCCGGTATTTCAGGAAAGTCTAGACCGTTAGCTAAACATACTTTTGGAACGTTCTTTTTAACATTTGTAATTTCCATCTTCTGAAGGAAATTTTTGCATTAAAAAGAAGGCGAATGCAGCATTCGGGTGACCTTGCGCAATAGTTTTGAAATTTAATTTGCGAACTTGGTGTGAAAACCATAAGCCGCCGCAGCAACTACATATTTCAGTAGGGCCCTTATTTATATTTTGGAAATAAATGTTTTTGAAATCTGTTAAATTGCCACTATTATCAGTTTCTATAACATTATTTTCGCTCGTTAATCGGATTCATTGAGACTGCCTTTGGTTTTCAATTTGTCTATTGAGTGGGTTATCTCTACGAAGGCGAACTTGACCTTGTCTAAGACGTCTCTGATTCAAAATGTCTTCCCTCATACCCCTCCTACTAAGCTGTCGACGTTGTGTTTCTCCATCACGCTCCTCTCTTCTTATTTCAGGATTTCTTCTTGCATGTTCCTTTTGCATTTGATCACGAATGCGCTCTAAATTCCTATACTCAGGATTTCTTGCGCGAAGTTCTCTATGACCCCTAGTGTTCCTACTTTGTTCATCATAACGTACCTCAGGATTTTCTCGACGAGATCTATGACCTCGAGTATTTCTTATTTGCTCTTCAGAGCGAATTTGTGGATCTTGCCGCCTTGTTCTATGTTGAACAGTATTTGCAACTTGCTCAACAGATCGAACCTCGGGGTCTTCACGCCGAGACCTATGACCGAATTTGGGGATCTTGCTGCCTTGTTCTATGTTGAACAGTATTTGCAACTTGCTCAACAGATCGAACCTCGGGGTCTTCACGCCGAGACCTATGACCTCGAGTATCTCTTATTTGCTCTTCAGAGCGAATTTGCGGATCTTGCCGCCTTGTTCTATGTTGAACAGTATTTGCAACTTGCTCAACAGATCGAACCTCGGGGTCTTCACGCCGAGACCTATGACCTCGAGTATCTCTTATTTGCTCTTCAGAGCGAATTTGTGGATCTTGCCGCCTTGTTCTATGTTGAACAGTATTTGCAATTTGCTCAACAGATCGAACCTCGGGGTCTTCACACCGAGACCTATGACCTCGAGTATTTCTTATTTGCTCTTCAGAGCGAATTTGCGGATCTTGCCGCCTTGTTCTATGTTGAACAGTATTTCCAATTTGCTCAACAGATCGAACCTCGGGGTCTTCACGCCGAGATCTATGACCTCGAGTATCTCTTATTTGCTCTTCAGAGCGAATTTGGGGATCTTGCCGCCTTGTTCTATGTTGAACAGTATTTGCAACTTGCTCAACAGATCGAACCTCGGGGTCTTCACGCCGAGACCTATGACCTCGAGTATCTCTTATTTGCTCTTCAGAGCGAATTTGCGGATCTTGCCGCCTTGTTCTATGTTGAACAGTATTTGCAATTTGCTCAACAGATCGAACCTCGGGGTCTTCACGCCGAGATCTATGACCTCGAGTATTTCTTATTTGCTCTTCAGAGCGAATTTGGGGATCTTGCCGCCTTGTTCTATGTTGAACAGTATTTGCAACTTGCTCAACAGATCGAACCTCGGGGTCTTCACGCCGAGACCTATGACCGAATTTGGGGATCTTGCTGCCTTGTTCTATGTTGAACAGTATTTGCAACTTGCTCAACAGATCGAACCTCGGGGTCTTCACGCCGAGACCTATGACCTCGAGTATCTCTTATTTGCTCTTCAGAGCGAATTTGCGGATCTTGCCGCCTTGTTCTATGTTGAACAGTATTTGCAACTTGCTCAACAGATCGAACCTCGGGGTCTTCACGCCGAGACCTATGACCTCGAGTATCTCTTATTTGCTCTTCAGAGCGAATTTGGGAATCTTGCTGCCTTGTTCTATGTTGAACAGTATTTGCAACTTGCTCAACAGATCGAACCTCGGGGTCTTCACGCCGAGATCTATGACCTCGAGTATTTCTTATTTGCTCTTCAGAGCGAATTTGGGGATCTTGCCGCCTTGTTCTATGTTGAACAGTATTTAAATTTTGTTCAGAAGACCGTACCTCGAGATTTTCCCGCCTGGTTCTATGTTGATTTGTATTGATAATTTGTTCGGACAGACGTACATCGTAATCTAATCTACGATTAGCGTGACTTACAGTATTTTGTGACTGCTCACTATCTCTATATAAAGAGTTTGCACAGTATTTAAATTTTGTTCAAAAGACCGTACCTCGAAATTTTCCCGCCTGGTTCTATGTTGATTTGTATTTATAATTTGTTCGGACAGACATACATCGGAATCTAATCTACGATTAGCGTGACTTACAGTAGTTTGTGACTGCTCACTATCTCTACATAAAGAGTTTGCACGAAGAACTCTCATACGTCTTCTATTCGGAAGACGACTTAGTATTATAGATTTTCTACTTAATCTAGGCATAATGAATTAATAATAAATGGATTAATATATAAAATACTTATATAATTCAGTCCAACCGGGTGTTAAAAGTTGGATCCTAGGTGCTGCTCTCTTTCACTGTAATTGCTTGATATGACTCCTTTCCTGTTCCGTGTATAGGTACTATGGTATACTGGTGCACATATGTATATGTGTTTGCTCGCCACTGTATATAATACGGTTTTGCTCGTCACTGTATATAATAATACTTTAAACACTATATAACTAATACACTAAAATTAGTTTGAATAAAGCACTTTGCTGGTAAAGACATCTAGTGAAACTGAAACTACAAACACAGTGTACTGATATTTATTATACTCTTGCAACATGTTGGTACAGCTTACGTACTACCTATATATTACTTAGCTATTCACTTACATAATAATACATAATATTAAGTTATATTTATATTTTAGAAATTAGTAGTTTATTTCATTGTATTGAAATTAAGTTCTCGGAAAACCCCTCCGTAAATTACTTTTGTTAAACGCTTTCTAAAACAGGGGGATCTATGGTACCTATTTTGAAGGGTCTACCCATGAAGGCTAAATTAACAATAACTTACATATAATTAAGTATGGTATACACATATGTATAGCAGGTATGTAGATTTTCTTCTTTCTGTCTTAGTATCTGAACCTTTCATAAGCTGCCAACGGCGCTAGGTAAAAATGTAATTTTCTTGAGTTAACAGTTCACCTCATGACCTTCATATTAAAATGTGTCGCAAAAGTGAAATAATAGACAGTAGCATGTAAACCGATGGTCGCAGTTTATCTATAACCACATAAAAAGGGTCTTTAGCCCTTTTGATACTACATTACTAATATTTATTTCATGCAATTTTTTCTAGAAAGATTTTTTTCCTCTATACAAAGTCCAGCACTCTAAGAAAATTTTTTAGCATTGTTGTCTGGTATATTTTATAATAAGTTCAACATGATGGCTGAGAAAAGATACCTAACCACTGATTATCACCAAATATTAAAAGAAATATATGTATATAGAAATCTATATCTATCACTTTAGGTGATGGAAACAACTCTTTGGTGAACAAAACTATACTCTGTTGCAACATGTTGCGAAAGTATAAAAATGTTGCGAAATAATTCAACATTCATTACTCGATTATTATTTGGTATCTTATTAACTTATGTTATTGATCATAGATTTATTTTGTGTCAATACTATTTTTTTCTCCGAAATGTTAACTTTTATAAAAAGAAGCTATTTAACTCAAACATGGTATATGTGATATAAACTGAAGCAAAGGGGTTAGATTTAATATGTGGGGTATATGAGGTTGCTGTTGTACCAGAGGAGTGGAAATCAGTATATTAGGGTTATAAGGTTTAAACAAAGTCTAGACTAATTTCATTCATATGCAGCGATATACATTATTTTTAAGAAAAACTGTCCATTTAATTTCATTAAATTATCAAATTGACGAAAAAAATTATACCATAAGTAGTACATGTGAGCTGGGAAAATCAAAGACCAGAAAATTCTTCCAAACCGTATATTTAAAAAATTTTGAATTAAACATCCATTATTATATATATATATATCGTGATTAAATTACGACCAAATTTGGTATCTTCTTGACTTATATTAAAGGCCATAAACTTAGTCTCAGTTTAATTGCTTGAAGTGAGATATACATAAGTATGAATGTGATATTAACTCCACCAAAGTGGCTAAATTTTAAATTATAAGCTAAGATGACAAACGTCAACCAGAGAATCGGAATTCATTATATGAAGGTGTGAGGTTTAGACTTAGTATATACTAATTTCATTCTAATTCAGCGTCAAACCACATAATTTTTAAGAAATCTTTTCCACTTTATTTCGTTTAAATATCGGGTTGATCAACCGGAACGGTTTAAAGTCAGGTGGAAAGACGGAAATCATATATATATTGGGGATAGAGAAATATATTAATTTTGACATTGCTCAGCTATACTCGAGAACATATTTTGAAGCAATTTTATATATAAAAAGAAATATTAATACTCACTGACCGACATATTCGGCATAAAACTGGTTAGAATAACGAAAAGCATTATAAGTAGTATATGGAATTTGAGGGTAGTATTACCCCGATTTTATTAATTTTTTCCAATACCACATACTACTAACATGCCACAGACTAATAAAATGCTCCCACTGTTTCATTAAGGTACCTCACATACCATCACCAATCAAATGGAGTAAAGTCAGACGAATGTTCGAAAATCCTGATATTAGTTACATGGGGGCTAAGGAAAATTTTCCCCCGATTTGATCTTGTTATGAGTAAAACACGCTCTCTCATTTTCATTGAGATAACTCACATATGCGGTATAAAGTCACGCGGAAGTTCAAAAATATTTATATTAGTATTATATTTATACCCATTTTTGAAACAAAGACATACTATTATCGATAGTTTCATTTATTTATTCTATTATATGAATTTCAATTATATATCTTACACAATGGCCTTTATTTACGGTAAAAAGTCAACTATAGGTACTGGGGTCCACATATTCAGTACCTAGGGGCTTGAACAGTTTTGGTTCGATTTACAGAATTTTTGGTCACAAGGTGGCATGCTTTAAACGTATTATTCACGTAAAGTTTTACGCCGATATAATCATTGTTGCTTGATTTGCATAGTGAAAAGTGAAAGAATCAAGTGGAATTTAAAATGGTGTCACATGGAAAATAGGCGTGGTTGTAAACCGATTTCGCCCATTTTAAAGAAAAGATCCCAAGATATGGGTTTTCACCTAAAAGTGAGCGGTGTCACGCCCACTGTCTAATTTTGAACGCGGTTCCTATAAAGTCATCTCATACCATCCCTGAGATAAAATTTAATGTCTCTGGCTTATTTAGTGCTTGATTTATCGCGCTTCTAGTAGTTTTTAACAGTACCGTTATATGGGGAGTGGGCGGGGTTGTCACCCGATTTCACCCATTTTCACATCGTAGGTAGAGACATCGTTTGCTTCCAGTGAATTTTGTTATTATAGCTTTAGTAGCTTAGGAGATATGCACATTAAACCTATTAGGGGCGGGACCACGCCCACTTAAAAAAATTTTTAACTGCAGATGCCCCTCCCTAATGTGATCTCGTGTACCAAATAACAGTCTTGTATCTTATTGCGAAGCTAGTTTTAGGTGATACAAACAACCGTTAGGTGAACAAAACTATTATACTCTGTAGCAACATGTTGCGAGAGTATAATAAATGAAATACATTCTTCAATAAACATGAATTTACCGTTTAGGACGGATATTCATGCTAAAATAAGAACCTCGGTAAATACTCCAATTTGGAGTAAACAGTATCAGTATCCTTTAGCATCAAATGCTTTTGTGAATAATAAAATCGATAATCTTTTAAAAAACGAAGTTCTACGATCAAATAAAAGTCCTTATAATTCTCCAATCTGGGTGGTACCAAAAATGGCACAGCAAAATTAGGAATGGTAGTGGATTTTAAAAAACTAAATGAAATTACTATTTCGGATACATATTCGATACCAGATACAAATGTTATACTTTTAAATCTAGGAGGATCACAGTATTTCTCCACAATCGATTTAGAATCAGGATTTCACCAAATTTTGATGAAGCCTGGGGACATTCAGTAAATAATGGAAAATACGAATTTTTAAGAATGCCATTTGGTTTAAAGAATGCACCAAGTATTTTCCAACGAGCTATGGATAATGTATTAAGATAATTTATTGGAAAATTCTGCCACGTATATATTGATGATAGAATTGTTTTTTCACGCAATTTAGTCGATCATATAAAACATTTGAATCAAGTAAACCTACTTAAAAAATCGAATATGAAAATATCATTAGAAAAGTCGGAATTTTTTGAAAATGAAGTTGAATTTTTGTGATATATAGTTGCAAAAGATGTAATCAAAACGGATCCGCATAAAGTTGAAGCGATTTGTAATTTTCCATTACCAAAAACAGTACGACAACTTCGAAGTTTCATTGTAATGATTGGATATTATAGGAAATTTATCAAGGATTTCGCAGCAATAGCTAAACCACTAAACAAACATTTATCAGGAGAAAATGGACATGTATCTCAGCATATGTCAAAGAAAATTGAACCAATCAAGTAGAATTAACGCAACCAGACTTTAATAAAAAATTTATATTAGCAACCGATGCCTCAAATGATGCATTAGGTGGTGTATTAAGCCAAGATGGAAAACCTATTACATTTATCTCTAAAGCATTGAATTCCACAGAAAAGAATTATGCAACGAATGAGAAAGAATTTTATGCCATAATTTGGGCATTAAAAACTTTAAGAAACTACCTTTATGGAGTATCAGATTTAGAAATACATACAGATCACCAACCTTTGACTTTCGCATTATCTTCGAGAAATCCTAATGTAAAAATGAAAAGATGGCATACCATTATTAAGGAATATGCTCTAAAAATGATTTATAAACCGGGAAAAATAAATAAAAAAAAAACTTAAATAATATAACTGATGATTCATCAATGGACACACAGCATTCAGCAGAGAGCTTTGATAATACACAAATTCAAGAAACTAAAAAACCATTGAATCAATTCAAGCAACAAATACTTCTTAAAAAAGGTCGCTTTACCATTCACATATCTGTTAATAATTTTAATAAAACTAGGCATATTATCGAATATGATACACTTGAAAATTTAATGACTATTCTAAAAGAATTCTTACAACCAAATCTTGTAACTGCAATATATTGTACACCTGAAGACCTATATGACAAGTTTTTATTTACAAAAATTTTTCCCATGGATATACCAAACAAGGAAGACCAGGGAACAATAATAGAGCAAACTCATAACAGAGCGCACAGGGGCTTTGACGAAAATATTAAACAAATCTCAACTTTTTACTATTGGCCAGAAATGTGTAAACAATTTAAAGAATACATAAGAAATTATGAAATTTGTAATGAAAATAAATATGATAGACATCCCATAAAAATACCTATTGGAGAGGTCCCTATGCCTAAAGTGGAGGGAATACAAATACACATAGATATATTTTATGCAAAATCATTAAAATTCATTACATGTTTTTGGTTATTAAGCAAATTGAAGATAAGATTAATTTAGAAGATAAAGTGTTAGAGATATTACAAGGGTTCCCTAATGTAAAGAGAATAACAATTGATAATGAACCAGGATTTACTACGGTACAATTTAAATCCCTGATGCAGAGACTTCAGATTGAATTTTATTTCTGCAACCCAAATCATAGCACCACAAATGGTCAGATAAAGAGGGTACAATAATTGAAATATCACGATGTATAAAACAAGAATATAATTTAATCAACTTTTCGGAATCAATATATAGAGTCGCTCACCAATACAATAAAAACCATTCGAAGTCCTTTATAATAAAGTCTCTCATGATAATTTACCAGACAAACTTTTATTAGCACAAACTAGGATGCTAGAAAGACAAAATAAAAATAGATTTAACAAAACATATTTATGTGGAGATGTTATATATGAAAAAATAATAGGCGAGAGAAATAAGCTAAAGCCTAGATACAAGAAACAAGTAAATAAAGAAAGAGAATAGTACATAAAGATAATATTAATTCTTGAATATATATTTTCAGAAAATGATACCCCTAATATTTCTAATATTAATTGTTCAAACAATGGCGGACAATGTGGACTATACAAGAGAAGATTATGTCTTATTAGAGGACGGAGACGTAGCTTTATATAATGGCTGTAGCGACATTTTACACATTACTAATTTAACTTATTTTAGAGAACTTATAAATTCAGACAAAAGTTATAGTAATAAAAAATACAGATATAATAATTTACGAGGGAATAGTGAAAATGAGGTAGCATATATTATATTAATGATTTAGATCCAGAACCAGAAATTGAAATTATCGAAACTTAATTAGAGCAAATATAAAAGAAAAATACAAGATATAAAAGAGGGATAAATGAATTAGGGACACTATGGAAGTGGATAGCAGGAACACCAGATCATGACGATTTAGTGTTAATAAATAATAAGTTAAACGAACTAATTGAAAATAACAATAAACAATACACAACAAACACTGAAATTTTTAAAATGATCAGTCAATTAACAGAAACAATCAAAAATGTAAACGAAAATTCACATGTTAAACTTTTAATGAAAAAGAAATATCAATTTTTAATAACTGAACTACAAAATATGGTTCATACGATATGAAAACGGACGATTGACTTTAACTGATTTAATGGACATTTATAACTTTAAGATATTACAAAATAAAGATGTAATTGCTATATATATTAAGTATCCAAAAATTATAAATGATTGCAAGTACTATGAAGTAAGAGCAATCACACAAGAAGACGGTAAATTAGTAATTGGCAAAGAAATTGCAAAATGCGAGAAAGAATATATTAATATAAAAAATTGTAAAAAAGAAATGATAAACACCTATTGTAAAATTAATAATACAAATATTTGCCTATCAGATATTTTGTCCAGAAAAAAAGTAAAATGAAAAAAAAATCAAAGAAAAAAATAAAGAAATAGATGTAATTAAAGAGGAAGCAATATCAGTCTCCGGAAATAACACAATTGATGGCTGTGCCTTAAATGGAATTTACCTTGTTACTTTAAAGAATTATACAAATATTAACAATATTATATATGAAAATGTCGATTGTAAAATTTGGAAATATTTAAAGAACCATCATATTAATAATTTTGAAATTATAGAATATATAATTATTAAAACAAAAAATAAAGAAATGAAACTTGAAAACATAAATATTTTAGCTGAACGAATGAAAGGTTTTAAACATCATTCATTTTTATGGTACATACTTGTAATTTCGTTAATAATGTACATAATTTATAGGATTGTAAAATTTAAAAAAATGTATAAAACTTCTAAAATAAATATAAATTTAAAATCATCAGAATATCATATAACGCTATTTTGGATAAAATAAATAACCTATCGAAAAATAATATTGAATCGGGGACGATTCATCTTAGAGAGGGAGGAGTTAACGGCAACCTCCACACAGTAGCTTTACGCTAATTATAAACAAAACTGTATCTTTGCACTTAGCAATAATACAGCTTCTTAATAAACATCTTTGCTTATTTAAGTAATCAATATTCTTTTTCATTAAGCTAAGACCACTCATAAAATGTAAACAATAAAACCAATTATTGAATAAGCGAATATTGTAACTGACACTTATTATAAGTATTAAGCAAATAGGAAAATTGTGTAAATAAGAGTAAATTTAAATAAAGAGATCAGTTATCCATCAGGATCACTCAAACCATCATATTTGATTTCTTCCGAGCGTTTGCGGAAAACTATATTTTTTAACACTACCTAAACGATGGACGTTAATTTACAAGCGAGCTTGCATACATATTGACATCGAATTTTGTACATCGTCGCGGAGTTGACAAAATTTGTTTGAATCGTCAATTTTGCGATTATGTCGATCGACTAGCTTATGACTTATGCTCTTTTGAAATACTACGATTACCGACTGGGCTGCATTTTCATAGCGTCGTATTAAGATCAAATAGGTTAAATCGAAAAACTATTAAATAATGGTAATAAGTATACATGCATAAGCACCAATGTTTTAATCATTTTTTATAAACTTCATTTTCGCTCATTTCGCAGGAATTCATATGGAAACCAAATGTGGTTGACCAGGTGCACAGAAAAAAGAGCACAGTGCAGAGTGATGAACAATCAAGCAAGAATTTGTTGTCGTTGATATATGAAATATTTAGAAAATATAGTGCGGCTTGTTCAAATCTTATTGGTCGATGATGGTGCGTCTGCGATTTTTTTGTCGCTTGCGGGAATGTTTTTACAATAGGCATATTGATGGACATACACATATACATATGTTTACATATATGCAAATATATTTGCATGCGAATTGAGGAAGACAATTTCAAGAATATTAACATACAAATTGGTCATTTGAAACAAGTAAACGAGGATAGCTGTTTGAGTTCACAGATTAGACTTAAACTGTATGGTGCTTGTATAGCGCATCTCCTTATTGCAAATTTTCATCCGATATTTTGCCTGAGTTCAAATCCTTTCAGATGTAGTTTTATTCCTTTTGTAATTTTTATAAACCTTTTTTATTAAATTCATTTTAATTTAGTTATAATTTTTCACTCATTGTATAAATGTTCTACAATTTCTATTAATTCTTTTTGTTATTCTCATTTTCCTTAATACGCATTCCAAAGAACATCTGCACATACATACATTTGCCGTTCACTTATAAGGTGGTGAAAATTTGTTTGTTTCCTTCTTACAGAGGTGTAGTTTGTTGAGTTCGCTTATAAAGAGGGGAAGGTTCCTTTCTAACGTAGTGTAATTTTATTTTCGAACTTGCGCATTTTTGATGCTCCCTTTTAATAATTTACATTTTAGCACGTCTAACGTCTTCTTTGTGTTTCACGCGCCTTCTCTATTTGTTAACATTCTCATTCTTATACTCTTTAGCAACATGTTGGAAGGGTATAAAAATTTTGCCTTAAAATTCAATATGCATTATTCGAAGAAACTGTGGATGGATTAAATTCATATATGCTACCCGACCCGTTTTTAAGTAAGTTAACAGTTACTAGGCTTCACAGTCACTTTTCTTGCTGAGGCTTTGTTGAAGGAGTTATTACACATGATTCGAAATGTTTTGGGCTTAAATTTTATTTGTCAGATTTAATTTTTGCGAAATATGTTTATATAACAAATTTAGAGGATTTTTCTTTTTCCAAATCAAATCCATTAAAAAAAACCCTCAAGAAGAGTTTAGGGGTCCTCAAGAAGCACGACCAGGATAGCGATACGGATTTGGACACCACGACATTAGAAGGGATAGCTTCGGTGGAAGAAGACCCGCACCCACGAAGAGAGCGTGATAAAGAACCTTAGTAGCGAGCAGCAAACAGGAGTATTCAATATATTAAATTTAAAGAAAAGTCGTTGTTAAAAGTAAAGAAGTAAAAAAAGAAAGTAGAGATAACAAAAAAAAAAAATACAAGTAAGGAAGGGCTAAGTTCGGATGTAACCGAACATTTTATACTCTTGCAAAGTCAAATGGTATACTCGTTTTAGATTTCTTTATGGATCTTGCCGCCTTGTTCTATGTTGACCGATATTTTCGGTAAAAAGTCAGCTCTAGGCACTGGGGTCCACATATTCAGTACCTAGGGGCTTGAACAGTTTTGATTCGATTTAGACAATTTTTGGTCACAAAGTGGCATACTTTAAACGTATTATTCACGCAAAGTTTTACGCCGATATAATCATTGTTGCTTGATTTGCATACTAGAAAGTGAAAACATCAGATGGAATTTAAAATGCTGTCTTATGGGAAATAGGCGTGGTTGTAATTCGATTTCGCCCATTTTCGTACTATAAGAAGAATATTATGTACCGAATTTGGTTGAAGTCGGTTAAGTAGATCCCAAGATATGGGTTTTCACCTAAAAGTTGGCGGTGCCACGCCCGCTGACTAATTTTGAACGTGGTTCCTATATAGTCATCTCATACCATCCCAGAGATAAAAATTTAATGTATCTGGCTTGTTTAGGGCTTGATTTATCGCGCTTTTAGTAGTTTTTAACAGTACCGTTATATGGGGAGTGGGCGGGGTTGTCACCCGATTTCACCCATTTTCACACCGTCGATAGAGATGCTAAAAACATTTGTTCCAAGTGTTCCTAGTCCTAGTATTATGGCTTCAGTGGTATAGGAGATATGCACATTAAACCTATTAAGTGCGGGACCAAGCCCACTTAAAAAAAATTTTTTTTAACTGCAGTTCCCCTCCCTAATGTGATCCTGTATACCAAATAAGAGTCTTGCATCTTGTTGTTGAGCTTAGTTATGGCAATTTATTTGTTTTTGATTAATGGCGTTTAGTGGGCGTGGTAGGGTTCCGATTACGCCTATCTGCAACACCAACCGTCCTACGGTATCAAGAAACATGTGTACCAAGTTTCATAAAGATATCTCAATTTTTACTCAAGTTATAGCTTGCACAAACAGACGGACGGACGGACAGACAGTCACCCGGATTTCAACTCGTCTCTTCATCGTGATCACTTATATACCTATATATAACTCTATATCTAACTCGAGTAGTTTTAGGTGATACATACAACCGTTAGGTGAACAAAAATATTATACCCTGTAGCAACAGGTTTCGAGAGTATATAAAGTAAGAAAGGGCAAAGTTGGGACAACCGAAGATTTTATACTCTCGCATAGTCAAATGGTATACTCGTTTGAGATTTCTTTATATATTTTAATAATTAGAACAATCGTTCTTGTGTTTTGTTGTATACGCTTATAATTTATTTTATATAGAATGAATTACAACTGTATTGAGGAGTATTAAAATAAATCGTTTTTTTGACAATGAATAACATTTTTTATTCATTTTATCGATATTATTATACATGTTTAGCTTCAAAATAATAAATATTAACAACTTTAAAAATGACATAATATTATTATATTAATTTGTATATAATATTTACAATACTAAACATAAATTTTTGTAGAGATTCTTACACATATATCCAAATTATATTTCTTTTCTCCTTATACTATTTAATTTCTATCATATATATATACAATAATGTCTTATAGGTATAATAACATATTATACATATAATTTAAATTTTCTTAATTAGATTATTTACATATTTTTCTTAAAATTGTCTTAAAAACGACTGTCAAAATTGCTATACCATTTCTTAATATACCTATATTTAAAACAAGAAAAAACGTTAACTTCGGTTGCGCCGAAGCTATAATACCCTTCACAAATACAAAGGCCCCTTACAAGAACTTGATTCCGAACGTTCAATTTGTATGGCTGCTATATGATATAGTGATCTGATCTGACCAATTTCTGTGGAGAATAATTTGTTGCCTTAAGCAATAACTCGTGCCTTATTTCGTGAAGATACCTCGCCAAAAAAGAATGTTTTCCATGCAAGCACTTTACTCCGATCGTTCAGTTAATATGGCAGCTATATGCTATAGTCATCCGATCTATACAATTTCTTCGGAGATTAGATTAATGCTTTAAATAATAATACATGCCAAATTTCGTGAAGATACCTCGTCAAATGAAAGAGTTTTCCATACAAGCACTTCATTCCGATTGTTCAGTTTGTATGGCATATGCTATAGTCATCCGATCTGTACAATTTCTTTGGAGATTAAATTAATGCTTTGAATAATAATACATGCCAAATTTCGTTCAAATGAAAGAGTTTTCCATACAAACACTTGATTCCGATTGTTCAGTTTGTATGGCAGCTATATGCTATAGTGGTCCGATATCAGCCGTTCCGACAAATGAGCAGCTTCTTAGTAAGAAAAAGACTTTTTCAAAATTTCAGATCGATATTTCAAAAACTGAGGGACTAGTTCGCGTATATACAGACGGACAGACGGACATGGCTAAATCAACTCAGCTCGTCACGGTGATCATTAATATATATACTTTATATGGTCTCCGCCGTTTCTTTCTGGGTGTTACAAACTTCGTGGCAAACTTAATATACCCTGTTCAGGGTATAAAAAAAGGAAGAACTATTGCAATAAGTCTGAAAACTTTAGTTGGAAATAGAGACACAAATACTGTCATGATAGCTGTGTACTGTTCCAAAAGTAATTGCATTAACACGGGAAGGATCCAAGTTTGAAAATGCCCAATCAATTTGTGTACCGGCAGGTTGAATATTCTGCACCAAGCAGGGAACTAAATTTTTTTTCTTGGAGCAGATTTCCTATTGAATTCCCTGTAGACATTAAACAAATGTTGAAATCTCCAACAATTAGCACATTTTGATTGCATAACTCAGAAGTAAGGACTTCCTGAAGTTCTACAATTAAATGTCTGACAGAGAAAGCTGAATTTCTGTATAGAACCAGAATATTAATACTGAAACATTTAAACAAAACCGCTTCTAAAACTGTGCGGCCTGAATAAATTTTCTTTACAGCCTTTGGTTCTATAGAGCTAGCAATACTATGCTTTGCATATATTATAATGCCCCGTTTATTTCTGTTGGTTGTTTCCGTGCTATCTATCCTCAGCTCGTTAATTGGAGTAAATCTTGGTATATCAAAACTTTCGCAAGGATAACTCCAAGTTTCTACAAAACATAAAATATCTGAAGATAGCATCAAACAGTCGCTTTTTATATCATTAATGTGAGCATGAAGACTCTGGGCCTAATGGAATAAAATTTGATGTCCTGGTGTTCGGGAATTCATAAAACTGAAACTTGTTGCTTTATTTGTGTTCAATTCCCTCAGTTTCTTAAATACAGGATCCGATTCAGAAAGTTTGTTAGGAGGAATAAAATTTCCTATGATGAATAGACCTTCTGCAGTAGGAGCTCGACTGCAAGCGACATATATTGAAGCTCTAGGCATTCTGGGTCGAGTATGAACTACAAATTTATTACAAATTATATGTGGCCCCCTGACTTTTATGAATAGTTACTCCCTCAGCCGGAACAACTAGAAACTGATTTCTTTCAATTGAAATTTGTTCATTTCTTTTATATTGAAAAGATTTTAAAACTTTTTCAATTGGTGTCCAAGAACTTTCTAGAGGATGAGGCTTTTTTGATCGTGCTATCAAACCAACAGAAGGTTCCAAAAATTTAATCCACAGAATTGTTGGAAAGGAACATTGGAAATCAATATGCATAAGCCATCACACCCCATTAACCAAGCCATCACACGTGTTTATGTTCACTGTAATCATATATTTGGTGGATGTTTTTAGTGTTAATTCACAGGGCAGTCCCTGCGTTTCGAAGTTTTGAAAAGTTTAACTCTTTCCAAAATATTCTCATTTTCATTTATACCAATTCCTTTAACTTAGTCTTTTGCAGTTGAAAGGAAAGCTTCTGTTGGGATTCGACTGAGCTTAAGGGCATTGAAATTATTTGTCTCTTCATTGGACCAAAATAAATGTATGGCATCATCGGGAGCTTCTTCGAAATTAACTACTCGAGTTTCAATGAGTGATATGTCCTCATTTGTCATAGTACCAAATGTCATATGGTTTATTGAAATTGCAAAGGCCTGACCCTCCCGTTGTCTCATTATCTCTGTTAATTCAAAGTATTTAAATAACTCACACAAAGAGGAACGAACTAAAGTGCTGTATGCATCATTGGGATTAAGAGAGAATATCCACCTATCTCCAACAGGTGAGAGTTGCTTCAAATCACCAAACACTATGATCGGTATACCACCGAAGGGGCTGTCTGTTTTGAAAATTTGTTTTAATCTCGCATCAACAGAGCTAAACATACAAGCACCTACCATCGATATTTCATCAATTATGATTAATTTTAAATCGATAAGTCTGGAATACAATGAATTCACTGTGTCATTGCTAAGTGGCCTCAACTCTCTATTCAACTGATTAACAGATAAAGAGAATATTGAATGAAGGGTCATTCCACCTATTCCGAGTGCTGCTTTACCCGTAGGTGCGCAAAGAAGAACTTTTAAGGAACTTGGATTCGATCCAGGTGTAGAATTCTAACGATGGTTAAGAGCTTGATATATTGCAGATATTAAACGACTCTTTCCTACACCTGCACCGCCGCCAATGAACTCATAAAATGGGAGATTTGTTTTTAGGTGGTGCATCAAATGTGTCAAATAGGTTCTTTGCTTAGTATTTAGACTTTGAACTAAAGAAAATAATTCCTCAACTGGAATTAAAGGGGGTAGTTTAATAAGTCTAATATTGCAATCAGATTCAGTGCCACTATCTGTTGAATCTTTGCCATGCAAGTCCAGCAAATTTATATTTGGGTTTATTTCTGGAAGTGCCAACACTCTGAACTCATTTTCCACGATAGGTAGTTCATTTTGAGCACCTTCGTCCAAGTCTATTTCATTATAAAGACTTTCTGGAACATTTTCAAGTTCTCTTGCGTTATGCGAGTCTGCTCATTATTGTTTACAATGAGATCTTGTTGTGCATTCCGCCATGGATAGTAAAGCATTACCATTTCGCGGAAATACTCAACTCTGGCCAAATCTCGGTTAAACCTTCTATACCGAATAATACAAGGTTTGGTACGTTTTTTCACAAAACCGCTACCGTCTTTAAGAGGCATGACAACCCCGCTTTCTGGTAAATTATCGTCTTCCCTCTCTTCTTCTTCATGATTACTATCTTGTGCTCTTCTACTAGATTTAAAATATTTATATCTAGATGCAAAATCAGCTAAACAAAGAGTTTCTAACTGATCGGATCTTTGAACATAACGGTCTAAAATACCGGCTACGAATATTTCAGTCGAACCTGAAGGAAGGTTCTGAAGTTCCGCTCTAGGTTTTACCATTCGAACACGTTCCTCAGGTCGAGAGGTATTTATAAATATTTCTGCATTATTTGCTTGGAGCCCAATGCAGCAATATACTGCTTCTTGTGCAGATATTTCTGTGCCTGATATAAATTTGTGACCTATATGTTTAAGTTTTTGCTTAATAGTATAATTTCCAGCATTTACCTCTGATATAGCTTCATTTAAGTGCCTAGAAATTCCCCTGTTAGACTTGTTAATATAATTAATTATATATGAACAGCAAGCATATGCATCCAGTATATATTGGATATCCATAATTGCTCTATGGTGTTCCAAAATCAGACTATTATAAGCGTTTATAAAACGATCCTGTAATTTTCTTTTTAGAAAAATTTTGGGTTTTGTTAAACTTGATCTGAGGGCTAATAAATAGTCACCAAAAGACATATTTATTCTACTATCAGACAGGAAATGTTCAAAATCTCTTAAATTAGAAATGTCTTCTGTAGTCATATTTGAATTTAAAAGGTTTTGAATTTTGAAAAAGTTTTCCTTGTGTCTTTCTGAGTTTTGACTTGTTTCTGTAAGAGATAATCGTATTTGCGTTGAAGGCGTAGAGAGTCCCAGAGCGCAGGTGAAGATCTAACGCCTTTCAAAACCTTGTAACCATCATCGTGTTGAATCAAGTTTTGAACAAAGTTTTCGTTTAATAGATTTTGGGCCGTAACTTGGTTGCGACCTGAAAACTTTCTAAGGCAAATGGATGTACTATTCTTAATTTGTAGCAGTTCTAATTTTTTGTAATCATAGAACAACTTTGGAATGGTACACGCTCTTCTGTCAAAACGGCGAATTTCAGAACGTATTATTTTGCTATATGTTTCAGATCATGTACGTTTCTGCCCAGCGTATACTGTTCCAAATGACAACTCTTTTGAATTATTGTCTTGAATTATGTCAATTGGTCTTTGTCCTTCACCTGGCGCTATGATTAAACGGTTATAGTCCAAGTTTTCTACAGGAATATTGTCCAAAAGAGTTTCTTGACCGCCTGGGTTTAGCTCGGAAGGTAAAAGACCCATGGGAATATTATTACCTGAGGAATTATCATGAGAAGTTTGTGCCACACGAAATGATTGAACCAATCGGGAATCCTCTGCAGATGCAACAAACGGAACTTCTTCTTGGTTATTAAATTCTGAAATCCAGTTTTCATTAATATGTATATTGTGCTCACAATACAGAGGGTATTCCCTAAGAACTGCAAAGCTTCCATAAGATTTGCGGGGCGTATGGTATCGATCATGTAATCATGATTGTATTCCAAACGCCTTCTTAAGTGAATTTGTATAACATGAGCCTCATCAAAGGACATTGGTAGAGATGTCACAATATTGTTAACATAAATTGGTATATTAACAACAGCACCTTTGAACAAACTCTAACCTTGATATCCTAACGGACGGATTGCCATAAAAGGCAATATAGGCATTATGAGACGTTCTTCAATTGGGGTTAAACCTTTCAAACAATCCGGTATTTCAGGAAAGTCTAGAACGTTAGCTAAACATATTTTTTGAACGTTCTTTTTAACAATCGCATTTTTGCAAGCTGCACAAAAATTGTAATTTCCATCTTCTGAAGGAAATTTTCGCTTTAAAAAGAAGGCGGATGCAGCATTCGGGTGACCTTGCGCAATAGTTTTGAAATTTAATTTGCGAACTTGGTGTGAAAACCATAAGCCGCCGCAGCAACTACATATTTCAGTAGGGCCCTTATTTATATTTTGGAAATAAATGTTTTTGAAATCTGTTAAATTGCCACTATTATCAGTTTCTATAACATTATTTTCGCTCGTTAATCGGATTCATTGAGACTGCCTTTGGTTTTCAATTTGTCTATTGAGTGGGTTATCTCTACGAAGGCGAACTTGACCTTGTCTAAGACGTCTCTGATTCAAAATGTCTTCCCTCATACCCCTCCTACTAAGCTGTCGACGTTGTGTTTCTCCATCACGCTCCTCTCTTCTTATTTCAGGATTTCTTCTTGCATGTTCCCTTTGAATTTGATCACGAATGCGCTCTAAATTCCTATACTCAGGATTTCTTGCGCGAAGTTCTCTATGATCCCTAGTGTTCCTACTTTGTTCATAATAACGTACCTCAGGATTTTCTCGACGAGATCTATGACCTCGAGTATTTCTTATTTGCTCTTCAGAGCGAATTTGTGGATCTTGCCGCCTTGTTCTATGTTGAACAGTATTTGCAATTTGCTCAACAGATCGAACCTCGGGGTCTTCACACCGAGACCTATGACCTCGAGTATTTCTTATTTGCTCTTCAGAGCGAATTTGCGGATCTTGCCGCCTTGTTCTATGTTGAACAGTATTTCCAATTTGCTCAACAGATCGAACCTCGGGGTCTTCACGCCGAGATCTATGACCTCGAGTATCTCTTATTTGCTCTTCAGAGCGAATTTGGGGATCTTGCCGCCTTGTTCTATGTTGAACAGTATTTGCAACTTGCTCAACAGATCGAACCTCGGGGTCTTCACGCCGAGACCTATGACCTCGAGTATCTCTTATTTGCTCTTCAGAGCGAATTTGCGGATCTTGCCGCCTTGTTCTATGTTGAACAGTATTTGCAATTTGCTCAACAGATCGAACCTCGGGGTCTTCACGCCGAGATCTATGACCTCGAGTATTTCTTATTTGCTCTTCAGAGCGAATTTGGGGATCTTGCCGCCTTGTTCTATGTTGAACAGTATTTGCAACTTGCTCAACAGATCGAACCTCGGGGTCTTCACGCCGAGACCTATGACCGAATTTGGGGATCTTGCTGCCTTGTTCTATGTTGAACAGTATTTGCAACTTGCTCAACAGATCGAACCTCGGGGTCTTCACGCCGAGACCTATGACCTCGAGTATCTCTTATTTGCTCTTCAGAGCGAATTTGCGGATCTTGCCGCCTTGTTCTATGTTGAACAGTATTTGCAACTTGCTCAACAGATCGAACCTCGGGGTCTTCACGCCGAGACCTATGACCTCGAGTATCTCTTATTTGCTCTTCAGAGCGAATTTGCGGATCTTGCCGCCTTGTTCTATGTTGAACAATATTTGCAATTTGCTCAACAGATCGAACCTCGGGGTCTTCACGCCGAGACCTATGACCGAATTTGGGAATCTTGCTGCCTTGTTCTATGTTGAACAGTATTTGCAACTTGCTCAACAGATCGAACCTCGGGGTCTTCACGCCGAGACCTATGACCTCGAGTATTTCTTATTTGCTCTTCAGAGCGAATTTGGGGATCTTGCCGCCTTGTTCTATGTTGAACAGTATTTAAATTTTGTTCAAAAGACCGTACCTCGAAATTTTCCCGCCTGGTTCTATGTTGATTTGTATTTATAATTTGTTCGGACAGACGTACATCGTAATCTAATCTACGATTAGCGTGACTTACAGTATTTTGTGACTGCTCACTATCTCTATATAAAGAGTTTGCACAGTATTTAAATTTTGTTCAAAAGACCGTACCTCGAAATTTTCCCGCCTGGTTCTATGTTGATTTGTATTTATAATTTGTTCGGACAGACATACATCGGAATCTAATCTACGATTAGCGTGACTTACAGTAGTTTGTGACTGCTCACTATCTCTACATAAAGAGTTTGCACGAAGAACTCTCATACGTCTTCTATTCGGAAGACGACTTAGTATTATAGATTTTCTACTTAATCTAGCCATAATGAATTAATAATAAATGGATTAATATATAAAATACTTATATAATTCAGTCCAACCGGGTGTTAAAAGTTGGATCCTAGGTGCTGCTCTCTTTCACTGTAATTCCTTGATATGACTCCTTTCCTGTTCCGTGTATAGGTACTATGGTATACTGGTGCACATATGTATATGTGTTTGCTCGCCACTGTATATAATACGGTTTTGCTCGTCACTGTATATAATAATACTTTAAACACTATATAACTAATACACTAAAATTAGTTTGAATAAAGCACTTTGCTGGTAAAGACATCTAGTGAAACTGAAACTACAAACACAGTGTACTGATATTTATTATACTCTTGCAACATGTTGGTACAGCTTACGTACTACCTATATATTACTTAGCTATTCACTTACATAATAATACATAATATTAAGTTATATTTATATTCTAGAAGTAGTTTATTTCATTGTATTGAAATTAAGTTCTCGGAAAACCCCTCCGTAAATTACTTTTGTTAAACGCTTTCTAAAACAGGGGGATCTATGGTACCTATTTTGAAGGGTCTACCCATGAAGGCTAAATTAACAATAACTTACATATAATTAAGTATGGTATACACATATGTATAGCAGGTATGTAGATTTTCTTCTTTCTGTCTTAGTATCTGAACCTTTCATAAGCTGCCAACGGCGCTAGGTAAAAATGTAATTTTCTTGAGTTAACAGTTCACCTCATGACCTTCATATTAAAATGTGTCGCAAAAGTGAAATAATAGACAGTAGCATGTAAACCGATGGTCGCAGTTTATCTATAACCACATAAAAAGGGTCTTTAGCCCTTTTGATACTACATTACTAATATTTATTTCATGCAATTTTTTCTAGAAAGATTTTTTTGCTCTATACAAAGTCCAGCACTCTAAGAAAATTTTTTAGCATTGTTGTCTGGTATATTTTATAATAAGTTCAACATGATGGCTGAGAAAAGATACCTAACCACTGATTATCACCAAATATTAAAAGAAATATATGTATATAGAAATCTATATCTATCACTTTAGGTGATGGAAACAACTCTTTGGTGAACAAAACTATACTCTGTTGCAACATGTTGCGAAAGTATAAAAATGTTGCGAAAGAATTCAACATTCATTACTCGATTATTATTTGGTATCTTATTAACTTATGTTATTGATCATAGATTTATTTTGTGTCAATACTATTTTTTTCTCCGAAATGTTAACTTTTATAAAAAGAAGCTATTTAACTCAAACATGGTATATGTGATATAAACTGAAGCAAAGGGGTTAGATTTAATATGTGGGGTATATGAGGTTGCTGTTGTACCAGAGGAGTGGAAATCAGTATATTAGGGTTATAAGGTTTAAACAAAGTCTAGACTAATTTCATTCATATGCAGCGATATACATTATTTTTAAGAAAAACTGTCCATTTAATTTCATTAAATTATCAAATTGACGAAAAAAATTATACCATAAGTAGTACATGTGAGCTGGGAAAATCAAAGACCAGAAAATTCTTCCAAACCGTATATTTAAAAAATTTTGAATTAAACATCCATTATTATATATATATATATCGTGATTAAATTACGACCAAATTTGGTATCTTCTTGACTTATATTAAAGGCCATAAACTTAGTCTCAGTTTAATTGCTTGAAGTGAGATATACATAAGTATGAATGTGATATTAACTCCACCAAAGTGGCTAAATTTTAAATTATAAGCTTAGATGACAATCGTCAACCAGAGAATCGGAATTCATTATATGAAGGTGTGAGGTTTAGACTTAGTATATACTAATTTCATTCTAATTCAGCGTCAAACCACATAATTTTTAAGAAATCTTTTCCACTTTATTTCGTTTAAATATCGCGTTGATCAACCGGAACGGTGTAAAGTCAGGTGGAAAGACGGAAATCATATATATATTGGGGATAGAGAAATATATTAATTTTGACATTGCTCAGCTATACTCGAGAACATATTTTGAAGCAATTTTATATATAAAAAAATATGAATACTCACTGACCGACATATTCAGCATAAAACTGGTTAGAATAACGAAAAGCATTAAAGGTAGTATATGGAAGTTGAGGGTAGTATTAATCCGATTTCATCAATTTTTGCCAATACCACATACTACTAACATGCCACAGACTAATAAAATGCTCCCACTGTTTCATTAAGGTACCTCACATACCATCACCAATCAAATAGAGTAAAGTCAGACGAATGTTCGAAAATCCTGATATTAGTTACATGGGGGCCAGGTAAAATTTTCACTCGATTTCATCCATTTTAGGCACAAAAATACCTTGTTATGAGTAAAACACGCTCTCTCATTTGGCCGATATATGCGGATTTATATTAGGTATATAAGGGCTATAGGAAGTATTGATTCGATTGAACCCATTTTTTGACACAAACATACTATTATCGAGAGTTTTATTTATTTATTTTATTATATGAATTTCAATTAAATGTCTTACGCATTGACCGATATTTTCGGCAAAAAGGCAACTATAGGCACTGGGGTCAACAAATTCACTACCTAGGGACTTGAATAGTTTTGATTCGATTTAGACAATTTTTGGTCACAAGGTGGCATACTTCAACAGAGAACGTATATCATAGAGAAGGTTCAATTGCGGACCAGCGTGTGAATTGTCAAAACCTAACAAGATTTTAATAGAGGATTTCACCACTTTTGGCTCGGAAGGAGAAATTTTAACAGTGGAGAGTGAACAGAGCTGAGCATTGTATGAAAATTATGCTCAGAGACTTGCTTTGATATTACAGCTGCATGTTAGCCTTTTGGCTTATATTTTTATACGTTTATATGCAATCATATTTATTGATATGAATATCATTTTGCGAATTTTTTTGAATGCATGCAAAACTGATAAGACTCTAATTAAATTATGTAATTTCGAAATAATATTTATAGTCAATTTGGGCATTTAATAATTTTATTTAGTTTTTACATAATATACTTTCCTAATAAATATTTAATATTATAATAATAGAGATTAAATTTATTACAATATATGTATGTGTACATATGTACATCTTTTATCATATTAATCTTATATAGTCATATGTATGTACGTATGTATTTGAATGTACGCATTCAGAAAGTCAAATCATGATTTTATCACTTATCAATACACTATATGTGCGCGCATTGATTTATATGTACACGCATATATCTACATAAAATTGCCGTACAAATAATGCATACACAAACCAACGTACATATGTGTGTGCGTACACATGTAAATATGTCACCCGCAAAAACTACAAACGTTGTTCTACAAAAACAACAATCGTCACAAGTCAATATGTCAGCCAAATAGGCGAAGCCCAAATTTATAGTAAATTACACAACAACAACATTTTCATTCATGAATGCAGGCGTACTTTTAACAAGCAACCTCGCTTCATTCATAAAAACAGACACCCTCTCATCTCCCCGAGCATGCGTTTGCCAACAAGCATCTTTTCGCGACGATGGCAAAAGCTAAAAATCATAAATTGAACAAATTTCTGATATTCCCTCTAGCAGCGAAAAGTTGCAACCACGCAAGCCCACAAAACACAGAAAAAATTGACAAAACTGGCAACAAAGCTTTTGTCGATTTAAAATATTTTACAATTTTAAAATATTTTTCCGTGTCTCACAAAAATCTGCGTCAATATGTATGCATGCTCATATATAAACATACATATTTACGATGACTTGTGGGCAAAGCTGTTAGAGCGGCAAGGGAAGCGGTGACAATCGGCGGCCTTTCGTTAATATTTTTTCGGCACAGCTCGGATTTTCTACCAACAACACAATGGTGTGACGCTTTGTCGTCGCGCCAGTCCTTCGACACAGTGACTCTTTGACAAGAAAACAAAAAACGTGAGCTTCGGCCTTTGTTGTCCGTGGCAACGGAGATTTCGCATGAAACAATGAGTGTACATGTTTACATACATACGTTGCATATAGACAAATTAACAATTATAATGGGTACTTTCATATTTGTTTACATGCAAACATAATTATACATATATAATATATTTGAATAAGAATATTTGGGACCGCTTCGTCTTTTCTTATCGGGTTATGTCAAGCAAGAGGTGTACAAAATCAAACCCAGAAATCTGACTGAACTAAAGCAGTCCATTAAATAGATAGATGATGCAATCCCGAATTAGGTGTCGCATATGCGTGGTTGAGCATGGAGGAATAATTAATTGCTTAAATAAAATAAAATTTTCTATACAATAAAAAAAAATGTATGTAATGCATTGACTAAAAAGAAACTTATTACGGGTTATTTTTGTAGCACGATTCGTGAGCCGCCCTGTATAAGCAGAATATCTTAAAATTATATATAAATTCGTTTGCGCATTGCAAATATACGAATCTGTAAGCGTACATTTCTTAACATTGAATTTAGCATTATTTTTCTGATTTAACATTCAAAATGCTCAATTCTGCTATTTTGCGCTCCGTAGGGGTAAAATTCTGGTGAAATCCGCTTATAATTTGTTTGAGGTGAGATCCTCCCAAATGGGCGAGTAACCCTCCGTCAAGAGGAACATTTTGACAATCGGCACACCATGAACCTTCTCTATGATATACGTTCTCTGACTTCAAACGCATTATTCGCGCAAAGTTTTACTCCGATGCAATCATTGTTGTCTGATTTGTATAGTGGAAAGTGAAAGAATCAGATGGAATTTAAAATGGTGTTATATGGGAAATAGGCGTGGTTGTAATCCGATTTTTCTTATTTTCGCAGTATAGCATAGAAATATGAGAGGAATATTATATACCAAATTTGGTTGAAATTGGTTAAGCAGATCCTAAGATATGGGTTTTCACTCTTAATAGCTGAAACATATGAAACAGCAACAAAAACAGTAGCAACCATTAAAAAAAATACGAGTTCATCCACGATGCAGGTGAACACAATGCAGACACGAAAAGATTGGAAGAAAACAAGTGAAAACCAAATGAAAAGAGAACAGAACGTAAATGAAAACGCAATGAAACAAGTGAAATTGAAGTCGTGTACAGGTTGTGGCAGAGAACGTATATCATAGAGAAGGTTCAATTGCGGACCAGCGTGTGAATTGTCAAAACCTAACAAGATTTTAATAGAGGATTTCACCACTTTTGGCTCGGAAGGAGAAATTTTAACAGTGGAGAGTGAACAGAGCTGAGCATTGTATGAAAATTATGCTCAGAGACTTGCTTTGATATTACAGCTGCATGTTAGCCTTTTGGCTTATATTTTTATACGTTTATATGCAATCATATTTATTGATATGAATATCATTTTGCGAATTTTTTTGAATGCATGCAAAACTGATAAGACTCTAATTAAATTATGTAATTTCGAAATAATATTTATAGTCAATTTGGGCATTTAATAATTTTATTTAGTTTTTACATAATATACTTTCCTAATAAATATTTAATATTATAATAATAGAGATTAAATTTATTACAATATATGTATGTGTACATATGTACATCTTTTATCATATTAATCTTATATAGTCATATGTATGTACGTATGTATTTGAATGTACGCATTCAGAAAGTCAAATCATGATTTTATCACTTATCAATACACTATATGTGCGCGCATTGATTTATATGTACACGCATATATCTACATAAAATTGCCGTACAAATAATGCATACACAAACCAACGTACATATGTGTGTGCGTACACATGTAAATATGTCACCCGCAAAAACTACAAACGTTGTTCTACAAAAACAACAATCGTCACAAGTCAATATGTCAGCCAAATAGGCGAAGCCCAAATTTATAGTAAATTACACAACAACAACATTTTCATTCATGAATGCAGGCGTACTTTTAACAAGCAACCTCGCTTCATTCATAAAAACAGACACCCTCTCATCTCCCCGAGCATGCGTTTGCCAACAAGCATCTTTTCGCGACGATGGCAAAAGCTAAAAATCATAAATTGAACAAATTTCTGATATTCCCTCTAGCAGCGAAAAGTTGCAACCACGCAAGCCCACAAAACACAGAAAAAATTGACAAAACTGGCAACAAAGCTTTTGTCGATTTAAAATATTTTACAATTTTAAAATATTTTTCCGTGTCTCACAAAAATCTGCGTCAATATGTATGCATGCTCATATATAAACATACATATTTACGATGACTTGTGGGCAAAGCTGTTAGAGCGGCAAGGGAAGCGGTGACAATCGGCGGCCTTTCGTTAATATTTTTTCGGCACAGCTCGGATTTTCTACCAACAACACAATGGTGTGACGCTTTGTCGTCGCGCCAGTCCTTCGACACAGTGACTCTTTGACAAGAAAACAAAAAACGTGAGCTTCGGCCTTTGTTGTCCGTGGCAACGGAGATTTCGCATGAAACAATGAGTGTACATGTTTACATACATACGTTGCATATAGACAAATTAACAATTATAATGGGTACTTTCATATTTGTTTACATGCAAACATAATTATACATATATAATATATTTGAATAAGAATATTTGGGACCGCTTCGTCTTTTCTTATCGGGTTATGTCAAGCAAGAGGTGTACAAAATCAAACCCAGAAATCTGACTGAACTAAAGCAGTCCATTAAATAGATAGATGATGCAATCCCGAATTAGGTGTCGCATATGCGTGGTTGAGCATGGAGGAATAATTAATTGCTTAAATAAAATAAAATTTTCTATACAATAAAAAAAAATGTATGTAATGCATTGACTAAAAAGAAACTTATTACGGGTTATTTTTGTAGCACGATTCGTGAGCCGCCCTGTATAAGCAGAATATCTTAAAATTATATATAAATTCGTTTGCGCATTGCAAATATACGAATCTGTAAGCGTACATTTCTTAACATTGAATTTAGCATTATTTTTCTGATTTAACATTCAAAATGCTCAATTCTGCTATTTTGCGCTCCGTAGGGGTAAAATTCTGGTGAAATCCGCTTATAATTTGTTTGAGGTGAGATCCTCCCAAATGGGCGAGTAACCCTCCGTCAAGAGGAACATTTTGACAATCGGCACACCATGAACCTTCTCTATGATATACGTTCTCTGACTTCAAACGCATTATTCGCGCAAAGTTTTACTCCGATGCAATCATTGTTGTCTGATTTGTATAGTGGAAAGTGAAAGAATCAGATGGAATTTAAAATGGTGTTATATGGGAAATAGGCGTGGTTGTAATCCGATTTTTCTTATTTTCGCAGTATAGCATAGAAATATGAGAGGAATATTATATACCAAATTTGGTTGAAATTGGTTAAGCAGATCCTAAGATATGGGTTTTCACTCTTAATAGCTGAAACATATGAAACAGCAACAAAAACAGTAGCAACCATTAAAAAAAATACGAGTTCATCCACGATGCAGGTGAACACAATGCAGACACGAAAAGATTGGAAGAAAACAAGTGAAAACCAAATGAAAAGAGAACAGAACGTAAATGAAAACGCAATGAAACAAGTGAAATTGAAGTCGTGTACAGGTTGTGGCAGAGAACGTATATCATAGAGAAGGTTCAATTGCGGACCAGCGTGTGAATTGTCAAAACCTAACAAGATTTTAATAGAGGATTTCACCACTTTTGGCTCGGAAGGAGAAATTTTAACAGTGGAGAGTGAACAGAGCTGAGCATTGTATGAAAATTATGCTCAGAGACTTGCTTTGATATTACAGCTGCATGTTAGCCTTTTGGCTTATATTTTTATACGTTTATATGCAATCATATTTATTGATATGAATATCATTTTGCGAATTTTTTTGAATGCATGCAAAACTGATAAGACTCTAATTAAATTATGTAATTTCGAAATAATATTTATAGTCAATTTGGGCATTTAATAATTTTATTTAGTTTTTACATAATATACTTTCCTAATAAATATTTAATATTATAATAATAGAGATTAAATTTATTACAATATATGTATGTGTACATATGTACATCTTTTATCATATTAATCTTATATAGTCATATGTATGTACGTATGTATTTGAATGTACGCATTCAGAAAGTCAAATCATGATTTTATCACTTATCAATACACTATATGTGCGCGCATTGATTTATATGTACACGCATATATCTACATAAAATTGCCGTACAAATAATGCATACACAAACCAACGTACATATGTGTGTGCGTACACATGTAAATATGTCACCCGCAAAAACTACAAACGTTGTTCTACAAAAACAACAATCGTCACAAGTCAATATGTCAGCCAAATAGGCGAAGCCCAAATTTATAGTAAATTACACAACAACAACATTTTCATTCATGAATGCAGGCGTACTTTTAACAAGCAACCTCGCTTCATTCATAAAAACAGACACCCTCTCATCTCCCCGAGCATGCGTTTGCCAACAAGCATCTTTTCGCGACGATGGCAAAAGCTAAAAATCATAAATTGAACAAATTTCTGATATTCCCTCTAGCAGCGAAAAGTTGCAACCACGCAAGCCCACAAAACACAGAAAAAATTGACAAAACTGGCAACAAAGCTTTTGTCGATTTAAAATATTTTACAATTTTAAAATATTTTTCCGTGTCTCACAAAAATCTGCGTCAATATGTATGCATGCTCATATATAAACATACATATTTACGATGACTTGTGGGCAAAGCTGTTAGAGCGGCAAGGGAAGCGGTGACAATCGGCGGCCTTTCGTTAATATTTTTTCGGCACAGCTCGGATTTTCTACCAACAACACAATGGTGTGACGCTTTGTCGTCGCGCCAGTCCTTCGACACAGTGACTCTTTGACAAGAAAACAAAAAACGTGAGCTTCGGCCTTTGTTGTCCGTGGCAACGGAGATTTCGCATGAAACAATGAGTGTACATGTTTACATACATACGTTGCATATAGACAAATTAACAATTATAATGGGTACTTTCATATTTGTTTACATGCAAACATAATTATACATATATAATATATTTGAATAAGAATATTTGGGACCGCTTCGTCTTTTCTTATCGGGTTATGTCAAGCAAGAGGTGTACAAAATCAAACCCAGAAATCTGACTGAACTAAAGCAGTCCATTAAATAGATAGATGATGCAATCCCGAATTAGGTGTCGCATATGCGTGGTTGAGCATGGAGGAATAATTAATTGCTTAAATAAAATAAAATTTTCTATACAATAAAAAAAAATGTATGTAATGCATTGACTAAAAAGAAACTTATTACGGGTTATTTTTGTAGCACGATTCGTGAGCCGCCCTGTATAAGCAGAATATCTTAAAATTATATATAAATTCGTTTGCGCATTGCAAATATACGAATCTGTAAGCGTACATTTCTTAACATTGAATTTAGCATTATTTTTCTGATTTAACATTCAAAATGCTCAATTCTGCTATTTTGCGCTCCGTAGGGGTAAAATTCTGGTGAAATCCGCTTATAATTTGTTTGAGGTGAGATCCTCCCAAATGGGCGAGTAACCCTCCGTCAAGAGGAACATTTTGACAATCGGCACACCATGAACCTTCTCTATGATATACGTTCTCTGACTTCAAACGCATTATTCGCGCAAAGTTTTACTCCGATGCAATCATTGTTGTCTGATTTGTATAGTGGAAAGTGAAAGAATCAGATGGAATTTAAAATGGTGTTATATGGGAAATAGGCGTGGTTGTAATCCGATTTTTCTTATTTTCGCAGTATAGCATAGAAATATGAGAGGAATATTATATACCAAATTTGGTTGAAATTGGTTAAGCAGATCCTAAGATATGGGTTTTCACTCTTAATAGCTGAAACATATGAAACAGCAACAAAAACAGTAGCAACCATTAAAAAAAATACGAGTTCATCCACGATGCAGGTGAACACAATGCAGACACGAAAAGATTGGAAGAAAACAAGTGAAAACCAAATGAAAAGAGAACAGAACGTAAATGAAAACGCAATGAAACAAGTGAAATTGAAGTCGTGTACAGGTTGTGGCAGAGAACGTATATCATAGAGAAGGTTCAATTGCGGACCAGCGTGTGAATTGTCAAAACCTAACAAGATTTTAATAGAGGATTTCACCACTTTTGGCTCGGAAGGAGAAATTTTAACAGTGGAGAGTGAACAGAGCTGAGCATTGTATGAAAATTATGCTCAGAGACTTGCTTTGATATTACAGCTGCATGTTAGCCTTTTGGCTTATATTTTTATACGTTTATATGCAATCATATTTATTGATATGAATATCATTTTGCGAATTTTTTTGAATGCATGCAAAACTGATAAGACTCTAATTAAATTATGTAATTTCGAAATAATATTTATAGTCAATTTGGGCATTTAATAATTTTATTTAGTTTTTACATAATATACTTTCCTAATAAATATTTAATATTATAATAATAGAGATTAAATTTATTACAATATATGTATGTGTACATATGTACATCTTTTATCATATTAATCTTATATAGTCATATGTATGTACGTATGTATTTGAATGTACGCATTCAGAAAGTCAAATCATGATTTTATCACTTATCAATACACTATATGTGCGCGCATTGATTTATATGTACACGCATATATCTACATAAAATTGCCGTACAAATAATGCATACACAAACCAACGTACATATGTGTGTGCGTACACATGTAAATATGTCACCCGCAAAAACTACAAACGTTGTTCTACAAAAACAACAATCGTCACAAGTCAATATGTCAGCCAAATAGGCGAAGCCCAAATTTATAGTAAATTACACAACAACAACATTTTCATTCATGAATGCAGGCGTACTTTTAACAAGCAACCTCGCTTCATTCATAAAAACAGACACCCTCTCATCTCCCCGAGCATGCGTTTGCCAACAAGCATCTTTTCGCGACGATGGCAAAAGCTAAAAATCATAAATTGAACAAATTTCTGATATTCCCTCTAGCAGCGAAAAGTTGCAACCACGCAAGCCCACAAAACACAGAAAAAATTGACAAAACTGGCAACAAAGCTTTTGTCGATTTAAAATATTTTACAATTTTAAAATATTTTTCCGTGTCTCACAAAAATCTGCGTCAATATGTATGCATGCTCATATATAAACATACATATTTACGATGACTTGTGGGCAAAGCTGTTAGAGCGGCAAGGGAAGCGGTGACAATCGGCGGCCTTTCGTTAATATTTTTTCGGCACAGCTCGGATTTTCTACCAACAACACAATGGTGTGACGCTTTGTCGTCGCGCCAGTCCTTCGACACAGTGACTCTTTGACAAGAAAACAAAAAACGTGAGCTTCGGCCTTTGTTGTCCGTGGCAACGGAGATTTCGCATGAAACAATGAGTGTACATGTTTACATACATACGTTGCATATAGACAAATTAACAATTATAATGGGTACTTTCATATTTGTTTACATGCAAACATAATTATACATATATAATATATTTGAATAAGAATATTTGGGACCGCTTCGTCTTTTCTTATCGGGTTATGTCAAGCAAGAGGTGTACAAAATCAAACCCAGAAATCTGACTGAACTAAAGCAGTCCATTAAATAGATAGATGATGCAATCCCGAATTAGGTGTCGCATATGCGTGGTTGAGCATGGAGGAATAATTAATTGCTTAAATAAAATAAAATTTTCTATACAATAAAAAAAAATGTATGTAATGCATTGACTAAAAAGAAACTTATTACGGGTTATTTTTGTAGCACGATTCGTGAGCCGCCCTGTATAAGCAGAATATCTTAAAATTATATATAAATTCGTTTGCGCATTGCAAATATACGAATCTGTAAGCGTACATTTCTTAACATTGAATTTAGCATTATTTTTCTGATTTAACATTCAAAATGCTCAATTCTGCTATTTTGCGCTCCGTAGGGGTAAAATTCTGGTGAAATCCGCTTATAATTTGTTTGAGGTGAGATCCTCCCAAATGGGCGAGTAACCCTCCGTCAAGAGGAACATTTTGACAATCGGCACACCATGAACCTTCTCTATGATATACGTTCTCTGGTTAAGAGCACATCTTCTAGTGACGGTTGTAATTTGTGAAGAGCGGCTGTGTGGACTTAATCGTATTGGGTGTTAAGTATGATTTGATCACGAATCATTTCATCTACAAAGTTTGCTAAACAGTTTGTAGCGGAACGTTTAAATTTACACTCCCTTGCAATTACACGAAGTTCTGCAACCCAATCACCAGGGATAATGGGATGCCCAACTCTTTCCAGTGTGAGAGCGCCTCAAAATTAGCGTTTTTTATAACATTTTCCATTGTAGCCAGATCGGACAAAATAATAATTTTTGGGCATTTAAATTATAATACCCAACATTTATTAAGATTAAATATTATTTTACATGTATGCGTGAAACATATGGAAAAACTATATAAATCCATTTTTGCACTTTCAATACTTAAAGAGTGAACAAATGTATTAATCAATCTCAATCTCAATTGGTGAATGTTTTTTTTTTATCATTTTCAATTGAAAATGAATACTACGAAACATGGCATCACAAAAGATTTAATCACAAACATTTCAATTTTGCGTTTTCTTTCATTTTAATTGTTTTCCAATTTTTGTTAGTGATCTTCAACAGCGGCAACAAATCTCTCTGTTCACATATTTTTCTGTAGGATTACAATCTGTCCGTCCCTCTTTTTCCAATTGTTAAACGTCAGACCTCCTGAAATTTGACAGTTGCCTGAGTTCAGGAGGTTTTGACGTTTAGCAATTACGCTCTCATTTCCAGTGAGAGATGAGTTGGGCATCTCTTTATCTCTGCCAATCACGGTGCGTTTGCGTATGCTTCTTTTCTCGCTTAAAAAATTCATAACGTGCTGCGACTACATGACTTTTCGACTGGATGTTCCGTTAATTTGTCTGTCAACTGGATGTATGTTTGCGATTGCAGGGTTGCAACGCCGAACAATTCCAGACCGACCCATGATAGGAAAAACGGTTTTTGCTTGTCTGAACTGCTTACCGAATAGGCCATTAAATGTTGAGAAAGTTGTTCCAGGTAGGATTCCAATTTTGATGATCTTTATTAAATGCGTGGAACGGTGGAACCACTGTTGCTTCTCCTATGCGGTTAGAACTGTCAGCGTTGTACATGGATTGCTGAATTGACTGCATCCACTGTTTCTGCTGTTTGAGCAACGATGCTGCGAATCTTTGCTGCTGCTACATTAACTCTTGTATAAGGCTGTCGTTTGTCATTTTAACTTTTTACACTCTAGCACTTTCTTTAAGAATTAAACACGTCAGATTATGATTTTATGTATGTTTAAATCCTCGTCGCCAGTAAATGTTGTGTTTCCATTTATTTAAAAATCAATTAATTAACATAACTTTAAGAATTATTAGTATAAAAATAAAAGGTACTGAATAAAGTGGTAATTACTATTTAGTAAAGAACACGTCTGTACTTGACGGCAAGTTGCGTTTTACAAAATGCTCAGGCTAACACTCAGTGCTGCCAACTATGAACACTGAAATTTAGTGTTGTACAACTTTACGTTCATATAAATTCCCATAATGACGCAGAAGCTAAAAGAACCTATGTCTCTAAAGCTAAAAAAAGATATATAGAGATAGCATCCAACTATCTTACATCCCAAGAAGCTGGAAGAGAGTCAAGGTGGTGTTCCTCTCTAAATCGGGCAGAAGGACACATGATAACGCAAAATAAGATATAAGCCTAACTTCCTTCATGCTGAAGCTTCTAGAAAGGCTAATGGACTTGCACATAAGATCAATCCTAGCGGATACCTTATCGAATGCGCTACATGCATACATAAAGGGTCGCTCAACAGAAACTGCTCTATACGAAGTGATAAATATTATTAAAAAATCACTACATAACAAACAGTACACAATGGCTGCCTTCCTTGACATAGAAGGAGCCTTCAACAATATAATACCTCACTTTATGGTAATCTTCCTTCACTCGGTAGTACAACAATTTCTCTGTCGTCCACAGCTAAATATCTGAGGATGGAAATCGATACCAAACTGAATTGGAAAATTAAAATTGAAAAAAGAAAAAATAAAGCGTATGTGGTCTTCTACACCTGCAAAAGAAATACCTTAGCAGGTACTGGGGCCTTAAGCCAAATATAGTTATGTGGAAATATACGGCCATCATCAGGCCAATTCTGACATACGGAGCACTGATTTCGTGGTCAGCATTAAAGAAACACTATAATATCAGAAAACTAAATGAAATACCAAGAGCAGCCTGTGCAGAGGTTACCGGAACTACTAAGTCAAGTAGAAGCAAGCTCTGCTATAAGAATAAAGGAATAACGAGGTTGAAAAAAGAAAGATTATAGACATAGCGCCATCCTGAACCAACTAAACATTAGCAAATCAGACTATATCCTCCCAAGGTTCGATTTCAATAGTCACTTCCGGGTGAGGATATCCTCTAGACGTGAACGGAGAAGAGGTTTAGTAAAAGAGTATAATGCAGCCTCTGTCTATACTGACGGGTTCAAAATGGACTGCGGTGTAGGAGCGGGTGTATACTCCGATGATCTCGATATCTCTCTCTCTATCTGGCTACCAAACTCAGCCAGCATCTTCCAAGCGGAAGTACTAGGAATAGAGATGCCCAGTGGTGCTCTATTGAAATACTACGGGAGGATACAGAAAGCAGCCATATACACGGATAGCCAAGCAGCACTGCTGGCCTTATCGATGCCATTTCTTAATTCCAGCGTGGTTGACAATTGCAGAAAAGCTTTAAGCTCACTGGCAGGTCAACTTCACTTGTCCTTAATTTTGGTTCCCGGCCTTAGGAACATTTGCGGAATCGAAAAAACAGACGAGTTGGACAAACTAGGAGCCATTTTAGATGAATCCGAAGCGGAGTTGATACCATGTCCGCTGGGAACGATCAAAAGAGAGCTTTATATTCACTTTGAACAAATAGCTCAGTGCGAATGGAAATCTATATCCAACTGCAAGATAACGGTGCAGATATGGCCTAGATATGATAAGTCTAAAACCAAGGAATTATTTCATAGGTACAGGAACAGTTTTTTCAGACTTACAGCTATTATAACGGGGCACTGGCCATTTGGAGACCACGCGCTAAAAATGGGTCTGTCCTATAACAATATTTGCCGCAAGCTAAAAGGGTGTTTAAATGACTATAAACTCCCCCCTCCAACTACACCGCTTCATCAGGGTAAATAATGACACACAATATACACGACCACGCTACACAGGATGTTACCATACACAATGACACCTCACACAATCAACAATAAAAAAAGGGATTGGATCTTCAACTCAACACATTCGGGTAAACACTTTCGTTTCGTCTACGAGCCTGAGCGCCACATCATTTTTAAACATTCGAATATGAGCCACGTCAACTTCTTTTTTACGAGTACGACTTTCAACGATCCTGCGCGTTACTCGATTCGAACGTACTTCGATCGTCACTGGTTCCTGATTCCATTTGCATTGGCACAGACGGCGAAAACTTACGTACATTATTTTTCTCAGCGAATTTGTATTCGAATAAAATAAAATTTAAATTTGTTTCGGTGGAATCACAATCAATCACAAGCGCATTTTCCTTCAAGTTATTCATGGTCCTTCGAGCCTTACTGAAAGGCACCTCCGGATTTTTATAAAAAGTTATATTAAGAAATATAAGAAATAATTATATGAAATTGATTACTTGTATACAAAACCCAAAAGTTCTGTGCATATCCACTAAAATACATACAAATACTTGTATATAAATCAAAAGAGAGCAGTGGGCTAAAAAACCAAAAGTGCAGTGACACGAAAAAAAATTTCCATACATATATATGTACATACATACTACATATGTATACATAACTAAAACATAAATTACAACAAGTAAGGAAGGGCTAAGTTCGGATGTAACCGAACATTTTATACTCTCGCAAAGTCAAATGGTATACTCGTTTGAGATTTCTTTGTGGATTGACTGATATTTTCGGTAGAAGGTCAACTATAGGCACTGGGGTCCACATATTTAGTACTTAGGGGCTTGAACAGTTTTGGTTCGATTTAGACAATTTTCGGTCACAAGGTGGCATACTTTAAACGTATTATTCACGCAAAGTTTTACCCCGATATAATCATTGTTGCTTGATATGCATAGTGGAAAGTGAAAGAATCAGATGGAATTGAAAATGGTGTTATATGGGAAATAGGCATGGTTGTAGTCCGATTTCGCCCATTTTAGCGTTATGTACCGAATTTTGTTGAAATTGGTTAAGCAGATACAAGATATGGGTTTTCACCTTAAAGTGGGCTGTGCCACGCCCACTGTTTAATTTTGAACGCGGTTCCTATAAAGTCATCTCATACCATCCCAGAGATAAAATTTAATGTCTCTGGCGTGTTTAGTGCTTGATTTATCGCGCTTTTAGTAGTTTTTAACAGTACCGTTATATGGGGAGTGGGCGGAGTTGCCACCCGATTTTAACTATTTTCACACCGTCAATAGAAGTGCTATTATATATTATAAAATTTTAACTGCAGATGCCCCTCCCTAATGTGATCCTGTATACCAAATAACAGTCTTGTATCTTATTGCGGAGCTTAGTTATGGCAATTTATTTGTTTTTGATAATGGCGTTTTGTGGCCGTGGCAGTAATCCGATGACGCCCATCTGCAATACCAACCGTCTCACGGTACCAAGATACATGTCTACCAAGTTTCATAAAGATATCTCAATTTTTACTCAAGTTACAGCTTGCACGGACGGACAGACGGACGGACGGACAGACAGTCACCCGGATTTCAACTCGTCTCTTCATCCTTATCATTTATATATATATAACCCTATATCTAACTCGATTAGTTTTAGGTGATACAAACAACCGTTAGGTGAACAAAACTATTATACTCTGTAGCAACAGGTTGCGAGAGTATAATAAAATATCCAAAAATGGGCAAACCTAAAAAATAAGGTGACAATAAGTAACAATTGGGAAAACACAAAAAACACACAAACCTACCATTATATGCAAACGCATATGTACGGAGGAAAGTAAGTTCGGTGAAAATAACAAATACATAAATATACAGTGACAAATGTGAAAAACATTTTAAACAAACAACACAATCGGACGCGAAACCAAAAGACAAAAACAAAGAAACGAGCGCGAATTTCAAAACATAAAAACAATATACACACAAACAACATCACTAGGCAAGCTGGAATCATTTCGGAGAGGATCACATTTATTTTACCACACGCACGTACCATACATATATACAGACACATTATCCCCAAAAGCCCTTAAAGGAAAACAGATTGAGCGTATTCATTTCACCTTTTATTTATTATATGTTAATATGTATGCATAAATACAGTTTTACTCAATACAAAACTGGTAACAGAAAATCCGTTTTAAAAACATAAAAAACGGTTACCAAACTATCATAATTGCTGGTTTAATTTACGGGAACACCCGAAAACAGTTTGGTACAATATAGGTATATGCAATTAAAAATAAATAATTATCGAATGCCTTTACATATAAGTATGCTTACCTTTGTAAATATAGACACCCTTCCACAAACACCAAAATTCGAAAAAAAAATTATTCAAGAATTTACTTGCAAACACGGTTGGCAAAAATCCCCCACTGAAACCTTCCCGAGGGTGCCGACTGGTAATAGATACCACAGATACACGAAACAAGCGGGGACGAACTGGTAACAGTCCGCCCCTGCCGCAGACGTGAGGAATCTAGCTAAGGTCAAACTTCTTATCTGTGTCTTCGATGTTCCTCAATAGCACAGCATACAGATAAGGAGCCTTACCATGGTCGGGGGTACTATAAAGGGCTGGATCAAGGTGTCATGCGACCCGTGCCGAGGATCAACCTGGCTGGGGGCTCTTAAATAGCCCAGTCTCGAACGGAGCTTACGGATACCTGGCGCCCTCCGAAATAAGATAGCCTTACTTGAGACATACTTTCCCCCACACTCGTGGGACCATCAATGAACCAGAATAAACAAACACATCACAGAATGAAAAACAAAAATCGGAGAGAGCCCGGATCTCCAGAAAAAAAGCCGGAGGGGGCTAGTTGCTCCCAAAAAAGAGCCGCGTTTGGAGCGAGCTCAACAAACACTAAGAGGACAGGAGCGAAGCTTGGTCCAGAAGACAAGGCAAGCACTAGTAAAGGGGCAGAAGCTAAAGCTGTCCCACAGAAAGTGGTAGCGCCGGAGGCAGCCAGACCCAAACTCTGCAGCCAAAATACGGCTGAGAAGCAGGGGGAGGGAGGAGATGCCAAAGGGGCTGCTGCTGGAAGTGCATCTGCCAGGGAGTGGCCTGCATTTAGCATCCAGGACCCGTCAAAGGCAAAGTATGCGGAGAGACGACGAGCCGCATACTTACTAAGGTTGGTAGAGCTAAGGCCGCCAACGAAAGAGGAGCTAACGAAGGAGCTCCAAGCATCGATTGACTGCGCGAGAGCAGTCATACCCAACTTCAAGTTGGAGCCGTCGGTAAAGGCAGCCAAGCGACAGAGGTCAGCTGAAGAGGCAAAGCCGTCAGCCAAGAGGCCGAAGACCAAGGGTGTAACGCCCGCAAAATCATTTGCAGAAGTGACCCGGAACCGAATTGTCATTGGCGTTCTGGATGAGGGAGATCCCGAAGGAAGAATCCCCAGAGCCCAATGGAAATGGGTGCAGGCTGCGCTGACAAATGTGGCGCTGGAAGTGCTATTAAGCAATCCGGGTCCGCCACCGTCATGCGCAGATGCCGGCTGGTACCAGGGCCAGATCAAAATGATTGCTTGCGATGACGAGAGATCGGTCGCTCTATACAAAGCTGCTATAGCCAAGGTGGGAGAGGTATACCCCGGGACAAAATTGGTAGCAGTGGACAAAATGGACATATCACCCAGACCGAGGGCAAGGGTATTGATCCCAGCTACACCATCACAGCCGGACCAGATTATGCAGCTCATAAGAGCCTGCAACCCGAGCCTACCCACGGAAGGGTGGAAGTATGTCAAGACATTTGAGGACAGCGTAGCAGAATCTGGCGTGGAGACCAAAAGGGCCACGATGCAGATTCTGCTGTTATTAACGAAAAAATCCATCGAACCGCTGGCGAAAAGTGGCGGGGAGATAAATTACGGGTTCACGAAAGTGAGGATAACGCCTTACAAGTCGGACGCCGATGCTGCAGACCATCTGGCATCGGGGAAAGAGATATGCGAAGTAGAGGAAGATCCTATGTAGTCCTCGAGCGACGCAGAAAGTATGGAGAAAGGTGAGTGTTCTTCTTCCGGGTCTGAGGTTGCGGCCAGACTCTCAAGCTTGTAGACTGAGAAAGAGCTTTAAGCGACTCTCAGGAAGACGCAGATATAACAATAGTTAATGCGTCTTCTACAAATTAATCCTCATCATAGCAAACTAGCTTCAGCAGCCCTAATTAACCGCGGGTTAATGGAGGGCTTATTTGCGGACTGAGGACGCCGAACTATAAGCTGCTGATGGCTAACTGCGAAGGTAAAATCAGAGCCTGCATAATGGCAAAGAAAAACCTTAATGTTTTTATATTACATAATTACAGCGACAACGACACAGCAGCAGTAAGCTGGGAAACGGGCACAAGCAGTTACCGGCTAGTGTCGTGCTATATGCCATACGAGCAAGAGGTGGTGCCACCTCTGATGGTAAAAGGGGTGGTACGGGATAGCGAGACATCCAAGTGCATGACGATACTTGGAAGCGACTCAAATGCGGATCACACAATCTGGGGCAGCACAGATGTCAATGACAGAGGTGAGTGTCTCTTTAATTACCTACTAGGTACTAAGTTACTGGTGTGTAATAAGGGAAGCACGCCAACATTTATTACAAGAAACCGACAAGAAGTGCTGGATATCACACTTGCGTCGGAAGAACTAATTGACAGGGTAACCCAATGGAGGGTTCTCGAAGAACATTCCTTTTCGGATCACCGATATATTGAATGTACAATAGAGGAAAGGGCCGATAGAGCATACTTTAGGAATCATAGGAAAGCGAACTGGCAGGTGCACATGCAAGAGCAGGAAAAACGTATCCCTATGATTCTACCGTTTCATCCCAATAGCAATTAGGATCTAGATATCCTCGTTAGTCGACTCACGGAATCGTGCCGGCAAGCACTAGAAGTGGATTGTCCAATAACACGAATCAGGGGTAGAATAGGGCCCCCCTGGTGGTCTCTAGAACTTAAAAAGCTACAGAAAGAATGCAGAAAGCAGTTCAATTTAGCTAAGCAATCCCAAGGCGAGTCAGACTGGGATTATTATTACAACCTCCTTAGGTCATACAAAAAGGAAGTTAGGAGAGCAAAAAGCAATTCATGGAAATCATTTTGCAATGATATCGAGAACACGGCGGAAGCGTCTCGACTTAGGAAAATAATGGCACAATCGGTGCATAGTATCGGTTATCTTCAGAAGCCAGACCGAAGTTGGACGGTATCCAGTAAAGAGTCCTTGGGGCTACTAATGGATACCCACTTCCCAGGTAGCTCTGAAAGCCATACTGCGGAATATACTCAAGACAGTGGAGCAGAAATGGGAAAGACTAATAGAATTACATATAAGAAACAAACTGAAACCAGAAAAGTTGGCTGGTTCGCAGCATGCGTATTCCAAAGGAAAATCCACAGAAACAGCACTAAGCTCTGTGCTGGCAGAGATTGAAAAATCTCTGGAACTTAAAGAATACACTCTATTTGCCTTCTTAGATATAGAAGGAGCCTTTAATAATATCCAGCCTAGGGCCATACTGAGTGCGCTTAAGGATCTGGACATCTCTGAACCTCTCAGGAAATTAATTGAACAGATGCTCACGAGCAGGTCAATAATTTCAACGATGGGAGCGTCAACGATGTGCAGATCTGTCCAAAGAGGTACACCCCAAGGAGGCGTGTTATCCCCACTTCTCTGGGTCCTGAAGAAGGGGGTACATGTTGTGGCCTACGATGACGATGTGGCAGTATCGGTCAGAGGCAAATTCCGGAATACTCTCGCAAACCTTATGCAAACGATCTTGGACGATATAAATCGTTGGGCAGTATCGTGCGGATTAAACTTAAATGCTGGTAAGACAGAGCTTGTATTGTTCACCAGAAAACATAATGCTCCAGAAGTTACGGCGCCAATAATAAATGGTTGCAGACTAACAATTGGAGATAAGGCTAGCTACCTGGGACTAATCTTAGACAGGAAGCTTTCATGGAAACAAAACTTGGATGCTAGGGTGAAGAAGGCAGCCACAGCACTCTACACCTGTAAAATGATGGCGGGCCCCAAATGGGGGCTTACGCCTCGGGTAACTTATCAGCTCTATACAGCAGTTGACATACGGTATATTGGTATGGTGGCAAATAATGGAAAAGAAATACTCGGTAAAGCGTATGGAAAGTATACAGAGAGCAGCCAGCATATGCATTAGTGGAGCACTTAGAACAACGCCAAGCCAGGCTCTAAACGTCGTTCTACATCTACTGCCAACAGACCTGTTCTGTAAGCAAGTGGCAGCAAAGTCAGCTCTTATACTGAAAGAATCCTCCCAACTAGTCGCATGCAACAAGGGACATTCAAGGATACTCAGTATATTCCCGTTCCTACCCAAAACCACGGATTTCCACAATCCAATAACACGGATACCAAATTCGTTCCACAATATTACCTTCCCCACAAGAGAGGAGTGGAAAAGGGACGAGGTGGACAGGAATACAGGAATTAGCATCTACACGGATGGATCCAAACTGGATCATCGAAAGGGAGGTGGTGTCTTTTGCGCAACATTAGACACCAACATCGCCTTCCGTTTGCCAGACCACTGCAGTGTCTTCCAGGCGGAGATCACAGCAATTAAAGCATTGTGGTATTGACAAAAAGTGTGCTCACAACAAGGAGCATATATATTTATACGGATAGCCAAGCGGCCTTGAAATCACTAAAGTCTCCAATGGTGTCATCCAAGCTAGTGAAAGATTGTCTTGACCTATTAGAGGATCTGACATCCTACTTCACAATAAACCTGCAATGGGTTCCAGGACATAGTGATATTCCTGGTAACTGCGAAGCAGAGGAACTAGCCAGAACAGGCACCACTTTGCAACTAACCCCTGAAAAAGAGGGTATCTTTATGCCTCTGGCAACTTGCAAATACTTAATCAGCGAACATGCTATAAATATAGCTGAGTCTCGGTGGAGACAATCAATAACCTGCTCAACCAGCAGACTAACGTGGCAGGAATGCAGCGTGAGTCGCACAAACCGACTACTAAAATTTAAAAGGAATGATATAAGAACTCTGATAGGAGTACTAACAGGTCACTGTCTAGTAGAAGTAGAAGAAGAGGAGGCTGTAAAGCATCTTCTATGCGAATGTTAAGCTCTATATAGGAAAAGAATCGCAACTATCGGTCGTGGATTCCTTGACGACGTATCAGAAGTTGCTAATATAAAATTGTTTGTACTGATGAACTTCATCAGGAGCACAGGTTGGTTCAGAGAGAAGACGATAGAGTGAGGGAACATTAGTCCCGGTGGACAGCCACTCTACCTACCTGCCTACCTACTTGCAAACACACCGCAATACCCCTTTTGCTGATGGGTTCACTAAAACACTCACATTTATTATGTCAGTACTGACAGTCAAATGAACAGTACAATTACTGTCAATGCTTACGATTTTTCCAAAAGCAATATATACGTCGAAAAGAGACAGCATGCATTTCTATAAAAGTTTCTAGAAGTTCTGAAATACCTACATACATATGTACATATGTAGCTGTTATTTCGTGTGATAAGCCAAAAGTGTTGCGTGCGTAAATAGCGAAGGAGTTTTCAAATATAATATACGTGAGTTATTATTAAGTTTAAAATAAAATTATATTTTTAGTTAATTTTCATTTTTATTCAGGCATTTTTAAATTCCGAAATATTCATGAACTGGAGAAACACGTACAGCAGAGCTTTTGAGAGGAGCAAGCATGGAATTAAGTGAAAATTTCTTTTTATAATTTATTATTTAATTATATTTTTGTTACACTTTTTTTTAATTTAAAGTTTTGAGTTTATTAAATAAATAAAAATTATATTATCTACTGCGCAAAAGATTTTTCACTTGTGTTAGATTTACAGTCATAACTGACAAATTGCAGCTATGATAGCGTTTCAGCAATGGATATGATGGATTTATGGTCAGCAATGACTCAGAAGAAGACATGAGAGAGAGCAGTATAGATATATAGTGAATCAATTCCGAATCCCCATGTGTTAAAGAGAGATGCAAACTCACACACATACGTCTGTTTACATCATCTTTTGCACAAGACTCTTAAGAAAATGATAGAAACTTTGTTCTGCGCGCTGACAAAATTTTTTCAGCTGTGACTGTCAGGGATATTATATTAACATACACAAAAATATATTTACAATATACGTACATACATATTAAAACATATACAATAGTAGTTGTACATATATTTAATTTCAAATTGGCATATATCCCGCAATACCCCTTGTAACAAACAAGCAGGATTGCGTACAAAAAAAAAAAAAAAGTAATAATAGCATATTGATCTCTTCAACGAGCTCTCAATTGCACAAGATAATAAGTACATAGTTAGAAGTCCAGGTATTAGGGTGTACCCATATACATCAACATATCGACATAAAAAATGGAATTAAATAGAAAGTGTGGTTGTTTAATAATTAAATTAAATAAAGTATTGCAAAACAAACCAAACTTAAAAAAAAATTACAAACATTAAACGATAATAATAAAATTAAATACGTGTTTTTATCAATATAATACGAAATCAAATTCTCATTCACCTAAAAGAGTATAAGGTTTCAGTCAGCAATAATAGCTCTATTTAAATCAGTTTACACTGAAAGAACTTTTATTAATTTGACAAATATTTCATCATATATCAAAAATTATGAATGTTGATAAAAATCAAACTACACCTGCAGGAGCTGCACGCTCAGAACAAGTTACTAAATTTATTTCAGAAAGTGACAGGTTAATAAAGGAAATCAAAATTAAAAATCTCGACATTTTTGGACACGTCTCCAAGCGGCACATGCCGCCATGGTAGAATCTGACGACTCAGATCTACCACAAAATTTTAAATCATTGGCTTACGCCAAATAGGAAAACTGCTTAGGCTATTATGAAGCTACAATAGCTATGATCTCCGATCAATTAAAGCTAATAAAAGTAATAACTGCTCCTACTCCACATCCGAGAGTGAACCTGCCATAAGTGCAAAGTCAAAAGGCAAATTCAGGTTTCTACCTCGAGGTGCCCGCATGTGACACAGAAAGATTTTATGGAGGTTATGAAGAATGGTCGTCCTTCAGGGACATGTTATTGGCAAACATATGCACCGCCATATTACCAGAAAAATCGTTACTTTTGTCGGAGCAATCGCTCTCATCTGGATAAAATTGCCCAACGTGTCAACAAATGAAAGACTTTTTAACTACCCAGTACGAAATCGCTGAAAGGGTATATAAAAAACTAATAAAAACAAAAATTGTTCAACACGAAGAAGTTTCAATAGACCCAAAGCTAGTAGCAAAAACAAATTAAACAGAAGCTTTTACCAAATCGTTCACATTCGAACAGAATAAACATACATCATGCGACCTATGGACTATGCACAAGAGGGCATAAACTACAATCTTGCTAGAAGTTTAAAAACTTAAAAGTTAACGAACGAAATAATGTACAAATTGCTTGTTGCAAATTCAATTGCTTATATTATCAATGCTTCATTACAGCAAATTTCCCATATCAACCCAAAGAAGCGCTTATACAAAAAGAACCACAGGTTTAGCTCCCAAAAACCAAAATCCCGAAAATTGCCAAAAGGCACCAAGTTGCTCAAAGGCACAAAAAACTCAAACGCTACACGGCGAAATATCCATAGAACACCGAGGAAAACTCTTCAAACTTGGAGCTTTAATAGACCAAGGATCATAACGATCTTTCATAGCGTTTAAGGCACATTTGGCACAATTGGCTACAACTGCCAACAAAACAAGCAAATTTTAAAATTACGGGAATGAGCGAAAGATAAGTCCAAAACTCGAACAAAATATGCCATCAAGCCGAAGCTATAGTCTTACCACAACCAACAAATATGCCTCCATGCTATAATTTAAATAACAAGCATTGGGAAAATGTTTCATACCTCAAATTAGCAGATCCCATCTGCAATCACCCCCGCCCCCCTCGAATAGACATTCTATTAGGCAGCGAACTCATACCTCAGTTAATACAAGAGGGTACACACTATTGGCACAAAATACTATTTTCGGTTGGATCGTAAGTGTACAAGTTATGGAACCAGTTACTACCATGACAATTCAAGTTGAGGAAATTCCAAAAGAATATCTTAATTCACAATTAAGGAAATTTCAGGAGTTAGGAGAACGCCCCATAATATCAATTAGAACTCCAGAAGATCAGTATTGTGAAGACTTCTACAAAGCCACAAAAGAAAAAACAAAGTCTGAGTCCCTTCTGACAAGATCAGTTTTAAAAACTCAACTATGTAACTTTTCAACCCCGCAGGATGGCTCTTGTCAATAATGATAAAAAAAACCCTGCTTTAAAAATCTCGAGCTATGTGGCGCGCTACTACTTGACAAATTAGTGTATACACACTTAACATAACATACTTTACTCAAGTTACAACAAAATTGTCGGAAGAAAGTCGAAAAATCGACACCTCCCTTACTATAGTGCCTTATAGTTGTCTACATTTTCATAATTATAAAATAATTCAAAAATCAACACAATGTGATGCAGTGACGCACCTAGACTTACAAAAAGCAAAGGTGGCACTTATCGGCACTCCTATGGGTGGTTTATGGGAATAAGCTATAAAACCTTCAAAGCCTCCTTCAAAAGAGTAGATGGATATTTCAAACATAAATATATCGAATTTACCACATTACTATCCTGAAAAAAGGCATTTTCAATTCACGGCTAATCACTGTACTCTCGCATGATCCCTCTTCAAAGGTTTGAAAGGAGCACCCGTTCTGGCCATATCTGAGCCAGGCGTGGAGTCACTATCCTATAAGCCGACAATAAAGAAAATAACAAATAACCGCCAATAAAAATAACGTATATGCAAGTATCACATAATAATAAGTCGTCATGGCAGAAAATTCATATTAAGGGTATATCAATTTGACCCCCTCACGCATAATAAAGTTGCTTATCTTATATAAGCACTAGTACCAACAAAAAATTACAAATTTTGATATAAAACCAAAATCGCCTCTTATGGTATACCTACAGGTAAATATGGTTATACCACTACTTCATTATCATGCATACCGCGCCCTCGGCTACTCCAACAGCAGTACGCCGTGATACCTGGAACATTTACATATATGTACTACTACATGATGTTTAAATGCATGTTTAAATGTCTCTGCCTCCTCCAACTACACCGCTCCATCAGGGTAAATAATGACACACCCTAATACAACACATCACACCTTGGAACACAAGTCAACTTCTTTTTTCCGAATACGACTATCAACGATCCTGTGCGCTATTCTATTCGAACACACTTCGATCGAAACTGGTTTCGGACTCCTTTTGGATTGGCGCAGACGGCGAAATCCTATGTACATTCTTTTCCTCATCGCTTTTGTATTCGGATAAAATTAAATTTAAATTTGTTTCGGTGGAAATGATTAGTGCATCTAAATGGTTAACTAAATAAAAAGAAGAGTGTACACAACATTCACAAGCGCATTTTACATCAAGATGTTCCTAAGGAATAAGGAAACTGGTTTCCACTTTCTCTGGGAATGCCCAGCTCTAAAGTAGACACAGAACATTTGGAACTCATCAAGCACCATATCTTAAATGGCTCTCCACAAAAAGCATAGCGGACATACACAAATGATGAAATGAGACAGCAAGATTATAGAGGTCCGACGATAGTGCATCAAAATGGCGCATCCAGCGCTAATTGAGCCCGAAGGGGCAGCACTCCTACTTTGACAATACACCATGCCAAATTTCAGGAAGATATCTCGTCAAATGGAAAGGCTTTCCATACAATTACTTGATTGCGATCGATCAATTTGTATGACAGCTATATGCTATAGTGGTCCGATATTGGCGGTTCCGACTAATGAGCTTCTTGGAAAGAAAAGAACTTGTGCATAGTTTCAAAACGATATTTCAAAAACTGAGGGACAAGTTCACGTATATGCAGACGGATGGACAGACGGACATGGCTAAATCGACCCAACTCGTCATTCCACAAAATTTAGGGTGTCACGTTTGATAGTATGTACAAGTATTCCTTCATTCCACACACGACCGCGTTCATTACAATAATACAGAGCCGCAACAGGATCATTAAGCCGCTAGCCAGTAGCACCTGAGCCAAGGACAAAAAAACATTGCTAGCCACTAACCAGGCACTCGGCCAAACGATCATATATTATGGTACGCAGGTTTATATGGCCACCTGGATATAGCAGGACTCTGAAGATACAGATATGTCAGAACACCGCACTCGGGCCTACTTATTACATAAGGTCCCTTCAAAGCGAGGTCCACATGCTTCCGGTTAAAGGACATAATGCGCTTCTCTTTTGTCCGACCCCGTCGAAACAGCCCGTTTTCTGGACCACCCGCTAAGTGATTTCGATGACAGTTGGCTTTGAACTGTCCCTTAAACAGGGCTTAGGTACTTGCTGCAACAACAAATAACCTTAACAGGACACTAACACTTGACATCAAATAGTCCCCTTCTTGGACTTCATGGCATATATGACATCTCTAACTTTCTACTAAACATACACAAATCAAAACAAATTTCCGAAAGAAGAATATCTTTTAGTTTTATATGCATGTCGTGTTTTTATTTATGTACATATGAACGTATAACGAAGAACATCCATATATAATATAATATGTATGCATTGCATATTTGCTCTTTTGCTGTAGGACATCATACGAAAATAATTAATAAATCTAAATTACTATGCGTAAGAATTGATATTTATAAATACAACGATGCCGCAAACACAATATCTCTTTTTAGTATTCGCACACCTTCAGAGAACTTGTTTTCTAAATCTGTGTTACCGATTGTTTTCGCTGCTTGACACAATTGTCTTAATAATTCTTCCAGACGTCGCATACATCGAATTATTGAGCCTTCAAAAATGTCCGTCATTCTGCATACGCTTAAAAACGAAGCCCCCTTACACCACGCCAAAACTACGTCCATAAGAAAAGGTTTAAATTTTTCCACATACGATTCCTCGTCCATATTTAATTTACATTCTGTCGAGATTTTCGCAATGCGACGTGCCAAGTCTTGCATTGACCGCAGTGGACCTGAAAGCTCTTCAGTCGCCTTGGGAGTTTCTGAAGACTTTTCGTCGCAAACGAAGCATGATAACAATGCCACTGACTGTGCTGTAGTAATGTCATTAAATATTCCGTTGAATATCATTTCAGTTAAAAGAAGTTCATCTGCTGAGCTTAATTCGCAAGCAACTCTTCCTTTAAACTCTATCACATCAGCAGCTGTACAATACTCCATTCGGCGTAGTACACGCTTCCGATGCTTCAGCTCATCCATCTGTAATAAACTACGTGCCTCTTTCAGTTTTGTTTTAACTGCCTTTAGATCTTCCTGCACCTTTAACTTCTGTGTATAACGTTCGTAAATCTTCTCCAAATCAGAAGAATTATGTAGAGGATGTGCGAACAGTCGTTCTTCGAACTTATCTATGGAGTCTACAACCAGTTTAAATTCATCACTTTTTATATTCATATCGGTAATAGGATTGAGAAGTGGCGGACCTTTTGGAAAACGCTTTTTCACTTCAGCAATCGTTTTCAGAACACTTCGGCGATTATCTGCCGGGCGCAAGTCATTTGGATAATAAACACGAAGAGACGAAATCTGTGATATAAGTGAGTGTAGCACGGGAATAACTTCCATATTGCCCTTTTGGCCTGGCTTGCATGGTTTTGGCTCATCGGCCTTTGCCGAATCCTCAGTAACATGTAACAAAACATCGACTACCACTACTGTCTCAGCTTTCAGTGGATTTTTGGCATTATTTGTTTGCTTTTTAAAATTCACTATAATACCCCAATCGAATTCATCCTTTTCATTCAGAACCTTTATCAAACGACCTGGTTGTAAGAAAGGCACCAGATATTCAGGTTTTGTAATCCAGCGTTTAAACTGTTTGCCATAAGAATCGAGTTGTTCGCGTATATGGTGATAGGACGCAACGCTATGTTCTTCGCTGATTTTTAATTTTGCCAACTCATTTTGTTTGTTTTGAACTTGTTTGTAAAGTTCAGGTATGGACGACTGATTTTGAAACTGAAAGAATGAACGTTCTAACATATATTCGGGATTGATTTCTTCTACACGCAGCAAATTCAGCACCATATTGTAGGTTAAGTGAAATGCAGAGTTTATGGGGTCAGCTTTTCCTTGTACAATCCCTCGTCCAATGGATGGTGACACTTTTTCGTCAATCATTAAAATAACGATACCTTTATCATCGAGACCACGTCGGCCAGCTCGCCCTGCCATTTGGATGTATTCACCGGAAGAAATCCACCTTTTGAATAAGTAATTTAATTAGCAATTTATTTTAAGCATTCATTATTTTTTTCCTCATACCTAAAATTTTTACCATCGAATTTTCGCGGCGCTGTAAAAAGTACTGTACGGGCAGGCATGTTCAAACCCATGGCAAAGGTTTCCGTAGCAAAAAGTGCCTTAAGCAAGCCCTCGCCAAACAAAATTTCAATAATTTCTTTTAGGATCGGTAAAAGTCCTCCATGATGTATACCAATGCCACGTTTTAGTAGGGGCAAAACATTTTCAACTTGTGGCAATTGACGATCGTCTTCAGAAAGTACATCCATTGCATTATTGAACACCTCATCTACCAGTTTTTTTTCTTCAGTGGTATTAAAATCTAGCTTTGCCATCTGCATAGCATATACCTCACAATCTTTTTTACTAAATGAAAAGATTATTACAGGTGCGAAATTTCGTTCCATTATCATTTTGACTATTTTAAAAATGTTGGACTGCCCACTGTCAACACCTCGAATACCAGTTTTACGTCCTCTTTGATCACCTTTAGCTGCATCACCTGATAAAAGATTGGATATGTTAATTCATATCAAACTAGCCGGAAAAAGTAAACCTACCTGCATTTTGCAAAACCGCCATTGCTGTAGTAAAATTATCTTCCTTAAACTGGCCTTTCTCGTCAACTATGAGATGTATGCCATCGCCTCCAGCTGGAAATATGTAATGTTGCAGAGGAGTCGGTCGATAATCCGTATAAACTACATGACATGGTTGCTTGTGAAGATGACAAACCCATTCGGCAAACTGTCGAGCATTTGGTATAGTAGCAGAAAGAAATACGTAGCGTACATTGTCAGGCAGTAAAATTAACGTTTCCTCCCATACGACACCTCTTTCTTTGTCTCGCATATAATGAATTTCATCGAATATGACCCAACCTACTTCACGCATAATTTCACTTCCTCTGTATAACATATTCCGCAAAATTTCTGTAGTCATAATAAGACAAGAAGCTGATGGGTTTATTGTCACATCTCCAGTTACCAATCCAACATCCTTAAATTCCTCATTGAATTCTCGATATTTTTGGTTGGAGAGCGCTTTAATAGGCGTGGTATAAATTACACGCTGCTTGCATCCCAGAGATTTAGCAATAGCATATTCGGCTACCACAGTCTTGCCTGCGGATGTGTGCGCTGACACTAAAACACTTTGCTGATTATCAATGCAAATAATTGCTTCTTTTTGAAAGGGATCTAATACAAAGGGGTATTCTTTTGCTGGTGGTCCAGTAAGCGCTTGCAAAGGTATATATTCTTGGTCGGGATATACAGCTACTTCATGTGTACACGACTCTGGACTCTCAATAACGTGCACAGCTATTCGAGAACGTAATGCGTCCACACAAATATCGTCTAATATTGATTCAGTTTCTTTTATACGTTTTTGTGGAGCCTCATCATTTTCTGACTCTTCTTTAATAGCTTCACTACCACGCTTTTCTCCACTTTCAGCTCTCCTAAAAAGTAACCAAAAAGTTTTAGGCGAACAGATTTTGGTATGTTTGCATATATGTATACCTTTCTTCTAAAGAATCCGCTGATTTAATTTTTTCTAACTCTACAACTGGATTGGCGGCTATGCTATCATCGTTGTTTTCATTAAAACAATCAAATAAATCGTCAACATCTGCCATTATTTACTAATTTAAAATATTAAATTAATTAAGGTGTGGAATTGAACAGAAAGATCACGTTAATTTACACAATTACAAACGTCAAAATTATTTACGGGTTGTAATGTTGCAGAATATAAAGAAATAAGGATCATTGGTAGTACTGTATATTGGAGATACTGTATGAAACATTTTATATATATATATATGTAAATTTTTTTTCTTGGAGAAGGAATAACAATTAAATACATTTGAATCTTAAAACTTATTTAAAAAACATTATAATATTAAATATTTACAAAGATTTCATACAATATTTCATAACTTCTATATTCTTGTTGGTATAAATAGTTCTAAAAATGTACTAAAAATTTAGTACTAATCTATCGTTTTTGACATGTTTGTTGAATACCGTATTTTGGCGGATCAGCTGTTCGAGTGGCCTGTCAAACGAGATTTTATTGTTTTTGCTCGCTCGTTAGAAAGTATAGATAAAATTTTCATTAATTGTTATTTTTCAATTAATACAAAAACACAAACTTTTAGATAAAAAAAGAAATGGTTTCTTCAGAAACGGGTGGAGTGAAGCCCATGCCCATTGCCGGGCGCATGCTACGCGAACGGGAGCGTCTGATTGGAATGTCAAATGATGAACGCGCATGGCGCAAGCAATGGTTGAAAGATCTGGAGTTGCACCATGGGCCACGCATAGTACCCGAATTAGAGAAAGAATTACAGAACCCTATCAAACGATTCTACAGATTCCCTCTAGATAAGCTTGGAGAAGCACTAACTCCAGTGCTGGTATGTGCAATGATGCAAAATTGATACAGTTTAATGTTATGTAATAGAAAAATTTGGATTTCCTGAAAGAGAAGTTTTTAACACACATGTAACATATTTAAATATCTTGTAGGGTACACAACGCGCATATACAATTCGCTTTTGGACTGGAAAATTTGCTATGGCCATTGCAGCGATTTACGCGGGTGCTTACTATTTTAAGTATAATCAAAACGTAAGTTCTTTATAAACTAAATATTTGTATGAAATATATTATTATATTGTACATACTTTTTGTAAGTAATTCAGAACTAAAACTTTTAATTTTGTTTTTAATCTCTTATCTAATGTCTTTGAAACTTTTAGGACTGGACACGCAAGGGAGGTTGGCGTGTAATCACTTCACGTCCTGCCTGCAATCCAGGTGATCAGGGATATCCAAAAGTTTCGGACCGTACACAACCATCCGATTATGCAGCTCGTGGGTTCAAACAAGCTGCAATTTAAAAAAAAAAAAATTATACAGTAAATTAAAGAAAATAAATGATTGATATAGAAAAACTTTAAAATCGAACAGAAATTTCTCAGAGGAAGGTGAAAAGTGAGTATAACAACAAAAAATATTCCAGCTTTTATTAATAATAATTCTCAGAGGAAGGTGAAAAGTAAGTATAACAACAAAAAATATTGCAGCTTTTATTAATAATAATTGAAAGCTGTCAAGTCGACAGTTTCGTTTATAAGTTTTATTTTATGTCTTTTACGCAGAAATTCGCTGATCGTGTTATTTTTTCTTTTTTCTTTAGCATTGTCAGGTTAGTTGTTTTACGCCATTTCTTTCGTGAATTTTATCAGATTGATGCACTATTCGTACAAGGAATTGGAACCAAACAAATAAACCATTGTACTTCTAATAGGCTTGGATAATTTATGTTTATAATAAAAACTGTTTCGTATTTGCTTTTAGATGGTTGTATGTCTACTTCTGCCTCTAAAAAAACATAAGTGTAATATGTTTTGAAATTTATTGTGTCGTTATATATTATTAATTGATATTTTACAAAATATGCAAAGGTGAAAGTGTGTTGCTTCATATAATAATACCTATGTGGTTATAATGTGAAGTTCTTGTGAATTTGTGGTTGAGTTACAAATAAGAATAAGATGAACTCGAAATCGAAATCGAATGCAAATACGGCAATAATATTTTAGTGAACAGTTCGTTGTGTGTCATTAAGATATTGTACACATATGTACATACATATGTAAGTATAAAAATGCCCTAATTTTTTATAGTAGGTGTATTTTATGTTAATGTTATGAAGTTCAAAACTGTTAATAAAATAATTTAAATTTTAATTGTTACCGTCCGTTTGAGATAATTTTTATGATTTGTCATTTTGAACGGCACGGGAGTTCGTAATTACCGCGTTCATTAGAAAAAGGGAAGAGTGCAGACATACATGAAAACCAATTACTTGAGGTAATTTTTGCTATTAGTTATGCAATGAACAAGCCATATTAAGTTTGTCACGAAGTTTGTAACACCCAAAATGGAACGTCGGAGATCCTATAAAATATATATATAAATGATAAGCATGACAACCTGAGGCGATTTCCGTTTATCTGTATATCTATACGCGAACTTATCCTTAGGTATGAAGAGAAACTGCTCATTTGTCGATACCGCCGATATCGGACCACAATATAACTGACATACAAACTGTACGATGAAAATCGTTGTACGAAACCTTTTCACACAGATTTATGTCCGATAATGTTTCTTATAATTTTATGGGGGTTTGCTGTTACTAGAAAAACAGCACGTCTATGTTAACGGATTTTCTAAGTTTCAGTTGTAGAGCTATTGCCTTTTGGTAAATTGTGCCGTCTCCTCCGAGGTCTCATCTTATGTATATGACACCTTAATCAGTAGTGACTGCATCAGTTTACCTCCCTGATTCTGTATTCCTAGAAAAAATGTTTATTAATGAAATCCAGAAATTTTTAACCATTAACTATCTATTACACTGTTACCATTGCTGATCTCTTGAAAGCTGCCAAAAATTACAATTCGTTCTTTGTGAAATATACCTGGCTAACTCTCGCTATCCTAGCACCTTATCCAAACTATTGTGCAGCACACTGTTTCCCTGACTGTCAGGACTACGTAATGGAACAGACGCGGATATATATCCAGTCAATGTATCATTTTTAAAAATTATTAATTTAACATTTTTTCTACAGTTACAACAACAACAATATCAGACATATGAATTGATGACAGCTTCTCGCTGGGGCATAGGTTCTCAACATGGTTGCGCCATCTCTCACGCAACCCTGGATCTGCAGATTGACGGCTGTGGTCTTTGTGCCAAATGATTTTGGCATTCGCTACTTCGTGCAATACCGACCTTTTCCATGTCGAAGAGTTTGTGACATAGTAGACAAATGTCACCCCAGGCTTTGGACCTCGATTTGCAGTGTGCGATTCCATATGATGCCTGTTTTCTTGTGTAGTGTGTAGGCCGCCAAGAGAAAAACCAGGCCCAAGGGTCAAAAAGTTGGGGCCCCCTTCCCGCAGGAATGTTTCTAATACTATAATTTTATTAAATATTTTCTCTCTTACTACTTCACTGCCTTTGAAGAATACATATGTCAAATACGACATAGTGGTTATGCTATCATCACATCTGTATTAAATTTGCTTTCTTGTTGATGTTGGGGTCGAACAAATTTCATTTGTACGATTTCGAAAATCAATAATGTATAAATCAGTTTATAGACATTCAGTCAAAAATATTTTTCCAGAATATACCGAAATATAGGAATATATGGATAGCAAGATGATTAATAAGAAGACAGAATAATCTCATTTAAACATTTATATATCAATCGATGAAACAACGGATATTTTGAAATCTGTTGCCTATCGTGATTAGGGTTTTGGATATGCAGTTTAAAATACTCCAAAATTCAATTATTTGGAACTTAAGAGTGAGTTTTTAGAGCTTTGGCGGCAGCGAATGCATCGGTAATAGTCTAGAAATCCAACTTCATGGCTAATTCTGCCTCTAGGCATAGTGTAGCTACTCCTGAAACGAATGTTCACAACTTCAAACAGAAACGAGTAAACGGGGTGTCTGAGGTGAATAGCTTCATTGGAAACTTATCAGATGTGGTACATCAACGGACTGCCATATCAAGGAACTGTCATAGAAATGAGAACGATTGGTTTATGTATTTTACAAGTTTGACGTAGAAAGTGTTTCTTTTGAATTACATTTTTTCTTTACTGCAATTTTCATCCACTTCTTCTTGTAGGTAGGAAAAAGATCTAGGAGAAAACGACGGGGAATCACCACCTTTAGGACACAGTTGACCGAAATCACACTACAACTACGTCTACTTTTCATATAACACAATTTTAAACTTCATCTGATTCTTTCACTTCGCAAAATATAACTCAAGCACCAATGAAGACTTTGGACAACTGTGCGCAAACAGTGTCTTCATGGATTGGCGCCTCTCATGCAAAAATTATCGAAATCAGACTCTCACGTTTTAAGGCCCATATACCGGTTGTAAGGACTTCAGCAACTTAAGTTGACTATATATCAAAAATATCAGTCAATATCTGAGATATCTCAATGAAATTCAGAGAGAATCTTGTCCTGATAATAGTGTGCTATGGTGCCAAAATGAATAACATAAGGTTGATACTTCCTAAAGCCCCCATATACAGTCCATTTGTTTTCCAAAGTGAAAAATTTTGTAATTATAGAAAATAAATTGTTTGTTATAGCTGACATTTATTCAATACTTACTCCAATCTCTCGCATTGTCTTATATAATCTGACATCTTTGATGGCAACTTGCAACTAACCCTATAATATAAGTTTATATGATACCCAAAATGATTGTTACGGTTCCTTGAATAACAAATTTTAAACATTATTTTTATTGCTCTTGTTGCTACAGAGTACAAGTATAATAGATTTGTTCACCTAAAACTAATCGAGAAAGTTATAGGTATATATATACATATATAAATGATCAGAATGATGAAACGAGTTAAAACTGTGTGACTAAACAGTCCGTCCATCCATCTGTGCAAGCTGTAAGTAAGCTGTTGAGTAAAAATTTAGGTAATTTGATGAAACTTGGAACACCTGTCTCTTGCCACCATGAGAAGGTATAGCTGATGAGTGTAATCAGACCGTTGTCAATTAAAAACCTCGCCCTTTAATAACTTTAATGTACATATCTAACAAACCACTAAAAAAAAATTATCTTTTTAGCGCTTCCTCTCACACAGTGAAAATGGGATAAATCGGGTGATAACTTTCGCCCACTTCCCATATAACGGTTATCTTGAAAACTACTCGTACTAAAAATGCGATTACTCACTAAATGAACACGTCAGAAGCAATAAATTTCACATCCAATATGATATTAAGGGGCTTTATAGTTGCCGGTATCAAAATTGGACAATGAGCATGGCAACGCCCATCTTTCGGTGAAATCCTATATCTCAGGAACTACTCGACCAATTTTAACCAAATTTAGTGTGTATCATAATCCGAACATTACTATATTACATTACTAAATTTGAATCTTTTATTGTACAGTAAATCGAGAGTGATTGACGTTATTGTAATAAAACTTTCCAAGAACAACAATTGAAAATATCACTTTAGGCCAAAAAGAAGTAAAATCGGATCATTACTTCTTCCAGCCCCTATATACCTAATATAAAGAATTTCAAACTTCTGCCTATCGCCTATATCTCTAAATATGTAAGATATCTTATTGGAATTCAGAGGAAATCTGCCTGGATCCGGTATTCTCGAAGGAGCCCGTATTTTTCAAAAATTTAAGTGAATAGTTAGAAATTAGAATGCTTTTGATAGATAATTAATTCGAACATTTATTTAAACATTTTGATTACAGTTAAAGGAATGTTTTCTCGAGTTTGTAGATTGTCACGAAAAAGCCGGCAAAGTTATTGCTACTTTAGTTGGCAAAACATTGGAAGATAGCTGTGGACATGGCTACGATAATGATAGTAATATTAGCAGTAAATACTTGTATGAAGGAGAGTAAAATCTCTCCCTCTGTGGGCACCCCACATGTTGAATTTGGTTGAAGTCGACTCGGTAGAAGATATTGAGTGTCAAGACTTTTCCCAAATATTTGCATCGTTTTAATACAGATGTGATGAGAGCATAAAACACTACGTTGTATTTGACTTATTCTTTAAAAACATGGATGTAGTAAGTGGGAAGATAGTTAATAAAGTTTTAAAGTATTAGAAATATTCCTACAGGGAGGGGGCCCCCACCTTTTTATCCCTGGGCCCGGTTTTTCTCTCGGCGCCCTGCGTATATATCCACCTACATATATGTATGATATAGGTATATTAGTAAAGTTAGGTGAACGAATAGTTTTGGATACACTATAGTCTAATACCGAAAATGTGTGAAATTGGTCCACGAATTACACCAGCTCCCACATAATGGATATAATGATTTTCGTTAGTCTAGCAGACTTTGTGCCCAATATGTCGGTCAGTGGGAATTATCTTTACATAAGTGCGTGCAAACATATTCGCAAGTATACTTGAGTATTGTCAAACGTTAATGCAACCAGTTCAGAGCTTCCCCTATCTCCAGTATACTCGATTTAGTGATTTTTTCCATTTTGACTTTTCATCTGACCTTAAAGCGTTTATGCTGGTCAACATATGTGGAAATAAGTGGACAAATTTTCTTAAAAATAATGAGGTTTATCGCTGACTATGAATCGAATTGATCCAGACCTTGGCTAAAAATCATATCGCTAATATAATAACTTCCTATAATTCGATTGGATTTCTTTTTCGGGGACTCCTCCACTAGCACTAGCTCAGCTCTATATATACGGTTTCTGATTGGGTGTCTCTAGATTTTTTTTATTGTTACTTTATTGTAGAATGAGATTTTTCTGAATCTCTTTCAAATCTTATGATTGCACTGAAATTGTTCATGACGGTTTGCGTGTCCGTAACTTCATATGAGAGGAGTTTCAGTAAATTAAAATTAATAAAAAACTATTTGCGGGCAACAATGACCCAATCGCGGCTTTGCTATCTTGGTATCGGTCGCGGCAATACAAATTATAAATTTCGATGAGTTTGCAGCTGCCAAAGCTAGAAAGAAGAAATTTTAATTGTATAACAATTCCTTTTCTGTTTTAGTTATTATTGCGTTTTGTTATTTCTTCAATATTATAAATAATAAATGATTCATGTCCTTTATCATACAACATTTATTGCTTTTTACTTTCCTTAGGGTGACACCACCAACTTCCGCACCGGTGCCACCCAAGGTAGGTACGCCACTGGCGCAGTTATTAAATATAGCCCCTTTGGTTGAGTTTATATCACAAACATTTCATTTGAGTTAATGAGCTGAATTTTAATATAAATATTTTTGGAAAAGCAAAATGTAGTAATGAAGTTAAGTGAATCAATGAGCTATAATATATGTATGTACATAAGTTAATAAGATACCAAATTTGATTGTAATCCGTTCGGTTTCTTCAAATAATGCATATTGAATACATGTGCAACATTTTTTAATTTTCCCTGCATTGATCTTCCCAAGTTCCGAGAGTATCAAATGTTCGATTACAGCCAAATTTAGTCCTTCCTCACTTGTATAATATAAAGTTTCGCAAACAGCTGAATATTTAAATACTTTTATTATTAACCCTTTAAAAAATATGATATTAACTGTAGGATGTGCCGGACGACGGAAATAAGTATTTTGCTGATTTTTGAATAATAAAAATGGATAGTTCAGCTGTTTTGTGGCAACTTTCCTCCTATTCTGACTACCTATATATATTCCTAATCCCCATACAACAATGACCTCTGTACCTAGGATTGTATTTTCGTGTTATTTTCGATAATTGTTTGAAATATCATAATAAAATGAGATGAAAATATAAATATTAGAAATGCACACATATCCTAAATTCTTTAAAAATAGCTTATCTTTGAACGTCTTTGTCTCAAAACTGCATTTTGGCCACATTAAAACTCGACCTACCTATATTTTAGATTGTATGAAAAATGTGATTTTGAGGGCCAAAAATCATCAAATTTTTTCAGCAAAACAACGAAATTTGTTTCAAAGTCTGCCATTTTGGTAGGTTACTGTATACCAAAATGTTTAACACTTCATACAACAGTATCTCTACGTTTTGTCGACAGTTTCACCCACTGCAGTTTATCAAAGTTTTTTTTGTCAGGTTATATTAATTATCATCACAATTTTCGCATATATAACATATATTTACGTATTATTTAAAATTATAATTGTTTGGTATCATAAGATTATCTTATAGTTTAACAATTTATGGCTTAAATTATAAAATTATAATATAAATTATATATAAACGATTATTATTTGACTAAACAAACTGTAAGCTTCTCCACAATACGAAAAAAAAACTTGCTTTAAAAATAATTAATATTCATTGAAAATATTTACTATAATCTTGGACCATATAAAATATGGTGATTAGTTCTAGAATTAAGGTTGTGTCACCACTTTATATCAATCAAAACTTAATACTCTTTAAATCATATCCACATAAAATTGCCGAAAAGAATGTTTATGGACATTCCGTCCTACTTATCAAAGATTAGAACCTAAGATACTTTCATATGTTTATTCTTTGAATGAATCGACATGATCAGCTGACAGCTGTCAAATAGCGCGCCTCTCAATGGTTATTCCCGGCGAAATTGTGGTTACGGCAGTGAGAGAGCATCATCTTTGTCTTTGCTGTTTGCAGCTAAAGCCGCTTACAATTTCTGACTCGGTTTTGGTTTTTTAATATCGTCGCTGCTTTATTCCTGATAAAATATTTAAATTCGTTAGGGAACAATTGGCAAAAGTAAAATTTTATAATTTGATCGAATGAGGAATATTTCCTTTGCTATTGCTAAAGTGTCGACGAAACATCTGATACCATTTTATTTTTGTGGTGTTAATTGTGCTCAAGTAAAAGTCAACGCGTGGCTGAAAGGCTTTGGTTATGTGCTAGGTATTAGTTATAGCAACCTGTGATTTTCGAGTGGCAGTTTTGGATCTTGTTTCATGATGGTTTGGGAAAACTATGAAAAGTAAGCAGCCGTTTAAACATTGAATGGAGCATTGGCACTAGGAGAAATTCAACAAAAGTCTCTAGTCCATAGTACTGAAATATTTGTTAGGAAGATATATTGGTAAGTAAAATGTGCATTATGCAGGATGTGTATTGGTATTCACGGTGATATATCAGTCTAGTTGCACCTGTTATTTTGGTGAAGAATTCAATGGTGTCATGTTGAAATGTGTCAGCTTGATCGCAACCATTTACAACTTTATGTATGCATTTGGGTGTTCTCTAATTGCACTATGAGTTTGCTAATTTTGTTAACTAAAGTTTACTTAAAGTGTTTCCATGGCTCGACAATGGATATACATATGTATAAAGATTGTTGCAATATTTCTTCATATAAAATTAAATTTTTTGATATTTTAATATGATTCTTAAATTGTTCTTATAATTCTCGATCTGTAGCAAATTTTCTTTAAAAAAAATTGACTTATGTGGCCCTCGTTGTTATATACTCCTCCAGACTTCTCTCTCGCGCGTATTGGCATTTCAGCAAAAACTTCGCTGCGAATCGCTACATTTCAGATAAGTATTTGCCCATTTCGCTGTTATATCGGCCGTCAAAAAGCCCGCGCGCGCCAAAATTGTTTAATATAAATGTTGATAGTTAGTGAAATCCGGACCAGATTATAAGTAGCGTTTAAGAATTAGACTCCTGGATATATATCCTCTTATTCCATACCACACATGCCTATGTTTTTATTCATAAAATAAGCGAATTATTCTTCGAAAGTCAGCTTTCAAAACGCAGAAATTGCTTCGACGTGGTGTCGACTCTGTGTATATTTGTTGCTATTTGTTAGTATTGTAAATAGTGTTGTATCTTAAAAGGTTTTTCCCTCGGCACTTTTTTTGTAGTCTTAGTTTTTGAGTTTTACTGAGATAGTTAATTAGTGTTTCACTGAGGTACTTACTTATACGTTATAATATACGTGGATGAAAACTGGGTCTACTAAATCAAGGGTTGATCACATGTTGATGAAATGGGGGGTTGATGAAATGGGGGGTAATAGTTTTGCAGTGGGTCGGCGCTGATGAAGTGATTTTATTTTAAATCGGCGAAGGAATATTATTACAAGGTCATGTTAATTTATAACATAATTTTACTTTTTCCACAACATCGCGATATTGCCTCACTCATTTGAAATCGGAAAAGCTACGAAGATTCTTTCTTTTTTCAAGTTTTAAACCTATGTATGTGGAAGTTTTGTTTGCACGCTATAAAATATAAGTATATAAATGTGTCGTTGAATAGAGATATCTGCAGTTACATACTTCAATAAACTTGATATGTTGCATATAATTAACCATCAAATTATTTTGTTATCAGACTGGCACAAAGTGAAAACGTTGGCATTATTTGTGCCATCACACTCATGCAAAAGTAAACGACAAACAGCTGATATAACAGAACGTGAATCTCAATATGTAGGTACACGGCGAAACAAAGCCAGATTAACTGGCTCTGACGTCGTGTAAAAAGTAGCGGGTAGAATTCACGCGTATTGGGTTCGCCAAATAGTATATATTCTCTCATATATTTCGCCCCACAAACTTCACTTCTCTATTATAGTGCTGGATGTACGCTCTTGACGCTGTCGTCGTCTTTTGGGGAATGCGCGAAATGAATTGACAATATTGTTGCTATAGTGGTGTAGGTGTTGTTGCTGTTGATTTGGCGCCCCGATCATCTGTTTTGGCGCAATTATAACAACTGGTTAGTATTTTGATGCAGTTCACCTAAAAAGCAGTGATTTCCTTGATTTAAGCCAAACGTAGCTGCTTTGCTGTGTATGTGCTCATTTGTATGTACATAGGTATGGTTGTATGAATGTTTGGAAAATGATTTAGAAAAGATACATGCGAGTTGCAAATATGAATGAATTTTTTTGTGAAAGCATATTCATTTGAATATTCAATTATAAAGTTATGGTATATATGACAAGAAATCTAAATGTTTTTAATTTTTAGCTGTTTAACTTTTTCAGCAAGGGCGTGTGCGCGTTCAGCTATTCGACGGTAGTGTTTCAGGTTATATTGTCTATTTTTGTTATTCTTTGCCCCCAAATTTTCGGCGGCAAAGTTGAGGTTTTCGCGCCAGCTTTCCCGATTTTGGCGGTCGCGTTTGCATGCGAGGCATTACTCGCCGCGTGGATGCAGTTTGTTATTTTTGACATTTCATTGCGGTATCGTGGTTGTAAAGTGCGCGCGCAAGCCAGTAGCTAACTTTCGCGTGTCATATGCAAAAAGTAGCGCAAATGGAAAGTATTTATCGATGGGGTAACAGAAGCTTTATTATTTAATACAAAAATATGCCAAAAAGCTAATAATTTATGAGAAAAATTTTATAGAATACATATGCATATATACATACATATGTTAGATGTACATAGAATATATTCGTCGTTGTCGCTATAAAAAAAAAAATTAACTTCAATATTTACGCATGTTTGTTTATAAATTACGTTATTGCATTATTGTTACGTTTTTAATGTATGCAATTTTTATTTTTTTACTCTAGTGGTTTAATGCCATTAGTGTTGTGTAGAGATAGGATTTGATACTGACTGAATATATGTAGTTCATAATAGTAAACTTTCAAAATCAGTAACTACTTAGATTATTTATAATATAATAAAGTATTATCCTTTATCGGGTTTACGCAGTCAGAACGGACCGAGATTTTTTACTCGATCAAGGACTTTCAACTAGGCGACATTCCTAAAATTATATTACTACCTTCATCATTCCATCATTGCGTTTGTTTGTTATCATTAGTATTAGTTTTGTTTGGCTAGAATGCTGAATAATATAAATCGAAACCGACTAGAATTGACGATATTATCAGAACGTTGAAAACTCCGGATTAATCAGTTGAAAAAAAAAAAAATCGATTCACTTTTAACTGTTACTCATTATTAAAATAAACTTTGCCTGGTTTTAGGCGCATTTGGAATAAATTTACATATATTTACATTTATTCTTTTCTATTCCAAATGAGTTTAATGCTCCTCTGTATATGACTTATAGTATGAAATTGTAGAAATTAGATTTGTAAGTCATCTTCGATTTGCTACTTTTTTGCGCGCTATATTTGAGCTTTTTTGTTTGATTCCATTTGATAACATCTTACACCTTTCTAGTTTTTAACAATAATATTCGAAAGGTATGTAAAAATTGGAGTCAAACAAGACTTGCGAGATTTGCGAGGGCAAATATTGCAATGAACCTCTTGTGTTCCACTTTTGCCCAGAAGGATCCTGCAGCCGTAATGGTGTTGGTTGTTGACCAACGCTTGCTGCTCACGTAAATTTCATAGCAAGAACACAAGAAGACAGAGGAAACCGTTCCCATGACAGTCGGATCTACGTAACTGGAACGGACCTAAGAAACTACAAGGAGTAGATTCAGCGAATAGTCCAAGTCTACAGGGATGGAGTCGTAGTTATAGAGAATTTCGGGATTTCTCTTTTTAGGAGCATTAATGGACCCGGTTTGCTTGTGTCTAACAATAATCTTCGCAGCAATGCAGGTATCGGCTATACCCAAGGAGTGTTTGTAGAAACGAATTGATGCAAACATTAGTATTTTCCATAGTGCACTACAGATATAAATAAGAGCCGCTCTCTGAACATCTTCTAGTTGCTTAGCAAGTGTAGCAGCAGTATAAGGCAAACAATAACTTCCCCACTCTCTTCTCAATGTTAGGGCTGTATGATCGGGTAAGACTTAAGTACTCCTATGGACGGGAAAATCCGGAATTTATAGCTACAGTAAATTAAAAGTTGTTCAGTTGTATTTGTATGGAGGGCCTGTCCTCGTAGGCAGTATCTGGGAGTTTCCCTTTAACCATAAATACACCGTCATTGTCAAGTATTTTCTAAAGGTCAGTAATTACATAAGAATTGTTCCTTCATCTTGCTTACAAAAACAAAAAAAAATTTCTTATTTAAATTAAAGAAACTTTTAAATCTGCATAAAAGTATGTATTAATAAAAAATTACTTGTAACTTGTAAGTTTTTATAATTTGGTGTTCGAAAGTTTAAAGGGATTCAAGGAATGTTTTTTATATATCTGTTCAAAATTACAAAATTAATTATTAACACTAGAACTACGAACCGGTCAAAATGAGCGGCGGCATGATTTATTTATACCATTTCCTCTATATTCCCATTAAATATTTTACGATAATGTCATGATTTTTTTTAAATTTGTGTATAGAATAATATAGATTATTTTGTTCATACGCTTCTAATTTTAAGAAAAAGAGAGAGACCTTTTTAAAATAGGTATATGGTAAATCTTCGTAGTTTTAGTGTTAAAGTCTAAAATAATCTAAAAACTATATATCCGCTTTCTATTTTTATACCCTGAATAGGGTATTTTAAGTTTGCCACTCCCAAAGAAACTCTCTCTTTTGTTGTCTGCTGATATCGGACCACTATAGCATATACATACATACATTTCCTTTCATTAGACGAAATATCTTCAATAAATTTGGCATGGGTAATTATCTAAGGCAATAATGCAATCTCCGAAGAAATTGTCCAGATTGGATCACTATATAATACATCTGTCATACAAACGAACGATCAGAATCAAGGTCTTGTATTTTTTTGGAATCTTTTGTGTTTGTGAAGGATATAGCTTCGGTGCAGTTAACTTCTCCTAAACCTTCTAAAAGGATTCTTTACATCAACTCAATAGCAGTTGTAATTGTCGACAGCTACAAAACGATTGAAAAACGAAAACAACTCAATTAAAATTTTTTTTGGGGTTGAGCTGTTATTGTTAATACTAAATTGCAAAATTTATAAACGGTAATATCAGCATTAAATTATTTCGTATTATTGTCCTAGTATGGCAAACAAGATTATACATATGTACGCTTATGGACAAAATAATAGGTGTACACAGTTTTTATTTAGTAACTTTGAAGAATTTGCATTTAAAACAATTTTGTTTTAGACATATTAACGCTTTACTTTATTAAACTTAAATATGTCGAAAATCTTTCATTCCGAATTTTAAAGCTGAATTTTTTTTCAAAATAAGAAATATCATTGGTCAAAATAATAGGTGTTAAATATTTTTTTTCTAAATAAAATCAAAAAATTTAACTTATCCTTCTTTCGGTCCATGGGTTCCTGTATATATCCTCCGTGGTTTTTAATTAGTATTCCAATTCTATTCGGCATAAATTAAAGGTTTCAAATGGAGTAGCATCCCAAAGTTCCTTTGCATCCGTCACGATTCACCTTATTTTTAAAAGAAACGGCTGCCAATCTCCCCTTAAGGTCACTCTACAAGTTAACAAGAACAAATATATTTGTATGTACATACATATATGAATAAGATACCAAATATAATTTAATATATTATACATATAACACAAATTTGATTGTAATACTCTTCTTTGAATAATGCATGTTGATTTATAACGTACCATTTTTATACTCTCGCAACATGTTGCTACAGAGTATAATAGTTTTGTTCACCTAACGGTTGTTTGTATCACCTAAAACTAATCGAGTTAAATATAGGGTTATATATATGTAAATGATCAGGATGAAGACACGAGTTGAAATCCGGGTGACTGTCTGTCCATCCGTCCGTGCAAGCTGTAACTTGAGTAAAAATTGAGATATCTTTATGAAACTTGGTAGACATGTTTCTTGGTACCTTGAGACGGTTGGTATTGCAGATGGGCGTAATCGGACCACTGCCACGCCCACAAAACGCCATTAATCAAAAACAAATAAATTGCCATAACTAAGCTCCGCAATAAGATACAAGACTGTTATTTGGTACACAGGATCACATTAGGGAGGGGCGTTTTGTGGGCGTGGCAGTGGTCCGATTACGCCCATCTGCAATACCAACCGTCTCACGGTACCAAGAAACATGTCTACCAAGTTTCATAAAGATATCTCAATTTTTACTCAAGTTACAGCTTACACGGACGGACGGACAGACGGACGGACGGACAGACAGTCACCCGGATTTCAACTCGTCTCTTCATCCTGATCATTTATATATATATAACCATATATCTAACTCGATTAGTTTTAGGTGATACAATAACCGATAGGTGAACAAAACTATTATACTCTGTAGCAACAGGTTGCGAGAGTATGTTGGAAATATTGCATAAGGGTATTTAATAAAAAGTATCTTTTCACATTTTCGACATACTAATCATGCTTATAGCTACGTAAACAAGCTATTTTAGCCGCAAAAAATTTAGATGATGAAATTAATTTCAAAATACAAAAAACAGTACCTGGCAATGAAATAACATTCAAATCGATTGACACTGTTGTTGATACTGATAAAGTGGCCAATTAATAATTCTTGTAGAGTTTTTAAATTCACTGGTTTAACTGGAACCACCACATAATTTGCGATTGAAGATTGGCTCAACAACAATTTACCTTTAAAATTTTAATATCTCGAAATTGTGTAATGGCACGAGACTAGTCTTAAAAAAATCATGCACAATATCCCTGAAGCCTTTATTTTGAATGGAAAATATTCCTTCAGATTCCCCTATACCGTTTTAATGTTTACAATTTCGAATCCGCTTAGCATTTGTTATTACCCTTATTAAGGCACAAAATCGAGCAATGACAATTTGTGGCGGTGAACAAATGGATATATTAACATATATGTTATTAATTAAAACATTTTACATTTACAGGGAACCACAAAAACGGAAAAATCACGTATGCAAGAAATATGGTATTCTTTATTTCACTGTCATTGTTAAGCATGTATAATATTATAGAAATGCAAAGTTACGTGCTTTAAGGTTTTTAATTAAAGGCAGGCTAATAAAATTAACTGAATAATCGGTTGTATCAGAGATATGAGATATAGTTGTCCGATCTGGCCGATTCCGACAAATGATCAATAGAATATCAAAATGCACCTATGAATTAAATGTCATTCGAGTATACCATCGAAGAAATTTTTATAATCCCTAAAAGATAAACTTCGCCTTAAACATCGCTGGCTCGAAATCGGTTTTAGACCTGTAGTGTCTTAGGCAAAGTAGTTCAGAATGATCCGTAGAACATTTCCCGCGTACGCGATTTTATAGAAAAAAATCGACCCGCTCTAATATACATATATGTATGTATATGAACATAACTAGAGAAATACCTTCAGGTATTGGCAAAACTTTATAATAGGCAAGTAAGGAGGAGCTAAGTTCGAGTGTAACCGAACATTTTATACTTTCGCGATTTGCGTATTAAAAAATATTGAGTAAGAATTCAATATGCATTATTTGAAGTAACCGAATAGATTAAAATTAAATTTGGTTCTTATTAATTTATATTATTGACCAAGGCATAGACCAATTTCAATCATATCCGCGCCAAACTACATTATTTTTTAGGAAAAGTGTCCACTTAATTTCATTACAATATCTCACATATTGACCGATATAAAGGCTGACTTCGAAAACGTACTATTACAAAGTATGGATCCAGTTTGAGTGCAGTATTTATGCATCATCGGTGCGCACGTCATAAAACATTGCAAAATGATACGTTATATAATTTGCTGCAGGAATCTGCCTGCGCAATCCATTACAGTGGCGTCGCCAACCAACCCCACAGTGCGACAACCAACACCTCACCCCCAGGATTTACCCTTATACACCCGTGACAAACTCGACTACTATAATTTAACTGCAACGGACTCCAGAGTAAGATCGAGGAGATAGTTGCATTCATGAGCCGGGAACACGTATCGATAACTGTGGTCCAAGAAACCAAGATAAACAGGCGTTCTGATTTTCTGAGTTTTGCAGGTTTCAACGTTATTCGTAAGGATCGCAAGCTAGATAATGTTGGAGGTCTAGTCTTTATATTGTACAACACCGTTCAATATATATTCTTATCAATAGCGACATCGACCGCGGGGATACTATCTTTGCATGTCAAGGTATACTTATCCGGTCAGGTGATGTCGACCTCGAAATATTCAATATATATATCCCCCTGCTAGATGTTGCCCAACAGGATATCACCTAGGTATAGGTGCGCTACTTCGTGATGAAAACCGTTGGGTACTTGGCGACTTTAACGATCCTTGGCATTACTGCCTGTCAAACTATCTAAGGGGGATGGAGGTGGCAGAACAGATAGACGATTCGACATTCTGGACAATGAATGATGAAGCCCCCACCAGATATTACCATCGCTAGCGGTGGAAGGTGCTCTGATAAATAGCATAACCTGGCGACCTATGCTAACCCTCGCATAAGACCATCTGCCCATAATTATCGTTCGAGCAATCGTAACTTTATTAACTTAAACAAAGTAACTGGGTCGGCTTCGCAGAATTTACCGAGAGATCCTTCACCACACTACCCATTTCTACGCACGTAATCGTCGGTGAGCGTCGATTTCGCAAGGTGATCGCTGCTGCTACCGCCCGCTTCATCCCGGCTGGAAGAATCGCGGAACTCCGTTTAAGCTAACGTGCGCGACACCTTACACGATGCTGATCCCTGCGATCCCCGAATAAGGGATATCAACTTAGAGATTCGGCACATGGTACACCAGCATAAGCGTACAAAATGGGTAGGGCATTTGAAGTCTTGTAGATTTAGATTGTAGTAAGCTTTGGACTACAGTCAAGGCCTTTTCAAACCGTTGAGGTTCGGAGTGTTATCAAAATCATCTTAATCCATTGGCCAGATGGAATAAACATGCTGATGCTAAAGCACTTAGGCTCGACGGCAGTTAGCTTTTTAACCAAGATCCTCAAACTGTCGCTGACCACACTTCAAATACCTGATGTGAAAGTCGGAAGAATGGTCCCACTACCGAAACCTGGGAAACCGGTCAACGGAGAGTCTTATCGCCCGATAACTCTCCTTTCCCCAGTAGTGAAGGCACTTGAGGCCTTGCTACTCCCCACGTTCACTCACCACCTGGGCCTAGCAGATCACCAGCATAGCTTTCACACAATGCACAGCATCACCAATGTACTTAGCGTCACAAACGCCCGGATAATTCATGGCATAAACCAAAAGCAACCCTGTGAGTGGATGATTCTCCTATACAATTCTACTTGAGGACATTGAACCATCCACGCTCTCTCCAGGGTTGAGGAGGTGAACTAAGAACTACCTGTGCGGTCGGCATTCATCCGTACTGTTTCGACTTCAAACAAAGAAGAATTAAACAGGGGGTTCCGCAGGGAGGTGTCCACCCCCCGTTACTGTTTCATTTATTAATTTCGAAACTCCCTCAATCACCAGAGGGAATTTCCCTCACCTCGTACGCTGATGATTGCACGATATTGACGTCGGGCCATGGAATCGATGATGAACACATGGACGCAAGCAAACGGCTATCTCTCCGACCTTTCTTGCTTCTTCTCTGCAAGGAACTTAACACTCTCCTTCACAAAATCCACAGCGACCATATTTACTAATTCGACGAAGGAGTATAGACTGGATCTAAACATTACAGTCCATGACATTAAAATTCCGACAGTCAATAATCAAGTTGGCAACATACAAGACTACACCGCACCGATATGGTCGCCTGGATGTAGTTAAACGCAGACGAAGAAGCGTCAGAACACTGCACTCCGGACCAGCACGGGATGTCTCTTGATGTCTTCGGTCGGACACTTGCATAGTGAGGCCCGCATACTTCCGGTTAAGGACCATAACGAGTTCCTCTCCAAGTAGTTTCTTCTGGGATGCTTCCGCAGAAACCATACCTGCAGTCGTCTGCTTGAAGCGGAACCGCCTCCTAGGAACATCAAGAGATCATTCCTTGACTACACCAACGACATCGAACAGTTCGCCGACCAGACTTCGGACGCAACAAATTTCAGATATGCACTGATCGCCATTCACAGTGAAGCGATTAATACCTTCACCGACTCCCTCTTAGTGAATGGCGCACTTGAAGTCAAACCACCACCCATTGAACACGAAGTTGCCACGAGAATCTAAAGTGACCCTTGCGCAACTTCGTTCTGGTACTGTAGCAGGTTAAATCCCCCTGCGGGTAGGGGTAAGAATTTACCCGCGGTAAGGCATGCCTGTCGTAAAAGGCGACTAAAAGCCAAACGCACTATGACTGTTATTTTATTTTGCCCAGAAATATCAGCATAGTAAATGATGTCAAAAATAGTGCTATAATACTCAGCTTGAACTGATATTATAGACTTTAAATGAGATTCCAAATAAAAAGACATTTGAAGTTCAAGCGACAAATGTTACCAGTCATTGAGTAAGGTGGAGCTCAACTGGCAGTAACCACACTCGGTTCGGCTACACAGTCTTACCGGAGACTCAACTCTGGTACCACGGGGAGCAGAATGCCCTTGGACTTCGGTTCAATCTGCTCATTGGGTGCGGCCCTTTGGGGAGTGTCGTGGTGGCTGTGGTTTAAACCTAAATGCTGGAAAAACTGATTTTCAGTTCAAAAAAGAAGTTGCACAAGCAACTAGGTTCCGTACCCGAAAACGGAAGAGATTTTAGGTCGGCCTCGAATCCTACCAAGATGGTCAGTGTGCCCCTACACACTGGCCACTGGTAACCAAATTAATACTTGCAAAAAGCTCGTATTATTTGGGGCGCTTATCAACGCATTGTTTTGATACGTTGTGCTTTGGAGCACCGTCAGGAAAGGCCGTCGACGGTAGGTACTCACGTAAAACACACCGGACGTTGTAGCAGGTTAAACTCCTACTTATCTAGAATCGACCCCGACATATCAAATATATGTCCAGCATGCAATGAGTCCCCGAATGACACTAATCACATCTTTGCATGCCCAACGAACTCCACTCATCTAACACCTTTCTTCCTATGGTCCGACCCCGTCGAAACAGCACGTTTCTTGGGCCTACCGTTAGATGACTTTGACGACAATCAACCTGAACCTCACCATCCAAGCGGGGATTCGATAACCGCTACAACAACAACTACCGGGGTTTTGCGTTTCAAAACATGATTTGCATCATCTCAAATATTTCGGATGCAACACAGAACATTATACAATTCTTTGTTCGTATGCATTGCAATTGACGTTTTGAAGTCAGCCAAACGCTTTAAAGTCAGACGGAAAGCCAATGTGGGTGGAGTAAGATCTGGACTGATTGCATTAACTTTTGACATATACTCGGAAGCATGTTTTCGATTTAGGAAGATAATTCATATAAAATAAGGCAACTTGTTTTATGAGAGCTAATTACCTCATGTGGAGCGATTTCACATATGTCCGACATTAAATTAATCCAGCGTTATACGTTCACTTAATGTTGCTAAGATATCTTACGTATTGACCGACATATACCGTATAAAACCAACCGAATGTTTGAAATTATTATATTGGCTATACGGGGGCTATGGGTAGTATTACCCGATTTTATCCAATTTTGGCATTACGACATATCCTTTTCAAAACATGCCCTCTGAGGTTCATTAATAAAAATAATTCATTAGAAGTTGGAAAATATTTATATGAGGTTTATAGGGACTATGGGCAGTATTGACCCGATGACTTGAAGACATATTGTTACCAGAAAAATTCATTAACATAACCACATATTGACCAATAATATGATATAAAGTCGACTGGATATTTTAAAATCCTTATATTAAGTATGGTATATGGTGGCTATAGGAACAAATGACCCGATTTTACCCATTTTTAGCATCAGGACGTTGTCTAACTTGCATTGTTTATCTTAAATATTAACCACTATTTTCAATAAAAAGTCAGCCACTGGTCCACATATTCGGTAACTGGGGGTCTTGGTAAGTTATGGTCAGATTTCAACAATTTTGAGACGTAAGATGTCGTATCTTAAGGGCAATATTTGTATTAAGTTTTCTAACGATAAGTTCATGGGTTTTTTATTTGTTACCGTAAAATTAAGGAAATAGATGGAATTTAAGTTTTTATTATATGGAAAGTGAGGAGTAGGTGTGAATATAATCCGATTTCACCCATTTTCATACTGTCAAAGAAGGTGCCAAAAAGATTTGTCTTGAGCAAGTTTGGTTGAAATACCTATCATAGTTTGTGAGATATGTACATTAAACCTATTAGGGATCGGAGTCATTCACCCTTTTTAAAAATGTTCAGCCCCCAAATAATCCATACTACTGCAAATCTTTGTATGGAATTAGACTTTTCTATCATGATTTGGAGCTTAGTTATAGGGTTGCATAGGTTTTCATTTAATGCCATCTTGTAGGCGTGGCAATAGTCCGATTACTGCCATCTGCAATACCAAGCTCACTTGGGTGCCAAAGAACATGTGTAGCAACGACAAATGGACAGGCAGTCACCCGGATCCTGATTATTTATATATATATCCATCTCGATTAGTTTTAGGTAATACAAACCACCGTTAGGTGAACAAAACTAATATACTATGTATACTTACATAGCAGATAGCAGTTGTATTCAGAAAGGAAGTCAATACAAGATTTGCTGTCTGACCTGACAATTGCGATGCTCTTTGCCTATAGTTTTAAAATTATGCATAACAGAAAGGACACTTGTAACTAACTTAATTTTACATTCTTTCTCTTAATTTAGATATAATTTGGTTAAACAATAATGTTTTTCAAATTGTGAAACTGATTGCTAACGCACAGTTACAATTTTAATATGCTATTATTCTATTGCAAATATTCATCAAAAGAGCGCAAATGCAATCGGGGAAAGAATTTCAAAATAAAAACGAATGCCGAATTGCGTAGTAGTAAACTATACGAACATAAAAGTACTTAGTTTTTCCTAGCCGCCCTCTCGCTTACAAACTACTAGTTTAAGTGACGAAAATCCTTTGTGTGTGAACGCAGTCTAACGGAACGATTAAATACTTGTTCTATTAAGCCTGCCATCTCGTCAGTTCTTATTGAGGCTATATCTCTGTTATACATATATACCCAGCAGTGAATCGACGTGTTTCAGGATAAACCAAAGGACTAAAAGTGCTATCACCATACAATGTATTTAGTTTTTTCACTCACAGCTTAGGAAATAGTGAGTATCATCGGACGAGTACAAATTATATTTCTACAGTCGAAAAACGAAATAACTATTTGGTGGAATTTATTTTGAGTGTTTATCTATACAATAATTAATGAAACGATTTACTGAAATGCTCAATTGCTTACTTTGTTTGCTGGTTAAATAGCGAGATTAAGTTGCAAATTAACTCACAATCGTCACTGCTGTCCGCATTTGCTCTTTTATTGTTTATTCAACTCGATCAATTCAGAAGTTTTGAAGTAATTCTTAATGTATTATTGACTGACCATGGCATCGTTTTCATTTTCATTAAAGATTTGAGTTTTTTCTATAATGCAACATCCTACGTGTTTTTCCAAGAATTCTTCAGTTAGAAAAATGTTTTGAGAAATACGTCCATAAAATATACAACCACCAAGCAACTTAGGATACATACTTAGTGTGCGCTTACACGAAGATCTTTGTTGCCAAACTTGTATTTTGTTGGCAAGAGGGCGACAAGGAAAGTCGAAGGGCTACGAAATGCTCGGGATCGGGTGGCACGCTGTGTGTTCTTGTTCGTAACAGTTCTCTGCTACGCAATTCGACAATCCTTTTCAATTTGAAATTCTTTCTATCCCTCGTTATGATCAACAAAAATTTTAGTGTGTAAACCCATATTTTCATGCATACCATATTTGTGTACATTTTTTTGGTCTGTTTGTGTAAAATTATCCTCAATGCCCTCAATTCATATCTTTATGTACATACATAGCTATATTGGTATGAAAATATGTATATAATCATATTTAGATATTCACTTGTGTGTGCAGTTTAGTCTAGAGACATGAATTTCAGGTAACTTTTGAAGTGTCGTCAAAAAAATGCAATTCATATTTTACTATCGATTTTTCTATAAAAAAAAGTTACAAATTTTTCTATAACAAGTAAGAAAGGGCTAAGTTCGGATGTAACCGAACATTTTATACTCTCGCAAAGTCAAATGGTATACTCGTTTGAGATTTCTTTGTGGATTAGGCACTGGGGTCCACATATTTAGTACTTAGGGGCTTGAACAGTTTTGGTTCGATTTAGAAAATTTTTGGTCACAAGGTGGCATACTTTAAACGTATTATTCACGCAAAGTTTTATCCCGATATAATCATTGTTGCTTGATATGCATAGTGAAAAGTGGAAGAATTAGATGGAATTGAAAATGGAGTTATATGGGAAATAGGCGTGGTTGTAGTCCGATTTCGCCCATTATAACATAGAAATATGAAAAGAACGTTACGTTACGTTACGTTAAATTTGGTTGAAATCGGTTAAGCAGAACTCAAGATATGGGTTTTCACCTAAAAGTGGGCTGTGCCACGCCCACTGTCTAATTTTGAACGCGGTTCCTATAAAGTCATCTCATACCATCCCAGAGATAAAATTTAATGTCTCTGGCGTGTTTAGTGCTTGATTTATCGCGCTTTTAGTAGTTTTAACAGTACCGTTATATGGGGAGTGCGCGGCGTTGCCACCCGATTTCAACTATTTTCACACTGTAGGTAGAGGGTCTAAAACCATTTGCTTATAGTGAATTTTGTTATTATAGCATTAGCGGTTTAGGAGATATGCACATTAAACCTATTAGAGGCGGGACCACGCCCACTTAAAAAAAAAATTAACTGCAGATGCCCCTCCCTAATGTGATCCTGTGTACCAAATAACAGTCTTGTATCTTATTGCGGAGCTTAGTTATGGCAATTTATTTGTTTTTGATTAATGGCGTTTTGTGGGCGTGGCAGTGGTCCGATTACGCCCATCTACAATACCAACCGTCTCACGGTACCAAGAAACATGTCTACCAAGTTTCATAAAGATATCTCAATTTTTACTCAAGTTAGAGCTTGCACGGACGGACAGACGGACGGACGGACAGACAGTCACCAGGATTTCAACTCGTCTCTTCATCCTGATCATTTATATATATATAACCCTATATCTAACTCGATTAGTTTTAGGTGATAAAAACAACCGTTAGGTGAAAAAAAATATTATACTCTGTAGCAACAGGTTGCGAGAGTATAAAAAAAATGTTACAAATTAGCAGCTGATAAAGTAGAGGGTCTAAAAAAATTGGCACGTGACCACACCCACGATTTGAACCCTCCTAGCGATCTGAATCTAAAAAAAAAATTATTAATGTAGAATAATGTTGCAATGATCGGAACTGCGGAAAAGTTTGAATGTTTTTTTTTCACGAAATAGCGACTGCCTAAAAAAAAAACGATTTTTGTACCACTTTTTTAACTATATCGAATTTTAAAAAGTAAAAAGTTTAAATTTATTAGTGCAGACATAGACTAGTCTATGAAGAAGACAGAAGCAGAACCCAATAAATCGTGGGTATCGTTTTGAAAAAGACAGTTTCTACAAAAACGCTTTTAAAGTTTCATTCCCGGCTGAACCAGTTTTGATGCCGGGTCAGCAAAATACCAATATCTCCGAAAATAATTTGAATATTGGAAAATCGTCTTGTATCCATATTCTTGAATAGTGACTTTGGAAATATAAACAAAAATCGATTTTTTTTATTTCTAGACTAGAATAGTAAGCTAAGTGCATACAGGATATAATTACATATACAATTAAATGTAAATACATCCACATACACATATTAAAGCAATACTAATCGACAAATGGGGTAGTAAGAGAAAACAAAATCCAAATTAAATATAGGTATATGTAAATATGAGAAGTACTACTGATATGAACATTACCTAAAGTTTGATTCCAATTTAGGCCTTTAGACCGAAAAAACAAATAAATTAACAGATTTATTTATGCTTTAAAACTAATATGTGATTGTATTTAATTTATCTAATTCTTAGTTTCGCAGATTATTCCATTTTATTTGTGCAAAATATATTTTTTAGTGCAACTTAATAAGAGTTTTGTATGAAAATAGTTAATATAAAACTTACGGGCCACAACCTTCCGGCTCCTTTAGAAGTTACTGTCAATTGTCATTCAAAAGCCATGAATCAAACATGATCATCTCGTGCACTTCATTTTCTTTATTAATTATTCCAACATAATTTGCGGATTGGCTAAGTTGGAATTCATCAGCTGTCGGAATTAACTGCCTTCATCAACATACATATGCCTTACAGGTGCACGTTACAGCCATGTTCATCTCATCCTACGAATTTGAATTGATTAAAAAGTTAAGGCTTTCATCAATAAAAATATTATCCTTTTGTAACTGTTATTTGCTATGTACATACTTGTACATACATATGCTTGTACTATATGCATAGTAGACACAATGGTATATAAATTAATATAATTTAATAATAATTTTTAAAGGATCAACATGGGTCCTATCATCAATATATTTTTTAAATAGGAATAATTGCGAAAGATAACGTGACATATGGCTACAAAATTTAATGACATTCTGTCTATCGCAATTCAGCAGTCACATAATCAGTATTAACTTGTATTTTGTAGGTGCATGTATGTAGCAATTTAACTATTAAAAGTCATGCAGGCACTGTTTTTGACACCTTCCACTTTTTGAAGTTCTGTGTGTTGGAATTTTACCATAGTTGAATGTCCGTTATTATAAAACGTACATATCCATGAGTAACTATTTATATGTCTTCATACATACATACATATATATACTCATCTCAAAGCTGTATACATTTTTACCATAGTTGAATGTCCGTTATTATAAAACGTACATATCCATGTGTAACTATTTATATATCAAAGCTGTATACATAATCGCTTTTACATGGCTAATGGGTTTTATTAGAACAAAAATATGAGGTTTTAAATTGCCTGCAGAGTGGTGACTGGAAAATAATATTTATTAGAGAAGTAATCACACTTTCAAAACATAGATAAATATAAACCAAATTAGTTATAGTTTTTTTTTAATAATTTTGTTTTTTTCTTTCAGTTTTTGATTGATCTGCCAAATATGAGTTATAACATGAACACATATTACAAAAAGTGAGTTATACATACAATTAATTACTAAACCATTTTAATTTTTCTATTTGCTTATATTCAGAGACACCCTTATACCTGCGTACGTAGCTAAATAAAGACATATGTATATTTAATAAATTATATTAATTGAAAAAGTCCATAAAATCATGATGAAAATGTAACCCGCTATTAAATAAGTATTTAAATAAAGTTGCATGTGTAGTGAATTCAGCTGCAAAATCGTCCATCGTTATGCGTCCAACCTTTCGGCCAAATAACTGAGTGATTATGGGCTATAACATCAAACGACAATAACCAAAGAGGGGTGTGTACAGAATTACCTTCAATTAATTTGATGATCATTATGGAATTTGAACATGTACACACATACATACATGCGTACAGCAAAAATTACATCAAGCACCCACACATATAGAAGGCACACTGCTTCGCTATTTGAAAACCGCAAGAACGGGCTAGAATGTCAGCAGCCACACCGCCGGCAACGGTGACAAGTCAAAGTCACTTGCAGTCAATGGACAACACCATCGCCATTCCGCCAATGCTTACGTATTCTGCTATAATGGCGTCACATCAGCCTGGTACACTATTGGCATACGTTATTTTATTTTGGTTCTGCGATGCATGCATATGTTTACATCCAACGACAAAAGGGATGCAAATATAACAGCAATTATATCCCTTTTTCTATTTCAATAGTTATGGAAATATTACAAGGAACGCGGAAAATTTGTATGAAAATAACTGCCATAATTTGCATGACATACCTATGGTTTTGACACCTCGGAATTTAAGTCGCTAGACATGCGGTGGCCTTTAAAGCAAATAGAAGAATGGTAGGAAATTTGCTGCTATAAAATAATTTGGTGAAAGTTTCTTGATCCCCAAGGCACACGTTCAACTAGTTAATGAGCCGTGGGCCGAGGTAAAATTTAAAAACATGGGAAAAGCTTACCCTCTCAAAACATATGACTGATTTACATAAAACTTTCCCAGCTTTGCTGACAGTTCTTACTTTAACGAAGAAAACATAAGGCATAACGAACTCACACAGAAGCATACATCGGGCTCATCTGTCAAAGCAGGAGTCTGAAGCAAAGCGAAGCAAAAGTTGTACGTGAACCAGCCATTAGTGTAATGTCTATTAGAAAACTTCTCATTAAAATTTATTAGTCATTCAGAAGCAGCTAGGAAAATGTTAACTCCACCATTTGTAGGATAACGCTAATGCAGATATGAATAGTTAGGCAGCAGAGAAAATATCGACCATTTGGCAGAATAAAACGCAGATATTTAGTCAAAATCATTATTTAATTTAACAAAATATTAAACTAATATTAATATTAAAAATATTTTTAATTATAGTACAACTTTTATTTGATTTGATTTATATGCTAAAATATAGATTGTGTTAAATTTTTTTTTCTTGCTAATAAGTTTCATATTTATTATTTGTATTGTTTTAAAATCGTCCTTTATGACTTATAAAGAACGCACACCAGCATATATAAATTTGACGGTTAAGTATTGTATTTTTCTCAAGCGTATAAATTTATTGGTTGGAAAATCGACGAGCTATACATATACAGCACATTTGTAAAAAAAATAGACGACTTCGACATACTTAACGAGCAAGAAATTTATGGGGTGTCTTTAAGATAAATAAATTTACCTCTTTACATATTTACCCTTTTCTGGGTGTTGCCTTGCTGTTCAAGCTATAAATTGCTATCTATTTTAACTGATACTTTTGACACAATGGTAACGACTGCGATTCTCTTTAGAGCATCTTTAAAATCAGCGACAAACCTTTCGTAACCAATTGTTCCCATCTGCACTATGGGAAGATTGTGGGTACTAAGGAAAAACGGCGGAAATGCAAAAAAACGGGCGCGCTAGAAATTTATCTATATATGCACATATGTATATCTGAATAAACTAGGAGGATTGTTTATGTTGTGTAATCTGCAAAAGAAATGTAAATTTCGCATGAAATGCAATTATGTGAATTACTTAATTTTAACACCGGCGCTGATCGTATTTTGCCTACCAAAATAGGTAGGCGTAATTATGGGAGTACTTATTTTACCAATCTTCGAAATATATGAGAGAAATTGAATACGTGTTGTGAATTTAAATGACTGAGTTTAATGAATTTCTTAATGATATATGTTTTCCAAAACTTTTATTGATTATTAGAATATTTGGAAACTAATACTTATTTCAGCACGTTTTTTTCTTTTTTTTAGAATATTTGGAAACTAATACTTATTTCAGCACGTTTTTTTCTGTTTTATTGCAGGGTTGAAAAGGATCGAAGTAACAAAATTTCTACCGGAAGTCCTACTCAAAGGGAAACAACTAGTAGTCATAAAAACAAAAGTGGCCACAAGAGTTATAAAATGCAAAATACCTCAAAGCATCGTCAAAGCAAACTTCCATATAATATAGAAAATCGTAGAAAAATTACATCAACTGATGAAAACTCTAATACAACGCCAATGTGTGCAACGTCGTCTTGGTTTCAGCCACCAATATCGTCGAAATCGTTACAATATAAATCCTTGTTAGAGGGCTCACCGTCAAAGTCTACAGTTACATCATTGAAAACTGCTGATATATCAGTGATTGAAGCATCGTCAACATCACCATCATCGTCGTCCATAGATTCGAAGTTGTTACATGGCTGGTCTCCAGTGCCGACTACATCTACAGATACCTCGCACTGGTTTGCTCAAATTAATAATTGTAGGGATACCACCAAGCGTAAAAGACAGGATTCGGTTAATGAAGCGCAACATGTAAGTTAAATATTTGTATTTGTGTAAATATTTTATTAATAAGTCATAAATGGGAAAATATCATGTCTGCTATGCTATTTTCTTATTAGGTTTCATCTTCAAGACAATAGTTGCGCCGACTCAACTATAACAGAAATTTTTAAATAATATGTACATATAAGTATGTACAGACTCCAAATATTTCCGAAAAATTAAATACAAAATACTCGATCAGTACACTTAATGCCAGTGATCATTTGCATAAATGCATAAGAAGCTAAAGCATTATTTTACAACCTACTATGCCTGTAACTGTTTACTACTTTTTGTAATTTTTTCTTTGCATTACATAAACATTTAACATTGTAGAAAGGAGTAACTTTCTACTTTCTTAAGCATACCATCTAACCTACATACATACATAACTGTTATACCTCAACGGGCCAAACGTCGTCCCTATGAATATTTAATTATATATTCTCACAAGTAAATATGTATGCACATATATAACTAGCAAAACGTGAATGCCGTTCCGTTGGTCTAACAACATATACACATACATATTTACGTAACGGCATATAAGTGTCCTTTCTGTGGATACAATCAAACATTCGTTTTATAGACGCGTTCATTTCAAACTCAGTGATAACTATTAAAGAAAGTGCGTTTTCGTCTCAATTGCTCTGAATACTCAACCGACATGCGGCAGTTATCTTTCGTTTGTCAATTTCTTTTTCTGACCAAAGATAACGTATGCTGTAATTGCTGATTAAAGTCATATCTCTGCTATAACATTATCCTGTGAAAATAACACGTGAACCCTCGCGCGTCCATCAAAAATAAAAATCGACGAAAAACAAAGGTCACCACATATTTGTATGTATACGTACATAGTTTGTAATGTATGAGGGTAAGACATCCTAACGATTTTTTGCTAAACTTTTCCTTACCGAACGAAGTAGAAATATGTATATTTGTATGCTTTGCTATTTAGTATATGTACATATACATACATATGTGTGCACATATTCGTAAGTGCATAGTTATGCATTGGGGAGCGTTCGGTAATAACAGCAGGATCGCGAAGTAACCGTGCGACGTTTGACAACCCCTCTTTGCGCTCAAGGTGTTCACGCATGCGCAACCGCTTGATTGCCACAACGTTTGTAGATATGTATGCTTGTATAAGTATGCAGTATGCGAGCGCAGATGCCTAATTTTATTGAAGTCACAGTCTAGCCTGCATACCCTTACCAAGGAGTTTCATATGTTTAGATTTTTCCTTCGTTTCTTAATGTGCGGCTTCTCTTCGCTTTTCAGAGGGTGCAGTCAGACAATTTAGAATTTATTTCCTTTAAATATTTCTAACAAAATCTAACATTTTCCGAATTTTCTCTCTCTCCCTCTCTTTCTCTCTCTCTCTCTCTTGGGTGTTGAAATTCTTTTCTTGCCCGAGTAGCGCGTGTTTCAATTTTTACTTTCGCTACTTCGAAACCTACATAACTACAAATCTCTTGGTTTCCCATATTCGCTCTTGTTGGTGTTAAGTTTAAAAATGAACATAATTTTTGTGTACGTGGATATATGTATATGAATGTATTTGTTTCTTTGTTCCTCTCTTATAACATTTTTTTCTTTTTGATCCTCTTTCTTGCTTCTTGTATTTTGCTGTTGTGCAATGCACACATCTGCTGATATTGCATTAAGTTTACTTAACAATCGAGCGATACAAATATTTGAATCGCTAGAGAAAATGTATAACATTTGTATTCGTAGTTTTTAATTTTTTGTTGCTAAAAGTATAAAATCGAATTCACTCAAACCGTAGCCTTCTTCCTGTAGTGAAAACCTACTTTCTCGGATATGTATACTAGGGTGAAGCGAAAGAAATTTTTTTTTTAACATCTCAGTTTTAAAGTAAATTTTCGAGTTAAAATTTTTATTTTGTAAACATTTTTTGATTAGTGTTCTAGAAGCTGTGGAGAGTCCTCTTTCTGTCCAAATAAAAGTTATCAACACAAAAAAATTTTTTTTGCGGTCATAATTGGACTAAAAAAAAATCTTAAACAACAACATGCTTTCCTTAAGCGTTAAAATAAATTTTGAGTCAAAAACTATCACAATTACTGAGTGGGCCGCCTCTAGATGTTAAAAATTTTTTTTTTGTCCAAAAATTTTATTTTTTTATAATCTACAGATTTTACCCTCAGGCTAAGCAAACTTTTTTTTTTACCTCCACCCTAATGTATACAACTATGTATAATATGTTTGAAATGAAGCTTCGAAGCCACTGGCAGTCTCATAACGATATAACAGTATTTTAACTTAAACAAAAAAAAAATATACTACTATGTAAGTTTTTCACAGAATAATCATTTAAAATTGAACGTTCCAAATGATTTAAAGCTTGTATAGAAACAAGTCCCAGATATTACAGGGGGTAGTGCGAACTTTTAACTAATACACCACTGCAAATCCAATTTTATTTGAGTATTGAAAAATGTGGGGACACTTGTACAAATTGGGCATCCAAAGTTATTATAAAGATGTTTTAAATTGCTCTATTAAAGATTCGGCGACTTCTGCATACAAAGCGACATACAGAACAAATGTTGAACTGAAAATAAAGTTTTCCGTGACGACATTCCACCAGAGATATAAACCAAAAGGCCAGTGGGCTATAAGCTGAGTTATTTATAAAAAGGAAAAACATACTCTCTAACTAAGTAAAAACTTAAATTAACAGTTAATTAAAAGTGCTTTTTAAAAGTTGAACTTCTTAGGAAAGGTTTTGCTCTCGTAAAGATTTACAGTTAAAGCTCGAGATTTTGACTAAGCTGAGGTTTTCAATGTACACTGCTATGACTTTATAATTAGTTCATACTAGTAGTAGTATAGTATAGTATTAGTCCAAATAAAAAACCGAATAAAAGGCAAGAACTGTCATTTCAAGTATTTTAATTTGAAAACTCAGCACTTCTGTAATTTTTTCAGTAAATTATGTATGATTATATGAAAGCTTACTTATCTTTTATACAATGTCAACCTCGAAGTTCTATTAGTTCTACATATAAATATAAATGTATACATGTATATATTATATATTGGTTGCGTAATAGATTTTGAATTAAATGTGATACACTAACAATAGATGATGGCACTTGGTCTAATTGAGTTCCACATAAGTAGGTATGTATATATATAATATATGAGCGTTTGTAAGTGCCTGTCCAGTGACTAGATGGAATGCGGAGACAATATTTCCAATTTATTTGTGCAAAAATGTAAAGCCATAGAATTGTTTTTGGGCCAAATAATTGTGCGGTAACTTTATTCATATGTTTGTTCTATAGGTCACCCTTATCAGTATTGCGTCATCCTCAGCAGCTGCTGCTTTGTACCTTCTTAAGAAGATATTGTTGCTGCTGACTTCTTTCTCAGATTTTTCCTTACAAATGTAAGTATGTATATTTTAACTGTCGCAATTTCTTTCCAGCGTCAAATTTTTAGTTCTCTATTTGATGCAAATTGTATTGAGTAAAGGCAGAATTGTATATAAATATGTACATACAAACGTGCATATATCTAAATATGTATGTATGAAGACATGTTGTATGCATATGCTTTAACAATCGATGTTTGTTTCTAAAATTCAATAAAACATAATTTTATATACACGGCCTTTTCATTGTAACATAATCCTCTTGACCATTCCGAATAATTACAAATTGTTTGCGGAAAGTAAGCCTTTTCTATATAAAGATAATCCTATTTGTAAAGATCATTCCTGTTTTCTATCGTCCGTTATTTTGATACAAATTTTTTAGGAAAAAAGATCGTTCAATTAATTATTGAAATATAAAAACGTTAATTATAACGTAGAATTCTGACGTACGCGCCCTTGACATACTTTATTTAACCACTGTGTTTGGAGAAAATTGCATTATTTCTTCGCTCTTTCAGGAATTCCAAAACTAATTTTATAAGTAAGTAACTTGTGATCAGAATCGTTAGTGTGATTTACCTGTACTTTACCTTGGTGCTCCTCGTACACGACAAAAAGTTTATGATTATGATATGAATCGAACAAAGAAATAACTCAAAAACAAATACTAATACAAAAGAAAATGTGCAGCCTTCTTGGCTTTCACTGTCAGATCCTTATTTAATCGAAGTACCTAAATCCATTTACATATATACATGCATACATACATATAAATATTAATAAGCATATATACACACATACAATATACATATATCTTATGGTTGTCTGCTGAGACCCGCTCTTATTTATATCGCCTTTGTGCATTCTATCCTCATCTTTTCTTCGCCTTTAATTCTTACACACTCACATATTCACATGTCTCTGATGTTTTCGTATGTGTTGGAAGGAGAACAAAACAATTTCGACTGAGTACGTATCCTTTCGCTGCAGGCAAAAACGACTGCAGCCTGTTAAAGTACGAGCAACTCTCATTGCAGCTGTCTTTTTGCTGCGCTACCGTTGCACACAGGATATATCGTCAATGATCGCGGCACACGATCAGTTTAACACGGAAAGTCAAGGCGTACGCAACTTGTGCGCATTTAAATATTACACCCTGCTAACGACGGTATTCAGTGAAAAGAGCTAAAGCTTCCGCATAACCAACTCTATTTTAAGCCTATTTTCACCTTCGCAAGTTCAATAAAAAAAAACAGTGGAAATTAAATACCCTTACAGTTAATGAAGCAACTATTCTAATAATAGAATACGTGCAGTGCAAATCAGTGAAACCATTTGATGCAACTAAAAACCAAAGAAGTATTTTGAAACCAAATATAATATATATAAACATAAATATGATGAGAATTTAAGAAAAATTGCAATAATCATTTATCGCATTTAACCCAAATCGCCACGAATTATACAGATTTTTGGTCGCCAAAATATACTGTGTTTTTGTAATGAAGATTGATTGATATTGTTCATTTGTGCGGGCGAATTTAATCGATTTAAATACTTTAAGTTATTATATGAGAAAAGGATTTCCTCGAACCAAAAACTGCCTTTGTTGTATTGTTGTATTGTTGTTTGTGTTATTATTGTTATTTTTGCAACGCATATCATATTTAAGGAAGATCTTGCAGTTGATTTGAACTGAATTTATGTGATAATGAAGTGGGAGCGAAAGAGAAAACTAGTTGATATGGTAAAAATAAAAAAAAATTTTAAGAAAATAAAAAAATGTTTAACAAGTTAAAGTATTGTATAAAGTTAGGATAAGAACCAAAGCGAATATAAACGGTTCACTCTAAATATTATATTAATCATGTTTTCGTTTGTGCGTGTGTGTTAAACACTTTAATTTTTTTGAGTATATTAACTACAAGTATATATAATAACCTAATATATTTTGCTTTTGCATTGTAGGATCCTGACCTAGGCTGCGATCTACCGTCGGCTAAGCGCAAACAAACGCTACCCTCGCCATATACAAGTGATGTAAGTTCTGTGGCGTCATCGGTGTATCCGTCGCCAATTGATGGGTTCTCTCATGAAATCGACACGCGCAGTTCTTGCGACTACCTCTCAGCCGGCACCGACTTTGAGGCCACCGCGGATTGCATACCCGACAGTCCGAGCAGTTTACGTCCAGACGATGAAGTCATCGACGTGGAAGATGACGAAATTGTATCTGCAACAACATCACCATCTTCGGAATGCTCGACAAGTTGCTCCAAAGATCCGCATCACTTATATAAAATGCACGCCGTCACCCAATTAGGAGAACGTACCCCTGGCCAAATTACTCAAAACACAGGCAAAAATATCGAAACAAAGTTGGTTAAGGCATATGATGATGACTACACGGGCACACCATATAACTGTATGACACCGGCAACGGAACCAGACGAGTTGCGACAATGTCCGTTACCAGCATTAAGTTGGGCAAATGCATATGATGTTTGGCAATTAATGTGCAAAAAGGACCATCAAGCAGCCTTCTTACGCTCAGGTTCAATGTTGGAACGACATCCCAGCTTACAGCCGCGTATGCGTGCCATTCTGCTTGATTGGTTGATTGAGGTTTGCGAAGTATACAAACTACATCGCGAATCCTACTACTTGGCAGTCGACTACTTGGATCGCTACCTAAGTACGCAAAAGAATGTACAGAAGACTCATCTGCAGCTGATTGGCATAACTTGTCTTTTTGTGGCTGCGAAAGTTGAAGAAATATACCCGCCCAAAATTGGTGAATTCGCCTATGTGACGGATGGCGCATGCCAGGAATCGGATATATTGCAGCATGAAGTGTTGCTGCTGCAAGCGCTCGAATGGAGTATAAATCCGGTTACACCAATGGGATGGTTAGGTGTCTACATGCAATTAAATGTGAATAACCGTACTCCGGCGTCGTTTAAGCATAACACGTACAAAGCCAAATCAACGGCGACAACAGACGAGGCAGATAAGAACGATGCCTTTATTTACCCGCAATTTTCAGGAATGGAATTTGTACAAACTGCGCAATTATTGGACCTATGCTCACTGGATTTGGGTATTGCCGACTATGGTTATTCTATTATTGCTGCTGCGGCCATGAGTCACACATTCAATAGGTATGTATATACACATAATGACTATACTTAGAACATACTATTATAAATTCATTGCATATTATTTTTATTATAGAGAGGTAGCGTTGCGTTGTTCGGGATTCGATTGGCAAACGATTGAGCCATGCGCGCGCTGGATGCGACCATTTTTCGAAGTTGTGCGCGAAGAGTCTACTTACTTGCCCATGTTGGAGCAAAATGAACAATTCACAAATCGTTTCGGTTTAGGTCATATTTGCCCCAATATTATAACCGACGACTCGCATATAATACAAACGCACACAATATCAATGGAAATGTTTGTAAGTAATATTAATTAAATTATGTTAAATTTTAAAATTTCTTTATCTGAAAAGCGAGCCAATTCAATAATATTCATTATAACTTTTAGGATCGAACTGCACAATTACTAGAGCTTGCTTTTGCAACTAAAAACCGCACGGAGGCCTCTCCAGCTACAGGTTTATTATGCCCAGATGGTTTGTTGACGCCGCCGGCGTCTAGTCGAAAACCGGTCGATGCGACAGATGTCGACGAAGATCCTGCTCCAACTACTGTTCAACGGATAAAAAGTACCACCGCTAAAACACGTAAAAACTCTTTAGCCAAATCTACAAACTCAGCAATCAAAGTTGAAGTCAGTGCAGAAAAAAATGCTCTAACGTAATCCTCAAGTAAAATAATACATAGTTTGTATCGAAAAACCCTTATAAAAATTCTAATCAAGTAAATTATTCACAATATTATAAATACAATATCCTACGTTTAAACGTTTAGCAAAATTAAATTTAATTTTAGTCATTAATGTAGTAGTCAAATAAAAAAAGAAGTTTTTTTTAATGTTTCTAAGGCTTATGTTTAAACTACTAAAATAACATGTAAATATTAATTATATTAATACACGCTGAAAGTAAGTTAATTAGCGAGCCGTTGATAATTTTAGGGATAACTTTGCTTGCAACGTTTTTAGAGATTTAATGATTAATGTGCCGTTTTTAGGTGTTATTGTTCAAAGTAGCTGATGTCATTAATATATCATATACATATCTAAAATTTTATGGTGCATAGCAATCTTATTTTAAAACTGCAGAAAAATATAAAAGCATCCTGTGTGGAAATAATCATTCACATTTCCCAGAATCATTCGTGCATAACTATGAAAAATAAATATACTAGCAATTCATCGCTTCAATATATTATATTTCAGGCCAACATTTCTATTACTAACCCACTAACATAGTTTGTCATAAGTTGAGGGACACACATTTTCATCGCCTTTAACCGCCATCCAGCACGGCATATCATATAACTACATAGTCATAATTGTATTGAAACATTCCAAAATCTACATTCGATGAGAACTTTCAAATTTGTAATGTTATATTTTCGCTTCATATTTCATAATCATACATATAAAAATACCTTTCCAATTTTATGTCATACATATTATGCAACCATATTTTGTAAATCTACACAAGCTAATAAAAAGTGCATAAATAAAAGGCTATAATAAAAAACTGAACTGAACTGTTAATGTTTATATAAGCATAACCTAATAGAAAACTATTTGTTTAAATGATATGGAATAAGGAATGAAGAAAGGGGAATTTCTTCCAATATCTGCTCTCACGTAAAATATCTTTATTTAAAAATAACCAATGAATTTAAAAAAGAAAACTACGCTGAAAAGAAAACTACGTTGCTTCAATTTGTTGCTTGAAATCTATGCATGTAAATAAAAAAAATAAAATTATTCAAATAGTTTGTAAGATATAATTTGTATATATAATTTTTTAAACTAAGATAAAAAAATTTATTATTTGCTTAACAGCTCATTCTGTGCGCTTTATCCATTTATATATACATACGTTTTTGTATTTTTGTTTAACTAATGGACTCATATTTAATTTTTTTTTTTTTCACAAAAAGTCACATTTTTAAACTGAAATGGCACATTTCTTTTTACATAGACCTATACAAGATATATAATAATTAAGAACATTACAATTAAGCATATAGTTTAAGTAAATCCATGAATACGCTTTTCGCATTTTAATGTTTAATAAAACAAACAAAAATACGTTAAATAAAAAATATTAATGTTTAAAATTGTTTTTGTTATCTTCTACTTGTCAAATAGGGCTACATTAGTATACAAGAGGTGAATAACTAGACAGTGACAGATAAAAGCACCCATGCACATTCGAAAGCATGTGTTTGGCAGTTTACATCACTTTTAGGATGGAGTGTTAGATCTCATAATTATTTTTTGTGAACACATTGCAAGTTAAATTTTCTCAAGAATCGTATAGTAACTATAAAAGAACTTAAGAGACACCACTTTTGGGCTTCACTGGGGTTTAATTGACTAATATATGTATGTGGAGTTATCTGGAAGCTCCAATGCCTTTAAAATAGGGGTCAGGATAAGAAATATTGAGATTTTTCGATAAGTTCTCGTCTAAAGAGGAGCTTTCCAATCTTGGCGCATATATAAGTTAGCACGCCACACAGTCAAAAAGTATAAAATGATGTATTAGTATTATATGATACAAAGTAATGCAATATGACACCAGCCAAATCGCTGAAGTTGCGACACGTGCAGTACGAAACTGTGGGAAGCACAAGGTCTGCGAATTACATCCCCGTTGCAGCGGCAAACGTAGGTTTAGAGTTAAGTGTAATAAATTGTAAACCTTAGTTCTTATTCGGAATTCAATTAAGAAGAATAGCTCCTAAAATATATTTTTGTATAAAAACAAAATAAAAGTTTTTTAACTGACGCATGAGCAGTGACCAGTGTGCGAATGTAATAAAAAGGCTCGAAAATCAAAAAGTACGGCTACGCGAGTGCACAAACAAATATAAAATGCCTGAAAATATAAAAGCAAGACTATGGGAGTGACCAAGGATCTACAAGTATAAACGTCGAGGGACCCTAGTACCAAAAGGAAAAAGGACGAACCCAAAAACTGGAACACCATCCAATGGGAAGCTGGAAAGGAAAGCTTCTGTTGGGATTCGACTGAGCTTAAGGGCATTGGAATTATTTATCTCTTCATTGGACCAAAATAAATGTATGGCATCATCGGGAACTTCTTCGAAATTAACTACTCGAGTTTCAATGAGTGATATGTCCTCATTTGTCATAGCACCAGATGCCATATGATTTAATGCAATTGCAAAGGCCTGATCCTCCCGTTGTCTCATTATCTCTGTTAATTCAAAGTATTTAAATAACTCCCACAAAGGGGAACCAACTAAGGTGCTGTATGCATCATTGGGATTAAGAGAGAATATCCACCTATCTCCAACAGGTGAGAGTTGCTTCAAATCACCAAACACTATGATCGGTATACCACCGAAGGGGCTGTCTGTTTTGAAAATTTGTTTTAATCTCGCATCAACAGAGCTAAACATACAAGCACCTACCATCGATATTTCATCAATTATGATTAATTTTAAATCGATAAGTCTGGAATACAATGAATTCACTGTGTCATTGCTAAGTGGCCTCAACTCTCTATTCAACTGATTAACAGGTAAAGAGAATATTGAATGAAGGGTCATTCCACCTATTCCGAATGCTGATTTACCCGTAGGTGCGCAAAGAAGAACTTTTAAGGAACTTGGATTCGATCCAGGTGTAAAATTCTAACGATGGTTAAGAGCTTGATATATTGCAGATATCAAACGACTCTTTCCTACACCTGCACCGCCGCCAATGAACTCATAAAATGGGAGATTTGTTTTTAGGTGGTGCATCAAATGTGTCAAATAGGTTCTTTGCTTAGTATTTAGACTTTGAACTAAAGAAAATAATTCCTCAACTAGAATTAAAGGGGGTAGTTTAATAAGTCTAATATTGCAATCAGATTCAGTGCCACTATCTGTTGAATCTTCGCCATGCAAGTCCAGCAAATTTATATTTGGGTTTATTTCTGGAAGTGCCAACACTCTGAACTCATTTTCCACGATAGGTAGTTCATTTTGAGCACCTTCGTCCAAGTCTATTTCATTATAAAGACTTTCTAGAACATTTTCAAGTTCTCTTTGCTCAAAAACATCCTATTTTCTTTGATTTTCCTCAATTATAATACGATGTGTTATGCAAGTCTGCTCATTATCGTTTTCAATGAGATCTTGCTGTTCATTCCGCCAAGGATGGTAAAGCATTAACATTTCGCGGAAATACTCAACTCTGGCCAAATCTGGGTTAAACCTTCTATACCGAATAATACAAGGTTTGGTACGTTTTTTCACAAAACCGCTACCGTCTTTAAGAGGCATGACAACCCCGCTTTCTGGTAAATTATCGTCTTCCCTCTCTTCTTCTTCATGATCACTATCTTGTGCTCTTCTACTAGATTTAAAATATTTATACCTAGATGCAAAATCAGCTAAACAAAGAGTTTCTAACTGATCGGATCTTTGAACATAACGGTCTAAAAAACGGCTACGAATATTTCAGTCGAACCTGAAGGAAGGTTCTGAAGTTCCGCTCTAGGTTTTACCATTCGAACACGTTCCTCAGGTCGAGAGGTATTTATAAATATTTCTGCATTACTTGCTTCCGAAAGATGGAGCCCAATGCAGCAATATACTGCTTCTTGTGCAGATATTTCAGTGCCTGATATAAATTTGTGACCTATATGTTTAAGTTTTTGCTTAATAGTATAATTTCCAGCATTTACCTCTGATATAGCTTCATTTAAGAGCCTAGAAACTCCCTTGTTAGACTTGTTAATATAATTAATTATATATGAACAGCAAGCATATGTATTCAGTATATATTGGATATATCCATATTTGCTCTATGGAAATGGGATTTTTAGAAAAATTTTGGGTTTTGTTAAACTTGATATAAGGGCTAACAAATAGTCACCAAAAGACATATTTATTCTACTATCAGACAGGAAATGTTCAAAATCTCTTAAATTAGAAATGTCTTCTGTAGTCATATTTGAATTTAAAAGGTTTTGAATTTTGAAAAAGTTTTCCTTGTGTCTTTCTGAGTTTTGACTTGTTTCTGTAAGAGGTAATCGTATTTGGTTTGAAGGCGTTGGTGGATATGGTATACCAAAACGACAAAACTGTTGTCCTCTTATTTCCCTAGTACAAGACCGACTGTGGTTATGCTTTTGATAACCCAAATAATTTTCTAAGTGGCTGATCGAACCATCGGTAGAAATAAAATTGTCAATAAAACTAATGACATCAGGAAATGTCTGAGGATCTTGAAGGTTGATCCTGGGAGCATTATTAAGCATTATTAATTTGTAACAAAATGCTCTCCAAAAATGCCGGCGTTATCTTTAAAAAGCTTAAGAATTTGTCGATAGCGGTAGTCAAAATATTTAGCACAAGTAATCGCGTCCGACCGAATTAAGCGATATCTATCTTGGGTTGTTAAACTGTTAACTTCCTCTTCCGAAATATCTTTAGAATCAACAGTTTTAGAGAGGATGACCAAAAGCTCAACCCACTGAGATTCTGCAGCCGATAAAGTGATAAAGAAGATTGGAAGCCCAAATTGGCGAATCATAGCGATTGCCTTTTTCTTCTCAGCTTCCCAGTGCGCAGGTGAGGATCTAACGCCTTTCAAAACCTTGTAACCTTCATCGTGTTGAATTAAGTTATGAACAAAGTTTTCGTTTAATAGATTTTGGGTCGTAACTTGGTTGCGACCTGAAAACTTTCTAAGGCAAATGGATGTACTATTCTTAATTTGTAGCAGTTCTAATTTTTTGTTGTAAAGTTGTTCTACTTTGGAATGGTACACGCTCTTCTGTCAAAACGGCGAATTTCAGAACGTATTATTTTGCTATATGTTTCAGATCATGTACGTTTCTGCCCAGCGTATACTGTTCCAAATGACAACTCTTTTGAATTATTGTCTTGAATTATGTCAATTGGTCTTTGTCCTTCACCTGGCGCTATAACTAAACGGTTATAGTCTAAGTTTTCTACAGGAATATTGTCCAAAAGAGTTTCTTGACCGCCTGGATTTAGCTCTGAAGGTAAAAGACCCGTTGGAATATTATTACCTGAGGGATTATCATGAGAAGTTTGTGCCGCATGAAAAGATTGAACCAATCGGGAATCCTCTGCAGATGCAACAAACGGAACTTCTTCTTGGTTATTAAATTCTGCAATCCAGTTTTCATTAATATGTATATTGTGCTCACGATACAGAGGGGTATTCACTAAGAACTGCAAAGTTTCCATAATCTTTGCGGGGCGTATGGTATCGATCATGTAATCATGATTGTATTCCAAACGCCTTCTTAAGTAAATTTGTAGGCTCATGTTTCATCAAAGGACCTTGGTAGAGATGTCACAATATTGTTAACAGAAATTGGTATATTAACAACAGCACCTTTGAGCAAACTCTGACCTTGATATCCTAACGGGCGGATTGTCATAAAAGGCAATCTAGGCATTATGAGATGTTCTTCAATTGGGGTTAAACCTTTCAAACAATCCGGTATTTCAGGAAAGTCTAGACCGTTAGCTAAACATATTTTTGGAACGTTCTTTTTAACATTTGTAATTTCCATCTTCTGAAGGAAATTTTTGCATTAAAAAGAAGGCGAATGCAGCATTCGGGTGACCTTGCGCAATAGTTTTGAAATTTAATTTGCGAACTTGGTGTGAAAACCATAAGCCGCCGCAGCAAATACATATTTCAGAAGGGCCCTTATTTATATTTTGGAAATAAATGTTTTTGAAATCTGTTAAATTGCCACTATTATCAGTTTCTATAACATTATTTTCTCTCGTTAATCGGATTCGTTGGGACTGCCTTTGGTTTTCAATTTGTCTATTGAGTGGGTTATCTCTACGAAGGCGAACTTGACCTTGTCTAAGACGTCTCTGATTCAAAATTTCTTCCCTCATACCCCTCCTACTAAGCTGTCGACGTTGTGTTTCTCTATCACGCTCCTCTCTCCTTATTTCAGGATTTCTTCTTGCATGTTCCCTTTGCATTTGATCACGAATGCGCTCTAAATTCCTATACTCAGGATTTCTTGCGCGAAGTTCTCTATGATCCCTAGTGTTCCTACTTTGTTCATCATAACGTACCTCAGGATTTTCTCGACGAGATCTATGACCTCGAGTATTTCTTATTTGCTCTTCAGAGCGAATTTGGGGATCTTGCCGCCTTGTTCTATGTTGAACAGTATTTGCAATTTGCTCAACAGATTGAACCTCGGGATCTTCACACCGAGACCTATGACCTCGAGTATCTCTTATTTGCTCTTCAGAGCGAATTTGGGGATCTTGCCGCCTTGTTCTATGTTGAACAGTATTTGCAACTTGCTCAACAGATCGAACCTCGGGGTCTTCGCGCCGAGATCTATGACCTCGAGTATATCTTATTTGCTCTTCTGAGCGAATTTGGGGACTTAGACGTCTTGCCCTATGTTGAGCAGTATTTAAATTTTGTTCAAAAGACTGTACCTCGAGATTTTCCGAGTATTTTGTGACTGCTCACTATCTCTATATAAAGAGTTTGCACGAAGAACTCTCATACGTCTTCTATTCTAAAGACGACTTAGTAATATAGATTTTCTACTTAATCTAGGCATGATTAATTAATAATAAATGGCTTAATATATAAAATACTTATATATAATACTTATATAATTCCGTCCGTCCGGGTCTGAAAACTTGGATCCTAGGTGCTGCTCTCTTTCACTGTAATTGAATCCTTGCTATGACTCCTTTCCTGTTAGGTGTATAGGTACTATGGTATACTGGTGCACATATGTATATGTGTTAGTTCGCCACTGTATATAATACGGTTTTGCTTGCCACTGTATATAACAATAGTTTAAACACTATATAACTAATACACTGAAATTAGTTTGAATACAGCACACAGTGTACTGATATTTATTATACTCTTGCAACATGTTGCAACAGAGTACAATAGTTTTATTATGATATATTTTTGTACACACAGCTTGAGTACTTTTGTATACTTATATTATATATTACATAGATATTCACTAACATAATAATACATATTATTTAGTTATATTTATATTTTAGAAATTAGTAGTTTATTTCATTGCATTGAAATTAAGTGCTCGGAAAACCCCTCCGTAAATTGCTTTTGTCTAACGCTTTTTAAAACAGGGATCTATGGTACCTATTTTGAAAGGTCTGCTCATGAAGGCTAAATTAACAATAACTTACATATAATTAAGTATGGTAATCACATATGTAGAGCAGGTATGAAGATTTTCTTGTCTGGTATATTTTGGCTGAGAAAATATACTTATCCACTGATTATCACCAAATATTAGAAGAAATATATGTATATAGAAATCTATATCTGTCACTTTAGGTGATGCAAACAACTCTTTGGTGAAAAAAACTATACTCTGTTGCAACATGTTGCGAAAGTATAAAAAGGTTGCGAAAGAATTCAACATTCATTAACTTATGTTATTGATCATAGATTTATTTTGTGTCAATACTATTTTTTTCTCCGAAATGTTAACTTTTATAAAAAGAAGCTATTTAACTCGAACATGGTATATGTGATATAAACTGAATCACAGGGGTTAGATTTAATATGTGGGGTATATGAGGTTGCTGTTGTACCAGAGGAGCGGAAATCAGTATATTAGGGTTATAAGGTTTAAACAAAGTCTAGACCAATTTCATTCATATGCAGCGATATACATTATTTTTAAGAAAAACTGTCCATTTAATTTCATTTAATTATCAAATTGACGAAAAAAATTATACCATAAGTAGTACATGTGAGCTGGGAAAATCAAAGACCAGAAAATTCCTCAAAATGGTATATTAAAAAATGTTGAATTAAACATCCATTATTAAATGATATCGTGATTAAATTACAATCAAATTTGGTATCTTCTTCACTTATATTAAAGGCCATAAACTTAGTCTCAGTTTTATTGCTTGAAGTGAGATATACAAGTATGAATGTGATATTAACTCCACCAAAGTGGGTAAATTTTATATTATAAGCTTAGGTGGGAAACGTCAACCAGAGAATCGGAATTCATTATATGAAGGTGTGAGCTTTAGACCAAGGTATATACTAATTTCATTCTAATTCAGCGTCAAACCACATAATTTTTACGAAATCTTATCCACTTAATTTCGTTAAAATATCACATTTTGATCAACCGGAACGGTTTAAAGTCAGGTGGAAAGACGGAAATCATATATATATTGGGGATAGAGGAAGATATTAATTTTGACATTGCTCAGCTATACTCGAGAACATATTTTGAAGCAATTTTATATATAAAAAAAAATTTTAATACTCACTGACCGACATATTCGGCATAAAACTGGTTAGAATAACGAAAAGCATTATAAGTAGTATATGGAATTTGAGGGTAGTATTAACCCGATTTTATTAATTTTTTCCAATACCACATACTACTAACATGCCACAGACTAATAAAATGCTCCCACTGTTTCATTAAGGTACCTCACATACCATCACCAATCAAATAGAGTAAAGTCAGACGAATGTTCGAAAATCCTGATATTAGTTACATGGGGGCTAAGGAAAATTTTCACCCGATTTGATCTTGTTATGAGTAAAACACGCTCTCTTATTTTCATTGAGATAACTCACATATGCGATATGAAGTCACGCGGAAGTTCAAAAATATTTATATTAGATATATGAGGGCTACAAGAACTATTAATCCGATTCAACCCATTTTTGAAACAAAGACATACTATTATCGATAATTTCATTTATTTATTCTATTATATGAATTTCAATTAAATATCTTACACAATGGCCGATATTTACGGTAAAATGTCAACTATAGGTACTGGGGTCCACATATTCAGTACCTAGGGGCTTGAACAGTTTTGGTTCGATTTAGAGAATTTTTGGTCACAAGGTGGCATACTTTAAACGTATTATTCACGCAATGTTTTACGCCGATATAATCATTGTTGCTTGATTTGCATAGTGGAAAGTGAAAGAATCAAGTGGAATTTAAAATGGTGTCATATGGAAAATAAACGTGGTTGTAATCCGATTTCACCCATTTTCGCACCATAACATAAAAATATAAAAAGAATATTATGTACCAAATTTGGTTGAAATCGGTTGAAAAGATCCCAAGATATGGGTTTTCACCTAAAAGTGGGCGGTGTCACGCCCACTGTCTAATTTTGAACGCGGTTCCTATAAAGTCATCTCATACAATCCCTGAGATAAAATTTAATGACTCTGGCGTGTTTAGTGCTTGATTTATCGCGCTTTTAGTAGTTTTTAACAGTACCGTTACATGGGGAGTGGGCGGGGTTGTCACCCGATTTCACCCATTTTCACACCGCAGGTAGAGCTGCTAAAAACATTTGCTTCCAGTGAATTTTGTTATTATAGCTTTAGCAGTTTAGGAGATATGTACATTAAACCTATTAGGGGCGGGACCACGCCCACTTAAAAAAAATTTAACTGTAGATGCCCCTCCCTAATGTGATCTCGTGTACCAAATAACAGTCTTGTATCTTATTGCGGAGCTTAGTTATGACAATTTATTTGTTTTTGATTAATGGCGTTTTGTGGGCGTGGCAGTGGTCCGATTACGCCCATCTGCAATACCAACCGCCTTACTGTACCAAGAAACATGTGTACCAAGTTTCATAAAGATATCTCAATTTTTACTCAAGTTACAGCTTGCACGGACGGACAGACGGACGGACGGACAGACAGTCATCCGGATTTCAACTCGTCTCTTCATCCTGATCATTTATATATATATAACCCTATATCTAACTCGATTACTTTTAGGTGATACAAACAACCGTTAGGTGAACAAAACTATTATACTCTGTAGCAACATATTGCGAGAGTATAAAGATACTTGTTACTATAGAAAAATGAGTAAATAAGCAATATGCCAGATACTAGAAGACTAATTGAGCAACTGAATCAGATGAGGATAGATTATAGTCAAACCCCGCATCCTTCAAATATTTACCAACATCTTTCCCTTATACTAGACAAAATTAAATGTCTTGACTAAGAAACGATTCCATAGAGACTATGACTAATTCATATAGGGACAAAGCCCTCGATACATTCATTAGAGGATTAAACGGCGATTTACCTCATCTCCTCAGCATGCGAGAACCGACAACCTTGCCTCAAGCCCTATATCTATGTTAAAAATTATACAACATGACTTACAGAATGAATCATGCGCATAACATGCATAAACCAAGAGTGCGTTCGAGCTACGTAATAATTGCAGCAGTACAGCAACTGTGTTGCATATTTGCATATACTCTGCTTATGTGCAAACAAAAATTTAGTGTTGCCGATTATTTGAATAAATTGCGTGTAAAAAGTAACAGTAGAACATGATGCTGTTGCAAGTGCTGCCAAAAATTCCCGCAGAACGTGATACTTTTCTATCGTGTTTGCCATTTCGAACGCACCCCAATTAACCAACCACCACCACGACCTCCTCGACATAATATTTATAATAATAATAACAGAGCCTTACCCAACTTACGTATTCTTATTCGCTCAGACAAAACTTCAACCAACATACATTTGGTCCACAACCAAATCGTTATCCCCAAAATCTTATGCTCCTCCCGCCTACCGAGCTCAGCAACCTACCGTCCCTATACTCCGCTTGGATTTAGAAACAAATCCAATACTTCCTTTAATAACAGACCGAACTTGCCATACATTTAAGACAAGTTAACTACTAAAATAGACCTGGGCCTTCCAAGACAATCGACCAAACGTCCGCTTTCCGCACAAATAGCTTACTCTCCAAATAAGATACAACGAAATTTTTATACTAACATGGAAGGAACAGATCTAAACGATTATCACGAAGAATCAGATCCCAACGGAACTTATGACGACGTTTCTCATCATAACAATTATGATACTGCAAAACAAAATGGTCTTGATACTATTAATTTTTTAGATTAGCACCGTCTTCGCTGCCTTATACGAATTTAGAACAAGTCGCGAAGACACAGTAGATTTTCTGATTGATACTGGATCTAATAAGAATTATATCCCATCAACTAGGATTAGAAACCCAATTTAGAATGAAAAGCCCTTACGGTAAAATCAGTTGCCGGGACAATTGAAATTACGCACCACACCTTCGTAGACATTTTTGGCTTATTTGATCGAAATCTCCATACAACTCCCCAATATGGATCGTTAGCAAAAAAATCAGATGCATCCGGTAAAAAGAAGTATAGAATGGTCGTTGACTATCGCAAGTTCAATTCAGTTACGATTCCTGATAAATACACTACACCTTAAATTAATGAGGTCCTCGCAAACCTTGGAAACAATAAACTATTTACTGTCATCAAACTAAAGAGTGGGTTTTATCAGATTCCATTTCGTGAGTCAGACCTAGAAAAAACAGCATAACGGAAAGTATAAGTTTCTCAGATTACCTTTTGGTCTCAAAAATGATCCAGCTACATTCCAAAGAGCTGTAAGATGGAGTAAGATACTATGTGTACATCGATGATGTAATAATATTCGGCAAAAACGAAGAAGAACACTTTAAATTAGGAATTAGTACAATATTTCAAACTGAGAATGAATATATAAATATTAGATTTAGTACGTTTGCAAAGAAGGAAGTAGAACTCTTAGGATACGTGAAAGAAGACAGAAATAGTACCGTGTTGACTGAAAAAGGACAAATAATTCACAAAAGTAGGATACGTAACTAAATAGATACCGAAATTCTTTTCCAGACTATTACTACCGCTATGAATTGTGGAAGTAAAAATACTCGATTATTCAAACGGACAACTCATAACAGTAGAAAAAGGAACAACAAGACTACAAACAGGAACATTTAAAATAATACTCGAAATTGAGAAGCAACTATTTAAACCGAACTAATCCACACAAACCTTAACTATCCCTTCATGTTTCACTTAATAACACAAATAAAAACTCGATTAAATAATTAAAAAGTAGAAAAGAAAATAAAAAGATTAATAAATTTTCTGGGTAGCGCATGGAATTGGATTGCTGGAACTCCAGACCATGAAGACTACGAGATAATTTCAAGTAAAATAAATAAAATCTTGCAAAATAATAATAATCAGGTACTAATCAATAAACTCACAATAGATAAAATTAGTGAAATAACAGATATTACAAATAATAAAACTAAAATTATACAAAATGAAAAATATATAGAAAGAAATTCATTCTTACAGTTAAAATACAAGTTCGAAATAATTAAAGAAGAACTTTTAAATATCGCATACGCAATACATTGGGCAAAATTCAATATAATAAATTCATGTATCTTGTCAAATGTAACAATAGATATTGAAAAAAAATAGTAGACAAAGATGTAATTTCATATGTAAATTCAGATGAAGCTCTCGAATTTTCTGAAATACAAATTGCAACTAATGGCAAAATTATATCTTATATTGTAAGCCTTCAAACCGTGGATAACCAAATTTTAATACAATTCTAAATTGCGAAAAGACTGACTATGACTAAAAAAAAAAACTATTGTAAAAAATATAAATCCTTGCAAATATGTTTAAGCAATAATGTAGTAGATTTAAGTAATGATTCATGTATAAATAATCTTCTAAAAAGTCGTTTGCCAAACTGCACGGAGGTCAACAATCAACATATTCTAACCCTAGAGAAAATGGGACCAGGAATACTATTTCTAAACAAATTCATTAAACGGCACATTTGTTATCCTTTATACCAATGCAACTATTCAAATCAACGGAAGAACATTCTATATTCTAATGTTGAAGAAATTCTCTCGCTGGAGTTAAGCTTCAATAACACAAAAGAAGTAATCTCAATAGAAACAGAAAATAGGGTAAAGCACGCAACCAGCATCACCTTAATTACTATCCTAATAGTGATGACCTTAATTTTTTTTTTTGGCTTTAGTTAGCACGCCACACATTCAAAAAATCATACGATGCATTAATGAGATTAGACAATAACCCATGCCAAATTTCGTATAGATATCGTACAAGGACTTGATTCGGATTGTTCGGTTTGTATGTCAGCTACATACTTTAGTGGTCTGATATCGACGGTTTCGACAAATGAGCTGTTTCTTCGGAAGAAAAGGACGTGTGCAAAATTTATATATATTTTTAATAGGGTCTCCGCCGTTTCCTGTGTTCGGTGTTACAAACTTCGTGGCAAACTTAATATACCCTGTTCATGGTATAAAAATAACTTTTGTGGAAAAGCCGCCCAATTCAATATACCTTAATAACACACGGTACTAATACCCTGCAAGACGCGATAACCTGAAACTTCAAAACCTGAAAGAGTTTAAATGTAGACTAATCCATACATTGCAAAAGGATTAACCTAAGCGTTTTTTGTGAAAATGTAATACTAATTTTGAATAAGAAAGTAAAAAAAAATATTCAAAGTATTGACCATTGCTTTTTACACATTTTGTCCACCTTTCTGGCAATTTGTGGATGCCAATAGAAATATTCGTCTTTTGGAAGCAAACCAATAAGACACCCAATTTTCGACTTCTGCGTAGGAATGGAAGTGCTGCTCAGTCAATGCGTGTCCCATCGATGAAAACTAATTGTAATCGGAACGTGCCAAGTCTGGTGAATACGGCGGGTGGGTTAGCAGCTTCCAACCAAGTACTTTAATTGTATTCTGAACCGATTTTGCTTTCTGTGCAGGTGCATTGTAGTGAAACAAAACTACTTTGCCTTGTCTTCTGGTCCAATCTGGTAATTTTTCGATCAATGCATGGTTCAAATTGATAATTTGTAGTCTTTAGCGATTACTATTTACAGTTTCATCAGGTTTTAAAGGCTCATGATATACCACACCCTTCCTATCCCACCAAACACAGAGTATTGCTTTCTTACCGAATCGATCTGGTTTTGCAGTAGATGTTGATGGTTCTCCCGGATTAACCCATAATTTTCTCCATTTAGGATTCTTAAAATAAATCCATTTTTCATCGCCAGTGAGAATCCGATGCAAAACTGATTTTCTTTCGTGTCTTTGAAGCAAAATTTCATAAGTGTTTTTTCGGTTTTCCGTTTGTCTTTCATTCAATTCATGTAGCACCCATGTTCCACACTTCTGGATCTTTCCCAAAGCTTTCAAACGGTCTGAAATTGTTCATTGTGTAATATTTAACATGGCTGCATTTTGCTTTTGACTCAAACTATCACCTTCATCCAATATTGCTTGCAGTTCGACGTCTTCAAACTTTTTTGGTGGCCTTCCACGTTCATCATTTCTCACATCAAAATCATTCGATACGATTTTGCAACACTTTTCTTCAAATGGAAACAGAAAATTAATGAATTTCGCAAATCATCACTTTCCGGTACAAAATTTAAAAATATGATGTTGTTTGTTCAATGACTGTAAGGTTATTGAATATGTTTGACAGATGTCATGCCACCCAAACAGAAAAAATAAATTTAGGCTCGTTCACAACAAATGTTCCCTACCATGTAAGTATCTTAACGCTCACTTTATACCAGTCCACCCAGGTGTGTACTTATATATAATATAATATTATAAAGAGGAAAGATTTAATTGTTTGTTTGTATGTTGTATTTTGAAAAAAGTAGGATGTCTTACTTACTCTAAAACGCTAATAATATAACTCTAGATGTAAAAAATTACTTTAAAAATTAATTGCATCGCGTGAGCTGCGATTATTATTGATTATAGAACAAAATAATATGCTACGACTTTGCAGAACATATAATTATCTACAAACAAGTATGTAAGGATTAAGTTCAGGTGGAATCGAACATATTAAACTATTGCAACTTGCAAAGATCAAAGCCGGCTAAATACCTTCAGAGGTTGGCAAAACTTTATGTTAAACAAGTAATGAAGGGTTAAGATCGGATGTAACCTAAGATTTTATACTCTCACAAAGTCAAATGGTATACTCGTTTAAGATTTCTTTATATTTTTTAATAATTAGAAGTAGAACCTGTTATCTCAGTTACATAATATTATAAAATCGGTTTTTTATAATGAATAAAATTTGACACAAATCCATACTATTATCGAGAGTTTCATTTATTTATTTTATTATATGAGTTTCAATTATATACCTTACATGGGTTATGGGAAATAGGCGGGGTTGCAATGCGATTTCGCCCATTTTCGCACTATAACGTAAAAATATAAGAGGAATGTTATGCACCAAATTTGGTTGAAATCAGTTAAGCAGATCCCAAGGTATGGGTTTTCACCTAAAAGTGGGAGGTGCCACGCCTGCTGTCCAATTTTGAACGCGGTTCTTATAAAGTCATCTCATTTCACCCCAGAGATAAAATTTGTACTCAGTGAATTTTGTTATTATAGCTTTAGCGGCTTAGGAGATCTGCACATTAAACATATTAGGGGAAGGGACCACGCCCACTTTAAACAAATTTTAAAATGCAGAGGCCCCTCCCTAATGTGATCCTGTATACCAAATAACAGTCTTGTATCTTATTGTGGAGCTTAGTTATGACAATTTATTTGTTTTTGATAAATGGAGTTTTGTGGGCGTGACAGGGGTCCGATTACGCCCATCTGCAATACCAATTGTTTTACGGTTCATTTATATATACGATTCATTTATATATCAAATATCTCCCTTCCGCTTTTTTGTCTTTTGAATTTCGCGGCTATGTACAAAGCGCTACAGAGCTCGTATCTGGCAACACTATACATAATTTGGCCAAGCCGGGATTGACGGCCAGGGAGGTTTTGCTGTGTGTTTGGTGGAATTGGAAAGGAATCATCCACTATGAGCTGCTCCCATATGGCCAGACGCTTAATTCTACTATCTACTGCGAACAACTGGACCGCTTGAAGCAGGCGATCGACCAGAAGCGTCCAGAATTGGCCAACAGGAAGGGTGTAGTGTTCCACCTCGTCAGAAGCTACGGGAGCTCGGATGGGAGGTTTTATCGCATCCACCATATAGCCCGGACGTAGCGCCAAGTGATTACCACCTGTTCCTGTCTATGGCGAATGCCCTTGGTGGTGTGAAGTTGAACTCAAAAGAGGCTTGTGAAAAGTGGCTGTCCGAATTCTTCGCAAATAAGGAGGGGGGCTTCTACGAGGAAGGTATTATGAAGTTGCCGTCTAGATGGAAACAGATCATCGAACAAAACGGCGCATATTTTAACTAAATCCGATCACTGTAACACTTTTTATAAAGCATTGAATGAAGAGCAAAAAAGCGGAAGGGAGATATTTATATATATATATATAACGCTATATCTAACTCGATTAGTTTTAGGTGATACAAACAACCGTTAGGTGAACGTTTGAAAAACTATTATACTCTGTAGCAACATGTTGCGAGAGTATAAAAATGTAGCGACAGGGTTCAACTTCATTGTTTGACGAAATCATGAATGAATTGTAATCAAATTTGGTATAATATAAACTTATTTTGAAGGTCATAGACATAATTTTATTACTATACTTGTATTTTACTTTCCGGCATCGAAAATTAAACTAAAATCATCCTCAAATAAGACATAGATACGAGTATGTGATATAAACTCAACCGAAGAGGCTAAATTTAAAACATTGAATTGATGTGAAAAACGTCAACCAAACGATCAGAACTCATTGTGTTAGGGATATGAGTTTTAGACCAAGACCAATTTCATTTTTATTGAGCGCCAAACTATTAATATAATTTTATAACTTTTAAGAAATTATGTCCACTTAATTTCATAAAAATATTACATACTTTGACCAATCTAAACGGTTTGATGTCAGTTGGAGAATCGGAAATCATTATATAGAATATATTGGAGAAATGAAAGGGCTGATTGCATTAATTTTTGATATTGCTCGGATATACTTGTACTTGAGAACTTATTTTCAAACAATTTTATAAATATGGTATATAAATATAAACATATATATGGAGTAAAGTCAGCCAGATGTTTCAAAATCCTGATTATTAGTTATACCTATGTCAAGTTTTTGCCCGATTCTGTTTCAATTTTAGGCAGAATTGTATCTTTCTGCTATTTCCTACTAAAAAAATATTTCATTAAATGTGGGAGTTATTGTACAATAGCTGGAAGCTCGTAAGTTGAAATACCTTGAGGGCATTATTTGTGTAATGTTTTATTCTGATAACTTCATTGATGCTTGATTCGTATACTGTAAAGGGAAAGAATTAGATGTCTCGTTTCCCTTTAGTACGTTGCTTGGAAATTGTCCAAGATTATTACGCAAATTCACGGCCTTCGGAAATCCGAAAAATCATTTTCTCAGAAGGAAACCTTTTCTGGTTTAATGTCTTCTTCAACAAAAAAACTTGTGGCTATTGGGGTAAATCAAATCCTTGTGTGGTTTAGGAATCGTAAATGTATCCCTATCAATTGATCGTTTGATGTTAATTGTGTGGCGGCATCATTGGGCCTTATTTCTTACGAAATGAGGCAGGAAATGCTGTTATTATCAATAGTGAGTGTTATAACACGATGTTGACCAACTTTTATCCCGGAATTTGATGAATCGACGCGGATTATCTCTATTTCCAACAAGACGGCGCTCCGCCTAATGTTTCACGTCAAAACATGGACACATTGCGTGCAAAGTTTGGCGACTCGTTAATTTCGAGAAATGGCCCAGTCAAATGGCTGCCAGAATCATGGGTTTAACCCTTCTAGATGGTTTTCTCTGAGAGTATGTTAAACCAAAGGCTTACGCCATTTAACCAGGAATGTTCGAGGAGCTCGAAGATAACATTCAGCGCACTATAGCCGAAATTGCTGCAGAAATGCTGCACTGGGTCATCGAAAACTGACGTAAACGAGTGGAGATATGCAAACGAAGAAGTGGTAGCCATTTGGCCGATATTTCGTTCAAATTAAAAATGAGATAAAATCATTCACATAACAAAAAAAAAACATAACCCATTTCGACCAAATTTGAGTATTTTATTTCATTTTAACATCTCGTAGTTCTTGTTGGCAGACCCTAAAGGTATCCGGTGTCACGCTCCTTGTCCAATTTTTATACATGCACCCATAAAGCCCTTCCCTACCATCCTGGTTGTGAAATTTAAAGCTTCTGGCGCATATATTCAGTGAGTTATAGCAATTTTAATAGTTTTCAACATAATTGTTATATGGAGAGTGGGGAGTGAGAATTTCTTCTCAGCAAGTTTGGTTTATTTAGCTTCAGCGATTTGGAAGGTACATTAAACCAAATAGGAGGTTAGGCCACGCCCATTTTTAAAAAATTTTTAGCCCACAGGTGCAACTCGGTACCAAATTACAGTTTTGTGTCTTAGTTATGACACTATATAGGTTTTCGTTTAATGACGTTTTGTGTGCGTGGCATTGATCTGATTATGCCTATCTGCAATACGGACCTCGCTTGGGTACAAAGGAACATGGTATCGTTCCGTTATGTGGATAAAAATTTACTCGAGGTCAGAGATCAGAAACTGTTTTGTCATAAAAATGCCGCAGACAAAAATTGAATATCATAAAATTATCTATAACATGTAAGAATGGTAGACTCACTTAGCCTCAGTACTATATTTTCCTTTACATGCGGAATATTGGTACTAAAATCAACATAGTTAACTCGAATGAGCGAAGGGCTGGATTTAATGCATTAACTTGTGACATTATGTTACTCAAGTATATTCTGAAAATGTTTCCACGAGTGACATATGCGGCATAAAGACTGCTAAAATAATAATAAATCATTATATTTATGTTGTAGATGGTAGCTCGGGTAATTCGTTGACCAATTTTACGCATTTTCTATATTAAGCTATAATTTATCATAATTACGCTTAATTTTGATATCTTATTTTACATATTGACTGATAATATACGACATAAATGCAACCGGAGGTTTGAAATGCTTATAATGGGTATATGGGAGTAGGGGTAGTATTGACCCGATTTTATTTATTTTTGGCATTACGATATATTATTATCAGAAACATATATTTTATAAATTTCAATGAGAAACCTCGAAAATTAACCGACATGTATGTTATATTATATTAGGTACATAGGGTCTAGAGAAAGTATTGAACTGATTTTATGCATTTATGCCACGAGGGTACATTATTATCAGGAAAAGCCTGAAAGTCTTTTCGAATTTCAATAACATAGGTATAAAAATATATATATATCATTATTTCCGATTATATCTCAGAAATGGTAGCTCTTAGGAAAAAATATATTAATAATTTTTTTATAGATAATTTTACTTACTTATCTATTTTACTGTCAGAAATAACAGATGAAGAAGGAACTCCACAATTACAGCTTTTTATTTTATTTTATTTTATTTTATTCTTGTAAGTAACACAAAAACTTATAAACAATATAAATATTTACAATTTATTTTATTTCTCCATTTTGTGCAGGTATATGATTTTACATATGTATGTATAAATGTTATTCTGCTTGTAGTTATGCATGTATGTATACTTTTGCAAAGGTAAGTATGCAAGTAGGCTTATTGTAGACTGACAGTGAAGTAAATTTGTATTAACTATATCGTCTCACGTGCATATTTTTGTATTTTGTGTCTAATCATAGGTAAAATATAAATGTAAGTGTAACATGATTTAAATTGTCCTTAAAATATGTGTAACAAAGCTTTATTTTTCACTTGTAAAGTGCTTTATTTGAACATCAGCATATTTGTTTCATAAACATAAATCAACAATATTAAAGCGAGTTTCCGAACTTTCAGCATTATCGTACTCTTTTATTATTTATTATTATTATTAATAAACATATCTTATTATTGCTATTTTAACTATTATTATTTTCATTTAATAACATTTTCCTTCATTTCTACTCTTTAAACTTCGCTACAATTTTCTTGAGATTTCGTTTGAATGGAAGGAACTATGGACGACTCAGCTTTGTCCGCAAGTTACAAACTACTATTTGTCATTAGCAGCTAATAATAGAACTTAACTTGACGCTAGACTTTGTTATCTAAACTAATGAAATTTACTATTATTTCGTTAACTGCTGTATAAAGTAAAAACATTGTAAATAATACAAAAATATATTTCAAAGATTTTCTCTTGGATTTCTTTGCTTTGCGATTCGTAGAATATGTATGTACATACATGGACCTTTTTGTTAGCGCTTGTCTTCCGATTGGCTAATGATTTTTTATACTACCATATTGGGAAAGAGTGAAAATCGTGTAAAAGAAAAAAGGCTATAGCTCTGTATCCAATGAGGCTACAAAACTGATATTTCTTACAAGCAGAAACATTTTTGAGGATGACGAATCACGAGCAAGTGGGATGGCACCTCCCACGTTCAGGTGAAATTTCACATCTCACCAACTTCTTTATTGCATAATGACAATTGACCAAATTGGGTTTTAACCGCGTCTACTGCTTCTGTAAAGAATTACATATATATAAACCCCCATCATAAATAAGTACAAAACTTAGTATGGTATAATGTACTCTGGATATGGTAATAATAAATAGTTGACTGCTCCTCTGTCTTCCGTCATATACGTAATTTGCGAATTGAAATTTTTTGACGAAATTAATTCATAGATGTCAATTTTAAACATATACCATATAAATTAATATCCGTTGTTCATGTTGACTATGGACCACTATCGAAGTTATTTTAATTAAATCAAGTGGAGTTGCGATTTGATAACCGAAAGAGGCAAAAATACAGCCTAATAATAAGTGCTGATTTCCAAGTTCATATGTTTTCTAATAAAATGTTTAATATTTCGAAATATTTCACACTTATTAGGTTTTTAAAACTTTAATAATTTATTCGAAATTAGCTCTGCTTTACTTGTCCTAATGAACTTGTTCTTGTTCTGAGCTAACAATGCTTTGGGACTTTTCAGTCATTTAAAATTTGAAGAGTTTTTACCATATATTACAACTACCACAATCATAAGCTACGATCACAGAAAAAATAATTTTTTTTTCTTAAGAAATCAATTTTAAAGTCATGATTTGAAATTTCTCTTTTTATAACGCTTTTATTAGCGTAAATGTTTGTATATTTGTAACTTTCAGTGGTACTGAAACTGAATGGCACTGGCAAAAGAACCAACAGTTTGATAGGCACTGCACAAAAAAAAACTATGTAGATAAAAGCACCCACTTTTCATGCTGTCATTTGAATAACAAATGGTTTGTGTTATATTTTTCGTATAATGAGCAGAGCATATCAAACTTCTCACAATATATACATAAGAATTTTTCGGTCAATATTTCTGTCAGTTTATATTACGAATTATTTTTCACTTTTTCTTTTTTTTGACTATATTTATTCATATGAGACAGAGATATTATAAGGTGAAACATATGTTTTTTGCATTTTGGTTACATAATTTATTGTATTTCAAAAGGAAATTGTCTATTAAAATGTCTATTAAAAAAGGTAAAAAGAGTAATTCCTATTAAAACAAGTACTTGAAAACCAAAAAGTACTTAGATTAATGTGAAGCATTTTTTAATTTTAAATATATTTCTTACTTTTTACATCAACCTAAAGTTAGCTTTAAATCATGGCGTATTATCTAGATCAATTATTCCCCCGTCAAAATTTAACATCAGTAGAAGCAACCTCTGTCCATAAATAGGTTTTCGAACTACAGTCAATATCAGAATGTATATACATATGTATATCACACTAGACTTTTAATATTTTTTGTTCACACATTTGTACATACATACATATATTCGCTGGCGTAAATGCAATTATTTATTATCTAATAATTGCCTTGGTTTGTATATATTATATGTAAGTATGTATGCACGCATGTGTACCCACATATCTCATATAATAGGCAGAATTGAATAAACACTTATGTATTTAGATGTTTATTTAAATTTAATTAGACACTTTTTGTAAATACAGTATTTCACAAGAAAATTAGAATAATTATGGATTTTCATTTCATTTACAACCATTTGTAGGATAAAGCGAAAGTGTAAAAAATACGCCTTAATTGTGGATGTTTAGCGCTTTGGAGGACAGAAAAGAAGACATTGTTAGATATTAGCAAGCATTTCAACAAAGTCAGCAGGAAGTCATTATCGGATTAATTGGTTGCTAAACTAATGTTTTTTCTTTGAGGGGAGTGCTGGATAATTACCGAGACAATATCGGTTAAATTTCTTTGAAAGTAAATATATAGACGATAGCAATTATATCATGCTGCCACACACTAAAATAGGCTTTTAAAATCATGCCACATTTAAAAAATTATCTAAAAGTTTATATAGGGTATATCTTTGGTCCGAAAAATTGTCAAATATAAACCTTTTTCAAAATATTGGTTATATCAAAGCGTTAATTGTGGCTATTTCGAAGAACCACAATGAGACATAAATGTGTTTATCACTGAAAAAATAGTTAAATTTTAGTTTCTAGTATACTGTTATTTGGGTGGAGCGAAAAAAAATTTTTTTTGCTTAGCCTGAGGGTAAAATCTGTAGATTATAAAAAAAGAAAATTATTTAACATCTAGAGGTGGCCCACTCAGTTTTAAAGTTAATTTCGAGTTAAAACTTTTATTTGGTAAAAAAGTTTTGATAAGTGTTCTAGAAGCTGTGGAGAGACCTCTTTCTGGCCAATTAAAAGTTATCAACTTAAAAATTTTTTGTGGTCATTATTGGCGTTTTGAAAAAAAGTCTTAAACGACAACATGCTTTCCTTAAAGGTCAAAATAAATTTTGAGTCAAAAACCGTCACACTTTGTAGTTTTAATATAAATGTAAAGAGTTTAAATAAAATAATTTTTTTGGCCAAAAAAAATTTTAACTCGAAATTTACTTTAAAACTGAGTGGGCCGCCTCTAGATGTTAAAAAATTTTTTTTTGTCCAAAAATTTTCGTTTTTTATAATCTATAGATTTTACCCTCAGGCTATGCAAAAAAAAAAAATTTTTTTTCGCTCCACCCCTCTGTATATATGTATACATATATGTATGTATGTATGTATGTCTACACAAATTATTAATTAATAAACTGTTGTCAAACTTTTTTTGTATACTTAATTTAATGTAAATATAATTTACAACTGTAAGTCACTTATGTATGTATGCTGCTAGTGAGAATAAATTAAATAATACATGTATGGAGTGCCATATATACAATCACTTTGACAAAAATGTATATATACTCATTCTGGCATATTGATGGATCTGTGTATGTATGTATATATGTGCGTATTGTAATTGTAGGTGCATTAATTCATACGTACATATGTCGCTTAAAAGATTCAAATACATAATTATATCCATACTTATGTAGCGTGAATTTCTAAAGTGTGTGTGTGAATAATTCTGTAAAAATTAATCATTAGACCCTATTCTAAGTAGAACCAGGGAATGCCAACCCTTTTTAGTGTGAGAGCGCCTCAAAATTAGCGTTTTTATAACATTTTCGACTGTAGCCAAATCGGACAAAATAATAATTTTTGGGCATTTAAATTATAATAACTATTTAAATCCATTTTTGTGATTTTGTGATATATTAAAACAACTGATTTTTGAACTTTCAATACATAAAAAGTGAAAAAATGTATTAACTCTCAATTAGTAAATGTTTTTTTTATCATTTTCAATTTAGTTGCAACGCAGAAATCAGTTGTTCTCTTTTGTTTTTATTTCACCAATGTTGCCATTGTTCTATTTGTATACACGATTTTTCACACATTTAGTTTTTTAGTAGAGAACGAGAATCTTGTTGCTAGACTAATAACTGCAACAAATGCTTCTCTTAGATTGTAGGTAGAGGAGTTGCGAAGGCTACTACAGGATTTAACACAGTCAATTACAGTCGTTGATTATAACATATAAGTGATCGATCCACATATAAATTGTGATGAGTCACTTAAGGTGGTCAAGCCACTACCAAAATTCAGTGGAAAACAATCTAAATACGTTAGCTGGAGGGAATCAGCCAATAACGCAATGAGCTTATACTATACTGAGAAATAAAATTAGAAATTATGCTAACGACATTTGATCCAATCACGAAAAGGTTTTTAATTTCGATGCCATTTTGGCCCGACTCGATTTTGTTTTCGCGGACAAGCGCCAGCTCATATTATAGAACAGGAGATGAGCATTTTGCGACAGGGCACTTATTCAATTAGTGAATACTATAATAAGGTTAATGAAACATTAAGTTTACTAATTAATAAAATGATAATGACTTACGGATCGGATAGTGCCGTAACTAAAGAATTAAACGCAAAAAATAGGCGGGATGCGTTGCGTATATTTATAACAGGTCTAAATGAAAATTAAGCCAATATATTATTTTCACTATCACCAAGTGATTTGCCAAATGTGATGACAAAAGCACAAAAATTAGAATCAACTACTATGCGAGCAATTTTCTCATCACAATTCGGGAACAATCCGAATCATTACATACAATGTACTAACTTCAATATCGCAAATTTCAATAATAATTTACGGTTTCCACAAATTCAATTTCAAAAAGGCTACAATCAAAGGTCATTTCCACAAAATATTCAGCAAAGACCTATCACAATGGATGTCGATCCAAGTACACGAATCCAAAAGAGACAACATTATAACGTAAATAATAATGTACAGAATACAAGAATGAATGCTACAGATAAACGACCATATGCCAGCGCACAACTAAGTAATCAACAACCAAAAAAAAAAAAACACAAATGATAAATAATAATAAAGAGGATCATTTTTTAAATCAAAACTAACTCTGCCATATATTTTCATACATGACAGGATTTATGGCCAAAATTTTAAAATACTAGTAGATACGGGAGCAACAAGTTGCTATATAAAATAAGGAATTTATGAGAATAAAAACGAATTAAATATATATAAAAGAGTAAAAACAAATAATGGATTTTCAAAAATACGTTATTATCATTTTATTACTCTATTTGGTAAAAGACAAATTTTTTACGAAATCGAAAATTTGGAAGCAGACTTTTTAATTGAATACACATTTTTTAAAGAAATTAATGCAGTGATCAACTTGAAAGAGAAAAAGTTGATAATAAATAATGAAAAGGAAAAAGACATATTTAGCTTAGGGGGTGAGGTCTGCGCAACACAAGGGTACAGGAAATTTAAAAAATGAAAACATTAAGGGAGATATAATTACTTTGGGAGCAGAGACTCCTAAAGCGCCAGCTGAAGATTTATACCAGCATAATGAAGATATTAAAAATAAACAAGAAAAAACGTTAACTTCGGTTGCGCCGAAGCTATAATACCCTTCACAAATACAAAGGCCCCTTACAAGAACTTGATTCCGAACGTTCAATTTGTATGGCAGCTATATGATATAGTGATCTGATCTGACCAATTTCTGTGGAGAATAATTTGTTACCTTAAGCAATAACTCGTGCCTTATTTCATGAAGATACCTCGTCAAAAAAAAAAAATTTTCCCTGCAAGCACTTAACTCCGATCGTTCAGTTAATGTGGCAGCTATATGCTATAGTCATCCGATCTATACAATTTCTTCGGAGATTACATTAATGCTTTAAATAATAATACACGTCAAATTTCATGAAGATACCTCGTCAAATGAAAGAGTTTTCCATACAAACATTTGATTCCGATTGTTCAGTTTGTATGGCAGCTATATGCTATAGTGGTCCGATATCGGCCGTTCCGACAAATGAGCAGCTTCTTGGTAAGAAAAAGACTTGTTCAAAATTTCAGATCGATATCTCAAAAACTGAGGGACTAGTTCGCGTATATACAGACGGACGGACGGACGGACAGACGGACATGGCTAAATCAACTCAGCTCGTCACGGTGATCATTTATATATACACTTTATATGGTCTCCGCCGTTTCCTTCTGGGTGTTACAAACTTCGTGGCAAACTTAATATACCCTGTTCAGGGTATAAAAATATATTGTGAAATAAAAAAGTTTTACAACGCCAGCCGATGGTAATACCGGCAACAAAAATAAAAAGTTCAATTATAAAAAATATAATGTGGAACAAAACAGTTTTACAACGCCAGTCGAAGTACTTACCGACAATAAAGAATATTATCTAAACAAAATTACATTGGAGAAAGAATTATCTGAAGCACCAGCCGAAGAAAATACCGGTATAGGTAAAGAAAAAATTTAATATTTGAGGAGAATAAATAAAATAAATGAAATACATTCTTGAAAATTCGTGATTTTCCCGTTTTGAACGATTATAAAGGCAGAAATCACGACAATAATTGAAAATAACAATAAAAAATACCCATATCCCTTTCCCTAGATATGGAATCAAAGGCAGAATATATGAGTATGAATACTTAAAAGAAAATAATAGGGGAGAGAAATAAGCTAAAGCCTAGATACAAGAAACAAGTAATAAAAGAAGATTTAGGGAATAAAGTTACAATTAACTACAGAAAAGAATAGTACATAAAGATAATATTAAATCTTGAACATATATTTTCAGAAAATGATACCTTTAATATTTCTAATATTAATTGTTCAAATAATGACTGACATTGTGGACTATACAAGAGTGGATTATGTCTTATTAAAGGACGAAGACGTAGCTTTATATAATGACTATGGCGAAATTTTTCACATTACTAATTTAACTCATTTTAGAGAACTTATAAACACAGACAAAAGTTATATTAATAAACAAGTAAGGAAGGGCTAAGTTCGGATGTAACCGAACATTTTATACTCTCGCAAAGTCAAATGGTATACTCGTTTGAGATTTCTTTGTGGATTGACCGATATTTTCGGTAGAAGGTCACTTATAGGCAATGGGGTCCACATATTTAGTACTTAGGGGCTTGAACAGTTTTGGTTCGATTTAGACAATTTTTGGCCGCAAGGTGGCATACTTTAATTGCATTATTCACGCAAAGTTTTACCCCGATATAATCATTGTTACCTGATTTGCATAGTGGAAAGTGAAAGAATCAGATGGAATTGAAAATGGTGTTACATGGGAAGTAAGCGTGGTTGTAGTCCGATTTCGCCCATTTTCGCACTATGACATAGAAACATGAAAAGAACGTTATGCACCGAATTTGGTTGCAATCAGTTGAGCAGATCTCAAGATATGGGTTTTCACCTAAAAGTGGGCTGTGCCAGGCCCACTGACTAATTTTGAACGCGGTTCCTATAAAGCCAATTTATACCATCTCAGAGATAAAATTTAATGTCTCTGGCGTGTTTAGTGCTTGATTTATCGCGCTTTTAGTAGTTTTTAACAGTACCGTTATATGGGGAGTGGGTGGAGTTGCCACCCGATTTCAACTATTTTCACACCGTCAATAGAAGTGCTAAAAACATTTGATTCTAGTGAATTTTGTTATTATAGCATTAGCGGATTAGGAGATATGCACATTAAACCTATTAGAGGCGGGACCACGCCCACTTTAAAAAAAAAAGTTTTAACTGCAGATGCCCCTCCCTAATGTGATCCTGTGTACCAAATAACAGTCTTGTATCTTATTGCGGAGCTTAGTTATGGCAAGTTATTTGTTTTTGATTAATGGCGTTTTGTGGGCGTGGCAGTGGTCCGATTACGCCCATCTGCAATACCAACCGTCTCACGGTACCAAGAAACATGTCTACCAAGTTTCATAAAGATATCTCAATTTTTACTCAAGTTAGAGCTTGCACGGACGGACGGACGGACGGACGGACAGACAGTCACCCGGATTTCAACTCGTCTCTTCATCCTGATCATTTATATATATATATTACTATATCTAACTCGATTAGTTTTAGGTGATACAAACAACCGTTAGGTGAACAAAACTATTATACTCTGTAGCAACAGGTTGCGAGAGTATAAAAATACAGATATGATAATTTACAAGTGTTAATGACAGAAACAATTAAAAATGTACACGAAAATTCACATGTTAAACATTTAATGAAAAGGAAATATCAATTTTTAATAACTGAACTACAAAATATGGTTCATATGATAGCTATGGCAAAAATAGGAATTTTAAACCCTGCAATTTTACATTTAGATGAGATAAAAAATATAATTCAAAATGAAAACGGACAATTGACTATAACTAATTTAATGGACATTTCTAACTTTAAGATATTACAAAATAAAGATGTAATTGTTATATATATAATATTAAGTATCTAAAAATTATAAAAGATTGCAAATGTTATGAAGTAAGAGTAATCACACAAGAAGACGGTAAATTAGTAATTGGCAAAGAAATTGCAAAATGCAAAAAAGGATATATTAATATAAAAACTTGTAAAAAAGAAATGATAAACACTTATTGTAAAATTAATAATTCAAATTCTTGCCTATCAGATATTTTGTCCAGAAAAAAAGATAAATGTAAAAAAATCAAAGAAATAGATGTAATTAAAGAAGGAGCAATATTAGTTTCTGGAAATACCACAGTTGATGGCTGCCATAAACGTAGTTTACCTTTTTACTTTTGAGAATTATACAAATATTAATAATATAATATATGAAATGTCGATTGCAAAATTCGGAAGTATTTAAAGAACAATCATAATAATAATTTTGAAATTATAGAATATATTGAAACAAAAAATAAAGAAATGAAACTTAAAAACATAAATATTTTAGCTGAACGAAGGAAAGTTTTTAAACATCATTAATTTTTATGGTACATAATTGTTAATAATGTACATAATTTATAGGATTGTAAAATTTAAAAAATCTTATAAAACTTTCAAAATAAATTAAAATTTAGAGTTATATCTTGGAATCGTATAACGCTATTTTTGATAAAATAAATAACCTATCAAAAAATGATATTGAATCGGGGACGATTCATCTTAGAGCACTTAGCAATTAACAGCCTCTTAATAAGCATCTTCGCTTATTTAGGTAACTGATATTCTTTATAGTTCAGCCGTTTTCAGGAACAACCAGTGGCAGATACAGAATTTGTTCCTGGAGGGAATAATTTCCTTCCAACATATTTTTAATATCGATATTACTTCGTATATTCTTCTGAATTTGACAGTAACGGACTCTGTGAATCGATCTATTAACTATAAAAATTTCAATCAATATTTTATTATTACCGAACTATCATTTATCGTGGATCCGTCACTGCGGACAACCGATGACCGAAGCTTATGTGTTTGTTTTTATGTCAAAGAGTTGAAGTGTCGTAGCATTGACGACTGTTTGCGAGACAATAAAGCGTCAGAACATTGTGTTGTTGGTAGAAAATCCGAGCTATGCCGAAAAATAACGAATTGCCGCCGATTGTCTCCAGTTCCCTTGCTGCTCTAACAGCTTTGCCTACAAATCATCGTAAGATCAATAAGCATTGAAGCAGATTTTTGTGAGGCACGGAAAAATATTTTAAAATTCTAAAAAATATTTCAAAATTCTAAAATATTTTAAATCGACAAAAGCTTTGTTGCCACTTATGTCACTTTTTTCGATGTTTTGCGGGTTTGTGGGGTTGTCACTTTTCCCTTCTCGAAAGAACATCAGAAATTTGTTAAATTTATGATTTTTAGCTTTTCCCATTGTAGGAAAAAGACGAAGATGTGAGGGTATCAGTTTTGATGAAAGAAGCGCGGTCGACTGTTGAGAATACGGCTGTGTTCATGAATGAAAATGTTGTTGTTGTGTTATTTACTATAAATTTGGGCTTCGGCTATTTGGCTGACATATTGACTTGTGACGATTGTTGTTTTTGTAGAACAATGTTTGTAGTTTTTGCGGGTGACATATTTACATGTGTACGGATATTCATATGTAAGTTGGTTTGTGTATGCATATATGCATATTTGTTCGGCAATGTTATATATACATACATGGATAAGGAGCCATCCATAAATTACGTCACACGAATTTCAGGCCTTTTTAACCCCTTCCCCCGTCCTTGTCAGTTGTTACATTTTGAAAAACCCTTCCCCCCTGACGTGACGTCACACATTTTCCAATTTTCTTAAAAAATAATAAAAAAATCAGTTATTTCCATTTATTCTTATATTTATTGAATAATATTTAATAAATTCAAAGATAGAGACAACAAATGACTAGTTAGAAAACAATAGACACTTAATTATACTAATCAAAAATATGAAACTTAATCATCTTGTGTCACCATGAACCTTCTCTATGATATACGTTCTCTGGTCTTGCAAACAACCTAAGCACAGGAAGATAGATAAATGAGCAAGCACTTGCCAACAACCTACCCAAATCTTTACTATTGAGAATTCTCGTAAAATTTAGTGCTTTACTTGCATTACAACACCGTTCTAAAAGTTGAATGTCATGAGACATAATTTCATGGCGACTGTATTAAAAAATAAAGTTCGCGTTTGTAAATGTCATATTCGAATGAGGGGGGAGGGTCCTTCAAGGTGTGACGTAATTTATGGATAGCCCCTAAGTGATAAAATTGAATCCAATTTCTGAATGCGTACATTCAAATGCGCATGTTCAGATATATGTTTATATGACTGTATAAGATTAATATGATAAAATATGTATGTATATGTTTTAATAAATTTAATCACTATTATAATTAATCACAATTATAATACAATATATAATATTTATTATGAATGCATATTATGTAAAAACTAAATAAAATTCTTAAATGCCCAAATTGACTATAAATATTATTTTGAAAATTACATAATTTAATTAGAGTCTTATCAGTTTTTCATGCATGCATAAAAATTCGCATAATGAAATGCATATAAACGTATAAATATATAAACCAAAAGGCTAACATTCGGCTGTAATATCAAACTTCTGAGCATAATTTACATTCAATGCTCAGCTCTGTTCACGCGCCACTGTTAAAATTTCTCCTTCCGAGCTAGTTGAGGTGAAAACCACTCCTCGAATCTAGTTAGGTTTGGACAATTCACACGCTGGTATGCAATTGAACCTTCTCTATAATATACGTTCTTTGTCTTTAGTAAAATAACATAAAAGTAGAGCTAACGTTGTTTTTTCAGCTAGGTAGGTAGATAGGTGTATCAGAGAACTTAGATGAATGAGAAGGTGTATGTTCGATAGCGAACATTTGTAAAATTTTATTGGGGAGCTCACCTCACACGCAGTAGAAACAAAAAACATTTCTCGCTTTTATAACAGCGGTGAATCTGTACACGTGTAGCTCTCTTTCAGTAGCTCTAGTTCATTTACGTTCTCTGGGTGTATTACGATATATTGAAAAAGTTGATTTTGAAACTTTTGCAGTTATGACTCTTTTGTAGTTACGGTACTTATATAATTACTTTAAACAGATATATAGTGCATACATATGGGTATTTTCCAAAAATGTAGTGTGAAAGTGTAGCATCTTGGGCATATTTTCGAAATATTTGTTGTGTATAGCGTGTAGACAGTGGTTTCCCTTTTATGCAGATTTTAATGGTCTTTTATATAAATTTAATATGTATTCAATTATACATGGATGTATGCAAATGTTTAATATTATTTTTTACGAAATTTTTATGAATTTGTTAGTATTCGTATTCTTAGATATTTACAATTGTATGTAAGTACATTGCAAAATGTACCGTATGCATTTTATAATTACTGAATATGGTTGTTTGTATGTATGTAGGATTGAGATCGTAACCCTGTGTACTTATTCAATGATTTCCCGAGCTTTGAAATTGCTGCATCGCCGCCGCCAGTGCGCTCGATGAGGGTGTCATTACTTGTGGTGAAATCACAGCAGTGGACAAACTTGTCGCTGCTAACATTGTTGCTGTCGACGATGTAGTGGGTTGTGCTTTTGGTGTTGGCTTTATATCTTCGATTTGTATTAGCTGCTCAATAGGTATGAGAGATAGCTCGCCGCCTGGTTGCGGTATGGGTGGCAATTTAGCCAAAGCCTGTGGTAAAAATAAGTTCGTTTACATGCGTGCGAAGAATACTAAATAAATTGAATTTCTTACGACAAATATATTACCTTGGCATGTTCAATGGCAATTGTTGCCGCCTTTTCGGCTTCACGCTGTCGCCGCTCTTTTAGTTTCAGCGAGAATATACCAACTGATCGTGCACTTTTTACAAGCTTTTGCTTTAAGCGAGATTTTTTCGCTGCAATCTCCGCTGCTATATGAGATATTAAACAATTTTGAATAAATTAGTATTATTAAAACTATTTATTGTTCCATTTAAATCCAAGACACAGTGGCGTAGCTACCTTGGGTGTCACCCGGGGCGGAAGTTGGTGGTGTCAACCCCAAGGAAAGTAAAAAGCAATAAATGTTATATGATAAAGGACATGGATCATTTATTATTTATAATATTGAAGAAATAACAAAACACAATAATTACTAAGACCGAAAAGGAATTGTTATACAATTAAAAATTCTTCTTTCTAGATTTGGCAGCTGCAAACTCAGCAATAACTTCATCGAAATTTATATATTGTATTGCCTCGTGTTCGATGGCTAATATACCAAGATTGATAAGCCGCGATTGGGTCATTGTTGTCCGCAAATAGTTGTTTATTAATTTTAATTTACTGAAACTCCCCTTACATGAAGCTACGGACACGCAAACCGTCATGAACATTTTCAGTGCAATCTAATATTTAGAAGAGATTCTGTAAATTCCCATTTTACAATAAACTTATAAAAATCTTGAGGCACCCAATCAGTAACCATATACATAGAGCTGAGCTAGTGCTTGTGAAGGGATCCCCGAAAAAAATTTTGTGCAAGCGATTTATTTTTGAGAGATCAGGTGGGTGTCACCCCAAAAAAGGTGCCGCCCCCCTTTGCTACGCCACTGCCAAGACATAATAATATTATATAACTATTCATATGGCGATTCCTTTAAAAAAAATATTACTCAAAAGAAAAACTAATTATTTCTTCAGAAAGTATAATAATATCTGATAAATAGGTAAAATTAGCATAAAGACTGAGTCCGATCGTACCAAGCATTATATACTTTCTGAAAATTTCGACTCGTGGTGGGTTGTGTTCTGAAGATAACGAAAGGCGGAGTATACTGTGATGCAATTTTTTGAGGTTAACTAACAACGACTCGAGAAGAGAAACGTAATGTTCTTCAACAAACAAGACATATTTCTTTCTAATCCAGCACTCGAATGAGATTCTAATTCTAATTTGTAAATGTTCCCTACTTCTCGAAAAAATAAATTCATTCTTTAATACATACATACATTACATTAAATATAAAGGTTGTCAAATATCCCTTCCGCTTTTTTGCTCTTCATTCAATGCTTTATAAAAAGTGTTACAGTGATCGGATTTAGTTAAAATATGCGCCGTTTTGTTCGATGATCTGTTTCCATCTAGACGGCAACTTCATAATACCTTCCTCGTAGAAGCCCCCCTCCTTATTTGCGAAGAATTCGGACAGCCACTTTTCACAAGCCTCTTTTGAGTTCAACTTCACACCACCAAGGGCATTCGCCATGGACAGGAACAGGTGGTAATCACTTGGCGCTACGTCCGGGCTATATGGTGGATGCGATTAAACCTCCCATCCGAGCTCCCGTAGCTTCTGATGAGTCATCAACGAAGTGTGTGGTCTGGCGTTGTCCTGGTGGAACACTACACCCTTCCTGTTGGCCAATTCTGGACGCTTCTGGTCGATCGCCTGCTTCAAGCGGTCCAGTTGTTCGCAGTAGATGGTAGAATTAAGCGTCTGGCCATATGGGAGCAGCTCATAGTGGATGATTCCCTTCCAATCCCACCAAACACACAGCAAAACCTTCCTGGCCGTCAATCCCGGCTTGGCCACTGTTTGGGACGATTCACCGGCCTTCGACCACGACCGTTTTCGCTTGATATTGTCGTATGTGATCCATTTTTCGTCGCCAGTCACCATCCGCTTCAAGAATGGGACGAGTTCGTTCCGTTTCAGCAGCATATCGCAGGCGTTGATTCGGTCCAGAAGGTTTTTTTGCGTCAAATTATGCGGCACCCACACATCAAACTTTTTTTTGTATCCAGCCTTCTGCAGATGGTTCAAAATGGTTTGGTGACTAACTCCCATCTCCTGGGCGTTGTCACGAGATGCCATATGCCGGTCTAACTCGATGTATTCCATGATTTGATCGGTATTTGTCGTCACAGGTCTTCCGCCGGCTGGCTTATCCATGGTGTCGTTTTCACCGGCTCTGAATCGTCGAAACCATTCCTCCGCGGTTCGAAGTGATAGAGTACCATCCCCCAAAACACCATTAATCTCACGGAACGTTTCTCTAGCGGATTTGCCTTTAACGAAGGAAAACTTTAAAATAGCGCGAATTTCGGCGTTAGTGAACTCCATGTTTACACGTCTATAACTGTTGAACGCAATATCCAAACTAATCATGCATAGCGATGTTTGGTAGGTTATGTCAAGACCTTTCAAATTATGTATTGTGTTGCCAGATACGAGCTCTGTAGCGCTTTGTACATAGCCGCGAAATTCAAAAGACAAAAAAGCGGAGATATTTGACAACCTTATATTACATATTTACATGTACTTTGTATAATCGAGCTCAAGTGTAGTGATTTATTTTTGCATTGGATTGGAAAGAGGTTTGGTTTGTCAACTGGAAAGCATTAGAGAATAGTTTGAGAATTACACTACGTATCTAAATAAAAAAATTGTAAGACTTGAGACTGTGCATGCTAGGTACTCTCTCAAGTGGCCATTACAGCTTCAGATAAGATTATATTGGTATCGAAGTTGCTTGGAATATGCTTGGCATTTCTCCCAATAATATCAAGTATACTCATCACCCAAGGTGTACTCGAAATCTTTCCATCTAGTTTATTTAAGGCTCTGCAGTGTCCTTAACTACGTGAAATCTATCTAGAACCTTGATCCAGCAAAACGAATGTTGCGCTGAAATATATATGTATATCTATGACCACTAGTCGAACCACTCGAGAATGAATTCAATGTAACTTTGCAAAATTATATTGAGTACATGCACATAAGTAGAAAGTCTGCTTTTGCATTTGCCTATTGCACATAATACAAGCTTGAAGCTTTACTCCTCTGTCCCTCTTTGGCCACCGATAGTACCAACTTGTAGCATTCTCCTTATGAACTTACCTTTAGCTTCCTCGTCTGTGCTGCCGCTTTGCGTTGTGCTACCTGTGTTCCCTTTCACTGCGACTATCTCTGCTGTTGTTACATTTTTGACATTGTCAGTAAGTTTTTTAAGTTGCATCGATGAGGTCGATGTAGTAGAAATGCCACCCACACTAGGCCGGGCCCCTTCAACTGTCCGCCCAAAAATGCCAATGGCTGTACCCATGCCGCCAGCACTGCCCGAACTGCCACCACCAGCCGATGAAGATGATGAGGAGACAGCTAATTGCTGTTGAGTAGGCAATTTTATGGCTACATTACTCCAAGATGGTGCTGGCTTTAAGATATCCGTTGTGTCTGTACTACTTTGTAACTCCTTTTGTGAATTTAATAAAAGCAAACGCAATTTTTGTTTGTGCAGCAATGATGTTTGAAAATTTTAGATAGTTCGTTTGTGGCAAGCATTTCGCATTTGTTTGTGTTTTATACAAAAGTTTACAGGTGTCCCAAGATATTTAAGTGCGTTCAAATAGGTCAGAATTGATAAAAAAATACATAAGTTGATTAGTATTGTGAAGGTTCAGTGTTTGGTTTGTGTGTATTTGACTATATACATACATACATACATAAAAATTTTTAAATTTACACAAAATTTTGATTTTAAACAATTAATATAATACTTTTGGAAAATAAAATAATTTTTTTTTTTGTAAAAAGCCTATATTTTCTTATGCCTTTTGACTGAACACATTTAAACGCAATAATACAATAATAACATTGCGAAACAATTTCCATACACAATTAAGGGGAACAAATAGCTTTGTCGATTTTATGGCGAGCACCAATATTTAATAATAAAAGCTTCCCAAAGCTATTTACTCTACCATTATATAAGCTCTCTAATATCAATTAGAATTTGTCAATTTAAGCACTTTACAAACATTCAACAAAAATGCAAAATTGATATTTGTTAGGAAAACTTTGTCGAAACAAGTTTTAATGTAATAAAAAAAAAAAAAAAGAACATGTCTACTTATTAGGTATTAACTTAATTTGGATGAAGTTTTGCGAGTACACTCGTAATTTTAATTCTAGGCAATGTCAAAATTCCTTTCTATAGGTTTTTCGATATTATAACTTATGTTAAATATAATATTGTAATAATCTTAAAGAAAAGGATGTTTTACGTATTAACTACTCTTTAACTGCTTAACTTTATCATAATTATCATTTATAAAGCACGTTATCTACAGGCAGTATGGTAAACTGTTACGTTAACTTTGCAACCAAATTTTTTAAAATCAAAATCAGGCCTTAGGGGTCTGAATTTTTAAATCATAAAAAGGTATGTTATACAAAGCTTTTAATAAATTAAAAGCAATAACGACTGTACTATCTTAACTTAATTTCACCTAGTTGTATAAATAGCATGTGTATATACAGTAGCTGGAGAAAGTAATCAACGACTGCGTTAAAGTCGGCTTTAGTAAATCTACTATATGAAAGCTTTTAATGAATTTTGGAAAAAACCGGTACTCTTAATCGAAATCACAGCACGAGGAGACAGAAGAACAACCAGCTCCTGAATATCCTAAAATGTCTAAGCATGACAAATCGATTTACAACTGAAAAATACTTCTTAGGAGATTGAAATTATTTGATGTGGGCAATAAAAGTAATTGGAAAATACACAATTCTTCGAGGATTAGAGAAACGATTTATTTTCTTCTGATATGTCCTATAATATTTGCTTGAGCCGGTGGCTTTAAATTAAAAAAAAAATCCTTCGAAACAGAAAATTAAGAATTGATTAGGTACTATAATCATTTGATTAAATGGTTTAAAAAAATTTGTGGAATAATGTTTTTTTCTTATTGAATATGTTTAGTAAAATCTATTATTTTGGATTAAATACAGTTTTTGTACATTAATAACTGTAGATCAGTCCAATATGTTGTTATTTTTGCAAATGTATCAAATGATTTTTCTTGAATTATTCATTCATTTTATTCCATTACGATCTGCTGTTGCGATTTTATGATTAGAATGAGTGTTAACAATAGTATACAAGTATATACAAAAAATCGATAAACTATAAATTTTAAACATACAAATTTCTTCTATTATTCTAGTTTTCGTTCACATGTTTTACTTATATTTGCAATGTAAATACCATTATATGGAATAAAGGTAAATCAAGAATCTAATTACTTAAATGAGAAACTCAAAGGTGTTAGCTTTTTTGATAACAGTTTTTAATGCGAAGCTTTAGACATACATTCAAAGCAGACAACATTCAAATCTAGGTCTTCTTCTGGTATATATATGTATATGTATATATCCATATGTATATTTACCAGAAGAAGACCTATATAAATATGTGTATATAAATATATATCATTAGCATAAAAAGAACAACTTATGCTCGTATAATAAATTTAAATGCGCTCACTACAACATCGACATTAAACACACAAAGAATTTATATAAGTTAAAACTTCTTTCCATCCTTAAAAAAAACATATACGAACATTCATATGTATATTTATTTAAATAGTGTATGTGAACGTTCCACAATCTTTTTTTCAATACACCATTGTACCTTGGCAATACAATCTATACTCCTATGCAAGTTTATATTATCGCTGACTTTCAAGCGGGACATCCACTCGGGTGCATGTGCCTTAAGCATAAGCTTATCCTTTATTAAGAAGTTAATTTTTATATCGCACATGTATTTGATAGTTGTGATAGTGGAGAAAGAAATATATTGGATTTTCAAAAACATTTGGTATTTACTTTATAAAAACAATGATAAATTAAGCGAAAGCCGAAAAGCGATTGTACACTAATGTTAAAAAGAAAATATAAGATAGCCTATGTAAAGTAGGTTAAAATGCTGATATTTCGTAATATGATCTGACTTTTTTATATAAATATATATTATTCAAATATACTTGTGTACATAAACAGGTATAGTTAAATGTGAATAGCTTTTATTTGTCTCAGGGAAAAGGTAATGTGTGCTTGAGCAACGATACATCCCAGCAAACGGCTAGCTTTGATATAAATTCAAGGATGCTTTGACATCAAAACACTTGCTTAAACGCCATGCGTTAGAAAATGTTTTGAATTACGTTTGAGCATTTAGAGCTGAATTTAGTCTACAAGGTACAATTCAAAAGTTCCAGGATTTTTTAAACAACGCGGCTTCTAGTGGCGCCATCTGTCTGAAATTGTTATCCCTCAATTGTGTATTCTTCAGTGTTGTCGTATAAAATTTATACAACAGCTGACTTGTATAACAGCTGAGATATCGCGCTACATGTGACATTACATTTGTAGTGTCGGTCGGAAAATGAGCATCGAACAAAGAGCCAACATTAAGTTTTGTTTTAAACTTGGTAAAACTTTTACCATAACTCATCAAATGATGAAACAAGTTTATGGCGATGATTGTCTATTCCGTAGCCGTATTCAGGAGTGGCTTAAACGTTTTCAAAGTGGTCGTGAGGACCCAAAAAATCGCGCCCTGAGAAGTCAAAAGTGAAGACAATGCGGATTTGTTTTTATGATTCCAAGGGTATTGTCCACAAAGAATTTGTTCCACCCGGCCAAAACGTTAATGCGGTATTCTACCTTGGAGTTTTGAAGCGTTTGGTAGCACGAAGATGGAAGTTGGCGTTTGTTGCACGATAATGCGCGGTCTCATCGATCGACGCATGTGGCCGATTATTTGACCAAAAATCAAATTTTAACAATCAACCACTCCCCGTATTCACCTGATATGGCACCGTGCGACTTCTACTCTTTCGGAAAACTACATTTGGCCATGAAAGGAAACCGCTATGCTGACGTTGATGCCATCCAAAAGGCGACGACCGCCATCCTCAACGCTATACCGACAAATGACCTAAAAAAGTCATTCTATAACTTTCTTGAACGCGCAAAACGTTGTATTCAGGCGGAAGGAGACTATTTTGAAGGCGACCAATAAATTAAAAAAAAATAATAATAATATTCGTTTTTTAATAAAAGTCCTGAAACTTTTGAATTGCAACTTGAATAAAGGCAAATCTTACATGAAAACCCTTATCATAAAACAAATTGACCAAAAACCAAATAAAAATGATCTTAATCACTTATACTAAATAATAAAAAGGAAAGAATAGTCATAACCTAAATGAAACTTTGAAATATAAATTTGTGAATAGAGAGACAAAAAAGTTTTCCATTTTACAAATATGTATGTATTTATTATGAACATACATACATATGATACATGCTAGCTGTCTTCGATTCAGTTCAATACTTGCTAGCATTGAAGATAGCGGTTATACCTTTTAAATGTAGTATGCGCATAATCTCTGGTATCAATTCAAAGTGATACAATTTTTATTGCTTTTCCATGTTTTTTTTTGACAACACCCCGCAAAGATAATGAACAGACAAATGGCGAAAATTTCGTTCTGTCATGATGTAGGGTGGCAGCCTAAGGAGACGGAAGGAGTGTTTGTATATAGTATAGTGGACAAACATCTGTATTGTTCTTTCTCAGATCCAAAAATAAGAAAAAAGCGAGGTTTTGTCTCAAACAAACTTAAAATTGAACAAGAAAAACGTTAAATTCGGCTTCACCGATGTTACAATAGCCTTCACAAGTGTATATCTTTTAGCATAAAAGGTATAGAATATCTTCATCTTGATTTTGATTGGTTAGTTTGAATGACAGCTGTGCGGAGATTAAAGCGTTGCCTTGCACAATTATCCATGCCAAATTTCGTGAAGATAAATTGTCAAATAAAAAAGATCGGTCAGTTTGTATGGCCTCTACGAGGTGTGTTCAAAGTAAAAGGTGAATTTTGAATTTTTTTGAAAAATACTTATTTATTCATCAATATCTATTTTTTCCCCTACCTTGGATATAACATTTGTGCCAATTCTTTTTCCAATTTTAGAAGCACTTCTGAAATGAGCTTTTTGTTATGGCCATCAGCTCTTTGTTCGATTCTGAGGCAAATACACGTATTCCTTTCATTGGTTTCTTCAGTTTTGGGTATAGGAAAAAGTCGCAGGGAGACAAATCTGGTGAATACGGTGGTTGAGGCATGATTACAGTTTTGATTCAGATTACAAAAAATCACAAATATGCATAGATGTGTGAGCTGGTGCATTATCGTGATGCAGAATCCACCATTTGTTTTTCCACAATTTTGTTTGAGCCGTATTGCTTCACGCAAACGTTGTATAACTTCATTGTGGTATTCCTTATTAACTGTACGACCTTTTGGCAGGAACTCATGATGCACCACACCATTGTAATCAAAGACAACAGTGATTAAAACCTTCACATTTGATTGAACTTGCCGTACTTTTTCGGTATTGGTTCATCTGGTAGCTTCCATTAGGATTATTGGGCCTTGGTTTCATCGTCATGTTGTCAAAAACAAACTACAAGTCCTAATCGAAATTGGCTCCTAATGCAAGCACTTAATAAACATATGTGTCCGATTATAACAAAAACAAAATATCGATAATCGAATGTACACAGCCAGAAAAGTCAGAGTTCACCTATTCCTTTGAACACACCTTGTATATGCTATAAAAATCCGAACTGATCAATTTGTTTGTAGCGCTGGCTAGTATAATAGTTTATGCTGCATTTCGTGAATATATCTTATCAAATACATAGAAAAGTTTTCCATACAAGGACTTAGTTTTGATCGGTCAATTTGTATTGTAGCTATGTATATGTTTTAGTGGTTTTCGACGAATGAGCAGCTTTTTGGAGAGAAAAGGACGTGTGCGAAATATCAGACGGATATCTCAAAAACTCAGGGACTAATTTGTGGCTAACTTAAATCCTGTTCTAAAAGGGTATTATTCAACATGCCGCTCCTAAAATCTTTAATTTTCTTATTTTCTGCCTAAGTGTCATTCTAAATTTTTTTTTTTAAGCTTTTGTGAACCAATGACTGACTGACTTTTTATAATATATTTCTGAATTTGGGTTTTACTTAGGTATGATTGTGGTAGTTGCAAAACGGTTACGGCTCTTACGACCTTTACAAAGGGGTGTGGGCTAACTATTCAAAATATGTATGCAGACAAATCAAGAATCAAAAACTTTTAACTGTGTACTCGTATTTCAGTAGGTAGGTACATATATACAGGTAAAAAATATAATTGTGATATCTTACACTCATATTTATATGTGTGGCACTTTCTGCCGAGATTTTGCGCTGTTTATAAGGTGGTATCTCCGGTATTTTTGTGGGTTGATGCTGTATCATGGGTGGAGGTGTCGAAATAAGCGGATGTTTGGAGTGCTGCGGACTACTGCTCGCACTGCTACCAGTTTGATCAGCTGAGTCACTTGATTTTTTCCGGAAAGGCGGTATTTCTGATATTTGTATAGGCTGACGGATAGTATTTAATGCCAGAGTGCTTGCACTGCTTAGAGAAGCTCTAAATAAATGGTAAAATTAAACAATCGGAATACAGGAGCGGAAGCAAATGGGATGCGGAAAATTGGCGGTATAAACAATTGATGACGAAAGGTGTGTGCAAGGATATGGACATAATATAGAAATATTTTAAATAAAATATGCAAAATAGTGAATGAAAGCAGAAAATAAGAAAGAGAGAAAATTGACCATTAATTAAAGTTAAAAAAAATAATGGTAATACATATATATATGCCCTTATATGTATACTAACATTAGAGCGGTTCAGCTTTATTTTTTTTAGAATTATTACTAAATTCGTGATTTTTATGCTCTGCCACATAAGCATTTTCTATTATAATATATGCTAATATAACAAAAACATTTAACTTTTTAATAACTTTTTTTTCCGAATTCCAGAATTATATCCACTTAACGAAGTTGAAGCGTAGTTTGAAGCAGATTTATTATAACTCATACAACACAACAATATTTTTGATGTTAATGAACCGCTCTAATGCACATATGTTATGCTTATTACGTTAATGTTTAATTCACAAATGTAGTGTAAGTATAAGTATAATCAAACGGAAGTAAGTGCGATATTCATATCATATGAAAGTGTAGATTTGGTTTTATCATGCTAAATATTGTTTGTGTTTGTTTTTTTAATTGTCAATCTAGGTTACGTTAGTTATTAAGGTCATATAATATTATAAAAAATATAAAAATTCATTCACACTAATAATTCATTTTACTTATTACAACAATTAATAATAGAATCGCATAAAGATGTATATTACATACGGTTAAAAATTGTTGCTTCACAACATATGCAGTAGTATTTATATTTTGTTATATAATACTCGTATGTAATATCCCAGAAAAAAAATTTTGTGAAATTGAATTTAAACTTATATTAGTAAAAATTAAGACGAAATTAAGTTAAGTTACTTTACTAACTTTTAAAAAGCCGGCGCATAATTTCAAAGCCTAAACTGGTTTAGGTAATTGCAAATAAATTTAAAAAAGCGTAGGTAAAAAAAAATTAAATAAATTATTTTCTCCTTACACATAAAATTTCGATAAATCTCAACAGTATTGGAAAGCAAGTATGACATAAAAGTTTTTTTCGGTTTCATATATATTATATATTGTGTAAATGATTTAATTGCGCATTCATTTTTTTATTATTCTGATAAATTAATAATTAAATTAAAAATTATACAGTTTATTATCAACTGCACACTCCTCCTCTAACATATTTACATACAAAGGGCTATGTATAAATAAATATATCACGGCTATGAATATTCATATTTTATTCATACGCTTACATTCTCTCATTACATACAGGACACAAAAATATAAATTACCCTGAAAAAGAGTGCAATCTTTGATTAGCTTGAATTGAGCTTAAATTACGAACTGAATATCCATGAAATGGGGGTATTTCCGCTTTTTTCATTTTCAGCATACAACTTTTACATGCGCTGTATGAAGTCAACAATTATATGATATTAAATATAACAATTTAAAAGTTATATTAAGAATATATTAATATACAGAAATAATTTATTTATTATTATATTTAATAATTAGGATTTGCAATTGAATATATAAACTGGATTCATAAGATATATACATAAAAAAAATTTGTTTATATATGTAATAAAATATAATGTGGTAAATGTGTCCAAAATAGTTTTAAATTTATTTGAAACAATATCGTCAGTATTTATTTTATGCACTATTTAGAAATCAATAATATATCATTATTTTTTGAAATGCTTAAAAGTAGTGGCAGCAAGAAGTTTTATATTTGAGTTGAAACTTGATAGAAAGTGTAACCGCACCGGAACATTTTATACTCTCGCAAAGTCTTGGAGACATGGGCGGATGTCCGCAAAATTTTACATATGAATTTAACACTCGTTATTCGACGAAATTGTGAGTTGATTACAATCAACCAGAGAGATAATAATATTAGTTATAATCCGCTATAACCAATATAATTAGGGGTTCATATAGACCAGTTAGAGATTCTTAAACGAATATTTGGGCTAGATCAAGCACTGCATCATTGTGGGCAAGAAAACTTGTCTACCTAATTATATTAAAATATCCACAAATTCGTAATAACTGATATATTTGACACATGTAAAGTCAATCGCAAGGCCGAAAATAACCATATTGCCTATATTCATTGAACTGAACTGAATTAAAACAAGTTTAACGTAATGCGTTCCCTAATTTTGATAAGTTACATTACATAGTGGTCGATATATATGGTACGAAGTACCGAACCCATTTTATTCATTTTTAAAAACAGCCACTTTATTAAGGTAAAATCTTAATTTTTATGAGGTGTCTTACAAATTTACTAAAGTATTTATGTTTGATTTGATGCTGAAATACAACGATCCATTGATCTATTTATATACGAATTTATATCCTTCTTTACCGTACCATTTCTATAGTAAAGTTTAGTGTTCTACTTTCCAAAAATATTGCAACCACGGTTTGTACGACCGATTAGAGACCGGACCGTGCTGACGTTTTAAACACAACAAAAAATCGCATCTATCGAGATATTTTGCAGTTTAATAGGTCAATCATAGCAGTTTAAGTGTATTTCAATAAAATCTTTTTTGGTCCTAAAACACATAATTCGTAATTTCCATCGTTTTATACATTCATACCCCTATACCTATCTCATTGGTTTTAAGTGTTGCGAGAGTTTAAAATTTTTAGAACAACAGAAAGTTATACATGGAAAGTAATAAAAGTTGTAAAACGTTTTAATGAAAATAATTTGAACGAATTTACTTTGCAGTAGAAGGTTATAAAAATTTTATTATCAAAAAGTTATTTAAAAAGTGTCGGGTGTGTTTATATTAATGACTTAAGAAGAAATTTAAAACGTAAAATATAAAGCAAAAGCTTTAAAAACTTAAGAAATATATTTGTTAAATAGACTAACCTGCCGTGTCCGTGGCCAGTCTCCTGTAATAAGCTCGTCACAGATGATCCACTGTTTGGTGGTGTTGATTCATGTAAAGGTCTTATCAGTATAGTACTGGTCTACAATATTAGAAGTAGTAGAAAATGTGCGATTGCATTAAAGAGTTTTTGTACTTGTGAAGGTGGTGAGTCTGGCGAAGAATCACGATTCTCAAATATATTCACATTTGCTTCAACATTGCGTTGTAGGCCGAAATTGACTATTTCATCCATTTGCGTATAGTTTGAGCCTTGCCGCAACTGCTCTTGGTATAAAATATCCTCAGGGACTTGACTCTCAATTGATTGATCATTAGTGGTTGTGCCTTCTAAAATTAAAGCGTCCTGGTCTGGCTGTGTGGAAGTAGTCGATGGAGGTGTCGGTGGTGTGGGTCGCGGTGAAGTTCCCTTGCATTGCATCTCTCTGCGGCAATGTTCGGCGCGTGCGATTTCCGCTGCCAACCACGACGGCAATTCAGGCAGCAACCATGTAAGCGCAGAACGCAACCCTAACATAATATGCTAAATTAATGACAATAAGTAAAATAATAATTAAAATAAATAATGTGCTATAGAGAATAAAAAAGCTGGGTTTCGTAATACCTCCAAGGTAACAATCAAAATTATTGTTTGAGCAGTTGTTAGACCGGGCCATAGACGTGAAACTTGCCCGGATAAGCCAATCAACGCACAGTTGACAATGACTGCAGCCAGCGACAAAATACTAAACGCATTTTGCCAGGTTCCAATATTAGCCACACGCTGACCGAACGGTCTTTGGTGAACATGAGCCAACTTGAAGGCATCTGAACGTATCTCCATCAAGTTGTTGACGAGCGCACATAAACCGGCCAGTGGAAAAGCAGCAGAGAAAAGTACTACATAACCCATCTGAACCAGCATCTCTAAATGATCGGAAAATGTCCCGTCGTACTGTAATTGTCAATAGTGCATCATACTGGTTTTTCAAATACCCAGGTTCCCCAATTATTTACCTTGTAAAGTGTACTTTCGATCTCTGCTTGCCCGATATTTCGCTTACATGATGAAGTTGTAGTTCTTACCAATGGGCTACTGTCGTCATATCTCGTAGGTGTTTGGTGTGGTGTTTCCACTTTCAGTTTTACAGTAGTAATGGATGCTGTCGATGTGGTCGTTGAAACACCGGAATCCATTATAGTTCGGGGGATATCCTGTGTAGGGCTGAGTGCACCCCACATATTAAAGCTCAATTTAGCTAGTTTCCATTGTTCAATAAAGTAAGGTATTGCTGACTCACGAAGGTTCCCAATTATTTGTCGTGAAATTAACAACCCGGCCAATTGCTGGATATAATGATAGAGTGAATAATAATGGTTTTTATTGGATAGGTGCCATACACCTCGGATGCTAACGGAAACATAAAAGCAATTCCTCGTCGAACTTGATTATTAACAAAACTTTAGAAATATTATATAAGTATTCTGCTGGTGGTACATTTTAAGTTTCTATGCTATGTTCAAAGTCCTTGTATGTTAAGGGAGCCTCCTGTTTTGAACTAAAATGTTTAGAAGCACAAAAACCGAGTCTTGGGTATGTGACATATCTCAATTTCTTACTTCTTACTTAACTTAGTGCTTAAGCATTAAATACGATGTAGTATTTAAAACCAGATCGATCACTTAACTTAGTGCTTAAGCATTAAATACGCTGTAGTATTTAAAACCAGATCGATAATTGCGTTTCACGCCCTAAGTTCTTTATTTCTATTTATAATGAAATTATATGTATTTCATAAAGATCACTCTTACTTACCTCTTTTAGTTTATCCTCATCTCGAAGATAAAAAGCAATGTAGAATAAAGACAAAAATGAGTTGACGAACTGGAAAAGAGCTACTTTTGCTATAAGATGGTTTTCGTATTTCGATTGAAGACGATAGTTTTCTAAAACAATAACAATTACATTGAATATAATGTAGAGAATGACTTGAACAAACCGTGATCATTTAGCCAGACAGCCAATTTATAATAAGCTTCATCCAGTAAGGTTATTGCCCCAGCCAATAAAACCTTTGGTATTACACTAAAACAGCATAAAATGCTTTCTTCAGGCAATTTAGAGTCCCACCAATCCTATAAAAATATATGTAATGAACAAATGTATCATTTATAAATATTCTTATCTTGAAGAAGAAGTAGAAACATGTATACACTTCTTATTCGCAGAATTACTTTTGATATCAGTGATAGATTGCCAATTTTATTGATGCACATAGTATGCATATTTTGTAAAATTAAATGAACATACTAATACATATAACTATTGATCTGAATTCTTTTGAAAATGAAATAGTTCACTATTCAGTTGAATATATAATATACTTGTAAATTCCCTTTGTAAATTTCTGACAAGAAAAGCTTTGAAAATATAAAAATATCCCTTTAATTATCTCCAGAAATAATGAATAATGCGACATTAGTTTTGATCCTACAAGTAAAATTTACTTTTTCTGAATTTTATTAAAAAACACTTAGAATGTGTTATGTTCAAATTATCACAGACATAGGCATTTTAGTACAAAAATTTAATTGATAACAAGACGGTGTTCATTTTCGAAAAGTGAGAATGGGATTGTAGAAAAGTATGAGTGCATTGCAACTTGAAAGCAATTTCTTGATTGTGTAACGTCGGGGTAAAACTTTATATAGTAGACACCAAGTTAAATGAAAAATGAGCAAGGAAATACCCATATTAGGATAAAAGCTGTGGAACTTAAAAATTAAATCGATAAGCAATTGATGCATATAATCGCATTTTAGAAATTGTAGAACGAGTTTGGGAAAGACTGCTGCAAAGACGAATTTGAGAACAGGTACATTCAAAAGTGAGTTAGGCAATTCGTGAAGAAGTAATGTTCAGAATATTTTACGGAGATCTGAAATAATACTTGTCAAAGACGGAGATTTAATAGCTTAAGCAAACTTTTTTAGTTTTTAATTTTTATACTCTCGTTACATGTTGCACAGGGAATAATAGTTCACCTAACGATGGTTTGTAACACGTAATACTAATCGAGATAGATATGGAGTGATGTGTTATTTACATCAAAACGATCACGAAAAAAATTGCATTCCGGTTGTCAGTATGTCCGTCAGTCCTTACAAATGATAAGTTGAGTAAAACCTGAGATATCTTGATGAAACTTGGCACACGTGTTCCTTGGCACTCTGATGAAATTGATATTGCAGATAGGCGAAGTCAGATAATTGCGATAGAATTGCATTCAAATCGGTATAAAATTAAAGATAATCCCCCTCTCATTTTTAGGGGAAATCCCAACAAAAAATGAATTTGGTCAATAACATTATCTTCCATCTTATAACCACGTCTACTTTACATACTACGTGGAACACAATGTTAAATTTTACGAGTATATCTAATAGTTTACTAGTAAAACAGTGGGTTCGTTTGATGCTTCCGTTGTCGTATAAATATACACGTACGTATGAAAATGTATGTATGTGCATACGAATGTATTGTATAAATAACCAAATACACAAATAAGGAGTTAAAAACTTATAATAACCTTGTGCAAATTATACATGCATTGAGCAATTCCTCTATCAGGTATGTTATTATGATCCAGCCAATCCTGTAAAAAATAAATGTATTGCATGAAATGAGTTTGTGAATTTTGCTAAAACCGAAATAAGAAATGTAAGCTAAAACTAACCTGATGTTTTTAGAAAACTATCAAAATCTAAAATAATTAAAGAGTAATTTGTAAATTGCTTTTGTAAACTTTTTTTTAGCTTCAATTATTCAAATAATTAAGACCAAAGTAAATTGAATGAAACAACTAAAGTAATAAAACTGTCGTGCTTTAAAATGTAAAAAAAATCTGCTGAACTTATTACTATTTAAATCATCGTAGCAGCAAATTTCTTATAATAAAATAGAGGTCCAAAGATTTTGCGTCGCTATGGCTTAGTGCCTTCATATCTGCTGCAAAGGAGTTGCTAATGTAAAAAAAATATATTTATTTTTTTAAATTGCCACGGTTAAACGATGTTAAAGTTTTACTAATACGTCACTAAGAAGTAAAACGATTCAAAATATTCTTCACACGCTGATTAATATTATATTTTATGGTATTACTCTAAATTATCTAATGCTGACATCTATGTATGTATGTTATGTTCCTCACTTCGATTATTTTGTTAGTATGCCCACGTAAGTAACTCACCTGGAACCGTAGCATCAGGAACATAACAACAAAAACAATCGCGAGGCACATTCCGATCACTGGAAAACTGACTAGGTATCGAAAAGCGCGACGCTTCCACGCTGGTGCTTCTCTTGGTTCAAGTCGTCCAGTTACATTATTTTCTACTAAAATACCCTGAAATGAGAAAAAAATCGTATGTACATATATATGCACTGGTATTTTACAGGTATAAACCCTATGAATCTAATTGGAAAATTTCTTGGCAGGAGTAAACCGAGCACCTCATGTAGCTCTATTATCTTTATTTGGGTACTATCTGTTACTATTCGTTGTACTATTCATGAATATTTTGATGAAGCTGGGTACACATGTTCCTTGGCATTCTAAGGTGGTTGGTATTGTAGATGGGCAAATCAAATTATCACGGTGGGCCCCGCTCCTTAATAATTTTATGGATAACGGTACGCACTTCCCCCCTGTAGCGAACAGCACGCTTAGTAGGCCGCTTATGTTGACCATAAGTTAAGCGAAGCGCGCGAAACACATTCTGTACAGAACGTGAATTTTCGTAATTAAGTTGAACGATTTGTAAACGTTGTTCAAACGTAAGTCTTTCCACGATAAAATGCCAAACAATACTGAACAAAAATAACATGACAGCTTGACACGGCTCGCGCGAGTTAACGACATAGCCGCACACCGCATACATATCTGCATACAATATGTGATATCTACACTTCACATACACATCGTACATATACATATGTACATACATATAAGTGATATTGCATATCACTAGCATAAATACACAAAATCGAAATAAGAATATGTACACATATCTATCAGCTAACACACATTGTTAAATATAAATACTAGAGATAAGAACACATAACAATAGAAATTCACTATGAATAACAACCTAAAGATAACAATAGAAACTAATAGTTTTATCTGTTAGTAAACAGATAACTATCGATACAGCTCAATAGTATAAATAGCACTAAGATTTATGTAAACTAGTCAGTCTTAAGAATATCAATAAAGAGTACACATTCCGGTGCAGCTCAAAAGCGCGAAACGGAATTAACAGACGATCTTAAGCTTTACCGTGTTTATTCCATTAATTGAGACTTCAGACTGAATTCTTACAAGCTATTTTTGTATACTTATTCCTTATTTTGCCTTTTCGTTCAATTTGATGTTGGATGCAAAATATGCAATTGTGTTGGATGTAAGTGCATATGCTTATTGGAGTGTCGGAATGTAAACTTTTAGTTAAATTTGAAGCCTAAATTTGTAGGTTTGTATGTATCTTTTTATGTAGAAATGTGTTTTCAGTTTTTGTGTGGAAGGTGATGAGTCATTTGAATTTAATGTAAGTGTGTATGGCTAGGATGTGGGAATGTAACTCCTCCACCCTTTGATTCGAGATTCTCCTGAGTCTCGTTACTTAGTTCCGTATTTTTTATTTGAATTGATGTAATTCAAAATCGGAATTTGTTTTAGTAATTTGTTAACAGTTTTAATTTGGTTTCTTTTTCTGTATAAATAAATTACAATTATAACTATTACAAAGGTGCAATGATTGTTATACTTATTTCATATTAAACTTTTTTGTGGAAGTTCTTCTATTTCTTTTATATATTCGAACTTTTCCAAATTTATCACACTTAATTTTATTGCTTTTTGTTTAAACGTGTTGTCTCATTGAATCTGGAATTTTTCATAGAACTATACGTAACGTAAATAAGCCTAACACGATCACAAAGTATGCGCAAAATGTTACTTTTAGGCGTATTTTCGCATATTTCAAGCGGAACAAATCAATTGAAGAGCAGGGTGATTCAAAAATAATAATATTCAAGATACATTTTGTTTAATAGCAAATAAAAATATGGAATTTAATAAAAATTTAATTAATTAAAAATATATTATTCAATATTCGGAGGCATAATATTAGTAACATTATTATTATTTTGGTAAATAGCTACCCCACCTTTTGGAACAGTATTTTGTCTGAATTAAACAATACAATTGAAATTATGTATTTCAATCAGATTATCAATGGTGATAAATTTCCACTTATCTTGGCTGGCGATTTCACTATCAACTTCACTGTTAAAATCAGGGCGGTTTACAACTTTTCTTTCAGAAAAAATGAATTTGAAAATGAATAATGGTCCAAAAGAATCCACAACAAAATATGGGACCACCATTAACGCTGTATTTTCCAAATATTTAGAGGATATCAAGTCTCAAACTTATGTTTCTTATTTCAATTACCATAAACCTATAGTTTCAATGATAAAAATTCCTGAATAACCTACAGGTATTGTAAGATAATAAAAATATTTTAAACAATATTAACTTCTAATTTATTTAATAAAAGAAAACAATTTGTTTATCAGGTTATTACCATTTAGGGTGATATTTCGTTTTGTGCAATTTAGATATACATGTTCATTTACAGCATTTTTTATTGATAGGGTATTATCCTCTATTGTTATAGTTTTAGTTTTATTATTTATTTTATACCGGCATGAGCTAGAAAATATACAGTTTTTACTTATTTCTAATTCCTTAAGTAGAGCTTTTTTATCAAATATAGTTTTAATTGTTTAAGTTTAATACAAGCTCATTTGGCTGATTGATTTCTATATAATTTTTGTTCAGTAGTAATATTAAGTTCAAGTATGCAGTTACATAACGCCCTTGCTTAAAATATTGGAAAATAGTATATTATATTTGGCCGATGTCACGTTGTTTTGAATTTGCTCTATCTTTTTTTCTATAAATCAAAGTTTATGTAAGCTATCGTAAAATAATGATTCTTGCTCCCGCTCTTTAATAATTGTGTTAAGTGCGTTTAAGATTTTCTTCCTATCATCTTCTATTATTGTTTCAAGAGTATTCATGGACTTATTAAAATTGCTGTTGATAATAGTTTGTTTATTTGAGCTTTCTATTAAATGGTGGTTATTCTTGCTAATATTCCGATTCTATTAAACAGTCCCCTCTTATTTCTATTAATTTTTTTGGGGTTATTGATTTCGCTGCTAATGACTCTAGTTCTGTGAAAAGGATATTCTTTTTACCTACTTCCATCTTTGACATTTGTATGTTTTTTGTCAAATCTTCTAAAATTGTTTGTATCTCTTCTGTTTTTGCCATCTGCAGTTTAGTGTTTGTTTCATTCGCAATTTCTACTACTCTCAAGTGTATCATCGTAAAACCTAGTTGATCTGTAATCGGATTAACCGTCATTAAGCCTTCTCCTGTCGTTACCATGATCGCCAGTATGATGTCAATATTACTGCCTGTGAATTTAAGAGGCCGTTTAAAGTTTGATGCATGAATGTTTTCTAAGTTTCTTTTTATAAATTTTGGTTCTTCTTTATGTCTAACGCTTTTATAATTTTTAATAAACCCCTGTTTCCTGGTTTCTAAGTAATCTACTCTAGTCGAGTTGTGTTTTGAAATAGTCCTGAATTTGGTAGTTCTAATCGTTCCTTAATTATTTCATGGTCAATTTTGTCATTCTGAACTTTTAAAGTTGAAGCTTTTATTGTGGTGTGATACGAATTATTGTAGAATTTCACGGCTTTCTGCATTTGGGTAATGATGAGGGCATATTGCCTCCAATGTTTAATGTTCTTATGCGCTCAGTTAGCGTATTATTTAAACTTTCTATATCCGAATTTCCCGTATGACTATTTAGCTTTGTAACATGAAATTCTATGTCTTCTTTGGACTTTGGATATCGCGAACGTTCTTCGAGTTGAATTCATTATCGAAAATAACCTTGCCCTTTAATTTATAAAAATTAATTAATTTTACCGACAATAGACTATTTCTATTGGGTAAATGAATACATATCGCATGCTTTGAAAATTTATCTTTAAATATGATAAAAGAGTGTTTACTGTTATCAATTTCAAATTTTGCTTTGATAGGATGTCAGTCATATTTGCCTCCACTACATATGTCACATTTATTTATTATTTCGTGAATTTTAATTTTTAGCTGAGGGTGATACACTTTGTATTTCATTCCCTCGTAAGTTAAAATAATTACTGAATGTCCTACTTCATTTTTATGAAAAAAACGATATCTGCCTCTTTAGTGCATATTCTTCAATATCTTTGGGAAAATAACTACATTTTACAAAAGAGACATCCTGATTGTTTGCGTAAGAGTTTAGAATAAATCCTTCTAATTCCTTATATTCAGTATCACTAAGTTCAGAATATATAGCGATCTTTCCTTTGTCAAAATATGTTCTCACTAAATTAATTACATTTTCACAATCAATAACCTGCTTATCCACAAAAACACGTTTATTATTAAAACTCGACCATTAGTAAAATTTCGACCATTGGTTTTTGAAAAAACTGCATTTTCTATCCCACTGGGTCATTATGAATTTTTGTGCATGTCATTTGGCCTTAAAAATGCTCCGTCGACGTTCCAGCGTCTTATGAATTCAGTACTCCGAGACTATATAAACAAAATATGTGTCGTTTACTAAGATCCTGATTTTCGGTACTTCTTTGACAGAGCATATAGAAAATATGAGAAATCTTCGAAAAGTTAAAATTAGCTAAACTGAAGATCCAATTAGGATAATGTAGTTTCTTACAAGAGGAAACTGGGCCACATATTAACGCCTACTGGAATAAAACCAAACTAAAAAAAGGAGGAAGCCATACAAAAACTAAAGTTGCCTACTTCCCAAAAACCAATAAAATCTTTCTTATGTATTACAGATTTCTATAGAAAGTTCATCAAGGAGTATTCTAAAATCTCTTGACCAATGGTAGCATGTTTGAATGATGAATGCAAAAGTTAATATAAATGACCAAAGTTATATAGCTGCATTCCAAAAACTTAAGGATATTATTACAAATCCTCCCATTCTAAGATATCCAATTGTACTAATGTACCCTTGGCCAGATCAAAAGAGGAAAAATATTGTGCTCTGCCTAATTTGTCCATGATACTCTTAATATTAGGTATCGGGAATTTATCACTTTCGATAATCGATGACGATACGCCATCGTTAGGTTATCAATATATCTACCTTCCTAGGGACCACATAAAAAGGAGCAGAATTGCTTTCTTTTATTATATTATGATCTAACATTTAATTAATTTGTCTCTGAATTTCCGATTCGTTTTTTATATATAGGTTTGTCTTCCGTTGTAACTATCTGATGATTTATTTCATGCGTAAAGGAAAGTTTATCTCCTTTCTTAAAAAATAAATCGTTATATTCTTGCAATATAATTTTTATCAATTGGCTTTCTTCGGGATTTAAATATCTAAATTTAAAAGTCTAAATTTTGTATATCACTGAATTCAAGTGCACAAATTTCCTGATTTTTATAAGGGCTAACAGTGTCAAAATGTATTGTGTTTCCTAATATGGTAATAAAACTATTCTCTACATCAATTTAAACTTTAATAGGGGTGAGGAAATTTTTGCTTATTATAGCTACCAAGCTGTAAAAATCAATCACTTTCCATGAGAAAGTACCTGAGACTTTAAATTTTTCAGGTATGGGGGTAATTATTTAATGCGGTACTGGATTTATGCCATTTGCAGTTCTGTACCAAAGGGATGTTTCAAGTTTTTGTTTGGAAAAATGGTTTTTGAGGATATCTGGTTTAATTAAACTTGTATCAGAACCTGTATCTATGAGGCAAATAATTTCCTTACCTCCAATTGGTAAAGTCATTAAGGGCAATCTGCAGGCGAAGACGTTTTGGTAAAATTTACGTCTTCCTGTACATTCCCCACCTACATCGGCTAATAGTTTCTGAATGAATCAGACGAAATATGCAATTGTGTTGGATGTAAGTGCATATGCTTATTGGAGTGTCGGAATGTAAACTTTAGTTAAATTTGAAGCCTAAAATATTTGTAGGTTTGTATGTATGTATCTTTTCATGTAGAAATGTGTTTTGAGTTTTTGTGTGGAATGTGACGAGACATTTGAATTTAAAGTACGTGTGTATGGCTACTGGATGTGGGAATGTAACTCGCGTGATCTGTCAAAAAAATGCTATTGGAAAAGGTAACTCTACTTAAATAATCCGTTATATACGGTATAAAGCTCGCGAAAAGTTTAAAAATATTTTATTCGGTATAAGGGAGTTAAAGGTATATTTTATCTAATTTTGGCAATACCATATATTATTAGCAGTAGAAGATACTTTTAGAGTTTGATTATCACCAATATAAATGGAGTAAAATCAGGAGGATTTTTCAAAATCCTGAATATGAGTTAAAGGGGGGCTAAAGCAAGTTTTTGCCCGATTTTGTGCATTTTGGGCACAAACATACACTGTTATTGGCCGATATATGCGGTATAAAGTCAACGAAAATCTTTATATTAGGTATATGGGGGCTAAGGGAAGTATTGTCCCGATTCAACTAATTTTTGATACAAATGATTAATATTATATTATGAAAAAACATTCTCCCCGAATTTCTACAATATATATACAAAATATACCGATATTTGCGATATAAAGTTCGCAATTGGAACTGAGGTCCACATATTCGGTATGTAGAATCTTAAAGAAATATGGTCGGATTTTGAAATTTTTAAAATTCGACATGGCTAACGCACTATTTATACAAATTTTTATTCCAAGATATTCATTGCTGCTTGATTTTTATACTAAAAATGTGAAAAAATCAGATGGAATTTAAAATTGGCTTACGAGGTGTGTTCAAAGGAAAAGGTGAGTTTTGATTTTTCGTAGGCTGTGTACATTCGATTATCGATATTTTGTTTTTGATATAATCGGACACATATCAATTTCCGGATCGGACAAGCCAATTTCGATTAGTAGTTTGTTTCTGACAACAAAAAATGTTAGTCACGTTTTTGTATGCTCTTCGATTTTTGACTTTTGAAAGAAATGGATCAAAGAATGAATATGTATTAAATGTTGCATTAAAAATAATATGCTTGGAATAAAATGCTCCAAGGCACCTGAAATGCTGAATGTGGCATTCGGTGAGTCCACTTTTCTCAAAAAAGTGTTCATAAGTGGTACAAGCGCTTTACCGAAGGCCGAGAAGATATTGATGACGATGAGCATCCTGGAGGTGTCAACACGGCAACAACCGAAAACATCGAAACAGTGAAAAAATTTGTTCTTGAAAACCGTTGAATCACTACAGGTTGGTTGAAAAGTTTCTGCTCTCAAAATAAAAAAAGACTGTTTTTGGTACGAAATATATTTTTAATTCAATATAATCTACTTTAACTTCAATACACTTATTCCAAAGATCATCCAATAATTTTATGCCATTCGACGAAAAATTCTTTCCACGCAGGAGTTGCGTTAGGTTTCTAAAGAGATATAGAATATAGAATAGTAGCCGCTGGGAACCAAATCTGGTGAACACGGTGGATGCTCACGTAATTCGTACTTTAATTTGTTAAATTTTGTCATTGTTAAAACACCTTTGTGAGCAGGTGCATTCTCTTGATGAAAAATTATTAACCAGGTCTTTTCTCACGAATTTTTTCATCCAGCTGAACCAAAAGGCTGCAATGATACTCAGAGTTGATCGTTTTACCTTTCTGCAGACAGTCAATCAACAAAATTCCTTTTGCATCCAAAAAAACTGATGTCATAACCTTCTTTGCTGACCTTTGTGACTTCACCTGCTTTGGAGCTAAACAACCAGCTTCAGTCCACTGTAAACGTTCTTGTTTCAATTTAGGATCATGTTGGTAATAAGTACTCTTTCGTCTGAGACTCCTATGACATTATCAATTTCACGCTTAGTCAAAATTGGATCTTCACTAAAAATATTATAAACTTACTCAATGGTTTTTGGAGTGGTTGCGGTTTTTGGTCGTCCTTCGCGTGGATTGTCTCCAAGCCTAGTACGACCACGTTTAAATTCACATGCCCAAAATTCAACGGTGCGTTTTGAAGGTAAGGACTAAGAATCGGACAGTGATTATTCAATTTTTTCCATATTAAAAGAATACTCTGACAAGTCAACTTCAAATTGCTTGTAAACAACGAATTAATTGACAGAATGGCTTGTAACTTTGCATGTGTTCTCACGACTTATGTACCAACTTGCTCTGAAGCTAGTAGTGCTATTTCTTGGTAAAAGAGCAGAAAGCATATCAGTCGACTCATACCATTCAATTTTCTCAAATGTTTTGGGCATGAAATGTGTAGCGGCGAAGCTTGTTACGAAATTGCTAAATTTTGAGAATAAGCAATGTCGCATTAGTATCGCTCAAAAGTTGTTGAATGACGTCAACAACGATCCTCAGCCACCGTATTCCCCAGATTTGTCTACCTGCGACCTTTTCCTTTGCCAAAACTGAGGAAAGCAATGAAAGGAAAGCGTTTTGCCGCAATTCATGAGATCAAGTCAGAAGCGAAGAAAGAGCTGATGGGCATATCGAAAAGCGAATGTCAGAAGTGCTTCGAGGATTGGAAAAAGAGTTGGCACAAGTGTATTATATCCGAGGGGGATTACTTTAAAGGGGACAAAATATATATTGATGAATAAATAAGTACTTTACTTTGAACACACCTCGTATATGGGAAGAATATTTCGCACTGTAACATAGGGCTGTCAAAATAATGTTATGTACCGAATTTGGTTTGTGGGCATTGCCGTCCCCCTCGTTCAAATTTTGACAACGGCTTCTATTTATGGCTCTTGTACCATCTCGGGTGTAAAATTTAATGTCTCTTACGCATTTATTTATTGATTTATGGCATTTGTTTTAGTTTTTAACAAAACCGTTATGTTGGGAGTGGATAAGATTATCAGCCGATTTCACCTATTTCCAAACTGTCAAAGATATTTATCCTGTGCAAATTTGGATGATATATAAAGTGTTTAGAGAGATAAATACATCAATTCTATTAGGCGCGGGCCACGCTTACTTTTTAAAGAATCTTTGCTCAAAGATGCCCGTTATAAATGAGATTCGTTGTACCAAATTACAGTTTTATACCTACTTGCTTATGACAATTTATAGGTTTTCAATTTCCGATTACTCCCATCTACAAACTCGTCCTCCCGATTGGACAAAGAAACGTACAAAGTTCCATGATGATATCTCAATTTTTACACAAGTTACAGCTTTCACTGAAAGACGAACGCACAGACAGTCACGCAGTATATAACCCTATGTTTACCTCGATTAGTTTTAGGTGATACCTAAGTGATAGGTTAGATGAACAAAACTATTATAGCATACTCAGTAGCAAAATGTTGCAAGAGTATAAAAATATGTGAGCAGAGAGTTTATAACCGTCGTTCAAGATCAATATTTAGTCCCCGAGCTCAAAGTCTGTGATAGAAGCTATGCAATAGCTTAAAATAAGATTGAAAAAACAAAATCTAATAGCTACGAAAATAAACACTAACCAAACTTTTTTACTAACTCTAATTTAAGTTATGCAAATGTCTGTAAACACTCGACTGGTGTATTTTCTGTTACCAATAATCAAAGTTCTCAAAATCCATTATTCGAAGAACTAAAAAATACAACGTTATCTTTAAGCAAACTATTAATAATTCTGCAGAATCAGCTGGAAATACAAGCGGCAAGAGTTGATGCAATTTACAAAATATACAATCAGTTAAACCTAATTTCTGTTAATGTCAACTCGCTTATTTATATAAGCAGGAGAATAGAGCTAAGTAAATCCTTATCGAATAATAATCCCGATATTGTTCTGTTGAACGAAACTAAACTTAACACAAGACACAAAGGATTATAGGATATAATTTAATCAGAAAAGATAGATTGATAGAGGTAATAATAACGACACATTTAAATCTGATCTCAATACAACCTTTGAATTCTTAAACGTACAAAACCCCAACCACTATTACATATTAGCTGGTACTCTCAACAGTAAACACTCGACTGGGGTAACCCACAAAACAACTCTAAGGGTAAAGCTCTAAAAAACTGGCTTACCTCCAATGAATTAAAGTTCAGATGGAATATGTATGCTTCGGTTTCTCCATCCTACGAAAGAGCTAATTCTTTTCTAGATATTTCTGCTTGAGATGCATTGATTACTATAGCGATCACTGCGCTATTCAAATCGTTGCGACTAATATAGACAACACAAACTATTTTACTTTGTTAGGCAACCCAATTAAAACCACATTTGACTACAAAAAAACTAACTGGACAAAATTTAAAAAAGATCTTAACATGCAACTTCAAAGTAAATCCCTTGTACCAACCGATAGAAACTTGAACAACTCAGAGATTGATCACCATTTGCTTCATTTAAATAATATTGTATTAAAAGCCATAAAAAGCAAAAATCAAAAGTCCTATTCAAACTCTTGTAAACCTGCCTATCAGAAAAAAAACTGCTAGCAGAAAAAAGAAAATTTCTTTCAGCCATTAAAAAAACATAATCGACTTCAAACATACCTACCTCCCACGACACTTCAAGTAGAAAAATCAAAAATGAAACTTTTAAAAAAACTAATAGATGACAATATTAAGAAACATTTTAATAACCAACTCGAACAAATACCTGCTACCCTTAAGACTAACGATCCCTCAAAATATTCCGTTAGTAAAAAATCGTTTTTAAAAGATAACAATAATACATTCAGTCACATAAATATCCCCTTAAACTCATCCCACATAATCAAAAACGCTGGCTTGGACCGCGACCTTCTGCAAAAGACTCTGTCACGTCAAAAACTACGTCATCAATAACACCATATTTATAAATGAAATAGTCGGGACTCATATCGAAGCAATCCATGCTTCAAAAGAAAGTAAACCCAACAATCCAGTTCACTTGCAGGTACAAGAATGCTTCAAAAATTTTTGGAAATGAAAACTTTATTCGACAGCACTCGAACGACCAAAAGAAACTTCAATACCAACAAAATACCTAATAATTTAAATGATGACCAAACGGAAAAATTTTTTGATAGTTCAAACGACCTCTAAACTAAAAGGTAAACTGTCATCCGGTTTAGACCAAATACCCAATATCATTCTAAAAAACTTCTCCAAATAACTAATATTAGAATACTGCACTTTATTCAATAATATATTAAACAATGCCTACTAAAAAACCTTCGGCCAATTAGTCTGCTACCAAATATTATTAAAGTTTTTGAAGTTTAAATAAAGTTACTAAAAACAACAACTTAATAAGCCCTAAGCGATTCGGGTTCAAATACAGGCATTCGACTATACATGCCATTAATCTTCTCGTCTCCGAAATAAACTGGAACTGGAATAAGAAATATGTCACAGGTTCATGCTTCTTTGACCTTGAGAAAGCATTCGATCAAGTATGGATTATACAACAAACTGGCATCTTAAATATTAGCAAATGCGAAAGCATCCTTCTTCGCTCTCCCAATAATAAATGTAACTCAAACGTTAAAAAAACTGGAAGGAGTTTAATATAAAATGCAGTATAGCAAATATCCAAATACAGCGTAAGGACAGAATCAAATATCTTGGTATTCACCTCGATAAGCTTTTATATTTTAATGATCATATCAACATACAAATCTTAAAAATAAATAGAGCTCTTTATACTTATAAAAAAATGTTTTCCTCAAAACTGCTATATAACAGGCTAAAAATTATCATGTATCAAGCACTAGTGAGACCAATACTTTCATATGGATGTTCAATTGTGTTTAATATCTCTTCTTCATATATGGAAAGACTTAGAAAATTCGAAAGAAGAATACTCCGATCATGCACATCGCTGCATAGGTCACGGAATGGTAATTTCACCAAATTTATATCTAACTCTAAACTGTACGATACTGCAAAAGTTCCCAGAATTTATATAATGACAATAACGCTTTAATAAGAGCTCCTTTTTCGAAAGTGATGACTACTTTGCATTAGCTATTGCAAACAGATTTGCACTACCAGAATCCTTTCTCTACTTGGACAAAAATGGTTTCATCGAAAACGAAGACAACATCCCAATATTTTGTCACATATTAAGAAGAGCTAAAAACAAAGAAGTCACTTCGAAAATACTCACTGCTAAAAACAAATGTTTCGACACATACATCTCGTTTAGAGACAAAACTGAAACCACTTTGACGAAACAGAACTGTTGGTGGCTATTAAATGATAATGAGAACTCCATGTCACATCTAGTCTGAATTCTTGTTCTTCTTTTAACCATTTTATATTATAAAATCATCTATGCATCGTTTTTTTTACCTTTTCCTTGCAAACAAATACAAGTATATACTAACTATATACCTACTAAGGCTAAGATATAATAGTTAATAAAATGTTACTAATAATTGATAGCGGAGTACCCGAGAGCTCGTTTAGAAACACTGTACATATGTATGTATATATTACCGTTGTACTATTGTTTATTGTAGTAATTAAGTTTATTAATTTTTATCAAATAAACAAAAAACTAAAAAAAAAAAATAAAAAATATAATATTATATATAAAAAACAAATAAAAAATTAAAACAAAAAAAAAATTAAAAAAAATGATTGTATTCCATTCACGATTTCGTCGAATAATAATATTGAATTAATTTTAAATATTTTTTATTATAAAATTCAGCAAACACCTGAGAAGATGTCCCGGGCTTGAAGTCTTTTGAATTTTACTATTTTAAGTTATTAAAAATAATTACTAATTTAAATTCAACAGGTAAGAAAGGGCTAAGTTCGGGTGTAACCGAACGTTTTGTACTCTCGCAAGGTAAAATTATGTATGGGATTTTCGTATATATTTTAATTAAAAGTAAAAACTATTGCATTTATTATGTACAATCACAGGCAAGAAGATACACTGTTATTAGACTCAAATTGTTTCTGAATTTTATTAAGATTTCTTTCATATTGACCGATAGGTGCGCTGTAAATACAGCCGGAAGCTTGAAAAAATTTACATATATTAGGTATATAGGAGGAAGTATTGACCCAGTTTTACCCATGTTAGGCACAAGGGCAAGCTGTCACCATAAAAACATTCTCCCCGAAAATCAATATTAGACCATATAGATTGACCGATATGTTTGGTAAACAATCAGCGATATGCACAGAGGTCGCCATATTTGATGTCTAGGTTCTTAAAAAGTTATAGCCCGAATTGGAGATTTTTGAAAGAACCACATGGAATTTAAAGTTGTGTTATATGGGTAGTAGACGTGGTTGTTGTCCGATTTCGCTTATTTTCACAGTGTATGATCGGAATGGTTGAGTAACCTTACATACCAATTGGGTTGAAATTATAGTAGTTCCTGAGATATAGGATTTTACTTAAAGATGAGCGATGCCACGCCCATCATTGAATTTTTCACACCCGCTCCTATAAAGCTCTTCCCTACTATCTTCGTTGTGAAATTTAATATTTGTGGCGCATTTATTCAGTAAATTATCAAACTTTTAGTAGTTTTCAACATACCCGTATTATAGGGAGTGGGCGGGGTTATTAACTATTTTCACAACGTATAAAGAAGTGCTATAAGGACTTTCTCCCAGCCCAGTTTGGTTGAGTTAGCTTCAGCTGTTTGGAAGATATTTACATTTAACTATTTAGAGGGCGAAGCCACGCTCTCTTCAAAAAAAAAGGGAATTTTCTGTACCATATTATAGTTTTGAGTCTTAATTTCGTGCTCAGTTTTAACACTTTTTTGGTTTTCGTTTAATGGCGTTTTGTGGGCGTAGCAGTCGTCCGATTACGCCCATCTGTAATACCGATCTCCCTTTCCAAGGAACAAATGTACCACGTTTTATCAAGATATCTTAATTTTTACCTAAGTTATCGCTGGCACGGACAAACGAACAGACGGACGGACGAGCGGACAGACAGTCACCCGGATTTCAACTCGTCTCGTCACCTTAATCATTCATATATATGGTATGTAACTCCACATCTATCTCGATTAGTTTAAGGTGATACAAACTCGATTAGTTTAAGGTGATACAAACAACCGGTAGGTGAACAAAATCATTATACATCATAAGAACATGTACACACAATAGAGAACTGTATACCTTATAAAGTGGTCTAGGAGGTTCCAGTAGTTCTGGGGGTGTCGATAAGGTACCCCAACGAAAAGCGAGTTCAATAGAATACCGCTTCCACGCCTCTAAATATAATGAAGCCCACGCTACATTAAATAGTGAAAATAGAACGTGTCCCATATCTTGCGCTGTTTGTCCTTTTCCCCAGAGTGCTGCATACAATATCATGCCAAAGACAGCTGGCACGCCTAAGGCGCAGGTGTAATGGCCTAGCCACGCAAAGTAAAGTGCTACTTTCACACCAAAATATTCAGCTATATCATCTGAAAATAAATGAATAATCTAGTAGTTTGGTATAAGAAAATATAATATAACAAATTACCAAGTGGTTGCGGGGCAAAAATCTGTTTTACCCAACTGTTTTGTAGCAGCGCCAGTGAGCGGGTTTCATGTAGCGGAAAAACCTGCACAATCAGACCAGTCTCTTGCCAGGCTGCAATGATGCTTTGCCCTTCGGCTACAGTTGCACGGCCCTGCAGTGCCTCAATATCCGCCTGACTGGCACGGAGGCCTTGTAGTACCTGCAGCACCAGCCATTGCCGTTCTTGCGATGTGAAAAGTGCACTGCTTCCATCTTCGGTTAGTATTTGCTGAAAACAATGGCTTTCGCGTGTTGTGAATTCACGTAAGGCACCACCTAGGTCAGGACGTAAGCGTTTCGGTAATCGTGCTTCTTCGGCGGCTTTAAATAGTCTGAAGTTAAAGAAAACAAGATTTTATATTTTTAAATAAAACAAAAACTCATACAAAAATAAAGTGCCCCAAGCCCTATTGCAAAATTGCCAAAAAGTCTAAATAGCAACTTACACATTCGTTGGTGCACTAATGTAGAAAGCATTCCGGCGTGTACTTTCGTGAGCCTTTACTTGTACAACCAATCCAAGTCCCGAAGGTGGTTGACAACGCAATCGAGAGAGAAGCCAACGAAGAGCATCGTTAGGCGCATCTTCTGGAAACTCGATGACAACATCACATTGTGTCGGTATTTTATTCAACCAAAGTCGTCGGGGGGTCATTAAATGGCCAGCATATGGAACTTTTCGACGTAATTGACGGGAAGCTAAAGAAGAGACATAGAGAGTGACAAAATTTTTTTCCTTCAAGTCTTGCAAATCTGCAATAACTGATTTTTTTTTATGGAGAGATGTATTTTTTAAAAGTCTTATATATTATTAGTAATTAATATTTGCAAAGATTTTTAATTCTAATTTCTTGCTCGGTTGCGAACCATGATACAGCAAGATGCGGCAATATTATATAGAATTTTAAGTAATTTGAACTTCTAATCTATAAACTTCAAAGTTAATGTATAAACCAAAAATTTCTAGCCTGATGAAAAGAACCCACCAAAATCAAAACATCTCTATCTTGCTTTAGAGTACCAATCTAATTAGAGTACTGTCATTTCATCCAATCGTTCTCATGTTTCTGCCCCCAAAGTGAAGCTGCATCTGCTATTTGTGTTTACACTGGAATAAGTGAATTTCATAGTTCAATATAAATTGTGTGTCCTGATGGAAAACACGCCGTTGATGCAAAGCAATGGCTTTGTCAGAGTCAAACGTAGGTTTGATAGTACTAGCACAAATGATGCCATTATTCAGAGAGGCTACAAAAAGCAATAAGGCCAGGAAATCCGTGAAACTGTATTCAGTGAGCGTATGTTAAAATGAGATTAAGTTGTTAGTTAACATTACTGGCGTCTCAAGGGAAATGATAACATCGATCAAAAAGACAAACGTTTTACAATAATTATGCGCCGATTTATGACAGAGGATAAAACATGACACACCTGAGATCAATCGACTCTCCGCTAAATGGTTGTAGCCTGATAAAAGTTTTTGAAAGCGCCCGCAAAAACTACAGTGGGTTCGCAAAATTTTACCAATTAATTTCATCTACTTGATGACTCCCATTTTCAACTTTCTGGAAGTTTTAAATTGATTTTCCATTACGTAACGTACTCAGAGCCGCCGAGAGAAAAACTGGGCTCAGGAGTAAAAAGATGTGGGTCCCTTCCTACATAAATCTTTTTAATACTTTATAAAATTTATTAACTATCTTCCCACTTAATATTATACTTCAATATTTTTGAATAATAAATGTTTTAAGCTCTCATCACATCTGTGTTAAATTTGCTTTCTTGTTTATGTTCGGTTGAAACAAATTTGTTTTGTACGATTTTGAAAATCAATAATGTACAAATCAGTTCATACATAGACTTTCAGTCAAAAATACTTTTTCAGATTAGACATGAATATATGAATATAGGGATAGTAACTATATTCATGTCTAATCTGAAAAAATATTTTTGACTGAAAGTCTATGTATGAACTTGACAGTTAATAAGAAGACAGAAACATCTCATTCAAACGTTTATTTATCGATATAACTAATGAAAAAACGTTCCTTTTAAAAGCTTAAGTTCTTCAACATGCAGTTTAAAATCATCCTATCTTAAATATTTCGGAACTTAGAAGTGAGCTTTTCGAGCTTTGGCGACGGCGAATGTGTCGATAATAGTCTGGAAATCCAAGTTCTTGGCTAATTCGGCCTCTATTTTTAAATTTTGTATCCTTTCTAAAGCACTAAACGAACATTCACCATTTGGAACAGATACGGATAAAGTGCAAAATATTCTTAAAGTGAAGCAAATGTTTGGAAAAAGACTTCCTGATTTTCGAGCATTGATGGCATTCAATAAGTTGCATAAAGTTGAAAATTAGCATCGTACAAAAAAAAACCTTAATAACTTTCTTTATACGTGAGTAATCGACCTACTTGTTTCAGTTTATTATTGGCAGGTTATTTTTTTTTTTTTTATTAATGCTTGGGATACCGCATAGAGGGTTTAGATAGTGCAGCGCTACCATTCTTTGCAGTCCGTCATTTCCGTCCAAGGGAAATTCAGACGGGATTTTGGCGGCACCCCCGAGTAGATGAATCATTATAAGATTGGTAAGCATGTTTGCCGAATCTGGAAGTATTGAAAGAAGACCGTACCCTCGAGATTCGTACGTTCGTGTTTGAGAAACAATCGAGGCTATTGCATCGTCAATACAGGCAAATCCAAGAGTTTCGACTCGCAACTTATCGGCGCAACTGGGAGTTAACAGACGGTTATTACAACGGATTCATGATGACTTAAACCAGTTTCCATACAAAGTTCAACTAACAAGCCGGTTAAACCCTCTAAATTTTCTATTCGCCTGGAATTTTGCTAAAAAATTATTGAAATGGCCGAAGAAGACAATAACTTGATAAATTGTCTATTTATGTCTGACAATACCCGTTTTGATCTAAACGGAAATGTAAGCATGCAAAATTGACGTATACGGAGGGAACCGAATCCAGAAATAATCCACGAGACGGAACTTCACCCAAAACAAGTCACTGTGTGGTACGCATTTTCATCAAGGTATAGGGTCGGTCTATACTTCTTTGAAGAAAACGGTGTAACGGTAACTGTCAATGGGCACCGTTCTTTAAAAATGTTGTAAAGATGTTTTTTTTTTACCAAGAATAGGGTAAAACTACAATCATTCCCTTCACTAGACGGAGGTCACTGCCAGACCTCAGAAATCTATCCCTTGACGGTAGAGTGGTGGAGATGGCCAGCATGGTCAAGTACCTGGGCCTCATGCTGGATTCCACTCTAGTAGCATGTGGACCTGACCCTAACCAAGGCTACGAAAGCACTCATGGTGTGCAACCGACTTGCTGGGAAATCCTGGGGGTGCTTCCCAAGGACTATCAGATGGATGTACACCATGATCGTAAGACCGATTATCACGTATGGAGCGGTATCTTGGGTTTCTAAAGCATCGCAGACTTCGGTAGGACTTAAACTGTCGAAGCTGCAAAGACTTGCCTGCATCTGCGCGTCGGGCGCAATGCGTACGTGTCCGACTGCAGCACTGAAAGTCATGCTAGAACTGATACCGCTACATATGGTAATCAAACAGACAGCCAAACAGACTCTACTCCAAATGACAGCAGAGGGAGTTGGCAAAGGGAAGGTAATCTCGTCCCTGCAGATGAAGGCGCTAAGTGTGGAAATGCCACTGGCCCTTCTGCCAAGGGACAGCATTACCAAAATAGTAAGCTTCACTAAGAAGTTCAAAGTTACCCTTGGCAGCAAGGCGGAATGGAATGATTTGTCACTGGACCTGCTGCTAAAGGGAAAGCACTATCAAGTGGTACACCGATGGGTCGAAAACGGCGGAGGGGATTGGTGCAGGGGTCGCTGGGCCAAGCACCAAACTCTCCATTCCCATGGTAAGTTTTCCGAGCATTTTCCAAGGCGAGGTCTATGCTATAAGTCGGTGTGTAGAGATAAACCTCCAACGCAACTATCGCAATAGAAGTATTGCTATACTCAGCGATAGTCAGGCGGCACTAAAAGCGAACTCTGCCTATGAGATCAGATCAATTCTAGTGCAGGAGTGTATAGAACGGCTGAACAGCCTATCAGAACATAACCGAGTGCACCTTATTTGGGTGCCTGGTCACAGGGGTATAGCCGGGAACGAATTGGCTGACGAGTTGCCCGCTCTACAGCCTCTACAAAAATGGTAGGACCGGAGCCATTCATAGCGGTTGGTCCACATACCATTAAAAAGCTGCTCCGTAGGGAGGGAAGAGCAGGCAGGGAGAGACATTGGCAACAACTTCAAGCCATACACCATGCCAGGTTGCTAATGGGGGGTTACGACCTCAGACGGTTTAAAGCAGTAATTAATCTCTCGAGGAACAAATTTCGGCTGCTTGTCGCGTTTTATACCGGCCATTGCAGGCTCAAGAAGCATATCTTCAACATGGGCTTAGCCTCTTCTGAAAACTGCCGGTTCTGCGACATGGAGCCGGAAACCCCAGAACATCTGCTAATGAACTGCACAGCAGTCTGCAGACGCAAAATCAAGGCCCTGGGATCCATGTTTCCAAACAGGGATTGTATCGTTTCACTAGCACCCAGCAGAATATTGGAGTTTATCAGCATGCTGGGGCTAGATGAGTCGATATGACTTAGGGGAGGATACAACAGACCATAGGTCGAGGTGCATACCTTAAAATTAATCTATCTATCTATCTACCCAGAATAGCGCTGACGACGTATTCCTTTCAATAGCGTTTGGTTCCATGGAGCAACTGCACACATAGCCAGACCGGTTATTTCGGAGCTCCAACGAAAATTTGAATTCAAATTAATATCAAGAAACTCCACTCCGGTCACTTGATCTAACTGCACCAGACTTATTTATGTAGTTATGTCAAGCAAGAGGTGTACAAAACAAAACCCAGAAATCTGACAGAATTGAAGCAGTCCATTAAATCGAGGCAATTGTCGGTAATTGAGGCAATCCCGACTTCACTCCTTCAGCCCGCAATGAATAATTTTCTTATTAGGTGTCGCATGTGCGTGGCTGAGCATTGAGGTCATTTACGGTCCATAATTTTTAAAAATAATTAATTATATAAAATAAAATAAAATTTGGTATACAATAAAAAAAATGTAATGCATTGATTAAAAAAAAGTTAGAATAGATTCTTATACCGGCAATTACGAGGATGGTTCTCTTTTTTTTTGAAAAAGCCTAAAAACAACACTTTTCTATACTTCTATAAAAGCGATTCGTAATCTTATAGTTGTATGTATATAAAAGAGAGTCGTGTAAGCTGCAATATTTATAACTCAAGAACGGTTTAATCGATTTGGCTGAAAATTGGTGGGGAGATAGCTTAGAATCGTCTATTTTAAAACATTCGCTACTGTTGTTAATGAAAATAAAATCGTAAATAATCTAGATATACTCGGAATCACATTACATAATCTTCGGATGAAAATTATTCAGAGTAATATTATATCACCTTAATTACGCAACGGTACACGTTTGGTAATCAAACCTATTATTAGAAATATTATTATAGCAACTTTTTGGACTGGAAAATTTAATGGAGAAAAAATTTAGAATGATCTAGCCTCTTTCATTACCTGAAGTGTTATCAACTAATATTTTTGAAAACTACTTTTTTGTTTCGAACTTAAATATAAAATTATTAAAATAAAAAAATCAACATATTACATTTTATGTTTATTAAGCCATTAAGTCTTTTTGATATCTACTCATGTACGTGTTCATTTCAAATGTCCTAAAAAGTATTTACATTTCTATATGTACAATATTTACTCATATTGATAAAAGTAAAGAACACTTAAAACAAAACTGTAGACCTATATCAGTAGGACTGCTTAAATAAACGTTGGAGATATAAAAAAACCATAAACTTCTGCCCACCTCTGTCGTAAGCATGCCCCCGTAATTGATAACTTCCCACACCCCATTCAATCGGCATTGAACGCAGTTACATAAGTACATACATATTTACATATGTATATACTGCGGCATGACAGCCTAGCAATAGGCCAGTATAGACATGAAGGATGCGCTCCTATATTCATTTGCAAAGATTTGCAACTGCATTAGGGTTGTTCACTAATAGCTTAAATAATCATGTCATATACGCGCTAAATTGCTTTTGATTTCATCTTTCTTACCAAACTTAATACGCTGTATTGTTTTATTAAACTCTCTTTTTAGTAAGAGTACATTGTCATTGTAAAAGTTATATATAACCTTTTATTTATTAAGGAACACTCGTACTTAAACAGGGGTGCTCACGCCCTAAGCTCCATTTGGTTCCCACATTTACAACTCAGTATGTAACTGGATTTATCATTGTTTAATAGAGATACTATATTTTTATAATTTTTATTAAAGAGGTTTTGATGTATGTGGCTCCGGAGCTAAATTGGGTCACCTCATATATAGAAGGCCACAGCAGACGGATGCATTGCAAATGAGACTACCACTCAATGAATTCTGTGATCCCATAAAAATCGTCCCTTAGTAGACAATGCCAAGCCAATAAAAATATTTCTAGCATGACGTTCATCTTCCCATCAAATCCATCAGCCTTTAATAAAAATGTTTGAACTGGGACAGAAATATTTTTACTATTATAGAGAGAAAAACGGATCACACCAATGCGCATATGAATAATAAATTAAACAACAATTATGGCGAAATAGGTACAAGAGACATGGAACGTTTTGTGAATAGGTGTGAACAAAAGATGCAAGCGTACACAAGATGGGCTTATGTACACTTTGGGACATTTCAAAGTAACACTAAGTTGTAAGAACTCTTTTGTGCTTCTTTTGATAAGTATTGTAGTATGTACATAAGTATGTATTCAAATATTCATATAGTGGTATGTTTATATGCGTATTGCCAAAGTGAACCCATTTTTAATATATTACGACGTACAATTTATTTTTAAGATTTTCGATTAGTGTACATTTGACAACTCTGAAAATTGTCAATAAGATTAGTAGTAAAGTAGTTAAGAACATATGACTAATTTACATACAACGTTTGCTTTGCTTAAGACATTTGCTTTGACAGAAAAGTTCGATGTATTCTTTTGCATGAGTTCGTTCACAATTCAATAAATTTTCGCAATGAGCCGAAATGCAAATAATGCATTAAAATGCAAATAATGCATTAAAATGCCAATTGATTCATCATTTGTATTATTTTCTTTTTTGTAAGCCCGAAAATCGGAATAAAAAATTAAACTGAATATTTTAATCCTAAATACCAGACTGAAAAATTTAAAAAAAAAACCAGGCTTGCGCATATCGTGTTCTGCCATTTTGATTAGATTTGTATAAGGAAAACTTATTATACCCTGAACATGGCTTATAAAGTTTGCCAAGCAGTTGGTACCAACCGAAAAACACCAACATATTACATTTTATGTTTATGTAAATCTATAAATGATCAGCGGGACGAGCTGAGTCGATTTAGCCATGTCCGTTTGTCTGTCTGTCCATTAGTCTATATATACGCGAACTAATCCGTCAGTTTATGGGATATCGATCTGAAATTTTGCACACGATCTTTTCTCCCCATGAAAGTGGTAATTTGTCGGGAATATAGCATATAGCTGCCATACAAAAAACGCTTAAAATCAAGTCCTTATATGGAACTTTTATTTTGATAAGATATCTTCACGAAATTCAGCGTAAATTATTATCCAAAGTGTTTAAATCGGACGATTATAACATATAGTTAACATTCAAACTGCCCGTATGAGTATGATGATAATCTATTCACGGCTTCATCCAATAGTGAATTATGAACTCATTTGCAACATTTTTTAATGTAAAAAGTAATCTTACATCAAGATCCGACTTAGAAACTTCTTAAAAGACTCGTGCGTTGGAGTTGCTGTAGTCTATAAACTACTGACATTTGGTATTGCCGACAAGTCCATTTTAATGTGGTAATGCTGAAGTACTTGCAAATTTTTAGGAACGTAAGCGAAAATCCGTATTAAAAATTGTCCACCTCATCAAACATCTCTATTCGTATATAAGTATATATCTGTACACGCAAAGGTTTATACATATGTATTTTTCACTTGTACACAAATCAGCTATTAAAGTAAGTATGTATATATGTATGTGTGTAACTGACAGACTTCTAGAAATGCGCCTTAAATCATTTCGTGACTATCGAATTTCGTGACATCGAAAGAAAATTCCAATTAAGGGTAGACAGTTGTACAAACGAATGCGATTTTAAACTTCAGTCACTGGCAATTTATTTTTACGTGGCGAATACCATACATTATATCGCTTTCCAGTTAATTATACTCTTGCAACGTATTGCTACTGAATATTATAGTTTTGTTTACCTAACTATTGTTTATATCTCCTAAAACTAAAAAAAAAATACGTGTGGCACTCGGGGACTGCCGCGGTAAAGCTATTGCATAGCATTTTTTTTATCAACTTATGCAATTATATTATAATTATTTTTTTATTTTTTATGCAGTATTTTTTTTCTTTGATATTAATTCAAGTTACACTTTTTAAGCGTGGTGACCGATAAGAAAACAAATTATTATTTTTTTCTTTTATTGAACATATGATAAGTTAATATTGTTTTAAATATTTTTATTACCTTACAATACGTGTAGGTTATTCAGGAACTTTTATCATTGAAACAGAATTTGGTATGCCGCGAAGAAATGGAAGATTTGTTTCTAAAAAAGTATTTATATATTGCCCAGATTGAATGGTCTCTTTCGTAATTGAAGTACCTTGTCCAACATGCTTAAACGCAACGTTGACACATCTACTAACTCGCAACCTCATGATGTTAGCAGCGATGTATAAAAGGTGTTGTGGGTCAGTAGCACGCCTATCAGTACGCCGAAGTTCACTGGTAGCTTGCACATATATACATATAATGAATTCCGATCCATAAGTTCACGTTTTCGGCATCAACATATTAAAGTTAGCCTCTTCGTTTGAGATTGATTGACGACGCTGCTCAAAACAAAAGTTTTTGAGACTCTCCAAATGTCTGTGGGGTATTCGACAAACCATGTTCTTTGTTTACAACCTGTAGTGTAATGGATTCAAATATGAACTTTCAGATGGTCATCTAATCATCTGCAGTTATGAAACCAGGAATATTGCTATCAAACATCCTGCTGGTATACTTTTTTCCCAGTTTTAACAAATTTTTCAAAGAAATGCCTTTACAGGAGACTCCCTACAAAACCATTACAGCAGCTGGATGGTGACCAAGTTGAACCGTAGATTTAGTTGTTTTGCATATTAAAAACTTCTACAGAGAAATTTTTTTTATCTGTAAAAAGGGATACCTTCATGGCTGTTGACCACGTTCCACTGAAGAAGCTGCTTGGGTCTGTTGAGCCTTATTTGCCCGGGTTGTCAGAAGATGACGGTGGGACTTGTCCTCGCTGTATGCATTGTATACTTTTTAACAGAATTTATGACAAGACTAGGTATATGGTATACAATCAACCGGAAGTTTTAAAATCCTTATATTCATACAGGAAGTACTTACTCGATTATGCACATTTCAGTCACAATATTATCGGGAAAACATTTTCTCCGAACTTCAATAATATATTTTACAGATTGACCGATATTTTCGGTAAAAAGTCAGCCATAGGCATTGTGATCCAAATATTCGGTATCTGGGGGCTTGAACGGTTGTGATCCGATTTTGACAATTTTTATACGTGGAATAACATACCTAAATGTCCCTATTTTTGCGAAATTTTATTCCGATAACTTCATTGGTGGTTGATTTATATACACTAGCACCTATGAAGCCCTTAAGCACCATCATGACTGTGAAAGTTACTGCTTCTGACGTTTTTATAAGTTTTCACCACGCACCCATATGTGGAGAGCTCCATAGCAAAAAATGTTTTAGTAACCCCATATATTATATTTTTTTTCTCTAAACTATTATAATCGAATTTAAGTCTTATGTTGTGCGATTAGTACGTTGTTGCAGTTCTAAAGGAGCAAAGTTCTTACGATAAGTGGTTTGTGTATTACGTAAATATGAACTTAAAATGCTCAGATTTGGCGTTGCATACATATGTATGTCTACCAATACAACGAGGTCTCCAAGTCTTTCAATAGAAGCCCATACCATCACCGAAAGTTGACCGAAATTTACAGTTGTATAATATTTTTATACTCTTGCAACTTGTTACTACAGAGTATAATAGTTTTGTTCACCTAACAATTGTTTGTATCATCTGAAACTAATCGAGATAAATATGAAGTTATATTATAAATTATCAGGATGACAAGACGAGTTGAATTCCAGGTGACTGACTGTGCGTCCGTTCGTCTTTCTGTCTGTGCAAGCTGTAACTTAAGTAAAAATTGAAATATCATCATATAACTTTGTTAACGGGTTCCTGTGTCTAATCGGGAGGACGAGTTCGTAGTTCGTAATCAGTCCACTGCGACGCCCACGACACGCCATTAATCGAAAACCTATAAGTTACCATAAGTTAGGCTTAAGATACTGGCTAGATGAGTTACGCCTCCTCTCTCCATACACGCCACTGAACCCTCTTCTTCTTTTCGTTCGCATTTCGAGCCGTATAGACGACCGCAACTGTCAAAAAAAAAAGATCACCTAAACCAGACACAACAACAACCACACCAGCCTAAATCAGCACAGCGAAGCAGAAACTGAGATAGAGCCACAAGCAGAAAAAGCATCGCAAACATACACACATATGGTATACAATATTGTATATTATAACAAATAAAACCCCTTGGCGGACCCCAAAGTGAGTCGTATCGATTCCTTTTAGTATTTGTATAAAGTTGGTAAAAAATATACATCCAAATATTGTATATAACGAACTCTTAATTGCCTAACTGCTTACCGTTGTGTTTAAACACACAAAAATATCTCTACAACAAACCAAACGTTATGCACCGAATTTGGTTGCAATCAGTTGAGCAGATCTCAAGATATGGGTTTTCACCTAAAAGTGGGCTGTGCCAGGCCCACTGACTAATTTTGAACGCGGTTCCTATAAAGCCAATTTATACCATCTCAGAGATAAAATTTAATGTCTCTGGCGTGTTTAGTGCTTGATTTATCGCGCTTTTAGTAGTTTTTAACAGTACCGTTATATGGGGAGTGGGCGGAGTTGCCACCCGATTTCAACTATTTTCAGACCGTCAATAGAAGTGCTAAAACCATTTGCTTCTAGTGAATTTTGTTATTATAGCATTAGCGGTTTAGGAGATAGTCACATTAAACCTATTAGAGGCGGGACCACGCCCACTTTAAAAAAAAAAGTTTTAACTGCAGATGCCCTTCCCTAATGTGATCCTGTGTACCAAATAACAGTCTTGTATCTTATTGCGGAGCTTAGTTATGGCAAGTTATTTGTTTTTGATTAATGGCGTTTTGTGGGCGTGGCAGTGGTCCGATTACGCCCATCTGCAATACCAACCGTCTCACGGTACCATGAAACATGTCTACCAAGTTTCATAAAGATATCTCAATTTTTACTCAAGTTAGAGCTTGCACGGACGGACGGACAGACGGACGGAAGGACAGACGGACGGAAGGACAGACGGACGGACGGACAGACAGTCACCCGCATTTCAACTCGTCTCTTCATCCTGATCATTTATATATATATAACCCTATATCTAACTCGATTAGTTTTAGGTGATACAAACAACCGTTAGGTGAACAAAACTATTATACTCTGTAGCAACAGGTTGCGAGAGTATAAAAAAGAGCGAAAACTTACAAGATAAATTTAAACATACTTTTATAAACAAATTAAGCGGCGGCAAATTGGAATCTAATAAAATAAAAAATAATGTGTTTGTGACCAATATACGCATATACGTACATCGCTTCAAAGTCCACATTGGCAAATATCCCACAATACCCCTTGCTCTTTACCCAGCAAAAACAAGCAGGATTGCTCAAAACATTAAAGCGTAATATAATACATACATACATATGTACAAAGTGCATTGAACTCTAAGACGAGCTCTCAATTGCGCATAACGACAAGTACATATACCCTATAGGATTTACGGACACATAATACATTCAAATAAAATTAAAAATAAAAATAAAAAGCCTTTTTTTATAAATAATCTATTAAAAAAAATTAAATTAAAAAAAAAAATCTTTATATCAAAGCGATAAAATACGTTTAATTTATTCATTTAATTGGAAATAAAAACTCTTATTAACTTAAAAGAGTTCTCGGTTTAACATACGAGTATACAAGGAAATTGAAAACGTTCTTGTTTTTTTAAATTTTATTCGAAACTCTTATTTACGTCAAAGAGTCTTCTCTCAAACACATATAATTACAAAGATACTAGAATATTTGTGAAATTTCATCAGTTTACACTGGGAAACTTTTTATTTAATTCAACATATCTTTTAAATGGGCTCAGACTCGAAAGATTCAACAACTCAGTTACTAAAAGTTCCAAAGGGTGAAAAACATTACATACAGTAAATTCATTGCTGAGAGTGACAGTTTAATAAGATACTGCACTCGATTTTCATCTTCTCTGATTCAAGATAATTGAATCGGTATTAGAAATCAAAAAGGAAAATCTCGACAATTTTTGAATACGTCTCTAAGCTTCATATGACGCCAAGGTAGAATCTGACGACTCAGATCTACCAGAAAATTTACAATCTATACTGATTGATTTCCTAACTACCCAGTACGAAATCGCAGAAAGGGTAGACAAAAAAATAGTCAGAACGAAAACCGTTCAACACGACCTAAATAGAAGCTTCCACAGACGTCATGCGAACTGTGTACAGGAGGACATAAATTTAATATTTTCGACCGAAATAATTTTGTAAAAACAATAAGACTTTGTATAAACTGGCTGCTTGCATACACTTAAAGAATGCGAAAGCAAATTTAATTGCGTTTATTGTCATAAACGACATCACTCAATTCTGCGTTATAGCATCACTCCCAAGCAGCGAAAATATGACCGTATTATATATGATATAATACGGGTTTAGTTGCAACAGCAAATCCCGGAGTGCGAAATCCCGAAATATGCCAAGAAGCACCATGCTGCTCAAAGCAGTAAAAACCCAAATGGTACACAGCGAAAACCAAAGTAGGGTACTACTACCCACAGCAGTCGTTCCCATCGAACACCGAGGAGAACTGTTTAAACTTAGGGCCTTAATAGACCAAGGATCACAACCATCTTTCATAGCGTCTAGGGCACAAAATAGGCTACAACTGCCAACAAAACAAGCCAACTTTGAAATTACAAGAATGGGCGGAAGAAAAGTTCAAAACTCTAATAAAATCAGCCCCATTACCCTAATTTCCCCCCAATCGGATAGGAGAATTAAAGCAGAAACTATTGTCTTACCGCAATTAACAAACGTGCTTTCAAGCTATCACATAAATAGCAAGCATTGGCAAAAGGTTTCACACCTATAGCTAGCAGATCCCAACTGTAACACTCCAGCTCAAATAGATATTTTATTAGACAGCGATCTCATACCACAGATAATACTCGAAGGTATTGAGAAAATTTCAAAAACACTTCTGGCACAAAACACTATTTTTGGATGGATCCTAAATGGACTAGTTACGGAACCAGCTACCACCATGTCCACTCAAGTTAAAGAAATCGCAAACAAATACCACAATTCACAATTAAAGAAATTTGGGAGTTAAAAGAGCTCCCCCCTATATCAATTACAACCCCAGAAGATCAGTATTGTTAAGACTTTTACAAAGCCACAACTACTAGGTCAGATAATGGTCACTAAAACAACAATTTCCTAACACACTCCCTTAGGTCACTCTCGCACCTCTGCAATACAGCAGTTTTTAAGTATGGAAAAAAACTTACTTAAAAACGGTGAGCTTCAGCCAGAATACGATGGCGTGTTCGAAGAATACCTCCATTTAGACCACATGGAGGAAGTAAGCACAGGCGAAAAAATCATAAATAGCAAATATTACAAATTTTACTTGCCTCATCACGCAGTACTAAAGCCAAATAAAAAACTCAAAAGTCAGAGTGGCTTTCAATGCCTCAAATCAAAATATTGAGTAAATTCTAAAAGAATAAGTCTAATTCTCCAATGCTAACTTCGTTTTATTAGCTCGTTTGTTGACCAGTACATCGCATATCCTCAGTTAATTTTTGTAATTAAACTGTAAATTCAACAGTTATATCGGTATACCTGAAAGCAAAGTGCTTCCCCGTTTCCAAAATGTCCAAGCGTCGGGTATTTCTAAAGTTGCTTTGGTTTTCGCTGGCGATCCCTGCAATACGTGATCACAGTGTTACAGTAGAGGATCTTCACTCAATCAGAACGCAATAATTAATAGATTAATTCAATCAGTACAAGCGGCGTAAAGCTTCGAAACTGGAAAAAGTGTCTCGCAAAATGGCGCCAATGACTCAAAAAAATTGATTAAAGTCTAATGGCCCTAAGACGATTTGCAACTTCAACTGCACCCTACAGTTCGATATGCCAATTAAACCTGAAACGGGTGAATCTTTGCAAGAAGGTCCAGAATTGAAAAGTGTAGTGCATGAAGTGGAGTTGAACCAATGTATAACGAGTGGAGAATAAATTTAGAAAACTCAGTCGCAAAAGCATCTTGGGCAGAGCGGAGCAGTTTTAAGTTGGTGTGTGGCTGCTTGCATGGAGTATGTAAATGCGAAAATGGGCAAACCTCCCGAGTACTTATGGTTGTTCCAAAGGTTAGAATTTCTGAAGTTCTTAACGTGCAGTACAAAGGTCCAAGAGGAGGGCACTTGAGAATCACGAAAACCATGGAGAAATTGAAGCAAAGGTTTTATTGGACTGGTTGTCGCCAATCAGCTATGGAGAGTATTGAGAAATAGTCTGAGGGCGTTGTAGCTAAAGGATCAAGGTCCAGGAGTCATGAACAGATGAAACAGTACAATTCGTGTGCGCCAGTTGAGCAAATAGGCGTGGATGAAGCAGAGAACTTAAAACAACTTCTTAAAAGAACTCCTTGATCTCAATTTTTCAGCCAACCAATCGAGCATCATACAAAATTCAATTTGCACCTTCTCGTTGTTTTAAGTCCTCTGGATGAAGATGGTCCATTTCACACCAATAAATTAGGAAATAGTCATGTGTTGGTAGTCATGGACCATTTCAACGAATGGCCAAAATTATACACAAATCCCAATCAAGAGGCTGAACGAGTGACGAACGCATTCATCAACCAATTCCGCATTCATCAACCACTTCCAATGGAGTTACATTTTGATCAAGAATGGAATCTCGAGTCAGCTTTAAGCCAGGGGATGTATCAAAAACTGGGTATCCGCAAAACGGATGGAATCAACTCCAAGAAGAGAAGGACGGCTACGGAAATTAACAGCAGTTTAGAAGACGATGTGGGGGACATAAACGATTTGTGTTTGGGACCGCAAATATGTCTAATCGTTACGATCAGACTTAGGTGGAGGGCAGTGTGACGAACATGGACGATAGAACAAAATCGAACCGACGATAAATTGCCAGAAGCAACTAGACAGCGAATATGTAGTTGCCAGAATGTTCTAAGTTGTTGGAATTAGAAATAAAGATAAGTGTATAGCATTAAATTGGGACTTTAATTTAACAATCCAGTGATCGAACTCAATAGTGAGTTACAAGATATGATTGAAGTGATTTATTTGAACGATTGCGGGCAAGATACGAATGAACTTCAATCCACATATACAATGCTTGACGCAATAATTGGAGCGTCTCCAACGCCCTTTACATTGTTCTATGTCTGATCGTTTTGGATACACAAGCAAGAAAAATACTCGGTTCTCGGGTATGTATATACGCATGCATGTTTTCTAAACAAAGTGGATTTAAAATAAATTTGTTAAACAAAAATGAACAAATTTATTTATTACATATTGACTTAAAAAGAATACACAAGTTGGTCTAGATAGTAATATGTAGGGCCCATATATTAAAAAAAAAAGTTGTGGAAAGTCATTAAAAAATTTAAATTTAACAAGTAAGGAAGGGCTAAGTTCGGATGTAACCGACCATTTTATACTCTCGCAAAGTCAAATGGTATACTCGTTTGAGATTTCTTTGTGGATTGACTGATATTTTGGGTGGAAGGTCAACTATAGGCACTGGGGTCCACATATTTAGTACTTAGGGGTTTGAACAGTTTTGGTTCGATTTAGACAATTGGCCGCAAGGTGGCATACTTTAATTGCATTATTCACGCAAAGTTTTACCCCGATATAATCATTGTTACCTGATTTGCATAGTGGAAAGTGAAAGAATCAGATGGAATTGAAAATGGTGTTACATGGGAAGTAAGCGTGGTTGTAGTCCGATTTTCGCACTATGACATAGAAACATGAAAAGAACGTTATGCACCGAATTTGGTTGAAATCGGTTGAGCAGATCTCAAGATATGGGTTTTCACCTAAAAGTGGGCTGTGCCAGGCCCACTGACTAATTTTGAACGCGGTTCCTATAAAGTCATCTTATACCATCTCAGAGATAAAATTTAATGTCTCTGGCGTGTTTAGTGCTTGATTTATCGCGCTTTTAGTAGTTTTTAACAGTACCGTTATATGGGGAGTGGGCGGAGTTGCCACCCGATTTCAACTATTTTCACACCGTCAATAGAAGTGCTAAAAACATTTGCTTCCACTGAATTTTGTTATTATAGCATTAGCGGTTTAGGAGATATGCACATTAAACCTATTAGAGGATTAAAATTAAAAAATTTTAACTGCAGATGCCCCTCCCTAATGTGATCCTGTGTACCAAATAACAGTCTTGTATCTTATTGCGGAGCTTAGTTATGGCAAGTTATTTGTTTTTGATTAATGGCGTTTTGTGGGCGTGGCAGTGGTCCGATTACGCCCATCTGCAATACCAACCGTCTCACGGTACCATGAAACATGTCTACCAAGTTTCATAAAGATATCTCAATTTTTACTCAAGTTAGAGCTTGCACGGACGGACGGACAGACGGACGGAAGGACAGACGGACGGACGGACAGACAGTCACCCGGATTTCAACTCGTCTCTTCATCCTGATCTTTTATATATATATAACCCTATATCTAACTCGATTAATTTTAGGTGATACAAACAACCGTTAGGTGAACAAAACTATTATACTCTGTAGCAACAGGTTGCGAGAGTATAAAAAGTATGCAAATTAAGAATGTTGTGTTAAGATGGCATCGATTTGTTAGAGCACATTTTTCCCTAGTAGAATATATTTGCATATTTTGCCTAAAAAAACATTGTAAACAGCATATTTTTAGTACATTCTGTTAATATAATTAGCCTAAATTGAAAAAACTGCTTTCTGTGGGTATAAATCGAGATTCACGAGGACGCTTTGCAGCAAACATTGTGGGTTTTACATCAAGATAAAGACATAAGTCCCAAAATGTATTTATTATACATCGATTGTTTAGAACGGACGAATCACTCTACAATCATAAGAGCGTTTGTTGATTCCATGCAATTATTGGGTCCAGATTATGAAAAGTCAAAAGTTATTTTATATGTCACTGATGCAGCTCCATATATGGTAAAATCAGGAAAGACGCTGAAGGTATGGGCGTTTTCGGTAATGCAAATTGCGCAGTATACATGACGCAGGCAGTTCGAAAAAGGAAACCTGGCATTTTTGCAATTTTTTTGTTGCTTTTGCAATTCATTGTAAACTTTAATAGAATTGCTTTCAAATTTTTTCATTGCAAGTTTTTCACATTAGCAAGCAGCTGATTCGAATATTGGTTTTGAGTTTGACACCATTGAAAATCAATTGGTTTGCAATTCTGACAACTTGGCAAATCTGTCTTGGATTCTACAACACCCCTGATAATATTTTGTAATGCATCCAAAATATTTTAGACATAGCACCATGTTTTGAAACTCATTAAACCGGTAGTCGATGCGCACTGACAGAGAAAATCGTGTATCACAAATAAAGTTGATGCTTTTTGACATTTTCATTTGCAGCGATGAGGTAGTGAGATTGTAAAACTTGTTATTAGTTGTTTTATTAATTTATACTGAATTTGCATTAATTTCAGAGACTATGGCAAATAATGTACTTATGATGGCCAGAATATATATTTTAACGATATTGTTCTTGTATTTGTGATGAAATGGAGGAAATTATCTATAAATAACTATTTGGTTTTAATTCTAACATTTTTTATTTTTATACGCTCGAGAAACAAAAAACCTTTTTGCGAAAGTAAACTTTGCAGTAAAAGTGTTCTCTAACCCGAGAACTTAGAAGAACGAGAAGGTGCAGGTTCGACAGCGAACATTTGTAAAATTTGTATCAAGGAGTTTACCTCACTGGAGAAACAAATAACATTTCTCGCTTTTATAACAGCGGTGAATCTGTACATCTCTTAACATAACCAACCGGCTAATATTGAAGAGAATATAATATGTATGCCAATCTTGGTAATATTGATATGCCATTTGAAATATATTCCCTTTTATTGAACTATTATTTATTATTTTTTAAAGTATTTTATGTTAATTTATTTTTAACTTTTTATGAGAAATATATCATATCACTTTAAATTATTACTAATAAAGTATTTTGATATATTTCTTAAAATAATTCATGTACTTGACACTATTAAGGAGTCATAAAAGTACAGAATTGTGTTTTGCCGTCGGCATTTTCATATCATGTGTACATGTAAAGAAATATGAAAGAAAAATATTTGTAAATTTGTCTACAAACAAATATGTATGTAGATATAAACACTCATTACTTCATGTGGAATCTCCGTTGACACGGTCAACCAATAATCGAAGCTCACGTTTTTTGCTTTTATATCAAAGAGTCAATCTGTCGAAGGACTGACGCGACGACAAAGCGTCACAATTGTGTTGTTGGTAGAAAATCCGAGATGTGCCGAAAAATAAACGAACGCTCGCCGATTGTCACCGCTTCCCTTGCCGCTCAAACAGCTTTGCCCACAAATCATTGTAAATATGTATGTTTATATATGACCATGCATACTTGTACATATTGACGGAGATTTTTGCGAGTCACGGAAAAATATTTTAGAATTGTAAAACATTTTAGAATTGTAAAATATTTTAAATCGACAAAAGCTTTGTTGCCACTTTTGTCACTTTTTTCTGTGTTTTGTGGGCTTGCAGGGTTGTCACTTTTCCCTTCTAGAGGGAACATAAAAAAGTTGTTCAATTTATGATTTCTAGCTTTTGCCATCGTCGCGAAAAGACGCTTGTAGGCAAGCGCATGCTATGCTATTGATAAGTGATAATATATTATTATACTATATAATATAACATATTGATGTACATATGTACATACATAAATTATTAATTCTGTAACAATTGAAATTAGAAAATTATTAAAAAAGTAAAATATATTTACATTTTTATCATGCCTCATTTGTGCAAAAAAAATCATATTTTATCAATTTTCATCATAAAAATCGTTTATATGGCAAAAAATAATCATGCATATGTGAAGTGGCATTTGTATTTTTGTTTAAATTATTTAATTTTTCTCTTTATGTAGGCAAATACGTATTTTGTCAGAGAACGGTGATATAAATTCTCATTTCTGTTAAATAACAGCAAATATTACAGAAAATGGTGAACTCCTTGATCTCAATTTTTCAGCTCTGTTAGCCGACCAATCAAGCATCATACAAAATTTAATTTGCAGCTTCTCGTTCTTTTAAGTTCTCTGGTTGAACATTAGTTCCGTTTATTTCAGAAAAATATTAAGAGTTTATACCCACTTGAGAGTCTGAAAAAAGCGCTCGTTTTTAATTTTTTTGAATCAGCATTTTATTTAATAAATAAAATATTCATTTACAGAATTTCATGAACTTTTATAGTAGGTGATTTATTTTGTTCCCGTAGCCGACCTCCAGGAGGTAAGATTTTTCTACTTAAAATCCAAAAAAATTTTTATTATTAATCGAATGACCAGTCAATATTTTAATTTTTGACAAAATGGCGGCTTCCCAAAAAGTCTTTTTTTGTGAGTAAATTGATTCTCAAAAATCCTACGATCATTACCTGATAATTATATCTAAGAAGATAGTGTGGGAATTTCAAGCTGATCGGTCCAACCGTTTCGGAGGAATTTCGCTTACCGACTCTGAAAATAGTATTTCCAAGAAAATGCGATTAAAGTTTTGGGAACCGATTACACTGAGTTAAAAAAACCGATTTTTTTAAATTTTCAAATAAAAAAATAAACAATTTAAAATAATTTTACACGAGCTTATACTCTTGCAACTTGTTGCTACAAAGTATAATAGTTTTGTTCACATAACTGTGGTGTGTATCACCTAAAAATAATCGAGTTAGATATACAAATATATAGATGATCAGAATGATGAGACGAGTTGAAATCCAGGTGAGTGTCTATCCGTTCGTCCGTCTGTCTGTGCAAACCGTAACTTTAGTAAAATTTAATACATCGTAATGAAACTTTGTACACGTGTTCTTTGTAAAAAAGAAAGGACGGGTTAGGTGGGCGTAATGGAACCACTGCCACGCCTAAAAAACGCCATTAATCGATACCTATAAAATGACATATACGTGATTATAACTCCGCCCTCTCCCTATACAATGGTTTTGTTAAAAGCAACTAAAAGCGCGTTAATCAGTAACTAAATGCGACAGACGCATACAATTTCAACCACATTCGGTGCATAACATTATCCTGGGCATCACTTTGGTTAACGAACTTATGACTTGACTGGTCCCACAGTAGATGGAGTCATCAGAGTCTTCAGAGTCAGGTCAGAAAATCATAAGATTTGGACTAAAAGTAGAAGTCCAGCAATTCCCTCCCAAACGTATTCCTAGGAGCTCAGATTGGGCTGCCTTTCGGGAAACGCTAAGGTTGAATGTAATTAGAGTGGGGCAGATAGACAGCAATGCTACACCTTCTGGACTGGAGAGCAGATTGTCTGTACTTAATCAGTTCATCATAGATGCATATCACTGTGACTATCCCCTAAAGACGATCACCAAAAAGCGTAACTGTCCTTGGTGGTCAAGCTGCCTCTCGGAACTTAGGAAAACAGTACGCAGGCTTTTTAACAAAGCCAAGCGCACGGGGAACTGGAAAATAAATGCTACTATAAAGAGATTAGGTCTTAAAAACCGCAACGTTTTAGGAAATTCTGTGAAAACGTTTCCTAAACACCGGAGGCTGCACAGGGCTTTGGACAAGCAAGACTGTTAGCTATTAAAAGATCTGAGGGGACCTGTACGGCCAGCGAGGAAGAAAGAGCTACTGCACTTGCGTATTTCCCGGAGATAATTCGGGAAGACCAATGTCAACCTCTTCATTAGAGTGGGTCGATTTATTTTCTAAAAAGTCGCGTATGCATGAAATGTTCTACAGATCATTCTGAACAACTTTGCCTAAGATAATATGGGTCTAAAACCAGTTTCGAGTCAGCGCTTTTTTAAGTAAAGTTTAATTTTTCGGGATTATAAAAGTTTCTTCGTCAGTTTTTGAGTTATTTGTTCACTGTACATAACAATGACAGTGAAAATTAAGAAAATCGGACAACTATAACATATATCTCCCATACAACCAATTACACAGATTTTTGCCGGTGTAATGCCTTCCATTAAAAAGTTTTGCAGAACTGTTCTAATGGGTGGTTACAACCTCAGCAGGAATAAAAACGTAATCAACCACCCGAGAAACAAATTCCGACTACTTGTCGCATCTTACACTGGCTTGAAAGCTCAAGAAGTATCTATTTAACATAGGTCTAGCTTTTTGTGCAAACTGCCGGTTATGTGACATGGAGCCGGAAACTTCCGTGCACCTGATGATAATCTATCACAGTCTGCAGATGCAGGATTAAGGCTCTTGCATCCATGTTTCCGAATAAGAATCACATCGCCTCAATAGACCCAAGCAGTATATTGGAAATTATCAATGTGCTGGGGCTATATGAGACGTTGTGACAGAGGGCAGAGCACAATAGACCTTAGGTTGCGGTGTAAACCTCAATGAATATTTATCTATCTACTACATACACACATACATATATCGGCCAATGAGCTAACTATTTAAATGAAATTGAGAGAGCGTGTTTGTCTAATAACAATGTACAATATCTCCATATAACTGATACTCAAGATTTTGAAACGTGCGGCTAACTTTACACCATATAGGTATATGTTTATATTTATGTGTTGGTAGGGAACATTTGTTGTGAAAGATACTTAATTTTTTTCTGTTTGGTTGTCATGACAACTGTCAATCATATTCAATAACCTTACAGTCATTGAACAAACAACATCATATTTTTTGTGTTGAAAATGTCAAATTTTGTACCTGAAAGTGATGTTTTGCGGAAAGTTTTAAGTTTTTGTTTATTTTTGAAGAAAAGTGCTGCAGAGTCACATCGAATGCTTGTCGAGGCATATGGTGATCATGCTCTATCAAAAGCAACATGCAAAAGATGGTTTCAACGGTTCAGAGAAAATGATTTTGATGTGAGACATGATGAACTTGGAAGATCACCAAAAAAGTTTGAAGACGTCGAACTGCAAGCAATATTGGATGAGGGTGATACTTCAAAAGTCAAAAGCAAATGGTACATTAATAATTTTGACATTCCCATGTAACAGTGCGAAATTGGGCGAAATCGGACAGTCACAACACCTACTTCTCATATAACACGACTTTAAATTCCATCTGTAAGCACTAATTAATATATTGGGATAAAACTTTGCACGCATATTTTCTTTCAGGTATGCTCTCAGGTCTAAAAATTTCCAACATCGGACCATACCTATTCAGGCCCCCAGATACCAAAAATGTGGACCCCTGAGCCTATGGTCGACTTTTTGCCGAAAATATCGGTCAATCTATGAGATAGTTTATATTATATTTATAAAATTGCTTGAAAATAATTTCTTAAGTATACATGAGCAATGTAAAAAATAAATGTCACCAGCCTTTCTGTTTCTATGCCTCCAATGATTTTAGTATAATTTTCGCTGACGGATAGTAAAATATAGTTATAAAACTAAATGATACCAAATTTGAATGTAATCGATTCACCATTTCGTCGAACAATGAAGTTAAACCTTTTCGCTACATTTTTAGTATAATGTTTTCCAACGCCTGCAGGTATTTCCCCTGCTTTGGTTCTTGCAATTTGCTTAGCTGTTCCTAACTTGTTAATCAGTTATTTTGTACAAATATATAGAAAAAACAAGGAAGAAAGGGATAAGTTCGGGTGTAACCGGATATTTCATACTCTCGCAATTTGCAAGGAGCAAAGCTGGGGAATACTTTCAGGTATTGGCAAAACCGATGCTCTTCATCAAAGAGAGTATTGCAAGAAAAACGTTAGCTTCGGCTGCATTGAAGCCATAATAACATTCACAGGTGCATTACTTATAGCAATAGTTTCGAATGTAACAGGTTTGCATACACCAAAAATCGTTTTTCTAGTTCTTTCTAGCCACGTTGTTTGATGTAAACAACGTTCAAATCGAATTAACTTTGATTAATAAGGAAAAAAGATATTTTATGAAGATCCTTATCTCGATTTTAATCAGTCAGTTTGAATAGCAGCTATATGCTATAGAGGTCCGACCTGGACAATTTGTGAGGATACATATCTTGTACAAAGAGTTTTCTATACAAGAATTTGATTTTGATCGGTAAAATCGGCACTTCCGACAAATGAGCAGGTTTTTGGGGAGAAAAGAACCTTCCGTCCGAAAATCATTATAGCCAATACTTAATTGAGGACTGGAGTGTCGATCGATTTCGCTCATTTTTTCCGAAACATTATTACCAGAAAAATATACCACACAGATTGATCGGTTGGTTGAAAAGTGTCTTCGCTCGAAATGAAAAAAAAATATATATTTTTGGTAGAAAAAATATTTTTTATTCAATATAATCTCCCTTAACTTCAATAGACTTATTCTAATGATCCTCCAATCATTTTATGCCATCTCTATAGTGCTTTCCGGAAGCTCTGCAAAATATCCATCTTCGGCTAGAATAGCTTCTTCATTCGACGAAAAATGCTTGAGTAAAAATTGAGATATCGTCAAATAACTTTGTAAACAGGTTCCTGTGTCTAATCGGGAGGACGAGTTCGTAGTTTGTAATCAGTCCACTACCACGCCCACAACACGCCATTAATCGAAAACTAATAAGTTGCCATAAGTTAGGCTTAAACTGGAATTCGGTACAACGAATCGTAATAATGAGAGTTTGAAAATTTTTTGATAAGTGGGAGTGGCCCTGCTGATATGTTCAATGTAAATATTTCCCAAACCATTGAACCAAAATTTGCACAAGACAAATAATATTTTCTTGCGACAACGTGAAAATTGTTGAAATCGGATGATAACCACGGCCACTCGCCGATTTTTTTAAAATCTACTAACAGTTTTTAAAAATCTAATAAGGAAATGCGTGAATGACATTAAATTTTACACCCAGGATGGCACGAGAGGGCTTTATAAGAGGAGTTGTCAAAATTGAACGACGGCCGTGGCACCGCCGACATTTTGGTGAAATCACATTCATATGTATGTATGTATTTATATCCGGACCGACCAAATAAATTATAACCAAATTTGTTATATAATATTATTTTGACATTCCCCTATTACAGTGCGAAATTGGGCGAAATCAGACTGAAACCACGCCTACTTTCCCATATAACGCAACTTTAACTTCGAACTGATTTTTTTAATTAACTGAAATTAGGAGAGAATCCTTTCCTGATAATAGTGTTTCTGTATGTCAAAAATCAGGTCAATATTTTCCTTAGCCCACATACTATACCTAATAGAAAGATTTTCGAACTTCCGGCTGACCTTATATGCTATATATCGTATTTTTCTCCTAGTGGTGCATTTCTGTGCCAATAATTGATAAAATCAGGTGAAAACTTGCCCTGGCCCCCATATAACTGATATCAGGATTTTCAAACATCCGGTTGTGTTTACTTCTTGTACATTGTTGATGGCCTGTGAGGTACCTTAACAAAACATCATCATCGTTTGCAGATCAACTTTTATTAAATTTATTTAGCCTCTTCGGTTAAGTGATGTCAGATCAATCATTTAAGGATGATTTTAATATAATTTTTGCTGACGGGAAGTAAATTATAGTTACACTAATTGAGTTTATGAGCTATAATATAACTTAATAATATACTAAATTTTATTGTAATTCATTCACGATTTGTTCGAATAATGAAAGTTGAAGATATTTCCCCTGCTTTGATCCTTGCAAATTGCAAGAGTATAAAATGTTCGGTTATACCCGAACTTAGCTATTCCTTACATGTTTTTTTTCGTTTAAGGCTGTTAAAATTGAATCCATACTCTATTAGGTTCTTTGCTATAATAAAGCATCATTTCCGTCTCGACACAAAAAATAACATCTCTGGAAGCCACATATCGGTTAAATCACCGGTTAACTACCCAAGAAAGAAGGACTTCTGATTGAGTTAACTAAAACTTAACTGACAGATGGTTGCTAACCAGACATCTAGAAAGCGGCCAATGAGTAACAATTCTAACCGAAACTCTTGAATTCGTTGAGCGGAATTAAATTAAAAGCAACCTGCATAATACATACGTACATTCACAATAAATAAAAAAGTATTCAAAATCACAAGCAAAGAACGTATATCATAATATAATCATATAATATACGTTCTCTGTTATGAATGTGTGTGCATTCACGAAGAGAGGAATTTAAAAATTAATATCTAATTTAAATGTATACTTTATTAGTTAATAAAATGCCATTTAATAGTATTATTATATACGAAATATATTTAAAGGGAATCTTGTAGAAAGGCTAATATTAATAATGAAGATACTTGTATAATAAAAATGCAGGATACTGCTTCATTTAGATTAAAAATCATTTACATTGATCAAAGTTTGGATATGTCACATATCTCACCGAATGAACATGGTCCGCTATAGAATAGCTATAAAAACGTTGGCTTATAGTTTAAATTTTTGAAAAATTACTTACAGAAAAAATAAAAAATTGGCTTTATTCCTTTTATACCTGTTAATTGTATTCGTCGATCGTATTTATTATAGAAAAGAGCAATAAACAAACAAGGAAGCTTGTAGTCGAACATTTTACACTCTTTCAACTTGCAAGGTTTAAAGCCTGGGAAATTACTTCAGGTGTTGGAAAAATTTTATATTAAAGAAAGTATTGATCCGGTTCAAACAGAATAGCAACCATCTGTTCTATGTGTAGTAAATGAGCAATATAACTATAATTGAAAGTGTGTAATAATAATGGAGAATGTCAAGAATTTCATATATTCGCGTTTCTTTAATTTCATGCATCAAATTTAAGAAAAAGGAGCTCATAAACAATTAAATACTTTAGTTTTACTTTAAATAATTGTTAATATTATTATTTGGACTGGTTTTCGAATAACAATAAAGTACCTAAAACTTAAGCAGTAAGCGAACAAAATGATATCGACGTTAGGTAAATGAAAACTAAAGCTTTTGAGATATGTCAATTGACAACTTGACAATATTGTTGTTGTTATAGCGGTTATCTAATACCCGCTTAGGTGGTGAAGGACAAATATTCGGTATGTCCAAACTAAACGATTAGTAGGAGTCTATCCAGCTACAGTATCCAGAATATGGGTACGCAGGGGTCATTCTAAATTCTCGGGGCAACTCGAGCTCTTCGTCAGCTATGGGTGGTGGTTTGACTCCAACTACTGTTTCTACGAGATCATCCTAGCGTAATCTGCTCGGTGAGGAGTGCGTTGCGCACCTTGACCGGAAGCATGCAGGCCTCACGATGTAATTGTTCGACAGGAGACATCTTGTAATGGTATGGAAAGCAGTATTCTGATACGCCCGAAGCTTCCTCGTCTACGTTTCACTTCATCCGGCCAGCCGATTGCCTTGTATGTTGCCAATCACATGTCTTTGTCCTTCCCCCAGGAGCTGCTAGCTGGCGAGTGGCATTAATCGCGGTCGTATATGGAGTGATGCAGCACAGACTGTCAAATGTAAGGGATAAAACTTTGGGGTTGTTGACATCGAAATTTTAACGCCATCGACTGTGATATTGAGATTCAGTTTATACTTCTTCGTTCAGTTCTTTAATATGGTCGATATGGATTTAATGGAGGAGAGTGTCAGGCCCCTTTCAGCGAAAAAGCGAGAAAAATCGGTGAGATGGCTGTTTACTTTCGAACACATGCCATCGATTCCATTGCCTGACGTCAATATCGTACAATCATCTGCATATGAAGTGATGGAAATTCCCTCTGGTGGTTGAGGGAGTCTTCTCTGCAGAACCCCCTGTTTAATTCTTAGAATTTTGACAACTTGACAATATTTTGTAGTGCTGAATGTAGGCCTTACCTTCAAAGTGAAATTTTCGTGGGGAGTGGTTAAAAATATTCAATTGGCTTAAAGAAAAGGAAAGGTGTGTATGTAGCTAAATTTAAGGTTTATATGTATGTACATAATTTTCCAAATGTAAAGTGAAATAAAACCCAATGATGATAAGAAGACTTAGTAGATTTGCAAAAGATTTGGTAGTCATTTAGGTACCAAAAGGTTTTCTCAAGTGGCAACACAAAATTATATGAAAACTTGCTGTGAGCCTTGAAGTACAAGTGACCCAAATTCACGGTTAACACGCAAACTAATTGATTGGACTTGTGTTTTTTTTTCATTTTTTATATTAGTAACATAAAATGTGATGAGGATATTTGCTCATTACATTCTTATTTATTTTTTTATTTGCTATTAATTATATTTTATTTTAACTGTAATTTTATGCTGTGCTCCTCAAACTATAATCTATTGTTTGCTCCAAACCAGTTGCACAGCAAAGCCCCTTAAAAACTCTCAATGGAAATGTTATAGTTACTAATAAAGCTCTGTTTAGTTTTGTGATTCGTTCGATATCCGCGATATGAACTGTTTTGGCGGTATTGAATCATTGGGAGAACGATAAAGTATGAGTATGAGGCGGCATACAAAGAATTGCAAAGACTCGTTTCATGTAGTGGGTAGTGCTTACAGATATTAGTGCGTATTGATATTAGTTTCCTCTACTACAGTATCTGCTACGAAGTCGTGATAAGGATAATCTAGTTGCTCGCCCTAAATCACACTTAAAAAAAACGATAGATCTTCAACACAAAATAATTACAAAAAAAAATTTTTGATTTTACAAGAGATCACATGGAATGAAGGTCGCTCAAAAATAACGATCCGGGTAAATGAACTTAATCAGAATGATTATAGTGTTATTATGTCATTCAACAAAATCGCGCTCTGATGCAACAGGAAGTGTAAATAAGAAATAAATAAATTAATATTGACTTACCATTTTCAATCGTTTCCTTGGCACAAGATATAATTTTGCCCTTGCGTCTACGCAGATTTGATTCGAAGTTAGTGTCATCGGTAAAATCATCACCCGCATCCAACCTGGCATCCTCAGCTGTCGATTCGTGCACATCTTCCGACGATTGGCGTTCGGAGGACATGTCACCGGCGCCGCTTTGTAATAGATTTTCAAAATTCTTGTTCATAGCCGCGAATAAACGTGCATAACAAAAACAAATATTTGAAAATAAGCACTATCAATTGAATTGGATAATGAAGTTGGCTTTGGTTTTGGTCTTTATTACGTCACTTGTTTGTTTTAATATACATATTTATGAAGAATATTTTTAGCGAACGAAATAGACATGTACATATATACAAATATGTATGTATACGATATCTTGTTCAATAGTTGATATTACAGCGTGGGCCCTACAAACTGTCGCACCTAATTTTCCGCATAAAACAAAAAATGTACATTGAAGTTATGAAAACTTGTTTTTTTATTAGTTTTCACACGGTTTTGGAATACAGCCCGCACAACTTTTTCTGGAATTTGGCTCTTAAGCTGGTCCAGTTTTAACTTTTTTACTTTTGTTAAATTCCCCATCATACCTACAACAGGTTGAGGTTGTGTTTTGATACCTTTTAATAGCTCTTTTATCAGCTGGAATCTCAGACACACTGATTGCATAAAAGCGGTCATTTTGTGAGTTATGGCTTGCCTGTAATACAAAGCTTCTCATCATTCAATTCATTTCTGTTCTCATTTCCTTTCGTCGTTCCGTTAGACCATGAATTCGTTTCAACTTAAAATTATATTGCGTATATTCTAAATATATGTGACAATAGATATGCGTAACGGGAAAATATTCAAACTTAGTTGGCTCAGCCTAACGAAGCTTCAAACAAGTCCGATAGTTATAAGGGCCCACGCGGTATATACCGTAAATAATTGGGAACAAGTTATACAGTTTAGTTATTATTTAATTTCTTCGCGAAAGAAATGTGTAGTTGTAGAGACACGTTACGAACAATGATCTACACAAATATGATGAAGTTGATTTTGATTGCTACACTCGTGGAACATACATATATAGGAATACAAACCTATAGTTGCAAGTTTAGCAATCCAAAAAGCCGGCGGATTATTAGAGAGTCGATACGGCTTTATAAAAAAGAGGTCCACTATTGACGCACTAAGTGAAGTCGTTGATATTGCTAAATGTGCAATAAGTGGAAAAAGATGGAAAGGTGGCACAAAAAAATATTGCGCACTAATTACCTCGGATGTGAGAATGCATTCAATTCTGCGGAATGAGCAAATATCATCAAGGCTCTGTATGAAATACGAGCTCCCAAATACCTCATAAATATTATTATGTGTTATTTTGAGAATAGAAATCTGCTATTCGAGACCAAGGAGGGTACCAAGAGCTACTCTATTTCGAGTGGAGTACCGCAAGAATTGGTTTTAGCCCCCCTTCTTTGGAACCTGATGTACAACAAGGGGCTAAGAAAACGTCAACAACAATCCGTAAAACTAATCCCCTATGCGGATGACCTCCGGGTCAAATGCAATGATTGCATAAATGGTATACGACGGTGGTTCGCTACCATGAATCTAGAGTTGACTGAGCAGAAAACAGAAATCTTGCTCATTAGCTCCAGGAAAATTAAAGAAAAAATATCGCTCACGACGGGTAAAGCAAATAAAATATATAATTCTTTATCTAGAATGATGGCAAATAGAGGCTGTGTGCGTTCCAGCCGACAACTCTTAATAGCTAAGGCAATATGGATCCAGGCGCTAGACACAAAATCATATGCTAGACCAATAATCACAGCGCATAGGCTTTCTGCAAAACACGTGATAAGTGCTTTCCGAACCATATCAAGCGACGCTGCTGAAGCTATCGGAACCCTCTACAGTAGCAAAAAGAGAGGAAAGAACCAAGAGCATCACAATGTGGCAGCAACGGAGGCAAACCTCATCCAAAGGACGGTGGACCCACAGACTGATACCAGACATCATACCGTGGATAGATAGACAACATGGGGACCTGGATTTCCACCTGACTAAGTGGGCATGGGTGCCTTAGAATCTACCTTTACAAATTCCGTCAAGACTATAGTCCGTATTGGCCGACGTGTACAGAGTGTATAGAAGACTCTGAATAGGTTTTTTACCATTGCCCTCGGTTCTCAAGTATAAGAGAAAATCTGAAAACTACACTTGGCGATAGTTTCACGGTGGAAAATTTGACAGCACTTATGTGTGAATCCTCTATTAACTGAAAAGCTGTCAGCGAAGCGTCAGCTCTGATTATGACAAGGTTGAGGCACTTACAACAAATTAGGCATTAGTCGGTTAGTACTATAGAGGAGATTTAAATGTCTTCTTCCCTCCCATGAGGTAATACTTATTACAGTGGTTCCGTGGGAGAGATATGAGATGGGAGTAGGTTAGGGTTAGCGGATTAAAGTTCAGCACTTCGGCTATCGATGCTTCTCCCTACTATAAAAAAACAAAACTATACTTGTATACAAAGGAGTGCACACAAAAAATGGGAATTGTTCAATTGTTAACTTTTAAAATATTCTATTTTGTAAATCCTGTTGCAAAAAATAATACAATCTGTGAATTATTTTTGGCATGAAATTATTTTTAAAAGTGAATTAAAGATTTTCAAAACTTTGCTAAGCAATTTCGTTAAACAGCAATATTTCGGCTTTTACACATTCCTGGATCTTTGCACTGCTTGGCACGTTCGTTGATTTCTTTTAAGGTGAAAGTTATCTTGATAAAATAAAATTAAACACTAACTTAACTGCACCTAAATAATTTTCTTTTTAGTTTGGTATGGCAGCTTAAATTCAAAAAAAAGATTTACCCATACAGTTTTCATAATGACACTCGTATAATTTTGCTGACGACTGTATTTGCATAAAATACTTTTTTTTATTATTAGAAGCATCCTTTCATCTAAACTTTTCAAAGAAATGTACATCCTATTACGTATGGATACCAGAATATAGATGCCGGTAAAGTAGTCTTGGTTACTATAACACTATTTTGTGTTGTGGCTACTGATCTCAGTCTACTAACATTGAGATAAAGACACAGTTATGACTTAAAGTAAAACATAAAAAAAAATTTCAGATGACTAGTTAAGCCATTTGTATAAATCATACGACAAGTCATTTGATCGTCTTCAATAGGCGACCCGATATCGGGCGTTAGAGGGTTAAAATCAAAGTTTGTTATTGAAAAAATTATGCGCTGGAAATCCTCGGAAAACCCCATCGTTAACAAAAAAACATGTTCCATGTTCAAAATAACACATCAAAGGTAAATAGAGTATAATTTTATATACATATGAAAAAAAGTGGTAAGTAAAGAATATAACCCCCAATATACTGCCGAGACCCCGATTTTTACTTATATTGATTTTAGGAAACCGGTTGGCTATTTATTTGGCTATAATATAATAACGATTCCTACATATATTTGGTAAATCTTATTGTGTAAAGGAGAATATAGAACAATGTCTAGAGAAGAAGGGAAGACGAATGTAGCGCGTTATTTAAGTCTAAGAAAAACAATAAGACTCCATACTCAACGGAATGTTTTAATAAATGCACCGCTCGTCTCGTAGGATATACAAATAAACTATATACTAAAGTCATATTAGATGTATTCCGAAATATGTAGATAGATACTCAAACCGTTCATATGTACGCTGATCTGTATAAACATACCTACATCTATGAACTTGCTTACATACATATATAGTGTATATGTTTGTAGTAGTTCTATAATTTTACTCAAAGGGAACTAGGCATATAACTAACATTTAACACATTCGCTTACCATAAGAATATTTATACATATATGTATATGTGTACATAATTCATTGTATAAAAATAATTTCTAAGAATATTTAATAAATCTCTTCTCTGCCTTAATAATAGTAAAATACTTATTCTTTCCTTGTATACTATTCATATTAAATTCTATAAAATTAGAAGAAGAAAATTTCTCTCCTATCACGCTTCCTTACCTTACCCAAAAAATTTAACTTATTTCATAACACTTCCATTGCAAACACCGACATTAATAACACAATTGAAACTTATCGGAAACGTGATGGTTACACTTTTAGAAACCGTATACTGAATGGAAACTAGTTCTTACGGTTACTTTTACATCGCTCTTTACTGTTATTATATTAAAGTAATAATTTAGCACTTTATAACTATTTACATATTTTTTTGTTAAAATATAAGGTTCCTGGTAGCAAGTCACCACCATCTAGCAAAGAATACTATCGAAGACTGTTTGGAAGCTACCAACTAAACACGACAATCGCAGTTGGGTGGTGAAATTCTTAGTTGAATTGGTCAAAGGAATATCGATTTTCTCATTTGACACAAACGTTAAAAAAGTCATACAAATACACCCCCAAGTAGAGAGGTTGTTGGCACTTAAATCCTTATAGCTGAATGTAAACAATCCAATGTTATCTGTATTTGCCGGTCATTTATCCATCTATCTGTGTGGTGAATTTCGTTGATGTTTTTATTTTTTCTTTTACAATGTGAATGAAACCAATAACTGAAACAGTAAAGATAAAGTACCATATATAACTTTATACTTATAAAAACACATGCTTCTTATTTTTGCAACATTGAAGCATCTAATTTTTTTTGCCGATTTAAGGTGTCATACCGTCTCAAACTATCTACTGTTTTTTAAAACACTAACAGATAGAGACATTTTGGTGGTCTGTGCCGTATGGATTGTAGCATATTTCTGCTGGTAGCAGAGGCGAATTTACCAGCAGGCTGAGTAGGCTGAAGTCTGTTTACAGAATTAAAAGTAATAGAAAAATTAGTTACGAACTTCACACATTTGACAGAAATTCAAATATTTAACAAAATTGAAATATAGTACATATTATATATTAGTGCTAATTGCTAAATACTTTAACGTCTCTACATGGAAAACTTTTAAACGCTTTGTGAATTTAGTTTAACGATTATGAATTTTTAGAATATCCGCACAGCGAATCGATATTATAATTGAAATTTACTATATTTTCGTCCCTGATAATTATTATAACTTGTCCACTATGTACTTAAATATTCTAAAATAACACAATTATTAATATTATATAATATTAAGGTCCAGTCGACAACTTTTCTATTTCAAACAAATTTGTTCTTGCAAAAAAAAAAATCCTATTTTAATCGATTAATTTTTTTTAAATGAAAAACTTGTTTAATACCTCATAGAGATAATATATACACATAAGTATATTTAGTTTAAATAAACTCAATGACTGATATTTGGACGATTGCGAATTGACAATAAAAATTATCTTTAGATAATATGAAGTCAGACAAGTTGCTAATTAGAAAATCGATATATTTACACTTACCTATATATCATATATTATCATTTAAATGGATATTCTTTAGCCGAATGGTGTGCGATCGAGTTACCACATGAGCCGAAACGGGGTCCTGATATATACCATACATACATTCGTTGTACAAGAAGGAAGCAAAAATTAAAAGAGAAGAATAGGAAGAGATCATCCGACAAATAGTTAAAATTTAAAGTTTTTTTTTAAATATAAGTAAAAATAGTGTCTTGAGCACAGAAACTACAAACATACTTATGTCCTAATACAACACAATCGAAATAAGATAACAACCGTTTTTCGTTAAACACTCTGAAAGTACAAGATCATGTAGATGCTGTTTGGCCTCTGGTCCAGTCAGTGTCAAACTAAGTTTGGGAACGTAGGTTTCAATGAGTGGAAAATTGCAGATCATCGAGTAGCTCCACAAGAAAACATTGCATGTCATAAATCTAGTATACTTAGTTTGAGAAATAGGAATAAGTATAATGGCCGACTTGATAATAGATTGCAGGCAACGTTCATAGAATACGAGGCATTGTATAGGATTATACAATGATACAAGGTTACGGTAACTTTGAAATCATGTGTTTGATGACAAAGTTGGTTCAAATTGGTTGGTTGAAATAGTCTCTAAAATATGTTTGTGTTACTTTATTCTTCATATTATATTATATGCTCATGTTCTCGTTAGCAATTGATAAGAATTTGTATCAAAGATGTTATGAAATGGTTCATTTTTTTAAGACTTCAAGAATATTTCAAGTTGGAATAAAATTTGAATTTTCAGAAAAAAAAAATATATACATAGCAACTCTAATGCTTAATGCCATTTTTAACGAATGACATATTTAAATAAGCCAAATCTGTTAAAAAATAATGGTAAAATCGATTATTACAAATTTTTTAAATAATATCAAGTGTGTTTCAAAAGTGTTAGAAGTATGAATTGTGCATAAGCCGCGTTTAAAAATTCGAAATGACGATGAGTATGCAGTAGCTAATTGTGTGACTCATATAATTAAGTATGTAACGGGTTTTTTTTTTTGAGGTATAGAACTTTAAGTTGGCATTACTGTTCAAGATGGCGACCGATTTAACAGCTGTCAAGTGATTTATTCTCAGTTTGGTTTGGCAACTCATCATGAATAGACTCACGCCTGAAGAACGCTTCCAAATAGTGCAATTTTATTTCGAAAATAATGGTTCTGTGCGGACTACGTATGGCGCACTTTTTTTTTTAGCGATGAAACGCACTTCTGGTTGAATAGCTACGTCTACAAACAAAACTGCCGCATTTTGAGTGAATTAATAAGTTTTTCATTCCTGAATTGAACAACCATGATGTCCAGGAGCTGTGGTTCCAACAAGACGGCACAACATGTCACACAGCTTTTGCCACAATCGATTTATTGAAAGACACGTTCATGTTCATGTTTTTGGCTTTTAAAAAAATAAGTGCGAATTCGAATCGAAGCGGCTTTAACCGATTGAGGCAATGTTGAATCCGACGATACATCCGACTTAGGAAGGACATGATTACCTCTTACTGGTAGTTAGGTAGTTATTAGCAAATAATTACAATTACATTAAATAACAATATTATTTGATCTGGAATTCAAGAGTCGAGAACATTTGGTGGGTTTTCATGTTCTCACTTAGTTTTATTGATATATATTATATTAATCGCGTCAACGAAAATTATATTAAAATCAAAATATGTGTTATAAACTCAACCCAAGAAGCTAAATTTAATATAATGAGTTGATGTGAAAACGTCAACCAGAGGATCGCAATTATTACATTAGACATATAAGTGTATAGTCCAGTCATTATAGTAAGTTCACCTCGGAATTCAGATACCCAGCTGTAAGTCTGTAAATACTTGTATATTGACACCCTAAAAGTTGTCTCAAAACCTACATATGGTAGGGTGTATGCAACTATTAAATTTCAAGGTCAAAGGTCACAAAAATCGTTTTTTTGCGCTTTTTTTGTAAATATCTCATTTCCTATGGGTTTTTTGGTATTTATTATCAATATTGTAGAATACAAAATTCTCTACAAATTTTGTTTAAACATTTTTTTCATACGGTGAACCGTTTTCGAGATAGAGGGCTTAGAGCGCGCGGTCACAGCATCACTTCAAGTCAACCGGTACCTCCGATCAAAAACGGGCCATATATAGTTGATGAACTATCGATAAATCAATGATTATAAATATTTGTCAATTTTTATTAACTATTATATTATATTTTATCATTTTCTTCATGCCTTAAATCTTTATCTATGCAATAATACTGATCACCGTTTCATAAAATTAAAAAATAATGAAGGGAAAAACTTAAATCTTATAATTAAGTGCATCTTCTTTAAAATCTGTAAATTTGTAAATAATAGGACAAGATATTGATTTACTCATCATTTTAATTGGGCGTACACTGTCTTACGAACAAGAAATTTTCTTTAAAAAAGTTGGGAAAGGCAATGTAAAAACGGAGATATACTCGACTAAAAGTTTTGACAATTATCCTCATTCCAAAACACATATTTTATTTCTGCACGCATTAAGTGGATGTGACACAACTTCTGCGCTTTTTAAAAAGGGAAAAAAAACATTTTTAAAAATTTTTGAGAAACTGTCCAATTTGGATGAACTAGCTGCAGCATTTGAGGAAGAAAATTGTTCGGCCCAGAGATTATTAGAGAGTGGAACTCAAACCTTATTGGCAGTCTATAATGCTCCGAAATCTGTGAAAAGTCTCGATCATCTTCGTTATATGCATTACGTCAAGTCTACAAAACTTAATAAACCTGTGCAGCTTTCAAATATTCCACCAACAAGTGCAGCTGCTCATCAACATTTCGAACCAAGTTCAAACTTGGTTAGGGCATGATTTGGAACCCCAGGTATGGGGTTGGGCAATGCGAAACGATTTTCTGGAGCCTATCATGACAATTTTACCACCTGCTCCAGAACATTTGCTAAATACAATTTTCTGCAACTGCAAGAGTGGTTGTGGTTCGCGATGCGGATGCAGGAAAGCGGGCTTGCAATGCTCTTTAGCTTGTGGCCAATGTAATGGACAAGCTTGTCTCAATGCTCTACCATATCAGAGCGACATTAACGAAGATGGAACTTTTGACCCCGAAATCATGGAAGAATGTCGTTGTCGTTGAAGACGATAATGAAGACCAGTTTGAAATTTACCAGCAGCCGGAAGACGACGATGAAGAGGAAGAAGATGATTAAAATTATAAATTGTAGTTTTTGTACCCTTTATTCCATTTTTTTACTTTTAATAAAAATAAATGTATTGAATGATATTTTTTAATATATTTTTTATATTTTTTTTTTATCATGTAAGAAGTTATTAATATTAATAAGGTTTAAATTCAAATATAATTCCTATATTTTCATTAACAATTCTGCAAATTCATGGGCAGGTAAGTGTTATTAAATAAATTAATACTGAATAAAAAGTGGATAGGTTAGGAAAAAATGATAAAATATAATATAATAGTTATTAAAATAACTTACATATTGGTCTATATATGCGGTATAAAGTCAACCGGAATTTTGAAAATGTTTCTATTAGGTATAAAGGGGCTAAAAGAAGTATTGACCCGATTCAATTCATTTTTGACATGCAAATATAACATTATTAGGAAAGGATTCTTTCCGAATTGCAATCATATATCTCATACATCGAACGATAATTTCGGTAAAAAATCAATCGGGTTGCCATTTCCGGTATCTTGGGGCTTGAATAGTTAAGGTCCGATTTTGACAATTTTTAGATCTGAGATGGCATACTTTAAAGGCACTATTTTCCAAAGTTTGATTTCAATATATTCATTAGTTCTTAATTTGTATACTGGAAAGTCAAAAAATCAGATGGAATAAAATTTGTGTTGTATAGGAAGTAGGCGTGGTTTTAATCCGATTTTGCCCATCGGCACTGTAACATAGGAATGTCAGCATATTACTACTAGCCACATTTGGTTGAAATTATACGCCCATCTACAATACCAATGGACCGAAGGACGGACGGACAGACAGTCGTCTGGATTTCAACTCGTTTCTTCATCCTAATCATTTATGTATATACGAGTACCATATACCACATAACTCGAATAGTTTGAGGTGATACAAACAACCGTTGGGTGATCAAAACTATTGTATTAACATATTGAAAGAATATAAATACAGGGTTTTCCTATAAGAGTGATATGATTTCAAAAAAACCCCACTAATTGTTAAGGAAATTCAAATGCTTTTAGTTAGTGTGAAGTACAATAGATACAATTAAGTTTTGAATACAACATCATTCAAATGGCCTCCACGACTTCTTTTACGGGAACGAATCCGATGAACCCAATTTTCGAGTACTTTTTCCACTAAATCAAGTCGTATGTCATGAATAGCACGTTCAATATTGACTTCTAAAGCTTGAAGGGAGTCTGGTTTATTGCTAAAGACCAATGACTTCAAATAACCCCACAAAAAGTAGTCTAAGGATTTTAATTCACAACTTCTTGGCGGCCATTGAATGTCAATTTCTTGAAATTATCGAATCTCCAAACTTTCTCGCAATAATTCGGTTGTTGCACGTACTGTGTGGCACGTAGCCCCGTCTTGTTGGAACCAGATGTTGTCAAGATCAACTTCTTCCAATTGTAGCCATAAAAAGTTGGTTATCATCGATCTATACCGCTCTCCATTGACAGTAACGGTTTCACCAGCTTAATTTCGTAAGAAGTATGGAGCAATGATTCCGCCAGACCAAAAACCACACCAAACTGTCAATTTAGGTGAATGTAATGGTTGTTTATGAATAATTTGTGGATTTTCTTCGCACTAAAATCGAATATTTACGGACCACTCAGATGAAAGTGAGCCTCATCGGAGAAGATCATAAATGGCAAAAGCGCACGAAAAGTTGCGATTACAGAGCGATTATTTTGATAATAAAATTGAATAATTTGTTATCGTTGCTTTCGCGTATATCTTTCCATGATGAAATTGTGAACATTACTTAATACAATGAAAAAAAATAACCCGAATTAAAGGGGTAAACCGTGTTAATATCAAAAATATTAGAAGAAACTAATTTCCTAGAAGCAGTGACAAATTTATACGTTTCAAAAATTTATACGTTTGGTTTTTAGATATCGAATGTATATTAGATAATTGTTTGAACCAAAATGGAAAAATTAAAAAAAAACAGTAACATAAATAATATTTTTTTGTTTTTCAAATTCATCCCACTGTAAGTATAACCATCCATATTGGTTCAATGACGAGGAATTACTTACTGGAGATTTGGCACTTTACCTCAGTTCTCAATGATACGAAACACATGATTAGTTGATGTAACGAGTATGATAGAGCACAAATTATAAAGTTAGTATTTTATTGATAAACAAGAAAACATATTAACTTAAATTACACCGAAGCTATAATAACCTTCACGAATACAAAAGATTCCTTACAAGCCCTTTGATTAGTCAATGTGTATGGCAGATATATGCCATTGTTGAATTTCTTTAAGGTATCTCATCAAATAAAAAGTTTTTCATATAAGAAAATGATTTTGTCGTTCAGTTTGTATGACAGCTATAAGCGTCGGTTCCGCTACAGCAGCTACTTGGGCAAAATTTCAAATCCATACCTCGAACACTGAGGTACTAGTTTGCGTCTACTCGTATACAGACAGAAATGGCTAAATCAACTTAGCTCGTTATGCTGTTCATTTATATATATATTTTATAGGGCTTCCGACTTTTCCTTCTGGGTGTTACAAAATTCTAACAGTTCTACGAACATATTGGCATCTGTCTTACAAATTGAAATATTTCATGCACAATACCTATTTTTTATTGTTTTAGGTAAATTTTGCCGGTAACTATATAACAAATGAAATTAAAATTATTGTTGTGTTACAAAATTCTAACAGTTCTACGAACATATTGGCATCTGTCTTACAAATTGAAATATTTCATGCACAATACCTATTTTTTATTGTTTTAGGTAAATTTTGCCGGTAACTATATAACAAATGAAATTAAAATTATTTAATTGCGTTCCATAGCAAACCCAAAATATGGCGAAATTATTGTAAAATTCGCCGATTACTTTCTTCATTTACAAAATATACTTAGTTTAGAATTCGGCTGCGTTAATTTATACCCCTCTTACGGTTTGTACCTCCACTCAATTGAGTATAAATTGAATCTAAGTGAAGATTTGATAGAAAATTATATTAAAACAAGTAAGAAAGGGCTAACTCAACATATGTACATATGTATATGGAGTAAAATCAACCGGATGCTTAAAATTCTTTGATTGGTTATATGGGGGCTATGGCAAGTTTTCAAAAGATTTTACTTATTTTAGGCATAAAGATACACTGTTATTAGAAAAATATGCTTTCTGATTTTTATTGAGATTACTTACATATTGGCTGATATATGCGGTATAATGTCACCCGGAAGTTCGAAGATCTTTATATTGGGTATAAGGGGGCTAAGAGAAATATTGATCCGATTCCACCCGTTTTTGACACTCAGACTCAGAGGAATATTGTAAGAATATTATGTAATGGATTTGGTTGAAATCCGATCCCTTAGAAGTGGGCGATACCACGCCCACCGTCCAATTTTGAAACTGGCTCCTATAAAGCCCAATTGTGCCATCCTGGGTGTAAAATTTCTTGTGTCTGACGCATTTAGTTATTTATTCATCATACTTTTAGCAGTTTTTAACAAAACTGGTATATGGACAGTAGGCGGGGTTATCATCCGATTTCACCTATTTTCACACTATCGTAAGAAAGGCTGAAAATATTTGTTGTGTGCAAATTTGGGTAATATAACTTTATTGGTGTAGTAGACATATATGTATATTAAACTAATTCGAGGCGGGCTCATACCCACTTTTTCACGATTTTCAAACCATAGGTGCTGCTCCTTAATTAGATTCGTTTTGCCAAATTTGAGTTCGATATCTTAATTTACGGCTTAGTTATAGTACTTTTATACGTTTTCGATTAAAGACGTTTTATAGGCGTGACAGTGGTCTGATTACGCCCATCTACAAAAAAGCACTTACTTTTTTGCAATTTAACGTGTATACCAAGTTTCATCAAGATATCTAAATTTTTACCCAAGTTACAACATGCACAGACATCCGAATTTCAACTCGTCTCGTCATCCTAACCATTTACATACTGTCAGCGTCAAAAGAAAGTGTACACCTTTTTCTCATACATTTCACTCTTTATTTCAATATAAAAATATTAAATTTTTTTCAAATTAATTATCATTTATAAATTATTGAATATTGTTCTTACAAAAACTTAACAGCAATCCAAAATAAAATCCACAAGTACAAAACAACAAAATAACTGCTTCCAGCCTCCTTGGCATTGATTCCACTTAGTTGGACACTACTTCCGGGGAAATTTTGGACCACTCCTCTTGTAAAATGTCCTTCAGAGAATTTTACTGGTTATGCTCCTTTTTCTTACTTTCCGGTCCAAATGTTCTCACAGATGCTCAATGGGGTTTAGGTCCGGTGATTGTGGGGGACTATCCTGTTTAGGTGTACGGTAAAGCAACCATTCCTTTATTATTGTTGCCCTATGCTCAGGATCGTTATCCTATTGGAAGATCCAGGATTGATCTAAGCCCAATTTTTCAATACTGGGGAGCAAATTTTTTTTAAATGTTTAGATAATTTATTTAGTTCATTGTGCTATCAATCAACACCAGCCTTTACACTCCACTTGCCGCCATACACCCCCAAACCATCACCGAACCCCCACCATGCTATACAGTGGATGTAATATTTTTCTGTTCAAACTCTTGATTTTTGTTTCTCCAAATTTTAGTACTTTTTTTCTTCCTGAAACCTTCGAACGTGCTTTCGTAAAAAAAAATTACGTTATTCCAGAACGATTTGTCCTTATTTTTATATTTTTCCGGAAATTGCAATCGTCGCTTTTGTTTCTGTGTAGAGATGTGTGGTTTTTTCCTCGGTACGCGGCCATAGAGACCATTGGCATGCAACGCTTGCCTGATCATGCTGGCACTTACGTTCAGTCCGGATATTCTGGACATTTCCTCAGACATTTTTACGGCACTGACAGTTGGATCTATCTTTAGCTCTCACAACTGATCGCATTTCTGTATCACTGAGCCGCTTTGGCCTACCCGAACGTGTCGGATCTTCTAATTCTCCAAACTTTTTTTGCTTATCAATAATTTTTTTCACATAGCCAATAAAGTCTGCATTCACCCGACACATTTTTAACTTCCCGCTAAGAAAATGGAAAATGGATATTGGTTTCACCCCATTTTGCAACAATCGAGTTCTCAACAGATCTCGACGTTCTGAGGGTCGAGGAAGCTTCCCCGAACATTTCTACGATGATGTCCGTATGTCTGTATGTATGTGTGGATGTATGTGACCCTCTTATAACTATTAAACTGCTCAACCGATTTGAATAACGGCATTCCAAAGGGTTTCATTGCACTTGAATTTCGTGTAAGTTTGGACCCATTCGGACCAGTAGATTTCGAGAAATCTCAAAAATAAAAATTTTGAAAAATCGTTTTTTCGAATTTTTTCCAAACGACTTGACCGATCGACACCAAAAACTAATCAGTTCTAAACCTTGAAGAAACACATCGTTTGCCGCAAACCGGGTCGAAATCGGTTGATTTACTTGCTAGATATCGAAAACGAAAAATTTCGAAGAGCTCAAAAGCAGTGAAAAAAGCGAAATTTGAACGTTAGCGTATGAAATTAGAGGGAAGTTGCATGGATGGCCCTTGAGGCCAACCGTTTTCCACATTTTTTTAAATGAAATAAACACCCAATGTAAATAGGTAATTCAGTTCGAATTTTCTACATGTATTTCGTCTTTCATATTCTTGAGTTCAAAATATAAAAACCAAAAATGTATATTCCTATTTTAATTTTTGTGATAACGGAATTTTAGTGTAAGAACAAGTAAACATAGGCACCATTAAGTCTGCGTTCAGTTAGCTTGAATTGGAAATACCGTTACTTCTCATGAGTTTGTTCTTTTTGTGTAGATTCTATTGTGTTTTAATATAATTAGTCGTTTAAAGAGCTCCTGACGCGTTTTAACAATATTTAAAAAAATATGTATATCCCTATATCTATCTCGATTAGTTTTAGGTGATACAAAAAACCGTTAGATGAAAAAAACAAGTTGCAAGAGTATAATTAAAACAACGAAAGGGTGAACAAATATTAAAATGGACATTAGTTTTGAATCACATTACAATGACAAAAATGTTGGAGTCAAAACTGATGAACTGCGCATACGAAAAAGCCTTCATGATAACTCAAATCTATTGGAACTTTCTAACACCAGGTAAGCCAAAAATTATTGATGATTAATGTTTGTTGCAGATGAGTTATTTTCATTTAAATAGGGAAGCATTATGTGTTTTGCTAAATGAGATGAAGAAAAATTTTAACATAAGTGTGCAAAGAACGGTCGTACCTCCTGTATTGAAATTATGCGCAGCTCTCCTTGGGAATAATTTTAAATAATTAAATTTTACGGTTTTTTTTTTGTTTATTTTTTTATTGGTCCTTAATTATACTTTATTTATTATCGTTGATTGGTAGAAAACATTGCTTAACGACCGGTCGTGTTCGCGTTGCGTTTTGCGTACGGAGATCAACTACTCAGATATGACCATCGCAGCCGTAATGTAGCTTTTCTATGCGGCCTAGCCGCCGTTCGGTAAGGGGAGACATTCGTGTTGAATTAGAACGCAATCTCCAAGTTTTGGCCATTTTTAATAAGTTCTGTACCTCTTATAGAGTCCTTTATGTACTCATCTTTCCTTCCTTCGCGGCAGTCATCAAAATTGATAATTTTGATTCCTCCTCGATCGATCGATTTAAAAAGCATAGCGACACCAACTCTGGTTCGGTTAAGACCAGAATTGATGCTACGTTGAGAAAACGCCCCTCAATTAGGTCAATAATATCAGAGAGATCTTTCGAGATCGAGATCGTGAGTAGCGAACGGCTTCAATTCGAGTAAGTAATGAACTAAATTCTTCATAAATAAATTTTCAGTTTAAGCTTTTATGAAATGAATTTTAAGCTTCTTGCAGCTGATTCCCAAAAACCACCCATATGAGGAGTGGTTGAGGGCTAAATTGCCAATCAATGCCTTGAGGAACGTACCTTCTTATAATCTCAGGAGAGACTCTTTTAATAAATTCCACAAACTGTTTCTCCGTGTGTCCAATAAAGGTTTTGCCATTGTCACTCATTATTTAAGAGGGAAAGTCGCGCCTTTCGCCCAAGCGAACTAGTGATAAGTGATATTTCACCACCAGTGGTTTTATTACCGTGGGTGTGTGCCAAACGGTGACATTTTTCTATGTGTTTGAGTTGAGGTGAACAAATTTTCTATGGTGTAAACCAGTTTTACATTTTGGAAATGTAAATGGAAAGAAAATTTTTGACATTTGACAGTTAAAGTTCAAAACAAACGTGATTCAATGTATGACTTTTTGTCTTGTTAATTACATGTTTAAATATATTCGTCAAATAAATACAAATATACGAAAATTCTTTGTCTTGGTCGTAATCATATTAATGAAACTGGAAATTTTCATTCGTATATGGGTCCATTTCTGATTGAGAACTTTAGGCAAAGTGCCTAGCTTTCTTCTATGATACTTACACACGTATGTATATATGGTATATACATGCTTATAACTTTATATGAAGATTTAAGCGAATGTTTTGAGGACCTTATGATAGGATCTTTTCCAACCTGTTTGAAAAAAATGTTATCTCTGCAATATTCAAACTTCTGATACTTTAATATTCTTTTTATTTTAAATATGACATACTACATACATTGATTGCAGGCTTTTTATACTCTTGCAACATTTTGCTACAGAGTATAATAGTTTTGTTCACCTAACGGTTGTTTGTGTCATATATACATATATACAAACGATCAGGATGACGAGACGAGTTAAATTCCGAGTGACTATCTGTCCGTCACAATTTTAAATTCCATCTGATTCTTTCACTTTCCACTATGCAAATCAAACACCAATAAATGTATCGGAGTAAAACTTTGCGTGAATAATGCGTTTAAAGTATGCCACCTCATGACCAAAAATTGTGTAAATCGAACCAAAACTGTTCAAGCCCTAGGTACTGAATATATTTGACTTTGTACCGAAAATATCGGTTAGTAAATTGATAAAATAAATAAATGGAACTCTCGATAATACTATATTATGTCTTTGTATCAAAAACTGTTTGAACCGGATCAATACTTTCTTTAATATAAAATTTTTCCAACACCTGAAGTAATTTCCCGGGCTTTAAACCTTGCAAGTTGAAAGAGTGTAAAATGTTCGATTACACGCTTCCTTGTTTGTTTAATGATCTTTTCTATAATAAATACGATCGACGAATACAATTAACAGGTATAAAAGGAATAAAGCCAATTTTTTATTTTTTCTGTAAGTAATTTTTCAAAAATTTAAACTATAAGCCAACGTTTTTATAGCTATTCTATAGCGGACCATGTTCATTCGGTGAGATATGTGACATATCCAAACTTTGATCAATGTAAATGATTTTTAATCTAAATGAAGCAGTATCCTGCATTTTTATTATACAAGTATCTTCATTATTAAAATTAGCCTTTCTACAAGATTCCCTTTAAATATATTTCGTATATAATAATACTATTAAATGGCATTTTATTAACTAATAAAGTATACATTTAAATTAGATATTATTTTTTAAATTCCTCTCTTCGTTATATGATTATATTATGATATACGTTCTTTGCTTGTGATTTTGAATACTTTTTTATTTATTGTGAATGTACGTATGTATTATGTAGGTTGCTTTTAATTTAATTCCGCTCAACGAATTCAAGAGTTTCGGTTAGAATTGTTACTCATTTGGCCGTTTTCTAGATGTCTGGTTAGCAACCATCTGTCAGTTAAGTTTTAGTTAACTCAATCAGAAGTCCTTCTTTCTTGGGTAGTTAACCGGTGATTTAACCGATATGTGGCTTCCAGAGATGTTATTTTTTGTGTCGAGACGGAAATGATGCTTTATTATAGCAAAGAACCTAATAGAGTATGGATTCAATTTTAACAGCCTTAAACGAAAAAAAACATGTAAGGAATAGCTAAGTTCGGGTATAACCGAACATTTTATACTCTTGCAATTTGCAAGGATCAAAGCAGGGGAAATATCTTCAACTTTCATTATTCGAACAAATCGTGACTGAATTACAATAAAATTTAGTATATTATTAAGTTATATTATAGCTCATAAACTCAATTAGTTTTATAACTATAATTTACTTCCCGTCAGCAAAAATTATATTAAAATCATCCTTAAATGATTGATCTGACATCACTTAACCGAAGAGGCTAAATAAATTTAATAAAAGTTGATCTGCAAACGATGATGATGTTTTGTTAAGGTACCTCACAGGCCATCAACAATGTACAAGAAGTAAACACAACCGGATGTTTGAAAATCCTGATATCAGTTATATGGGGGCCAGGGCAAGTTTTCACCTGATTTTATCAATTATTGGCACAGAAATGCACTGCTAGGAGAAAAATACGATATATAGCATATAAGGTCAGCCGGAAGTTCGAAAATCTTTCTATTAGGTATAGTATGTGGGCTAAGGAAAATATTGACCTGATTTTTGACATACAGAAACACTATTATCAGGAAAGGATTCTCTCCTAATTTCAGTTAATTAAAAAAATCAGTTCGAAGTTAAAGTTGCGTTATATGGGAAAGTAGGCGTGGTTTCAGTCTGATTTCGCCCAATTTCGCACTGTAATAGGGGAATGTCAAAATAATATTATATAACAAATTTGGTTATAATTTATTAGGTCGGTCCGGATACAAATACATACATACATATGAATGTGATTTCACCAAAATATCGGCGGTGCCACGGCCGTCGTTCAATTTTGACCCCTCCTCTTATAAAGCCCTCTCGTGCCATCCTGGATTTAAAATTTAATGTCATTCACGCATTTCCTTATTAGATTTTGAAAAACTGTTAGTAGATTTTTAAAAAATCGGCGAGTGGTCGTGGTTATCTTCCGATTTCAACAATTTTCACGTTGTCGCAAGAAAATATTATTTGTCTTGTGCAAATTTTGGTTCAATGGTTTGGGAAATATTTACATTGAACATATCAGCAGGGCCACTCCCACTTATCAAAAAATTTTCAAACTCTCATTATTACGATTCGTTGTACCAAATTCCAGTTTAAGCCTAACTTATGGCAACTTATTAGTTTTCGATTAATGGCGTGTTGTGGGCGTGGTAGTGAACTGATTACAAACTACGAACTCGTCCTCCCGATTAGACACAGGAACCTGTTTACAAAGTTATTTGACGATATCTCAATTTTTACTCAAGCATTTTTCGTCGAATGAAGAAGCTATTCTAGCCGAAGATGGATATTTTGCAGAGCTTCCGGAAAGCACTATAGAGATGGCATAAAATGATTGGAGGATCATTAGAATAAGTCTATTGAAGTTAAGGGAGATTATATTGAATAAAAAATATTTTTTCTACCAAAAATATATATATTTTTTTCATTTCGAGCGAAGACACTTTTCAACCAACTGATCGATCTGTGTGGTATATTTTTCTGGTAATAATGTTTCGGAAAAAATGAGCGAAATCGATCGACACTCCAGTCCTCAATTAAGTATTGGCTATAATGATTTTCGGACGGAAGGTTCTTTTCTCCCCAAAAACCTGCTCATTTGTCGGAAGTGCCGATTTTACCGATCAAAATCAAATTCTTGTATAGAAAACTCTTTTGTACAAGATATGTATCCTCACAAATTGTCCAGGTCGGACCTCTATAGCATATAGCTGCTATTCAAACTGACTGATTAAAATCGAGATAAGGATCTTCATAAAATATCTTTTTTCCTTATTAATCAAAGTTAATTCGATTTGAACGTTGTTTACATCAAACAACGTGGCTAGAAAGAACTAGAAAAACGATTTTTGGTGTATGCAAACCTGTTACATTCGAAACTATTGCTATAAGTAATGCACCTGTGAATGTTATTATGGCTTCAATGCAGCCGAAGCTAACGTTTTTCTTGCAATACTCTCTTTGATGGAGAGCATCGGTTTTGCCAATACCTGAAAGTATTCCCCAGCTTTGCTCCTTGCAAATTGCGAGAGTATGAAATATCCGGTTACACCCGAACTTATCCCTTTCTTCCTTGTTTTTTCTATATATTTGTACAAAATAACTGATTAACAAGTTAGGAACAGCTAAGCAAATTGCAAGAACCAAAGCAGGGGAAATACCTGCAGGCGTTGGAAAACATTATACTAAAAATGTAGCGAAAAGGTTTAACTTCATTGTTCGACGAAATGGTGAATCGATTACATTCAAATTTGGTATCACTTAGTTTTATAACTATATTTTACTATCCGTCAGCGAAAATTATACTAAAATCATTGGAGGCATAGAAACAGAAAGGCTGGTGACATTTATTTTTTACATTGCTCATGTATACTTAAGAAATTATTTTCAAGCAATTTTATAAATATAATATAAACTATCTCATAGATTGACCGATATTTTCGGCAAAAAGTCGACCATAGGCTCAGGGGTCCACATTTTTGGTATCTGGGGGCCTGAATAGGTATGGTCCGATGTTGGAAATTTTTAGACCTGAGAGCATACCTGAAAGAAAATATGCGTGCAAAGTTTTATCCCAATATATTAATTAGTGCTTACAGATGGAATTTAAAGTCGTGTTATATGAGAAGTAGGTGTTGTGACTGTCCGATTTCGCCCAATTTCGCACTGTTACATGGGAATGTCAAAATTATTAATGTACCATTTGCTTTTGACTTTTGAAGTATCACCCTCATCCAATATTGCTTGCAGTTCGACGTCTTCAAACTTTTTTGGTGATCTTCCAAGTTCATCATGTCTCACATCAAAATCATTTTCTCTGAACCGTTGAAACCATCTTTTGCATGTTGCTTTTGATAGAGCATGATCACCATATGCCTCGACAAGCATTCGATGTGACTCTGCAGCACTTTTCTTCAAAAATAAACAAAAACTTAAAACTTTCCGCAAAACATCACTTTCAGGTACAAAATTTGACATTTTCAACACAAAAAATATGATGTTGTTTGTTCAATGACTGTAAGGTTATTGAATATGATTGACAGTTGTCATGACAACCAAACAGAAAAAAATTAAGTATCTTTCACAACAAATGTTCCCTACCAACACATAAATATAAACATATACCTATATGGTGTAAAGTTAGCCGCACGTTTCAAAATCTTGAGTATCAGTTATATGGAGATATTGTACATTGTTATTAGACAAACACGCTCTCTCAATTTCATTTAAATAGTTAGCTCATTGGCCGATATATGTATGTGTGTATGTAGTAGATAGATAAATATTCATTGAGGTTTACACCGCAACCTAAGGTCTATTGTGCTCTGCCCTCTGTCACAACGTCTCATATAGCCCCAGCACATTGATAATTTCCAATATACTGCTTGGGTCTATTGAGGCGATGTGATTCTTATTCGGAAACATGGATGCAAGAGCCTTAATCCTGCATCTGCAGACTGTGATAGATTATCATCAGGTGCACGGAAGTTTCCGGCTCCATGTCACATAACCGGCAGTTTGCACAAAAAGCTAGACCTATGTTAAATAGATACTTTTTGAGCTTTCAAGCCAGTGTAAGATGCGACAAGTAGTCGGAATTTGTTTCTCGGGTGGTTGATTACGTTTTTATTCCTGCTGAGGTTGTAACCACCCATTAGAACAGTTCTGCAAAACTTTTTAATTGAAGGCATTACACCGGCAAAAATCTGTGTAATTGGTTGTATGGGAGATATATGTTATAGTTGTCCGATTTTCTTAATTTTCACTGTCATTGTTATGTACAGTGAACAAATAACTCAAAAACTGACGAAGAAACTTTTATAATCCCGAAAAATTAAACTTTACTTAAAAAAGCGCTGACTCGAAACTGGTTTTAGACCCATATTATCTTAGGCAAAGTTGTTCAGAATGATCTGTAGAACATTTCATGCATACGCGATTTTTTAGAAAATAAATCGACCCACTCTAATGAAGAGGTTGACATTGGTCTTCCCGAATTATCTCCGGGAAATACGCAAGTGCAGTAGCTCTTTCTTCCTCGCTGGCCGTACAGGTCCCCTCAGATCTTTTAATAGCTAACAGTCTTGCTTCTGACCAAAGCCCTGTGCAGCCTCCGGTGTTTAGGAAACGTTTTCACAGAATTTCCTAAAACTTTGCGGTTTTTAAGACCTAATCTCTTTATAGTAGTTAGGTTGCATTTATTTTCCAGTTCCCCGTGCGCTTGGCTTTGTTAAAAAGCCTGCGTACTGTTTTCCTAAGTTCCGAGGGGCAGCCTGACCACCAAGGACAGTTACGCTTTTTGGTGATCGTCTTTAGGGGATAGTCACAGTGATATGCATCTATGATGAACTGATTAAGTACAGACAATCTGCTCTCCAGTCCAGAAGGTGTAGCATTGCTGTCTATCTGTCCCACCCTACTTACATTCAACCTTAGCGTTTCCCGAAAGGCAGCCCAATCTGAGCTCCTAGGAATACGTTTGGGAGGGAATTGCTGAACTTCTACTTTTAGTCCAAATCTTATGATTTTCTGACCTCCATCAATTGTGGGACCAGTCAAGTCATAAGTTCGTTAACCAAAGTGATGCCCAGGATAATGTTATGCACCGAATGTGGTTGAAATTGTATGCGTCTGTCGCATTTAGTTACTGATTAACGCGCTTTTAGTTGCTTTTAACAAAACCATTGTATAGGGAGAGGGCGGAGTTATAATCACGTATATGTCATTTTATAGGTATCGATTAATGGCGTTTTTTAGGCGTGGCAGTGGTTCCATTACGCCCACCTAACCCGTCCTTTCTTTTTTACAAGGAACACGTGTACAAAGTTTCATTACGATGTCTTAAATTTTACTAAAGTTACGGTTTGCACAGACAGACGGACGAACGGATAGACACTCACCTGGATTTCAACTCGTCTCATCATTCTGATCATCTATATATTTGTATATCTAACTCGATTATTTTTAGGTGATACACACCACAGTTATGTGAACAAAACTATTATACTTTGTAGCAACAAGTTGCAAGAGTATAAGCTCGTGTAAAATTATTTTAAATTGTTTATTTTTTTATTTGAAAATTTAAAAAAATCGGTTTTTTTAACTCAGTGTAATCGGTTCCCAAAACTTTAATCGCATTTTCTTGGAAATACTATTTTCAGAGTCGGTAAGCGAAATTCCTCCGAAACGGTTGGACCGATCAGCTTGAAATTCCCACACTATCTTCTTAGATATAATTATCAGGTAATGATCGTAGGATTTTTGAGAATCAATTTACTCACAAAAAAAGACTTTTTGGGAAGCCGCCATTTTGTCAAAAATTAAAATATTGACTGGTCATTCGATTAATAATAAAAATTTTTTTGGATTTTAAGTAGAAAAATCTTACCTCCTGGAGGTCGGCTACGGGAACAAAATAAATCACCTACTATAAAAGTTCATGAAATTCTGTAAATGAATATTTTATTTATTAAATAAAATGCTGATTCAAAAAAATTAAAAACGAGCGCTTTTTTCAGACTCTCAAGTGGGTATAAACTCTTAATATTTTTCTGAAATAAACGGAACTAATGTTCAACCAGAGAACTTAAAAGAACGAGAAGCTGCAAATTAAATTTTGTATGATGCTTGATTGGTCGGCTAACAGAGCTGAAAAATTGAGATCAAGGAGTTCACCATTTTCTGTAATATTTGCTGTTATTTAACAGAAATGAGAATTTATATCACCGTTCTCTGACAAAATACGTATTTGCCTACATAAAGAGAAAAATTAAATAATTTAAACAAAAATACAAATGCCACTTCACATATGCATGATTATTTTTTGCCATATAAACGATTTTTATGATGAAAATTGATAAAATATGATTTTTTTTGCACAAATGAGGCATGATAAAAATGTAAATATATTTTACTTTTTTAATAATTTTCTAATTTCAATTGTTACAGAATTAATAATTTATGTATGTACATATGTACATCAATATGTTATATTATATAGTATAATAATATATTATCACTTATCAATAGCATAGCATGCGCTTGCCTACAAGCGTCTTTTCGCGACGATGGCAAAAGCTAGAAATCATAAATTGAACAACTTTTTTATGTTCCCTCTAGAAGGGAAAAGTGACAACCCTGCAAGCCCACAAAACACAGAAAAAAGTGACAAAAGTGGCAACAAAGCTTTTGTCGATTTAAAATATTTTACAATTCTAAAATGTTTTACAATTCTAAAATATTTTTCCGTGACTCGCAAAAATCTCCGTCAATATGTACAAGTATGCATGGTCATATATAAACATACATATTTACAATGATTTGTGGGCAAAGCTGTTTGAGCGGCAAGGGAAGCGGTGACAATCGGCGAGCGTTCGTTTATTTTTCGGTCATCTCGGATTTTCTACCAACCACACAATTGTGACGCTTTGTCGTCGCGTCAGTCCTTCGACAGATTGACTCTTTGATATAAAAGCAAAAAACGTGAGCTTCGATTATTGGTTGACCGTGTCAACGGAGATTTCACATGAAGTAATGAGTGTTTATATCTACATACATATTTGTTTGTAGACAAATTTACAAATATTTTTCTTTCATATTTCTTTACATGTACACATGATATGAAAATGCCGACGGCAAAACACAATTCTGTACTTTTATGACTCCATAATAGTGTCAAGTACATGAATTATTTTAAGAAATATATCAAAATACTTTATTAGTAATAATTTAAAGTGATATGATATATTTCTCATAAAAAGTTAAAAATAAATTAACATAAAATACTTTAAAAAATAATAAATAATAGTTCAATAAAAGGGAATATATTTCAAATGGCATATCAATATTACCAAGATTGGCATACATATTATATTCTCTTCAATATTAGCCGGTTGGTTATGTTAAGAGTACAGATGTACAGATTCACCGCTGTTATAAAAGCGAGAAATGTTATTTGTTTCTCCTGTGAGGTAAACTCCTTGATACAAATTTTACAAATGTTCGCTGTCGAACCTGCACCTTCTCGTTCTTCTAAGTTCTCGGGTTAGAGAACACTTTTACTGCAAAGTTTACTTTCGCAAAAAGGTCTTTTGTTTCTCCATCATAAGTAATTATTTGCCATAGTCTCTGAAATTAATGCAAATTCAGTACAAATTAATAAAACAACTAATAACAAGTTTTACAATCTCACTACCTCATCGCTGCATATGAACATGTCAAAAAGCATCAACTTTATTTGAGATACACGATTTTCTCTGTCAGTACGCATCGACTACCGGTTTAATGAGTTTCAAAACATGGTGCTATGTCTAAAATATTTTGGATGCATTACAAAATATTATCAGGGGTGTTGTAGAATCCAAGACAGATTTGCCAAGTTGTCAGAATTGCAAACCAATTGATTTTCAATGGTGTCAAACTCAAAACCAATATTCGAATCAGCTGCTTGCTAATGTGAAAAACTTGCAATGAAAAAATTTGAAAGCAATTCTATTAAAGTTTACAATGAATTGCAAAAGCAACAAAAAAATTGCAAAAATGCCAGGTTTCCTTTTTCGAACTGCCTGCGTCATGTATACTGCGCAATTTGCATTACCGAAAACGCCCATACCTTCAGCGTCTTTCCTGATTTTACCATATATGGAGCTGCATCAGTGACATATAAAATAACTTTTGACTTTTCATAATCTGGACCCAATAATTGCATGGAATCAACAAACGCTCTTATGATTGTAGAGTGATTCGTCCGTTCTAAACAATCGATGTATAATAAATACATTTTGGGACTTATGTCTTTATCTTGATGTAAAACCCACAATGTTTGCTGCAAAGCGTCCTCGTGAATTTCGATTTATACCCACAGAAAGCAGTTTTTTCAATTTAGGCTAATTATATTAACAGAATGTACTAAAAATATGCTGTTTACAATGTTTTTTTAGGCAAAATATGCAAATATATTCTACTAGGGAAAAATGTGCTCTAACAAATCGATGCCATCTTAACACAACATTCTTAATTTGCATACTTTTTAAATTTAAATTTTTTAATGACTTTCCACAAAATTTTTTTTTAATATATGGGCCCTACATACTACTATCTAGACCAACTTGTGTATTCTTTTTAAGTCAATATGTAATAAATAAATTTGTTCATTTTTGTTTAACAAATTTATTTTAAATCCACTTTGTTTAGAAAACATGCATGCGTATATACATACCCGAGAACCGAGTATTTTTCTTGCTTGTGTATCCAAAACGATCAGACATAGAACAATGTAAAGGGCGTTGGAGACGCTCAAATTATTGCGTCAAGCATTGTATATGTGTATTGAAGTTCATTCGTATCTTGTCCGCAATCGTTCAAATAAATCACTCCAATCATATCTTGTAACTCACTATTGAGTTCGATCACTGGATTGTTAAATTAAAGTCCCAATTTAATGCTATACACTTATCTTTATTTCTAATTCCAACAACTTAGAACATTCTGGCAACTACATATTCGCTGTCTAGTTGCTTCTGGCAATTTATCGTCGGTTCGATTTTGTTCTATCGTCCATGTTCGTCACACTGCCCTCCACCTAAGTCTGATCGTCCCGATTAGACATATTTGCGGTCCCAAACACAAATCGTTTATGTCCCCCACATCGTCTTCTAAACTGCTGTTAATTTCCGTAGCCGTCCTTCTCTTCTTGGAGTTGATTCCATCCGTTTTGCGGATACGCAGTTTTTGATACATCCCCTGGCTTAAAGCTGACTCGAGATTCCATTCTTGATCAGAATGTAACTCCATTGGAAGTGGTTGATGAATGCGGAATTGGTTGATGAATGCGTTCGTCACTCGTTCAGCCTCTTGATTGGGATTTGTGTATAATTTTGGCCATTCGTTGAAATGGTCCACGACTACCAACACATGACTATTTCCTAATTTATTGGTGTGAAATGGACCATCTTCATCCAGAGAACTTAAAACAACGAGAAGGTGCAAATTGAATTTTGTATGATGCTCGATTGGTTGGCTGAAAAATTGAGATCAAGGAGTTCTTTTAAGAAGTTGTTTTAAGTTCTCTGCTTCATCCACGCCTATTTGCTCAACTGGCGTACACGAATTGTACTGTTTCATCTGTTCATGACTCCTGGACCTTGATCCTTTAGCTACAACGCCCTCAGACTATTTCTCAATACTCTCCATAGCTGATTGGCGACAACCAGTCCAATAAAACCTTTGCTTTAATTTCTCCATGGTTTTCGTGATTCTCAAGTGCCCTCCTCTTGGACCCTTGTACTGCACGTTAAGAACTTCAGAAATTCTAACCTTTGGAACAACCATAAGTACTCGGGAGGTTTGCCCATTTTCGCATTTACATACTCCATGCAAGCAGCCACACACCAACTTAAAACTGCTCCGCTCTGCCCAAGATGCTTTTGCGACTGAGTTTTCTAAATTTATTCTCCACTCGTTATACATTGGTTCAACTCCACTTCATGCACTACACTTTTCAATTCTGGACCTTCTTGCAAAGATTCACCCGTTTCAGGTTTAATTGGCATATCGAACTGTAGGGTGCAGTTGAAGTTGCAAATCGTCTTAGGGCCATTAGACTTTAATCAATTTTTTTGAGTCATTGGCGCCATTTTGCGAGACACTTTTTCCAGTTTCGAAGCTTTACGCCGCTTGTACTGATTGAATTAATCTATTAATTATTGCGTTCTGATTGAGTGAAGATCCTCTACTGCAACACTGTGATCACGAATTGCAGGGGTCGCCAGCGAAAACCAAAGCAACTTTAGAAATACCCGACACTTGGACATTTTGGAAACGGGGAAGCACTTTGCTTTCAGGGATACCGATATAACTGTTGAGATAATTACAAAAATTAGCTGAGGATATGCGATGTACTAGTCAATAAACGAGCTAATAAAACAAAGTTAGCATTGGAGAATTAGACTTATTCTTTTAGAATTTACTCTAAAATCTTTCAAAATGAATCTTTAAAATAGTGCGGAGACTATGGACAAAGTCTAAATATGCTTTTCCGTCGCAAAACTTAAAAATATTTAATTATCAAAATTCATTTATTTCGTCTGTATTTTTTATTTTTTATATAAACAAAATATATAAATCCATGTTTTAGAAGAGAAAATTAAAAATTGCTAAAATAAATAGCAAGCGTGAGAAATCATTTAAATTCAAAGTAAAAGAAACTTTTACGAATGAAGCGTAATATATAAAACTTTCAGTAACCAAGGAATATTGCATGTTCAATTTGTCCTTTCTTAATCCCAATTTTCTTCTTCTTCCAATGGACCAGGACCAGCCGAAGTGATGAAGTTGTCATCGGACTGAAAATACAATTATTTATATTACAGCATCTACATATGTATGAATATTATAATATTTCAGATAAATGTATATACTTCTCCAAGAGAAAAAACTTGAAATCAAATAATGTCTTCCCTAAGATAACCTTTTGAATGTCGGAACATAAAGATTTTCGGTAAAACAACCAATTTCTAAATACTTATAATAAGTAACAGACATGAAAGGTGTTGAAATATATGTATGTACAGTAGCGAGCAGAAATGAGTGCATGTTTATGATACAGACTTTTATCACCCATAAAAACATAACACCACAAGGAAATCCAATTTTTTTTTTGTTTTGGTTTTATTATTAAATTCGTAACAAATTCTAGTAAAGAAACAATGACTAATGAGATAAATTCAAATAGTTTGGAAGAAAATACGAAAGAAATTCGCGATTCCAAGTGTTTTCGCTCTCTCACTTCTTTTTTCAGCATAAATCAGCCGGATTCACCGTTATATTTGTTCTTTTGCTATTTTTGATGTTCTTACAAGGTGCGTTCCAAAGTAAACAGTAAAAAGGTTACAAAGTAAACTCTAATGGCGCCATCTATATGTCGACTAGTGCGTTAGAATCTGCTATCCTTTATCGACTTCCAGTAAAAATTTCATGACATCTCATCTATTGGAAGTGAAGTTATTGCGTTTTAAGTGTCTGTATGTTTTTGTCATCGGTGCGGAAATGAGCTTCGAACAAAGAGTCAACATTAAATTTTGCTTTAAAATTGGTAAAAATTTTACCGAAACGTTTCAATTGATGAAACAAGTTTATGACGATGATTGCCTATCCCGTAGCAGAGTGCACGAGTGGTTTTAACGTTTTCAAAGTGATCGTGAGGACATAAATGACGATGAACATGTGGGCCAACCAAAATCCGTGATCACCGAAAATTCCATCGAAACTGTGCGTGAATTCATAAAATATCAGCCGAAATCATCATTGAAATTCATGGAAATAGAATTGAACATCTCCAAAACATCGATTTATCGCATTTTGACCGAACATTTGGGCTTACAAAAGATGTGTGCACGGTTTGTTCCGCACAAATTGACTGACGACCAAAAATTGCTCAGAATTCAACATTCAAAGGACATCATTAAAGAGACAAAAAAAATAAAATAAAGACCCGAACTTCCTTTACAAGATTGTGACTGGTGACGAAACGTGGTGTTTTCAATATGATCTCGAAACGAAACGCCAGAGTGCTGAATGGAAGGCGCCGGACGAGCCGAAACCCAAAAAATCGGGCCTGGAGAAGTCAAAAGTGAAGACAATGCTGATTTGTTTTTATGATTCCAAGGGTATTGTCCACAAAGAATTTGTTCCACCCGGCCAAAACATTAATGCGGTATTCTACCTTTGAGTTTTGAAGCGTATGGTGCGCCGACGACGACGTGTTCGGCCAGAATATCGCGAAGATGGAAGTTGGAGTTTGTTGCACGATAATGCGCCGTCTCCGATTATTTGCCGTATCCGATTATTTGACCAAAAATCACATTTTAACAATCAACCACTCCCCGTATTCACCTGATATGGCACCGTGCGACTTCTACTTATTCGGAAAAAATCATTTGCCGATGAAAGGAAAGCGTTATGCAGACGTGGAGGCCATTAAAAAGGCTTGCACCGGCGTTGGCGGCCATACCGGGCAACGAGCTAAAACACTCGTACGACATGCTTTTGGACCGTGCAAAAAGCTGTTTTAAAGCAGGAGATTATTTTGAATAAAATTAATTGATTTTGCCGATAAAACCATTTGTTCTGTCTTTTTTTTTTAAGTCCTGTTTACTTTGGAACGCACCTTGTAGTGCAGTTTAAAATGTGTTTCGGGCGAAGCAAAGTAGTCTTTGAGAATTGTCTTTGAACTAGAAACAATTTGTTGATATTTTGGGAAAAAAAGATGAGAAAATTATCTGAAAAAATGGAAAATAATGGAGCTTGACCGAAAATGGCTGTACCACGCGGAAAATTTCCAAGAGGCTTGGTATTACCAAATCGGCGGTGATCGCAGTTGAAAAGAGGCGGAATCTGACTCCCAAACCGCAAGTCACAGATGGCACAAAATTATTGAAGGACTCAGATGTTCGACTAATGATGTCCGAAATGAGAAAAAAACAAGCTTCTAACACCAAAGGATGCTTTTCTGGAGATTAAAAAAAAAGTTAGTGAATGGACTGCTAGAAGAGCTCTGCGAGACATCGAACAAGTATTATATTTCAAGTGTGAAAAAAAACATGCATTGTCCGATAATAATATTTATAGCGCGTTTGAAATTTGCAAGGGAGCATCCAAAATTGGACCATTGATGATTGGATACGTGTTCTCTGGACTAATGAGACCAAATTTAAGCGAATTCGAATTCCGAAAGATATTATTGAAAATTTGGTTGAGAGCATGCAATACTGTGTAAAAGAAGTTATTTCTAATAAGAGTATATGGACAAAATATTGACATCTATTTAGTTATTGAATTTTTTTGAACGTGCAAAATTGAGTTTATGCTTGTTTGCTTCGTTTTTTCTTTCAAACTCTTCGAAGTTTTCTCATTTGTCATTGCTCCTTCACTAGAATTTGTTACGAATTACATAATAAAATGGTACTAAAAAATTTTTGGATTTGCTTGTGTGGTTGTGTTTTTATTGGTGACAAACGTCAGTTTTGTAAAAACGCGAACCAAATATTATACATAAATTCAAAAATCTCCTAGCCTGTACACTAAATATATGGCATATACAGTTGTGTTCAAAAGAATAGGAGTGGCAACATTAAATATAAGCTATATTTTTTATACCCAAATTTAATAATTCGGTGTTCAAAATAATAGGAGTGTAACAAAATACTCAATAAATCAAACAATAAATAGAAAATCAGTAAATTATCATTAGTATTGTATATAAGTTAGTTTCCCTAATATTTAGTTGAGTAACCGTGATTTTATATTTGTTGCAATGCTTCGTGAACTGCGCTCCACTTTTTTAAATATCTTGTATACTTCGGGTCGTTATCTTGCTGAAACAACCACTTTAACGGCATATTTCACTCAGCGTATAACAGAGTAACATTTTCCAATATTTCCACATAGATGTACTGATCCATGGTTCCTTTTATCAGATGGATTGCTCCAAAGTCGTTGAACGAGAAACTTACCTATACCATTACTTTTGCTCCACCATATTCGACGGTCTTCACAATGTATTTCGGATTATATTCAGTATTTCGCGGACGACGGACCTACTGCCTTGACGCAGTGCCACCAAATAAAATCACCTTACATTCGTCTGTCCACAAAATATTTCTCTATTTTTCCGTTGACCCATTGGTATGTTCCTTTGGCAAATGGGAAACGTGCTTCAATGTGTTTCTTTGTCCACAATTGAACTTTTCAAGGACTCTGCGCAAATAAAATGTTTTCCAGTAAACTTCTACGAACTGTTACTTCACTAATATCAAGATCTAGACGTTTCTTTGTTTCTTTAGATGACGCTTTAGATCTTTTTTAGGCGACTGGAGTATGTGTCGATCGACTTTTCTAGTGGTTTTGCGTTTTCATCCACGTGTCTCGGTTTAATTTTTGTAGAACAGGGCATTTTCCATCATTTGATCAAAGCACCCGAGTACTTTTCAATTTCTTTATAAGTTTTATCGTTTTTTTCGAAGATCTTTTAATGACTTCACGCTTTTCCCGCGGCTGTGTTTTTGAACACATCTGTATCTACTTGTTATGAAGCTCATTTCGCTGCACAAAAATACCGATTATTATACTCTTGCACCATGTTGCTACAGAGTAATATTAGTTTTGTTCATTCAACGGTTGTTTGTATCACCTAAAATAATCGAGTTAGATATAAGGTTATATACAGTTGTGTTCTTGAAAATACTAGTACAACCGGGGCTAATATTTAAAGATCTTTCCTAACATATACTGATTTGCCAAGTCAACAAGGGTGATTATTTTGGTAAAATATACACAAAAAATTATAAAAACAAAAAAAGCACGTTACTTTTGCTTCCACTGTCTTTTCTATGCCGCATTTTTGTATTTGCTAAAACAAAACGAGCTGTTAGTAAGGCTTGCATTTACGGGTCGATAAATTAAAAAAATTATTAGATAGTTGCGATAAGTAAGTGTATTTAAGGAACAATTTAAATAAATCAATATAAGATGACAGACAGATATGAAAAAACAAGCCCTATCAAATAGGAGACTATTTGAAAATAACTCTTTTGACGAAAAAACACATGGCTGCAAGAATAAATTTCGGAAAAGAACATTTCAATTGGCCATCTACAAATTGGTGGAATTTGCTGTCTTCTGATGATAGCGATATTACTTTTTTTTCAAGAAAAAGGTCCAGAAAGAATGTCCGCCCACTAACAAACACAATTTGTCACTCCAGGTGTTATGATCTAGCAGACTCTATGCAAGGTCAGTGCCAGCATGTATTAAAAAATTAAGGCTTTACAACCATTTCGAACCATTTGAAATTTGAACCGTTAACTGGATTTTTTTCTGTTCCCTCAACAAAATAGGCACTACTATATTCGTGAAAACTAATTTTATCTTTTTTTTAATAAACCTTACTACATACAGATACATACATATATTTAAAAAATAAAACTGTGTATGTACATAGATACATACATAAATGATCAGAATGACGAGACTAGTTTAAATCCGGGTCAGTGACTTGAGTAAAAAATTGAGATATCGTAATGAAAACTACTAAAAGCGCGATAAATCAATAATTAAATGCGCCCGAGATATACAATTTTTTAGGAGCCGAGCTAAAAATGGACGATGGACTCACATCTCCGGACGTACTCAAACAATTTCAACGACATTCGGTACATAACATTATCCTGACGATCCTATGTTACATTTTGAAAATGAGTGCAATCGGACTACAACCACGCCTACTTCCCATATAGCACAATTTTAAAGTACACAAATCAAAGATCAATGAATATAACCAGACAAAACTTTGCCCAAGTAGCGCCTTTGAAGTATGCCATCTCTAATCTAAAAATTGTTTAAAAACGGACCAGCCTCCACATACCAAATATGTCAATATATATATATATAATATATAAAATATCGGTCAATCTGTGACATATTTTTGAAATTCGGGGAAAATGTTTCTTTGATAATAATATACCCTTTTGTCAAAAATATTATGAATCGGATCGATACTTCGCTTAGCCCTCAATGCCTAAAAATTTTTGAACCAGACTTTATAAAACATATATCGGTCAATGTTAGTTATATTAATGAAATTGAGAGTGTATTTGTGTAATAATAGTGTATCTTTGTGCTAAAAATGGATCAAATCGGATCAACCAACCTTCCCTTAGGTCCCATATACCTAATATAAAGACTTTCGAACTTCCAGTTGACTTTATACCACATGCATACAGTTACTGACAATAAAATAGAATCAAATAGATGGTTCCGAAATAAATAACAATCTTTATTATTTGTCGGATAGATTTCCGAATCGTTTTCCCTGTAATCGATTCCTACAATATTTATATTTTGAAACACCATGATGGTAGCTATGTTATTATTTCATTTTACAATTATCTTTGTGTTCAAATTAAACAAAAGTGTACTTTTGTTGTCGTGACAAAAAAATAGAATCAAGGAATAAAAATATCAATTATAGACGTTATTTAGTAAAGAATTATATTGTTAAGTATATAATCTGTAAGATATTTGTTAAATTTCGACATTTTGTCATAATTAAGTATTATTTGTAGAAGGAGCTGAGGAAAGCATTGCACAGCGGCAGAGTGTAAGCTCATACACAATTTGCAAAATAGCGGTATACCCAACGGAAAATTGCAAAAAAAAATTGTGTTTTAAGAGATTTTATTAAAACGCGATCCTTTGAAACCCTCTGTACCTATCAAAAGAGAATTGGGTGTGGAAATTTCTTCGTGAACAGTTGCGTATCGCCTTGTAGAAAATAATCTATTCGGAAGTTTGTCCTGGAAAGTTCCAATGTTGACAAAAAAAAAAAAAGCAGCGGAACAGTCGGATTACTTTTGCTTCAGCGTATACCAATTGGACCGGAGAAGAAAATGCAAAAAGTGGCGTAAGATCCTTTGGTCTGATGAATCTAAAATAAATATGATAGATAGCGATGGAATAGTTTGGGTTTGATGTCCGAATAATGCTGAAATGAATCCCCGATACACGACAAAAACTTTCTAACACGAAGGTGGTAATTGTGTGGTGGGGATGATTTTCGTGGTACGGAGTTGTACCGCTGTTTTGGATTCGGGAAGTCATGGACTCTTATGACTACCTTTGAATTTTAGAAGATGTAATTCTTCCTTATGCTGGTTATGCGAGTGTGGTCAAGACTTGGCTACAGTACCAAGGAGTCGATGTAATGATTGGGCTGGCGCAATCTCCGGATTTAAATTCTATAGAAAACCTGTTCAAGATTGTAAAGAAAAAGTTGGGACCTATTAAACCACGAAATAAGGATATTCAGTCTGTAAAGCTCTAGTGGAATCTGTGCCGAAAAGGTGCACTGCCATACTCGCAAATCAAGATTTAGCAACAAAATTCTAACTTACATACAAATACATACATTTTTAGTTATAATAGTCTACTATTTACAAGTTTTGTCAATTGAAGTTTCTGACATATCCTTTAAAAGTTGTCTGCTGATAATACTTAAATTTATATTTAGGGTATTCATAAGGTGTCATATCTTTTATTTTTTTATGACTGTCATATCAACACTGTTGTTGTTTCCCATACAAAATTGAAATACCACAAATACAACACGGTGAGGTATGTCTTTTAAGTGTGCTATTCTATCAGCTGTATCTGTATGTTGTTGACGTTTAAATGTCTTCAATTTCTTTAATAATATAGAAGGAAGCCACGATATTCAGGTAAATTAAGTTGAAGAAAAGTAAATTATAAATATATTTTGTTGTTTCTGTGGTTGCAATGTGAACCAAGATCCCGCTGTTTCAACATAAAAAAGCTTTAATTTAGTTTTGTCACTTTCCCGTGGCATTTTTGTATTCTTAATTTTTCATTACCAGCTGGTGGTGTAGAAATATAACATACAACAATTATGGGGTGCTCACAAGTGTCGTATTTTTTAAGCTATTGAAATACGACATAAGACATAAGACGAAGCTTGTGAATTGCCTAATTAAGTTATTTTTACTTTTGAAATGTTTAACATAAATTTTGTTAACAAAAAAAATAATTGTTTCCTCCTAAGAACTGTGTATTTTAATGAAATTGAGAGGAAATTATAATATATTTTATATTTTTTCTGATCTGGCAGCAATAACTGTGGGATATTGTTATGTGTGGTGTGGTCTTCTAATAGGTATTTTTTCTGCTGAAAAGTACATAATTTCAGAATCTGATTAAATGATTGTGAAGGAATGTAAGTAGTATAAATCATAAATATAATAAATATATTTTTTAATATACTCTCGCAACATGTTGTTACAGAGTATAATAATTTTGTTCACCTAACGGTTGTTTGTATCACCTAAAACTAATCCGAGTTATATATAGGGTTATATGTACCTATATAAATGATCAGGATCAAGAGACGAGTTGAATTCCGGGTGACTGTCTGTCCGTCCGTCAGTTTGTGCAAGCTGTAACTTGAGTAAATATTGAGATATCTTTATGGAACTTGGTACCGTAAGACGGTTGGTATTGCAGATGGGCGTAATCGGACCACTGCCACGCCCACAAAACGCCATTGTTCAAAAAAAATAACCTCGCCCACTCCCCATATACGGGACTGTTAAAAACTACTAAAAGCGCGATAAATCAAGCACTAAACACACCAGAGACATTAAATTTTATCTTTGGGATAGTATGAGATAGGCATGGCACCGCCCACTTTTAGGTGAAAACCCATATCCTGGGATTTGCTTAACCGATTTCAACCAAATGTGGTAGTTCAGTTTTAATATTGACTAGAACACAAAAAGGGTCGAGGTACACCTGAAGAGGATTTTAATAAAAAAAAAAAAAAAGTTGATTTCATAACTATATAATCGTATGCTGAAATCATGAATTTGCTCGGTTGTTCCAAGTAAAGTATTCAAAAAGCTATATATTATGAACCGAAAGTAAAAAAAAACGTGGCCGCAAGGAATGTCACCAAAAATGATAGTACGCTTAACCAGACTATGCCAATTAAAGCCATTAAACCAGCAACGGGACTGAAAAAATAACTGAATTCGGATGTTAGTGTAGAGTTCGCCATCGCCTGCGAGAGAACAAACTAAATGCTCGCAGCCCTACGAAAGTGTCCGAATGAGTTTCTTGTAGTTGACAGTTAATATTTATATCAACTTTTCTATAAGGTATTAAATACTGATGATTAATAATCCCGTTTGTTGTACTGAGTTTATATAAAAAGTAACAACTGGACAGGCGACCGGCGAGGTGCTATTATTTTGACACCAGCTGTATGTATGTGTTTATATTATATTTGTATATTTATAAAATAAGTTCTCAAGTATACCTGAGCAATGTCAAAAATTAATGCTATCAGCCCTTCCATTTTTCTGCTAACAACGATTTTAGTATAATTTTCGCTGACGAGAAGTAAATTATTGTATTCAAAATATGATACCAAATTTGATTGTAATCCATTCACGAATCAGTGGAACAATAAAATTGAACCCTTTCGCTACATTTCTTAACATAAAAGTTGGTTACACCCGAACCTAGCCCTTCATTACTTGTTTGCTATTAAATTTAAATTTTTTTTTAAGTGCACAGTTTATTTTAAATTTTGTGTGAAGGTGACGCGTGTTCTTAATTTTATTTTGCGAACCAATAATAATTTCATTGATATTTTGTAAAATTGGGCCAGGGAAAATAGAGCGCTTATATGCAACACGAGCAAAAAAAAGGATAAGCCAGTGCCGATGCAACAAAAAAAAATACCCATCTTGTGTCAACAAAAAGATACCAACAAAACCAAGACCGTAAAACCGATATTAGTGTTGACAAAATCATAGTACGGAAGAGCCAAACCCGATCATTTTAAGTCAGCCATAGGAATTATGATAGAAGTTAAGAAATAATGTGGTGTGGATGTGTCTAGAAAGCTTGTCGGAAGGCGACGCAACTTCTTGGACGAATTAGCAACAAGAAACTACTCCTGTCAAAACGTTACATCAAAACTCGACTGTCATTGGCAAAGGCCCACAGAGACACAACACTGACACAACTTTGGAATAACATGCTTTGGAGCGACGAAACCAAGATTAATATGATGGGTCCAGATGGAAAGGTCAATCCCTTAAACCTTAGGCGTTGGGCCAATTGTTCGCATAAATGGTAAAATGGACCGGTATCAGTGTTTGGATGTACTTAGAAATATAACGGAGCCATTTGTTTTGAATCAATGACTATAAACTAGACATTTATGCAGGACAATGATCCGAAGCACATCGCAATGGTGGTAAGGCATTGGCTCGACAAGAAGAGAATAAGGATATTGGATTGGCCTGCACAAAGACCTGACTCCAATTTTGATGATTTATGGGTTGGAATTAAGGAGGCTTAGTATTCAATCCCAAAGCACAAAATTCTAACGAAGTGAGCCATTTTATGCTATTTTTTAATCATTTGGATAATTTTTTGTAATCTCTTATCAGGTTTTATTATTTATGTGTCCCGGCTGTCATGCCATTTTGCCTTTTTTTATAGATAAGATATATAATAGATAGATTTTTAGTTATATAAAAGTGAATAATTTTTAAAATAAAACTAATACCTCTTTAAATCTATAAGTAATAAAAGTATGGAATAAATAACCGTTTTTAATTTAAAGACCAAGTGTGCAATTTATGTGTCCATGGCTGTATATGGGTAAGAGGGTGGGAAAACAGGCATGTCGAATGAGGGCGAATACTTGTTCTTCACGTTAAACTCTACTCATCTGTGGAATAAGCATGTGGAAAAAAACTATAGTTAAAGCTAGAAAAACATTAATGGCATGCAAACGCCTTGTTGGAAAATCAAGGTTTATCAGGTGGAAATGTACCATAATTGTAACTATTCCACATTTGACCTGCTACTTAGAGACAACACTATCCAGTAGTACACCGATAGCTCGAAAACGGCGGGGGCATTAATGCAGGAATTTCAAGTCCAGGCAATAAACTATCCATGCCCATGTGTAGCTTCCCGAGCATTTCCAATCAGGTACACTTATACTCACACAATTAAATCACATGAACGATCTGGTGTACAAATTCATAAAAGTTAATGAGTGATAATTTCAAAAAAAAAGTTTCACAAAATTAAATGAATTGACTTTAAATTTAATGTGTTCATAGTTTTTTAAAGCTGCATTTTAATATAAAAACAAAAATGTTCTTTCTTCTTCATTGGTATGTATATTTCGTGCTCACATAATTAAGTTACCTTCAAAAAACAAATGTCAGATAAAAAAAATTTGATGTTTTGTTTAAAAAACTTGCTTTATTTAGACCATTATTTTGTTGAAGACCTCGATTCACTGTAGCATTTGCTCTTTCTACGAATCAGTGTGTTACATTGGTCCAAGATAATTTTGCTCCATTCGTCCCTAAGGTTTGCCAAAATCTAACTTTATTCCACAATTGTTCTTTTAATATTCCTCCATAGATTCTCTATGGCGTTTAAGTCCGGGCTTTAGGTAGGCCACTCAAGACACTTGGTGTGGTTTATTTCAAGCCAGTCTTTAACGACCCTGAAGCAGTGCTTTGGTTCGTTATCCTTCTGAAAAAATCAACCTAGTCGTAAAACATTGGCGTAATTTCCATTTAAATGTTCTGATAAAATATCTCTGTAAATACTGCCATTTTTTTTACTTTAATATGTACAAGTGATCCTGGTCCTACCCCGAACGGTGGGAGCACTGCTATACCATGACTGATGATCCACCATGTTTCACAATTTTATTTTGTATATATCGTGGTTTGATTCTTGTAGTGGTGGTCGCCTGAGATAGAGTCTACCATCATTCCTAAAGATGTTAAACTTGGATTCATCACTCTAAGCCACTAGATACCAGAATTTTGAGCTCTTTTGCTGGTGCTCTCTTGCGAACGCTAGCCTTCGTTTGATGTTCTTTGGTACGTTGGGTTTGCGTCGTGTAATTCGCCCATTTAGGGAATTTTCCTGCAATCTACGGCGGTATATCTATGCTGATACACGTATACCTTGTTTATGCTCCATTTGAGCTCTAATTTCACGTTACGTCAGAATCCATCTGACTCATCCAAAATATCCATCTGACTCATCCAAAATATTTGCCTATCGTCATTAAACACAGTATTTCTGGGTTTTTTATGGGCCAAATTTTCTATGATCTCTTCTTTCCTAAAATATTGCATAGTATTCTTAACCCTTCCCCAAAAAAGTCAAATATTCCGTTACTTTCGAAAAAATTTTGGTTTGGCAACATACCCATATGATTTTTCTTTCACTCTCTCTTATTTTTGACCATTATTTATTAAACCTTTAAAAAAAACGTATTTAAATTTGGGAAAACAATACACTTTTGACTTTCTTAATATTTTTCTTACGTAGATCGTTGCAATAACGACTTTTATTATAATGTCTTAATTATGTGATCACACGCGACTAGACCAACTGCGAAACAATTTAAATTTTTTCGCCAACCACATTACTAATTTCTCTGAATTTGTTCTTAGCAATTTTGACACAGATAACTGAACATTTTTCCATATCCGTATACAAATACAGAGCTACTTCGAGGACTTTACATTCTGAAACGTTATTTTGCCATGCAGTGAATTAATTATGTGAGCACAAGTGCATATGCAATAATTCGATGTGCAGAGATAAACCTTCAGCGTAACTATCGGAATGCTATACACTTCCCTGATCTGCAGCGGCTATCTGCTAAGACCAGAACCTTTTTTCGCAAAGGGATCCCACATCATAAGACAAATGTACAGAAAGGAAGATAACTGAGTTGCGTCAAACTGAATTGTTACCGGGCGGATACAATCTCAAAAGGGTGAAACAAATAATAGACTTCCCCAGATACAAATATTAGTTTCTTGTGTCATTATACACTTGTCACACTGCAAGCGTAAAAGTCACCTATATGATAAGTCAATAGTCGATTGCGTCGATTCTGTGCCATGAAGCTGGATTGTGAAGCAATCTGTAGACACAGAAATAAGGCCCCGGGAGTCAAGCAGGGAGCACGCATATGACCTCACTGGCGCCTAACAACATCCTTGAATTTATAAGTGAGCTGGACTTATCGAGTCTTTGTGATAGAGGGGAGGGCACAAAAGACCACATGTGGCATGTTTTAATCAACATTTTATTATACAGTGTGCGACAAAACTAAAGTACAGAATCTACCTTGTCGGTATTTAAATGAATAAAATCATAAAATAGACATTATTAGGATATTCATTATTCATTTTAAATTAGTGAGAATTAAACAAATTATCTTATTAAAAAAAAAAAAAAAAAGCTCATATATGAAAATTCCGCAAAAAAATTCTGGTGCCACAAAACTAAAGCACATTTCTAACTGTTTACATTCATTTTTTGCTTAGCGGTTTTTAAAAATCAGCAAATGTTGGATATGTGTAGTTATTACAATAGATAAATAGAAAACAAAAAATTGCAACTCGTTATTCAATGAGGTTAGTTGTATATTAAATTGAAATGTATTTTCAATGGCTCGAAACTCCCGACTTTATTTCCCTGGACAACCCCACCTTTGTTAAAAGCTAACTGGGTAGGCGTGAAAATTGTAAAAATAACTACGCTTTATTGATATCAGTAAACAAGGCATGAAAATGCATTTCCGGCTACACATTAAATAAATTAATTGAGTCCATGCCTCGCCGATGTGCAGCAGTATTAAAAAATAAGGGATACGCAACCAAATATCAAAAGACAAACATTTTTCAATCATAAAACTATTGCGCACCAGAATTTTGGAGATTTTAATATGAATTTTTATCGCTTTTTTTTGTGTAATCAGTTAATTTGTTTATTTTTACTAATTTAAAAAGAACAATGAATGTCCAAATAATTTTAATTAAAACAAAAATTATTTTTATGCCTACTTTATAATTTTATTTATTTATATAACGATTACGTGCTTTAGTTTTGTCTCACATGTAGCTCCATACACTTGATCCAACTTCTTTTAATTATGTTTGAAATCAAAAAGAAGTCCCCCGGAGCCAAGTTTTCTCAGCAGTCGATGTAGATTACACCTTGTGAATCCTAGAAAACGGTGCAATCAAATTTTGAAGTAAAGACGGTACACTCTTTAAGGTACTACTTGACTACTACAACTTGACTGGTGAAATTTGTAAATTTGGTGGATAAAATTAAATTGACATTATTATGTTACAGTTTAAAAATTACGAAAAGCTGACAATCATGTCTAATTCCCATATAACACAATTTTAAATTACATTAGCTTCTTTTACATTAAAAAAAATAAAGTTAAAGTGAATGTATGAAATTGTTTCAGAACTAGGCCAAATGAATGCAGCAACTCTTTATATAGGTACATACATATTCAGATGTCCCAACAACAGTAATTTTTTATAGCAAAGTTAGTTCTACGGAAATTGAACTTCCTTAATTATTCTATAATATTGTATTAAGTGAATATGTTGAAAAAACAATTATTATTGTATCCAATATTAATATTTCCAAAAATTATTGTCACTTAAATTATACATACCTGCATATTTTTTCGAACGTCCCGACCGCCGAATCTGCTGTGCGAATTGCTGAATCCATCCCCGCCCACACCAAAACATGATCGAAGAAATTGGGGCACTTCCTGCGAAGCGCCTTCCAGTATTTTAACCAAATCGCTTGCTATGGCCGAGTCCTGATCTGGATCAAAGAAGCTAGTTGCGCGTCCGTTATTACCGACGCGTCCTGTGCGCCCGATACGATGGACATATTCGTCTACAGAATTCGGAAGATCGTAGTTGATGACATGTTTAACATTTTTTATATCTAACACACAAAATGCAACTGGTAAAAGCCAAAAATAAAATCGGATAATCATTGATTGTGTGCTTACCGAGACCACGAGCGGCGACTGAAGTCGCTATTAGAACTTTCATTTTACCTGACTTGAAGTCAGCTAAAGCCATTTCTCGTTGGCGCTGCAATCTGTCGCCATGAATAGAAGTCGTAGGAAACTCAGTTTCCGAGAGTAAAGATGCTAGAAAATCTGCACCGCGTTTTGTCTCAACAAAAACAATGGTTCCATCGCTGCTTTCACTCAGTAATTCCTAAACAAATGAATAATCGTTGTTCATTTTATAAAATGTCAGTACAAACACAAACAGTAATACAATTTACCATTAGTTTGGCACGTTTTTGAAACTTTTTAACTTCAAAAATCTGTTGTGTAACATCGGAACACGCACCACCTACCACACCAATGGTGATAAATATATAGTTTGATAAATAAGCACCAGCTAAACGTTGTATTTCCTCGGGGAATGTTGCAGAAAACATTAAATTCTGACGTTCTTCCATGGGGCGCATTGTCGGATGATTCATAAGGGTATTAACATTGTCTTTAAAACCCATATCCATCATACGATCGGCTTCATCCAGCACAACGTAACGGGTCTCTTCAAAAGTAATAAAACCCTTTTCAACAAAGTCTAATAAACGACCAGGAGTGCATATCAAGATGTGGCACCCTTTGGCAATGTTTTCGCCTTGATATTTACTTGAGGTGCCACCATAAACTATGCTGATTTTCAAATAAGAACCTAGTGCAAACTTTCGAGCTTCAGAGAAAATCTGGATCGCTAATTCACGAGTTGGAGAAACAATAACCGCCTGCGGTTTTCCAATCGACAAATCACAACTTCCTCCTAAGATACCATTAATGATAGGAAGCAAAAATGCAGCCTGTGCTCGGAAATAAAAAATATATATGTGAAAGCCAATAATAGTAAATATGTTTGAGATCTATAGTTTCTACCAACAAGAACGACGTGATGTTAAAATTAAATATATGAAACACTCCAATTTGGTCGAAATGGGTTAATTTTATGCCATTTGTGATGAACATGTCGGTCAAATGGCCACCATGGCTCCGTTTGCATATCTCCACCCGATTACGCCAATTTTCAAAGACCCGGTGCAGTATTTCGGCTATAATGCGCTGAATACTGTCTTCGAGCTCCTCGAGCGTTGCTGGTTGATTGGCGTAAACCTTTGATTCAACATACCCCCAGAGAAAATAATCTAGAGGCGTTAAACGGATGATATTGACGGCCATATAACTGGGCCATTTCTCGAAATTAACGAGTCGCCAAACTATGCACCATGCGCATCGCCGCGTCGATTTCAACAAGTTCCGGGAAAAAAAATCGGCATTTCCAGTCCCATTTCGAAAGAAACGGTAAATTTTTGGGAGATGATTTTTCGATAAACATGAATTTGTAAATTTTTCGGAAAACGTGAATTTACGTAACAATCTTGGGCAATTTCCAATCGTCGTATCAAATAAAACGTGACATAATGAAATAGCAAACTTTACCGAACATACTAAAAAAATGTTACACAAAAATAAACAAACATGGCAGCCACGAGCAAAATCAAAATCACGTTATTCCTATTGGTAGACGCTGTATATACAAATTGCACAATCCCATTGCACTCACCGTCTTTCCCGATCCCGTTTGTGCACATGCCATTAAATCTCGACCATCCATTATTACCGGTATAGCGCTTTTTTGAATAGGCGTTGGCACAGTATAACCCGACTTTCGCACGTTATTCATGATTATGTCTCGCAAGCCTGCATTTTCAAACATCTGTAGAGGTGATGGAGCGTTTTCGCCCGAAATCTAAGCAACGAATGAAATGTTTAAATGTCATTAACACAAGTATATTTAGTACTCAAACAAATTAGTTGCTTACCCTAACTGGAATGTTGTCATATTTGGAGAAATTTATACCCGATGAAATCCCACTGTTAAATATTTCATCTTCATTGTCGGTGGGTTCCGGAGGTATGTAGAACTCTCGTTGTTTTTGCTCGCCATCATTTTCGCCTTTATTATTATTGTTGAAACCATTATCGTTGTAATCTCTATCGCCATTGAAACCTTTACGATCGCCACCAAAAACATTTCGTCCACGGCCGCCACGTCCACCGAGACCACGACCGCCGCGACCACCACGAAAACCGCCACCAGTGCGATTTCCATTTTCTTAAAACACGAGTGTTATGTATTTTTAAATATAAAGTAATTTTAACAATTTTTACAATGGAAAACAATATCTTAAGGACAATAAACAAAAAATAAAAATCGATTCTAAAAAGCTTGTTAGCTTAAAGTATACGAATTATCGTACTAAAAATTTGCTGCGAAGTTAGAATAACTGGCATTGAAATTCAGCATTTATATTGTTTTCATAAAAATTGTATTTCACTTGGTATATTAACAGACGCAAAAAGATAACATGCTTTCAATAAAAAACAAATGTTTCATTGCGTTCATTATTGTAAATTGAGTAATGTTGCTAAAATTGTGTCAAACATCTTCTAAACTAGCAAAAATTATTAGCCAAGACGGAAAACAGAAAAGTTGGAATTTTGAATGAATACTATTGAACGATTATTGAACTGTACCTACGACACACATACACCTAATACTGCGTTTATTATATTTCAGTAGGACATTAGTTTCTGAGTGGTGTGGAGGTATACCATATATTTTTATAAACTAACAAATGAATTCAACAACTTTGGAAAAAAAATTAAATTTACAATAATACAAAGCTACTTATCCTAAAATACCCATAAATATGCTCAAAAGGACCTATTTTACGCCAAGAAATCCAACTACATCAAAAATATAGTGACCTTATGTATGAGTTTAATAACTCAAAAATCTCTTTTTTTAATTTTAGTATCAGCAGCGATATTACCTATAAAAGTTTGACTGGACTCATAAAGAGAACGCAATATACACAAATAATTACCAGAAACAATGTCAAACAACCATTACTCCTCAGTAAACGGTCCCGCTATGATCCTAATGAGTACAAACGAGTAGTCATCTCTTCAGTTTACAAAAACATACCAAGCTAAAGCTAGTAGTGTTGTATTCTCTCAAAATCAAATATTACCTAAATTAAATGGATAAACCTTTTTCCCAGATCACTACAATCTCTTTTTTATGTTCGTGTGAAGTTTGATCTCCATATGTCAATTGTTGTGAGTTTGTCAGCTGTTTGCTTACGCGATTTTTATATATTGGGTGAACGAACTCATGGTGCATTCCCCGAAGCGGTTTTCCGTTTCGCAAACAGAAAGTCACAAGGAGGAAGCTAGCGATGACTCCCGTCCTCTGTTTGGCTAAAAATTCAGTCACAATAGTGCGAGAATACGTTGGCGCATTCACGTCGTTTGGTACAAGTAAAAACATTAACCAAAATAGTTGAGTCGATCCATAAGAGATGTTGAGGTCATCTGCTATCTCTCTGATGTTTTTATAAATTTTTCGGTGTCATCGTCTTTAACAGATGCGAGTCGTCCGCATGAGGCAAGTTTTCGATGACTTCACGACCTTTACTTAATGCTTTGTTTCACTCAAATACTTTTGTTCGTGATAAAGACTCCCCAAAACACTTCCCTAGCCGTGATTACATTGGAAACACAAAACACCCAAGAAAACTCGTTGTTCCATGGTAAAAATCGCCAGACCAACTTTTGGCGTCGGAAACAATCAGGTGATGGGCCAGTCCGGCACAAATTTGATCTTAAGTGTACATATGCAACCCTGATAGCCACACGCAAAAATATATCCTAGTAAAATAGCTATAAGTGCAAAAATTGTCTTGCTTAGTTCTTGGATAATATTTGCATTTAACGGCATATTTTGTTGAGTATGCAGTTTTTTTCGATTGTATTTTGTGTTTCGCAATGGTTAATTTTTAATCACTCACTTAATCTAAAGCATCGTTAACCAAGACAACGGTCAAAGATTTCATAGAAAACAGCTATATGTGCAATTTGTTATAATCACACTCACAAAAACACTCAGCAAACGTGTAGCAGCGTCAAGACACTTTCATCAAAATTAACCCTTATTGAAAATAAAAGCGTAAGGAATAAAATTAGGTATAAATTAACAGCATTTTATGAAAAATTTAATTTTTAAGCTTAGAATCACTCATGGAACGGACCTTTCAGGTGAAGAACAGGTAAAATAAAAAACCATTTATGAAGGTGGGGCTAAGATTGGACAAATTGCTACTGCAACAAACCGCCATAGAAATATAATCACTAAATTTTTAAAAGATCCAGAAAAATACGTAATTCGTAAGCGTAGGAGAACTATACCCACAATAAGTCAACGCACAAAACGGCATATTAGACTACGTTCGATAGACATGATGAGTTGCTCAAAAACCTAACTAGAACTAGCAATCAACTCGTCAACGAATTCACCAATTATTGCGAAAGGATTGCCACCTGAAATATGAAAATAAAATACCCAAACCGCGTCTCACCCAACGCCATAAAAATGCGCGCATTGCTTGTTATGAAAAGTACAAATTTTGGGAAGACGAATTCAATTCTGTTATTTTTAGCGATGAACAAAATTTAATTTAGATGATCCTGATGGTCACCAAAATATTGGAGTGATACCCGCTATCCTCGGCAGACTTGCCACAAGCGCAAGCATAAAGGAAAGTCCGAGATATGCTTTGTAGCTACTCGTATTAATGCGGAAAAATATGTAGAGCTGCTGGAAAGTGAGCTTATCCCGTTCGGCGAAGTACTGCAAAGCGAAAACTGGATATTGCAATACGACAACGCACCAATACATGTAGCACATAAAGGTTTTTTTTTTCGAAATACATAACATCGTGTTGATAGAGAGGCCCGCCCCTTAGCACAAATTCACACAGGCCAATTTATTTCTTATTTATATAACCATTAAAACCTGATTGATTTTTTTTTTTTAACAAAATATCTCGTCAAAAATGCACTTTTGCACATATAGCTATTTTCTAGGCGCAAAATTTTTTTAAGTTTTTAATTTAATATTTCTGCATTTATTAAATATATTCCTGTGTTCGCTAAACATGTTACTTTAAGAAACATATTATCATAAATAAAAAACAAAGTGTTGAGAAATAACTAAAACAAAAACACATTGCAGCTATTTTACTACGGTAGTTTTCCTACTATATTTAGACGATTGTTTCTAAAGTTGGGAACATTCATTATTAAAAAAACGGACTAATCGTAAAAAATGCGCACTGTGAGCGTACAGTTAAATTAATCCCACCCAATGCCCATTCCCCTTTATTCGTATGATCCCGGCTGATTCGAGTTCTATTAAAAAATTGAATGCAACCGCAGCAAGGCTTCTGTTTTTCAATAAACGGCTCTTCATCACATTAAAGGACACATTGCGAATAATTTCTTGCAATATATTTATTTTAAGCTGCAAGCGCGTTATGTCAGCTTTTAGAAGCGTATCCACGTCGTAGGCATAATACGCGGGCAGTAATGCAGTTGATGTATTGTCTTCACTATCTCGATTGCAAGCTTTTAACATACCTTGCAATTCGACTAGATTATCCATGATTGTCGAAATCGACTCGATGTGCTCATATACAAATTGTTCGTAAGATGGCTGCTGTATAACTGTCAGTGGTGTTTCGTTTACATTATTCAAATTGCGCATATGTGTGACGTCTACTGTCGATTCCAGTTGCACTGGTAACTGACTGGGTAATGGCGATACATTTTGAAATATTTCTGTGATATTATTTTGATCACCCACATAAAAAGCATGTGTTAATTTTAAGTTCTGCGGGGCTCGGCGCTTCTGGCATCTTCTGCGTTTTTTTGGTAGGATTCCAAATTTATTATATTGTAGATCGACTTGCCGTTCACGTAGTACTTCCAACCAATTCCTGGGTTCATTTATAGTGTCTAACTCCTCAGATATTTGGACCAGTTGCAGTGATCCAAAAATTGTCTTATCTGTTTTTCTTTCAACAGCCTTTTGGTGTTGTGATGATTGAACTATAGCCGTTTGTTTAACTGATTCAAAAGCTTCTGCGACCCCAAGCGCAGATGTTTGCACACGTTGGTTTACCATCGACATTAAACCAGCTGCTGCACTTTGTATATTATCACCACTGGCGAGTTCGGTGCTGCCCTCACTTGGACAACTTTGAAAATGCGGTAATTCCCTCCCTTCAACAGCTATACCATCTAAGGGACGTAATGGCGTCGAAGATATGTCGCTGTCGCGAAGAGTTCTCCTTATGAGGGTTCGTCGAAATTCCTCCTCCCGAATTGATGGTAAAGTTCCAGTTCTAGATGTCGATGGTTCTGTGCGTTGGGCCATTGAAGGGCCTGAAATAAGCTTTATCTTTTGAGCACTTTTTAAATGATCCTCATCCGAGCGTGACGATATTCCTGCGGAGATTGACGTCGGATACGGCGTAAAAAATGTAATGTCAGTCGATGGTTCAGGCAAACTGCCACTCCATTCCTTTTGACTGTCGTAATGTAGATAAATTATAAAAAATGCATTCATTAAAACCAGAAAACTGAAATATACTGTAGTTACAAGCATGATACATGATTGCAAGTGAAGTGAATGCATAAAGCAATGCTTCGCACAACAAAAGTAATGCGAAATGCTCAGTACTTCTATGCTAATATAAATATTACAGATGGTAATAGATATGTTAAAGTTGTATTTAGGATAATAAAATATTGAAGTATTGAAAGCAAGGCGATATGATCATGATTTATCAAATTTACTAGTGTATTAACCGCAACGGTGGCCAATTAAGGGAAGAAATAGTTCTAACTAGAATATGTCCCCCATATTTCTCTCACACCAGAACTTTGGTAAGAAAATGGCCTTGTTGTCAGAAAGTGATCACATAGTTTAATACTATCAAAACTTTCTTCACCGTAATACCATAGCTCGAACCTATTTATCATGCTTAAGTTAGGCTATTTGCATTCAATAAAATTTATTTATATTTGAATGAAAGTAAGTTTGTACCCGGTAGTTTCTGTATGTCGTGGCAAAAAATCTGTAATCTCCTCCGGTGTATTGAATTGCTCATCGAAAGTTTGCATTGATGGGCCGTCCGAGTGTGATTGCACCAATTGTATTGAAGGTAAGCCCGAAATCGATGACGCCGCCACATGTTGGCGTGCAACATTGATGCTTGTCGATGTTCCAGCACTACCATATTCTAGCTGCGAATGATCTTCAGCAAATAGTAGAATTTGATGCATATCTTCCTCCATACCAGGCGATGCAGCGTTTGCACATATGTCTTCCAATGGAAAAAAAATATACGTCATTTTGCGCATAATACTGATGATTGTATGGTCTTTCGGAACAATTTTTAAACAACTTCGCATTGATAAGGGTTTTCTTAATGCATATTCCCGCTCCGTTATATTTGCTCCAACCAGATTTGGAATAATGTCAAGTTTTGCAACTCCAGAAACTTGATTCTGATAGGTAACGCTACAATTAGTTTTTTTACGTTTAAAAGGAGTTCTGGAAGTAGTCGACATTGGCATCTCTTGGTCCAGTGAAGCAGGTATTACATCTGTGAATAAGTCTGGTAAATCTAATAACTTGGACTGATTTATTGTTGCTAAATCGATGTTTTTGGGTAGTAGCATTTTGTTGTCTGCTCTTCTTTTTCCGCCTATCAAATATGACTTTTCTATATTTTCGTTTGCAGTAGTGTCAACTCCAACATTAAAAACATCAACATTAAAATTTTCTTGATCAATATCAAGTTTTTCTTGTTGCATTTCGTGATTAACGCCAACTCTTGCCACCATCTCCTCTGTGGATGCATTAGCTAAAGAATTATTCTTGGTAACCATTTCTGTAGACAAGCATACTTTAAACGCTTGCAACAGATATTTGACAATACAATAAAGTTCATCAATATTGTTTGTCGTTTGTATACGGCCGGGCACTTCGGGTAAGAATTCTTGAATAGTAGCTCTCATAAAGTTATTTGGCACAAAATTCTGTGCTGACGACTGGAATTCAGCTTGTTGGGCTAGAAAATATCAGTACGAATCAACGCGTTATACAAGCGATGTAAAAAAAAAGCGTATAACGAAATTAGATAACTCAATTGTTTCTGTGTATATACGAAAGTATTTATATGTAGTATGTTCGACCAATGAAATTTAATAATTAATGTGTCGCTAAAATAATATGGTGGCTAATTTCTAATCTCAAATATTTTGATCTATAGTGTCGGACCAAACATATTGGATTATTAATGGCTATGAAAAACATATCATATACTCCAAATGACAATTTCGGATATAAAAAAAGTACTTAAATATAAAGATTTATATTTTTATTTAAATATAAAGATATTTATGTAGTGAAACAATAAAAAAAAAGCTTATAATTATTTTAATATTTTACAGTTTATACGAAAGAAATTACAAGTAATTCGTAGGTATGAGTTCAATTTGTTTTGTCCAACACTGTACCTATATAAGTAGTCGGCAAAACTACAAATTCTAACGATTTATTTTTTGAGAGTGTATGTATGTGTCTGGAGAGCTACTTAACTATCGCAGTCGTAAAATGGTCCCTACCTTTTTCAGTTCAGTAGAATTACTCTGGTTTCCCATAAATCGCTTGCATATAAAAATTAATTTAATGTATGGGGTATATGAGAAAAAAAATCAACCAGTGAAACGAAAATCATTCAGGGGTGTTGCAGAATCTGGTAGTAGTCGGAACCAGAACTGAAACCGATAAGAAAATATAGCAGGTGTCATGAATGCAGATATTTATTTCAGATAGGTTTGACGTTTGAAACTGAAATTTTATCGGTTTTGGGTGTCACAGAAACCAAAATTTTATCGGTTTTGTTATCAGAAACAAAGCAACAGGATATTCGCTGACAGATTTGAAATGTAAATTAAGAAAATAATTTGTAATATTGTTACGATTTAATTAATCGTTATTTCAATAGGGGAAAACATAAGAATAAAAAAAAAAATGTCATAATTATTGAGTTTATGGGACAAAATCCAGATATTTTAAGAGGATTTACAAAACGTAACAAATGTAATTTAACACCCAAATGCGTCTTTATTCTGACGATAACAACACGTGTCTGACAACTACGCAAACCTGTCTTGGATTCCACAACACCAGGGAGGTTAGGGATTATAAAAAGGATAAGAGACTTAAACCAGGATATAGTCCAAGTTCATTTATATTCAGCGCTAATCCACATTATGGTTATGTACACAATAAAATATTATATATATTGGCCAACATAAAGGATTAAAGTCACCTAGAAATTTGGAAATAATTATAGCTTGTGTATACGTGTTAGAAGATAGTCGGGACTTGTGGCATTACACACATTAAGTAAACGGGAATTCCTTGAAAATGGTAACCATATTTAAAAAATTTATATTTAAATGAGAATGAAAAAACCCGCTCTGGTATGTAGAAAGATACCGTTAGATTTAAGAAAAGTGCGTTTATTTATATAAGTGAACAATACATTGCGACAAAATGATAAAGTCAGTCTGATTAGTGCGTTTGATATTAGTTTCGATACAGAAAGCTTTTGTATTCAAAATTTGAGTATTAAAAAGACGAAATGGAACGTGGTAAGTCGCTCTCTAGCTATGAACAAGGACAAATTTCTGCTTTGTATACTCAGAAAATAAGCATGATAGAAATTGCCAAAAGTTTGTATAAATCTTTGTGCGTCGTACAAAATTATGTCAAAAACAGTGCAAATTACCGGAAATTAAAAACTATAAGTCGGCCAAAGAGTCTAACTACGGGTGCGTTCGAGATGGCAATCACGACAGCAGTGTTGCAAATTTGTCAAAGTATCACGTTCTGGGTGAATTTTTAGCAACACCTGCAACAGCATCACGTTCTGCTGTCATTTTTTGTACGCAATTTATACAAATAATCGGCAACACTAAATTTTTGTCTGCACATCAGAGGAGTATTAGCAAATATGCAACACAGTAGCTGTACTGCTGCAATTATTACGTAGCTCGAACGCACCCTACGCGTGAAACCCGTGCTATTTCACTAATGGCATCCATTAGGACAATTCAGAGATCTATCAATGCTCAACCAGACGTTGTACGATCTAAAAAAAAAGTACCGTATTTAACTAAAGCACACAAGTTAGCGCAAGAAGTTCGCTAAAAGGAATATGAGAACCAACTGGCATCAGGCAAAAAATTTATAAATACAAGTACGTTTAATTTAATGCACATATTATTTTTCAGATAATTTTTTTTGATGAGAAAAAATTTAATCTTGATGGACCAGACATTTTCAACTATTACTGGCCACATTTACGTAAGGAACCATTGTGCTTTTCGAAGCGGGATTTTGGGCGAAGGTTCGTTGATGGTGTGGGGCGCTTTCAGTTCCAGTGGTACCTTAGAACTTCACCTTTCATCAAATCGGATGAACAACTTGGAGTATCAGAGTGTTCTCTCTGACGGTTTGATGCCTTATCTTGCTGAAAATTCCGACAAAAAGTAATTTTTCATTCATTTTTGCACAAGATAACGCAGCATTTCACACAAGGCAGTGGTTTGAGGACCACAATATTGAATTTCTTGACTGGCCAACACGTCATCTCTATATGAATGTTATGCAGACTGCTAGTTCGCCAGGTGTATGCCGAAAATAAACAACGGATCAATTGAAGAACTAAATGTGGCAATTCGCAACATTTGGTGACAAATCCGCTCTGACGTAATGTAAAACCTTATAAATTCCATGCCCAACAAAGTTTATAAAACAATTGAAAATAATGGAAATTGAATAAATTAAAAAAGTTACAATTGAAATAAAAATTTCGTTATCAAAATTACCGACCTTATCATTTTGTCGCAATATATTGTGCACTTATTTAAATAAACGTATTTTTTGGTAAATCTAACGGTATCTTTCCACGTCCCAAATCGATTTTTTATCTCTCATTTATATATTGAATTTTTGTAATATGGTTACCATTTTCAAGGAATTTCCGTTTGCTTATATTTATACATCATTGGTTTGCAACGTAAAACAACATTGCAGAACGATGCGCTGTATAATTTGACGTTACAGAACACTTTTACTGCAAAGTTTACTTTCGCAATAAGTTATTTCGTATAAGATAAAAAAATATATAAAAACAAATATCTCTGAATTTAATGCAAATTTAGTATAAATTAATAAAACAACTAATAAAAACTTATCAATCTGGCCATCTTTGAATATTCGTCACAATACGGATGATAGAACCAAATCGAATCGACGATAAATTATCAGAATCAACTAGTTAGCGAATTCGTAGTTGCCAGAATGTTCAAGAGGCGATGTTTTGCAGAGACAGTTCTAGTTAGAGTGTTGCCGTGTAAAGAGTAATTAAGATATAAGTAAGAAGTTGTGTAATAGGATAAAAAGTAGTAAAACGTTAAGTTGTTTGGATAAGAAATAAATATATGTATAGTCATTAAATTGGGACTTTTATATAACAATCCAGTGATCGAAGTCAAGAGTGAGTTACAAAATAAACGATTTATCGAGAAATCCGTTACAATATGAAAATGTTAAAAAGCATCAACTTTATTTGTGATGCTTCGAAACATTATGCAATGTCAAAAATACTTTGGATGCATTGCAGAACATTATATTGTACTTTGTTCGTATACGGTTGGTTGAAGCTTCTGCGCTCGAAATAAAAATATACTGTTTTTGGTACGAAATATATTTTTTTATTCAATATAATCTCCCTTAACTTCAATACACTTATTCCAACGATCTTCCAATAATTGTATGCCTTCCCTATGATGACTTGCCGGAAGCTCTGCTAAATACCCGTCTACGGCTGTAATAGCTTCTTCATTCGACGAAAAACGCGTTCCACTTGTGACAGGTTTCTGAAAAGGTAGTAGTCGCTAGGAGCCAGATCTGGTGAATACGGTAGATGCTCAAGCAATTCGTACTTTAATTCGTTGAATTTTTTCATTGTTAAAACACTTTTGTGAGCAGGTGCATTATCTTGATAAAAAATGATTTTCTTGTGCTGCAAACAAGGTTTTTTCTCACAAATTTTTCATCCAGCTGATCCAAACGGCTGCAATAATATTCAGTTGATTGTTTTTTAACTTTCTGCAAATAACCAATCAACAAAATTCCTTTCGGATCCCAAAAAACTGATGCCATGATCTTCTTTGCTGATCGTTGTGACTTCACCTGCTTTGGAGCTGAACAACCAGCTTCAGTCCACTGTAAACGTTCTTGTTTCAATTAAGGATCATGGTGGTAGATACAACTCTTATCCATATTTATAAAATTACGAAAGGATCTTCACTAACAATATTATGAACTTGCTCAATGATTTCGGGTGTGGTTGTGATTTTCGATCGTTATTCGCGTGGATCATCTTCAAGCCTAGTACGATCACGTTTAAATTCACCAGTCCAAAATCCAACGGTGCGTTTTGAAGGTGAGGAATCCTTATACAGTTCTAACAATTGTTCATAAATTTTCATTGCTTTTAAACCTTTCAAAACAAAGAATCTATTCACTACACGATATTAAATTTTTTCCATATTAAAATAATACTCTGACTCGTCAACTTTAAATGGCTTGTAAACAAAGAATTAATTGACAGAATGACTTGTGTTCTCACGACAATTGTACCAACTTGAAAAAAAAAATTGGAGCTAGTTTTCAAAGTCAGCCGAAGTTTATAAACGAACCTATGACATTTTGGTACAACATTCTATGGACCGATGAGACAGACTGTTCAGTTCGACTCTGGTAAGGAAAAACAATATGTCAAACGATGTCCTAATTAGCAAGTCAACGCAAAATATACAACGAAGTCTATAAAGCATGGAGGCCATAAGCTGATTTCTTTGAGTGGTGTTGAGCCTCTAGTAAGAACCTAAGGAACTATGGACACCATCTATGATGTTAATATAATATCAATCTGAAAGATCTAGTTCTAACTTATGTCGAAGAGGATATGAAATTGCGATGGAACTACCGACAAGATAATGAGCCAAGACATATGTCGAAAGGAACTAAGAATTGGTTTCGTTGGTAAAAATATTAATTTATTGGTCGACATGGTCCCCGGACCTTAATCCAATCGAACACATCTGGATGGATATGAAAAATGTGTAAAAGGATGGCTAACTAAAAAAAAATTCAAGAATTATCGAAAAGTAGAAAAAAACAGCTTGGCCTTTCTAGATGCCGCGCTCTTGTAGATTATATGCGCTCCAGATGGTCCAAAGTAATTAAAAACAATGAAGCAAGATCTAAGTTCGGATGTAACCGAACATTTCATACTCTCGAATTTGAAAAATATCAAAGGAGAGGAAATATACGGCATAAAACCAACCGGAAGTTTGAAATATTTATTTCATTCTTTTCCATTTTAGACAAGAGGATACAATGTTATAAGGTGATTCTTTCTGATGATGATTACGATTTTTTGCATGTTTACCGATAGATTCCGGTATAGTTAGATGTTATAGTCTGACTTCGACCATTTTTGAGCGTAAGATTAAACACATTGGGGGCACTATTTATGCAAAATTTTGTTTTGATAACTTCATTGATGTTTGATTTGTATACTGTAAAGTAAATGATTAAGATAGAATTTAAAGTTTGTTATATGGAAAGCAGGCGTGGTTGTCATTCGATTTCCCCCATATGAATAATAGTGTAAAATAGTGTTTAAATAACCTTACATGCCAAATTTGGTGGCAATTGGTCAAGTAGTTCCAGAGATATAGTATTTCACCTAAAGGTGGGCGGCGCCACGCCCATTGTTAACTCTTACAACCTTTCCTATAAAGCTTCCATCTTGATTGTAAAATTTAATACCTTTGCCGCATTTATTTAGTGAGTTATTGCATTTTTGTGTTTTTGAACATAACCATTATTTTGGGAGTGGGCGTGGTTACCATCTGATTTTATCTATTTTCACCGTGTATGAAAAGGACTTCTCAGCAAGTTTGGTTGATTTAGTTTCAGCGGTTTGGAAGATATGTATATTAAACCATTTAGTGAGCGAAGCCACGACCACTTTTTAACATGTTCAGCCCAAAGGTGTCCCAGGTTAATACGATCTCCTGCACCAAATTACAGTTTTGTATCTTAATTACCTACTAAATTATGGCTCTTTAAAGTTTTTCGTTTAACGGCACTTTGTGGACGGCAATAGACTGATTATCCATCTGCATTACCAACCTTCCTTAGGTGCCAAATAACATGTGTACCAAATTTTATCAAGAAATCTCAAGTTTTACTCAAGTTATCGCTTGCACGGATAAACAAACATTCACCCGGATCTTGTTATCCTGATCATTTATACAGCTGCGAGCAATGAAATAGTAGGGGCATTCGTTAAATACATTTTGATAAACACTCGTGGCAGAAATAATAGGGACAAACCCATTGGCTTATTTTAAAGCCCAAAAAAATGCGATTTTTGTCAATTATATCTATAATGACTTATTTTGTTTTAGTTGCCAGCGTTTTAAGTTAGCAAAAGAATATTAACACTCCGAAAATTTGTTTAAAAAGTAAAAACTCGAATCAAAACCTGACAGTAGCATTTTGTTTTAATGAATACATTGATGATAAATAAATAAACAATAACCATAAGCTTGTAAATCGAAAATTAAGGTGAAACTATACAAGAGAAGCAAAAGTATTAGAGAAATACCCAATAACATAGACTGCTCCAAGAATATGACATTTAATTCCCTTCACAACATAAAAAACCCCGAAACTAAAAAAAGGAAAAGCAAAACATTAAGCCGCTTAAGTTGGTACGTTACGCTAAGGAAAATTTATTTACAACCTCAAATGCTTGGGACCAACTTCAAAAAGTTAGATTAATTGGAAGGAGTGCTAGAAAAATACCCTTTTCAAATAAACTCAATATACAGCAAAGGCCTAAATTTGACAGTACGCACTTGGTGCGCTCAAAATCGAGAAACGTGCTTTGGTCGCATGAAACCAAGATACAATTATTGGATCTGACGGAAAACGTTATGTTAGGCGTCATGAAAGACAACAGTTTAATAGTAAATACACAATTACAATAATTAAGCATGGCAGCGGCTCGATTATAGTATGAGGTTGTTTCTCATCATCTGGATAAGGGATAGAAAATGTGCAGTAGACTATTTAAACGTTCTGAGAACGTTGTTCCCGATATGAAGGATTTGTAATTGCATTATTCAATTCCATTTTTAAATCATTAGGAGTTTTAAAAGGACATAACGTACCAACATTTAATTGAAACTGGTTAAGGTTTTGCCTTCCGTACCTATAGTTGCGGTTTTTTTTCACGTGGTGAAGGGTATTTATTAACTGTCATGGTTTTGGAGTAGTCCATATTGATACTTTTCTCTTTCTTGAATAGTTATGCTATCATTTCGCGGACAATATTTTATTCCTATCATTTTCAAATTAAACTAATGTATCCACTAAAACTCAAAATGTTATTTTATATTAAATATTAAATATTTGCTTTAAATAAACATTTTATTTTTACACAATTTTTGTTAAATGCACAATACCAAATGGGTTCCACATTGACAGATAATAAGTGTTGCCATATCCAAACGTAAGAAAGCAATCAAAATAAATAAAATACCCAATTACCCTCTACAAAATTAACTTATATGCACAATATTTTCCAATTCAATGACAAAAGGGACAAAAAAAGAAACGGTACCTTGTTTAGTTGTAACAAAATCCGTTATAATCCGTTATAGAAAATGAAATTTAAAGAGAGTGATATAACCTCTTTAGCATTACTTTTTTTTTGGTTAGATTTCCCATGTGCATAGGCGGCCTTCGGCCGCGCTTCAAAAAAATAACCCTGCCGATCCAACACCGGGGTGGTCGTTATTCCTTACGCGTCCAACTTTTTTCTGCCTTGGCGGCCTTCGGGCGCGCTTCAAAAAAATAATCCTGGTCGATCCAACACCGGGGTGGTCAGTATTCCTTTCGCGTCCAACTTCTTTCTGCATTGGCTTATTATCTGTCAATATGGAACCTATTTGTTATTGTGCATATAACGAAAATTGTGTAAAAATAAAATGCTAATTTAAAGCAAATATTAAATTAATTAATGCAAAATAAATATGTAGAAACATTGTAGCGAAGTGTTAGTGTATAATAAGTGCATAATGCTTGTATAACAAAAGTAAACCATAAATCGAGAAATTGTAAGATAAAATTAGTGAAATTTTCACTTAAAATGCAAATATCTCGAAAACTTTAAGTTTCCTGCGGCAATAATTATATATATTCGTGATCTGGAGAATCTCCTCTATCAACCATACCCTCTTAACCCTGAAATCGTGGGATGGTATACTAACACCGACCCTTATTTCTTATTATTTAAACGGATAATAAAAAAAATATTGTGTTTGTATCCTTTAATGGAACGCGCGTAACATTGTAGTGAGGAAAAGCAAAAATTTATTAGAAATCTTATACAGAGCAACAAAACATTCAACAAAAAGTGTAAAAATTGGTTCAGTAGCAATGATCCGCAGTGCAATAACGTATAAAAAACCACACGAAACAGATGTCGCAGTCGGATTCTTCCAGAGGTTGCCGAACGAAATATTAGCAAGTATGCCAAAACTCTACCAACAATGTCTGCTTTAGAGATCCGGGACGAATTGAAATCAGCGGGCGGGTTTTTTTAATTCTATCCTGTAGTTTCCATGTACCTCATATAAGATGTCAAACTTCCTGTTGCTTTATACTGTACATATCGGTTAATATGAGAGTTATTTATCTTAATGAAACTCAGAAAGCATCTTTATCTGGTAATAGGATGTCACCCCTAATTCACATATACCTAATCGGTCAATATTTAAGATATCATAGCAAAATACGTATACTATAGCTTATGTCGAAAAGGTGTTGAATTGGTCCACCAACTACACCAGCTCCCTAATACATACGATAAGTACCATATGTAATGATAATGACCATTATTTTAACAGACTTTATGTCGAATATATCAACTAATGTGTGAGTTATCTGCATACAATTCCCTAGAATAATGCCAAAAGTTAATGCAATCATGCAAGACCGTCCTGTTCCCACGACAGTCGGGTCTACGTAACCGGAACGGACCCGAATTTCTATCCATTTCATTTGAGTTATTTATTCTGATTTTAATTTATGGTAAATATTGCGGACACGAAGCAAAATATTGTAACGAAACTAAGTGTGCCTCAGTTAATAAGATACCAACTATAATTGTAATTCATTCACGATTTCGACAAATAATGAATGATGATATTTTTTTGCAAAATTTTTTAATATGTAGTTTTGCCAACATCCGAAAGTACTTTCCCAGCTTTGATCCTTCCAATTCGAGAGAGTACAAAATGTTTGGCTATACCCGAACTTACTCTTTCTTACTTATTTCTGATAATTTAGTGTCAATCTTACTGTTGTCAAAGCGAAATACCGTTAACAGCTGAAAACTGCTTCCTAGGTCGTAAACTCGATATTTCCTCGTCCAAAACCAAAAAAATATGGGCAAATTGCTCGGCAAGGCCACTGGCGTGGAAGTGTTCTGAACAGCAAGTTTACAAATCCGAAGCTAAGCTACCAAGTTACTTAACCAAGAAATTTTGAAAATGGCGTCGCTAAGAATTTGCAACTAGCCTCGGCATGAACTCAGAAGGGTGGACTCGCCCCCCGCCTGGACCATGACGGTACCAGGTGGAAGGAGACGGGGCCAATTCTGGTCCAATACACCAACCGTGCGTTGCAACCCGCTGTCGCAGCAACGGAAGGCCAGCAGCTTACTTCCCGCGTCAGCCAGCAAATTACTGAGAGGAAATAGAGTGTGACGTCAGCCACTGAGCAGATCTGCTAATTAAACACTAGCGATTCAATGTTCAATGTGCCAATGTTCACAAACAGAAGACACACACCTCCACCAGTTTGACTTATTATAATCATTTTATATAACCGCTTAACGAAAATGCTTCCAAGAATTATACAATAAAAGTTTACGCTAACTAAACGATGTTTTCGCAAAAGCATCAATATTTGCAGAGCGACTGATATGTGGTGAAAGCACAAATTTGAAAGCTTTTCAACGTCTCTCACATTCGCACAGCATATTAAGCAAGCTTACTGCTATACTGAGCTTCAATAAGGTAAATGTGCGTGTTTATTATTTTAGTTACACGAACTTATATACATGACAAATTTTTTGTGTATGTTAAAGTTTTACAAAGAAATATAATCATATTTTTTTTAAATTTTTATCCATGTTTTTACAATGGAAGTTTTATTTTACGATTTAATTATAAAATTTTAATAAATATTTTATACAATGAAGGAACTTTAGCCCATATGTATGTATGTACAAACATGAAGTTCTTATGGAACACCACTTATGTAATTTTTGGAATAATAATAAATTTTATATTAATGACGTCAAACATAAAATCGAAATTATTTTTCAATGAACGAAAAGCAAACCGCAGACAGTATAACGACACAACCTTATATAATTGAATTACATATATTGATTATAAAAGCATTTTATAACGAATTCATTCAGTATCATACACATGCATGGAAACTGCAATATCCTCTGAAATAAATTTCGAAAAAAAATAAATAAAAAGATTCGAATTTTTTTAGCTGAAGTGGTTTTAGCAAACGTTTTTTATGAATGTAGTGCATATGTAACATTACTGAGCAATATTGATATTAAGGCTTAATCGACACCAACTCGCAACATGTTGCACAGATTATAATAGTTTTGTTCACCCAACGATTGTTTGTATCACCTAAAACTAATCGAGGTAGATATGGAGTTATATATATGGTACAGCTGTGTTCATAATAATAGGAGTGCCCCTTAGAAAAATATTTGATCCATAAAATGTATCGTGTTAGAACATAAACACCAAGCACTCTTTATGCAATACTTCTAACGGTATTCTGCGAGGAAAACACAAAGCATAAACTTCATCTATTTACTATATTTGCGATGTTATTAATTCATTTCTGTGTCAATCACTTATTTGCGCTGTTTAAAAATATAGGAGTGTTAGCTACCAAGTGGTATAAAAAATTTATTATCAAACGAATTCTGTAAAAAACTGAAGAAGAAAAGTATAGAAAAATAAAAACGAGAGGATTTTGTAAAATGTAAGAATTTTTTTTAAAATTAATTGATAGAGAAAAACACTGCCGCGGGAAAAACGTGAAATCATTAGAAGATCTTCGAAAAAACCATAAATCTTATAAAGAAATTAAAAAAGTACTCGGGTGCTTTGATCAAATGATGGAAAATGCCCTGTCCTCCAAAAATTAAACTGAGACACGTGGATGAAAACGCAAAACCACTAGAAAAGTCGATCGACACAAACTCCAGTAAAGTAGAGAAACAAAGAAGTGTCTAGACCTTGATATTAATGACGTAACAGTTAGTAGAAGTTTACTGGAAAACAATTTATTTGCGCAGAGTCCTTGAAAGTTGTGGACAAAGAAACACATTGAAACCCGTCTCCCATTTGCCAAAGGAACATACCAATTGGTCAACGGAAAAATTAGAAATATTGTGTGGACAGAAGAATGTAAGGTGATTTTATTTAGCGGCACTGGGTCGAGGCAGTATGTTCGTCGTCCGCGAAATACTGAATATAATCCGAAAATACATTGGTGGTGCAAAAGTAATGGTATAGGTAAGTTTCTCATTCAACGACTTTGGAGCAATCCATCTGATAAAAGAAACTATGGATCAGTACAGTGTGGAAATATTGGAAAATGTTACTCTGCTATACGCCGAGTGAAATATTCCGTTAAAGTGGTTGTTTCAACAAGATAACGCCCGAAATATACAAGTAAATCTGCGAAGTAATGGTTTCGGGTCAAGAGAGTTGGGATAAGGTCGTAGCCGGCTCAGTCGCCTCACGTCAAACCCATGGAAAATCTATGTATGTCCGTCCGTACGTCCGTGCAAGCGATAACTTGAGTAAAAATTGAGATATCTTGATGAAACTTGCAACACGTTTTGATATTGCAGATGGGCGTAATCGGACCACTGCCACGCTCACAAACTGCCACCAAACGAAAAACTATAAGGTGTCATAACAAACCCCTAAATCAAGATACAAAACTGTGATTTGGTGCAAGGGATGGCAGTGGTAAGGGGCACTTGTGGACTAAACATTTTTAAAAAGTAAGCGTGGCCAGCTGAAACTGTCTCAACTAAAGTCGCTAAGAAGAAGTCTTTTTAGCACTTCTTTATACACTGTGAAAATGAAAAAAATCAAGTAATAATCACGCCCACTCCCCATATAACAGTTATGATGAAAATTACTAAAAGTGCGATAACTCGCTGAGTGAGAGAAAAGAGCCACAAACATTAAATTCCACCGCCAGGATAGCAGGTAAGGGCTTTATGGGATCCGGTGTAAAAATTGAACAATAAGCACCGCCCACTTTTAGGTGAAATCCTACATCTCCGGAACTACTAGACCATTTACGATCACATTTGGTGTGTGAGGTTACCCAATCGTTTTCTATATGTGAAAATGGGCGAAATAGTTCTCATATAACGAACTTTTAAATTCTATCAGATTCTTTCACTTTACAGTATACAAACCAAACATCAATGCAGTTAATAGGGTAAAACTTTGCACAAATAGTACCTCAAAGTATTTAATCTAACACCCGAAAATTTTCGAAAGCAGACCAAGAATATTTTTATGACAACAGCATGCCCTTGTGCCAAAAATGGGCTTTCCTTAACCCAAATACCTAATATAAATATTTTTAAACTTCCGGTTAAATTTATGCCGCATCTACCCGTCAATATGTTAGAAATCTTTATGAAATTCCGAAAGAATCTCTGTCTAAAAATAGTGCATCTTCTTACTTGTGATTATAAATAATAGATACTTTCTACTTTTATTGTAATTAAAGTATATATGAAAATCCAGTTTATCAGTTTAAATTGGAGATACAGCAACAGGAGATAGGTGCATTTATGAGCCGGGAGCGCGTAACGATATCTGCGGTCCAAGAAACCAAGTTAAACAGCCGCTCAGATCTTCTGAGTTGTGCAGGTTTCAACGTTTTACGTAAGGATCGCGAGCGGGATAATGGTGGAGGCCTAGCCTTCATATTGCACAACACCGTGCAATATCGTCTAATCAATGTTGACATCGACCGCAGGGACACCACCCTAGAATGTCAGGGTATAGCTGTCCGGTCAGGCGATGTCGAGCTCGAAATATTTAATATATACATCCCCCCAGTTACATGTTGCCCAACAGGATATCACCCGAATATAGATGCGCTACTTCGTGGTGAAAACCGTCTGGTGCTAGGCGACTTTAACGCGCATCACGATCTTTGGCATTCCTGCCTGTCAAACGATCGTAGGGGGATGGAGCTGGCGGAACAGATAGACGATTCGACATTCTGCACAATGAACGACGAACCCCCACCAGAATTATGGGCACCTGTAATAGCTCGCCAGATATTACCATCGCTAGCGGTGGTCTGATAAATAGTATAACCTGGCGACCTATGCTAACTCTTGCATCAGAGATGGTCTGATTTGCCCATAATTATCTCGATCGAGAAACCTCCTGACTTTATTTCTGTGGATAACCGCACTTATGTTAACTTTAACAAAGCTAACTGGGTCGGCTTCACAGAATTTACTGAGAGCACCTTCAACGCACTATCCATTCCTACGGACGTCATCGTTGGCGAGCGTCAATTCCACAAGGTGATCGCTGCTGCTACTGCTCGCTTCATACCGGCTGGAAGAATAGCGGAACTCCGCCCTAATTTCCCAGCCGAAGCAGCTGTATTAGCAAATGAGCGCGACACCTTACGCCATGCCGATCCCTGTGATCCCCGAATAAGGGATCTCAATTTGGAGATTCGGCAAATGGTAAATCATCATAAGCGGACAAAATGGATAGAGCACCTGAAGTCCTGCAACCTCTCCACCGGTGTGAGTAAGCTTTGGACTACTGTCAAGGCTCTGTCAAATCCGAGGAGACATGACGATCGGGTTGAAATTCAATTCGATGGCCATGCCTCCTCGGACCCGAAGAAGTGCGCGAGCTACTTTAGCCGGCAATTTATACTGCACCCTTCGACCGACAAGGCCAAACGATGTGTTACCCGACGGCTGCGCAAAATGCCAAAAGACTGCGCACCACTTACTTTCACCGATGGGGAGGTTCAGAGTGTCATCAAAAAGGCAAAATCGTCTAAATCCATCGGCCCTGATGGAATAAGCATGCTGATGTTAAAACACCTTGGCCCAACGGGAGTAAACTACCTCACCAAGGTCCTCAACCTGTCGATATCCACTCTTCAAATACCCGATGTGTGGAAAGTCGGAAGAGTGGTCCCACTGCTGAAACCTGGGAAACCCGCCAACAAAGGGGAGTCTTATCGCCCGATAACTCTCCTTTCCCCAGTAGTAAAGACACTTGAGGCCTTGTTACTCCCGTCATTCACCCACCACCAGAGCCCAGCAGACCATCAGCATGGCTTCCGTAAAGTTCACAGTACCACCACAGCACTTAGCGTCATAAACGCCCAGATAGTTCATGGCCTGAACCAGAAGCCACCCTGCGAGAGGACGATCCTCGTAGCGTTGGACTTGTCAAAAGCTTTTGACACAGTCAATCACGCAACGCTACTTGAGGACCTGGAACAATCAACGCTCCCTCCAGGGCTGAAGCGGTGGACCATGAACTACTGAGCGGTCGGCACTCATCCGTACAATTTCGAGGTCAAAACTCCAAACTCAGGAAAATTAAACAGGGGGTTCCGCAGGGCGGTGTCCTCTCCCCGCTACTGTTTAATTTCTATACTTCAAAACTCCCCCAGCCACCAGCGGGAATTTCAATGAACTCGTACGCAGATGACTGTACGATATTGACGTCGGGCAATGGAATCGATGGCATGTGTTCAAAAGTAAACGGCTACCTCTCCGATCTTTCTCGCTTCTTTTCTGCAAGGAACCTAACACTCTCCCCCACTAAATCCACAGCGACCATCTTCACCAATTGGACGAAGGAGTACAGACTGGACCTGAACATTTCAGTCGATGGCACAAAAATTCCGACAGTAAATAACCCTAAAATTTTAGGCGTCACTTTGGACAGTCTGTGCTCTTTCACTCCTCATACGACCGCGTTAACTGCCAAAGTACAGAGCCGCAACAAAATCCTCAAGTCGCTTGCCGGCAGCTTATGGGAAAAAGACAAAGAAACGTTGTTGCAACATACAAGGCAATCGGCCGGCCGGTCCTCAATTATGCAGCCGCAATATGGTCGCCTGGATGCAGTGAAGCAGCTTCAGACTTGTCAGAACACTGCACTCCGGACTATCACGGGATGCCTCTTGATGTCTCCAATTGATCACCTACATAGCGAGGCCCGTATGCTTCCGGTTAAGGAACATAACGAGCTCCTCTCCAAGCAGTTTCTGCTGAGATGTTTTCGCAGAAACCACCCTTGCAGTCGCCTGCTTGTAGCGGAGCCGCCTCCTAGGAACATCAAGAGGTCCTTCCTTGACTACGTCGACGACATTAGACAGTACGCCGACCAGACTTCGGACGCAACTAACTTCAGACAGGCACTGACCGCCATTCACAGTTGAGCCACTAACACCTTCACCGACTCCCTCTCAGTGAATGGCGTAATACGAGTCAAACCACCATCAATTGCAGACACAGAGCTCGAGTTGCCTCGCGAATCTAGAGTGACCCTCGCGCAACTTCGTTCTGGATACTGTAGCAGGTTAAACTCCTACCTATCCAGAATAGACCCTGACATACCAAACACATGTCCTGCATGCAATGAGTCTCCGCATGACACTAACCACCTCTTTGCATGCCCAACAAACCCCACTCATCTAACACCCCTCTCCCTATGGTCCGACCCCGTCGAAACAGCTCGTTTCCTGGGCCTTCCGTTAGATGGCCTCGACGACAACGAATCTAGAATTTATCACCCAAACGGGGATTAGATAATCGTTACAACAACAACAACAACCCACCCTTTTATTATTGACATTGATTCATTTTATGATGGCCACGGATTTTTAATAAAGAATATCCATAGAATCAAATAGAAATGCTTTATGGTAATATTCACACCTACATCATATAACAAGAGATCGAGTTGCCGCATTAAACCAATGACCTTGGAGCAACTAAGTTCTGGATATTGCATTAGGCTAACTAATATGTCCTTGGATCCATGTTTCAAAATAGGGATCACATCGTCTCAATAGCACCTAGCAGTATATTGGAATTCATCAATGTGCTGGGGATATATAAGTCGTTGTGTCTTAGAGGAGGGTAGCTCTTAGGTCGCGGTGCATACCTCATTTATTATCTATTCTACCCGACTGTTGCGCGAATGCCAAAAGTCTGTGCACCACTTGCTTTCATCGACGAGGAGGTTCAGAGTGTCACCTCTAAATCTATCGGCCCAGACGGAATAAATATACTGATGTTAAATCACCTAGGCTCGACAGGAGTAATTTATCTCACCAAGGCACTCAACTTGTCGATGACCACTCTTCATATACCCGATGAGTGAAAAATCGGTAGGGTGGACCCACTACTGAAACCTGGGAAGCCTACCAATCTAGGGGGCTCTTATCGCACGATAACTCTCCTTTCCCCTGTAGGGAAAACACTTGAGTCCTTGCTACTCTCGAACACCAGCACTGCTACCGTAAAGTGCACAGCACCACCACAGCACTTAGCTCGCCTCAGCCTGAAACCGACCTATGAGAAGACTGTTTGCCTGCCCAATAAACCCAACTCATCTAACACCCTTTTCCCTATGGTCCGACCCTGTCCAAACAGCTCGTTTCTTGGGCCTCCCTTTAGATTACCTCGACGACAACCAAACTATAACTTATCCAAGCGGGGACTAGGTAGCCGTTACAACAACAACAGGACTGTTCTCGTAGCATTTGCCTTGTCAAAAGCTTTTGACACAGTCAATCATAAAACGCTGCTTGAGGACATCGAATAAACTAGGGTGCGTTCGAGCTACGTAATAATTACACAAGTACAGCAACTATGTTGCATATTTGCGGATACTCTGCTGATGTGCAGACAAAAATTTAGTCTTGCCGATTATTTGAATTAGAACGTAATGGTGTTGCAAATGTTGCCAGAAATTGACGCAGAACGTGATACTTTGACAAATTTGCAACACTGCTGTCGTGATTGCCATCGGTCGACAATCATCGTTATTATTTCGAGGTGAACAAGAGAATTAAACAGGGAGTTCCGCAGGGTGGTGTTTCCTCCCTGCTACTGTTACATCACTACATTTCGAAACTCCCACGACCACCAGAAGAAGTTTCTATCACCTCATACGCAAATGATTGTACGATGACGTCGGGCAATGGATTTGATAGCATGTGCTCAAAAGTGAATGCCTATCTCTTCCTCGCTTCTTCACTACACTCAAACGAAGGAGTACAGACTGGATCTCAACATTTCTGTCGATGATGTCAAAATTCCGACAGTAAACAACCCTAAAATTTTGGGATTTCAAATTGTCACAAAAGTACAGAGCCACAACATGATCCTCATGTCGCTGGCCGGCAGCACTTGTAACAAAGGCAAAGAGACGTTGCTGGCAACATACAAGGCAATCGGGCGGCCGACGCAGATGGAGAAGATATAGACCTGCCAGAACACCGCACTCCGGACTATAAAAGTATATCTCCTGATGTCTCCCATTGAGCATCTACAGACTTCTCTCCAATCAGTTTCTGCTCGGGGTTTTTTGCAGAAACCATCACTGCTGTCACTTGCTGGAAGCGACCAATTTACGAAAGGCACTGAACGCCATTCACAGTGGAGCTATTAACACCTTCATTAACTCCCTCCCCGTAAATGGCGTACTTGGAGTCCAAACACGCCTACTACAGAATAAGAACTCGAGTTGCCGCGTAAAACAAGAGTGACCCTAGCGCAACTTCGTTCTTGGGACTGTATCAGGTTAAACTCCTACTTACTCAGAATAGACCTTGACATACAAAATCTATGTCCTGCAAGCAATGAGTCCCCGCATGACTCTAATCACCTCTTTGCATGCCCAATGAAACCAACAGCTCGCTTCCTGGGCCTACCGTTAACTGATTTCGATGACAGCTAACTTATTGCTTTAACCCAAGCAGGGTCTGGATTATCATTACAAAAACCGCCGCATGTATTAACTATGTTATTAATTCGTGATCATTCTTATTTAAATATTTCATTCAATAAAGAAATGGTACCTTTAATAAGGTAAGTTCTATCTCCAGCATTTTTATTATTTAAGTTAGAAGTACAAATATTTTTGGATTTAAATAACAGATACGTCGAAAAGTCGCAGTATTTGATATTCTGCCGAGTATTTAATCAATATTGTGGTTTCAAAAGTAAGCGCTTAATTAAAAAAAAAATGTAATTTCCGTTTGAATTTCCAGCTTTCAGAAATGATAAAATTTGCACGAATTTTGTGAACGTACTGGAAGATATCCTTAAAAGTTGCAAATCTCGGATTTGTTACATAATGGATATGAATATATAAGTATGTATGTAATATATTGAAAGCAAGAAGCGTTACATTTCATTGCATTCCTAGAAATTACTTATGGGATGTTTTCTGCCCTACAACAACACCATTCCATCTGGCAGCATGTTAAATAAAAAACAAAAAATTTAGAAATTGAAAAACATTCGGCTGGGATTTAGAATAGCATTCCCAGAATTCGAGGTTAATTGGTATGTACGGATAGAGAAGATTGTCCAGATTAAGAAAATGTGAAATGATACTTGCATTTAAAGTTTGAGAATTCAACTATTTAAAGTGTGTTTCTTTGATTTGAAATGAATTTCATATTTACATTTTTAACTTTTAATCCATTAACACTTCACTAATTCGTTTCTACACATTTGTTCTGCATTCAATAGTGCAAAACAAAATTTAATTCAATATTTAACTTTGGTATAAATCCATTTATTCATACAATAACAAAATGGTTGCATGCAAACGTAAAATCAGTGTTACATTTTGCAAAAAAAAAAAAATAAATAAAAAGGTTTATACTGTCAATAAAAAATTCATAACCATGTGATGAGTAATGCAAACTCTTTCAGAATTTCCTTTCTCTTTGTAAATCCCGATGTTGGATCGATCAGGGTTATTTTTTAAAGCGCGGCCAACCCACAAAAGTGCTACGCGAAAGAACTGAGTTATAACTCGACCAGCCTTATTATTTTGAAACGCGGCCAAAGACTGCCAACGCAAAAAGGAGTTCGACGCAAATGAACTGAAGACATCCCGGTGTTGGGCCTACCAGTAATTTTTTTAAGCGCGGCGAAGGCCCCCAATGCAGAAAGAAATTCTACGAGAATAACTAATAGTGTTCTATTTATTTAATGTCTGTCTATCTGTTTTCTTTGTCTTTTGTAAATTATGTAGATAAGGAAACACTGATATTTGTTAGAATGCAACACTTTTGTAAATGTGTGAATAAAAAGAGTTGTACAAAAGTTAAATATTGAATAAAAAATATTTTTGTACCATTTAATACAAAATAAATATGTAGAAACGAATTATTGAAGTCTTAGTGGATATAAAAATTAAAAATATAAGAATAAATTTCATTATATCAAAGCAACACGCACTTTAAATAGTTGAATTTTTTTTTGTTAATCTGGAGAATCTCAATCCGTATATACCCAATTGTAATCCCGAATTCGAGGAATGATATTTTAAAATTTATCCAAAGATTCATCAATGTTAACCCAAAAAAAAATTTTTAAAGGGGCCTGGTTTAATTTCAGTGGATGGCCTCCGCCGTTAATGTTCTGTATTTGTGGTTGCATGATATGTGAAATTAAACGATATGTTAAAAACTTAAAATAGATCAGTAGGGATCATCAAGGCAGTAATTCCCTAGGAGGTTTTGCTTGAATTTCCTCAAGTCGAGCAAATTATTTTAAAACAATAAAAAGCAAAATTAATTAATTAATCAAATTAGTTCCCTATTAAAAAAAAAATTGTTTTCTTAACGGTATTGTCTTTAATCTCTTAATTAATTTATTTATGAGTCATGCTGATCATGATTATATATACAATTTTTATTTTTTCCATATTGGTTATTGGACTTTAAACAAATACCAAGTGACAAAATTTTAAATTAAGTCGACTAATTGTTTCCGTTTCTGTTTTTAATCGATAGTATACAATTTTCACATTAACCACTATGAGTACACTACCTATGGGTCTATATAATAAAGATCAACTCACCATTCTCTTCATTATTAACAAAGTTACGATGATCAACGCCATAATTAGCATCATGCCTGTTACCTCGCCCGCCACGACCTTATATTATTAACGTTAGGTAGTTAAATATTCTCTATTTTTATATATAAACATTAATTATTTTACCTCGCACGCCGCCTCTACCACGTCTGCTCCCAAAAACTTTATTCCCGTCGTCTGTGTTTTCGTGTTCCGTGTAATCAGTTTCGCCGTTATCTACATACTCATCACCATTGTCTTTATATTGGGAGGAGCCATTACCAAAACCGCGACCATCGTCCTGCTTTCAAAAGATACCATTCAATATGTATTTCAAACTATAAAATATGAATAGCTTACTTCATCACCCCAATCTGACATTTTCTTCGATTTAGCTGTAAATAAATTTAAAACTTGCTTAGATTTCTGGAGTACATCATTTTTTAAATTGCTAATTTCTCGACGTTGCATTTTGTCTTTGCGATGCTATTGTAATAAGAAACCGCATTTTGAGCCGCCAATTTGACGAGTTCTTTTTCTTTGTTAATTTGTAAACAAAAGTCAAACGCTAACTAGTATGACGAAATGTCACGGTTGGAACATATGAGCATACAGTAGTGGACACAAATGCGGTACCAATGTGGATACATATAGTAAACATTTAAAAGTGATAAATATTATTTCAAGTTAACAATTATGCCATTTAAGTACATGCGTGTAATTATATACCTACATACATTTACGTGCATGTGTTTATATGCACACCTACTACCCGTATCGAACACAGAATTTCTAACTAGTTTTGCAGCGACAATTTTATTGTTTATCAATATCACCTTCAGTTCCGAAGCTTATTACCTTTATTTGTAACTTGGCAAAGAAACTTACTGCAAATTCAATTTCGCTAATTAGAAACCAATGTTAATTTTTCAGACTTATATACTAATAGTAAAAGAAAACTTTACACAACTTGTTCTATAAAACTAGTTGATATATACATACATATATCACTACCAAAACGATTTTAATATACAAGGAAATACTATATTCTATTTTTACTTTTTTTTTAACTTACAATTTAATGACCCACTTTTAAACTTAATTTAAGCGTAATAAACTTCTGGCGTTCTAAAAATATGACGCTGCAAATCAAACGGTACATCGAATGTTCGAATAGCGGTACATGATAAAAGTCGGCGCCATCTGTGTTTCATATTTTTATGTTAGAATTTACCTTCCGCTATTTAACCTGACCATTTAACAGACTTTGCACTTGTCAAATATTTCAGCACTCTTCTTCTTCTTATATGTATACCATGCTTTTTCAATGCTGGGCATGTGTTCTTAGTCTTGAATATCGTGCAGCAGAAAGCAGAAATTAAGGTTAGTTCAAATTTGTAAGAAATTGGCAAAGAAAAAGCAAGAGGCAAGTATACAAATAATTCACAAAAACGCCAATTATGGATGGCTCTGGAAATAATCGTTATGAACTTTTGTTCATGGACGATGATGTTAGTGATCCATTAGATAATGTTGCGAGCAAGTCGAAAAAGCAGGTTAAAACTGCTGGTGCCAGTGGGGGTAGTGCACCCTCTACAAAGTTATCGAATAAACAAAATGTCGACGGTCCTACAAGGGCACTATCGAATAAGAAACCCAACCAAGCTGAAAAAGAGAATAAGCCATCAGCCTTGAACAAAAATGAACCGAATAAGAAGTCACCGGCAGGTAATACTGTGGATAGAACTAGCAAACAAGGTGGGTCAACTACTAACACCAATCGCAAACGAACTGGTCCCGCTAGTGAAGTCGTTCAAGGTGGGCAACAGCAACAGGGCACGAGAAACTTAAATTTTAGACAGCAAAACGATGAAACTCGTGAACAACGTAATAATCGTCGTAATGCTCGAGAAAATGGATACACTGGGAATTTTGGAAATCAAATTGATGGCTCAGCACAGCAGCAACCACGACAATTTCGGGACCGCGATAATCGCGGACCACCACGTAACCGCAATTTCGAAGGCGGCAATCGTGGAGGAAAACGTGAATTCGACCGCCAATCGGGATCTGATAAAACTGGTAAGTGTAAAAATATATTCCCTTATAAATATATCTTCGAATATATGAATTTATAAATTTATATGTATTGGTGTTGTAGAAATGTAGCCACATTAAATATATGTTCACATACAAGAACAATGGAATTAGCAATGTCAAAACGTGCTAAATGTCAATGTTTTTACGAAGTAGGTTATAAAGGCTTAAAGAACTTTATCCATCAGCCATCTTTATTTTTCACAATAACTGTTATTGCATAAAAATATAATTACTTCGAATTAGCGGAATCTTAATAATATTTGATATTACAAAGCGGAGATCAAAGAATGTAAGAAAATAAATATTTTTCATAGGTGTAAAAGCAGTTGACAAACGTGATGGTGCTGGCGCACATAATTGGGGATCTGTCAAAGAAGCTATCGATGACGTCAATAAGAGCGATGTAGAGGGTGGCAATGTTACCGATAAGGCTGAAGAGTCTGGTAACGAACAGCCTGACCAAACGCCGGTCGAAGAAGAAACCAAAGAATTAACGCTGGATGAATGGAAGGCGCAAAAACAACAACGAGTCAAACCAACTTTCAATATTCGTAAAGCTGGAGAAGGTAAGTGTAAAAAAAAGAAGTGACTCTTAACTGAATACCTAAAACGGAAAATTAATTTCATGAACTGTGTATTCATTTTTAGGTGAAGATACAACTCAATGGAAGAAAATGGTAGTTCTAAACAATAATAAGAAAAAGGAAAATGAAAGTGAAGAGGAACTTGAATACGATCCTGCCATGTACCCTCAGCGAGTTGGACGTCAACAACGTGTACTTGACATACAATTCAATTTCAATGACGGTCGCCGAGGTGCTGGTTTTGGTGGACGAGGACGTGGACGTGGATCTCGTCCAGGAGGTGGCGCCCCTAATCCCAATGCCAACACCAACACCAATTTCAATGCTACCGAACGACCACCAATAGGTGGTGGACGCGGCGTTAATGCAGGCAGAGGCGGAAAGCGTAACTTTGGTGGTTTTAGACAACAAAATGTTGCACCAAAAGTCAACGACGAACGTCAATTCCCAACATTGGCTTAAAAGCTCTGGATATTTGTGGCGCGGACGCAATATCAAAAAACAAAACAAAAAAAGAACAACTAATGAAACAATGAAATTAAAGAAGCAAATAATAAATGAGGAATCAAGAAATAAAATAAGTTTGAAGCTTCATCAAATTTAATATCATATAGTGAAGAAAAGAAACAGAAACTGCTGACAAATATTAAAATCCTGTTTAATGAACTATCACAAGCTATATATTACACTTCTGTTTTCAGTACCATTTTATTGAATTGATGCATTCAAATATATACATATATATATATTGTCCTATAATACTAAGGAAAAGACCAAAACAAGAATAAATAAACCGCCCAATAACAACAGCGCCAGAGCGTATGAACAAGCAAAAAGAGAAGCAATTTTTCAGGTCAAAACGTTTTAACCAATAATAACTTCAAGAGCCACACTAGCATAGCCAATGCAATAGCACTTGTCGTATATATAAAGTCTAGTAGTCCCACTGCTAGCTAAGTAATGTGTATATTTTTGTTGTTTGATTAAATTAATTTTTTTTTTACAAAATGATAGCGAAAGTGGAAGGAATATTCACTTTCCATTATTTTTAAAACTATTTCCAGTTTTGCAAAATTATAGCAGTTAAAATTTAAATGATATGAAATAACAAAAACAACCCCCGAACTACGTTAAGAAGTTCGTATAAACAAAATTATTTGATATGATCACATGAATAAAATCCATGAAGTGAAGCAAATAAACTATCATCTCATTATCACCCTCATGCAAAGCAAATATCATTTTATTGTAACTTTCTTAATTGTATTAACACTAATAATTTAAAGGAAAATAAAAGTTCACACTACTATTAAAAAATAACAAGCAAACTTAATAAACTACAAGGTTATAGGTATGTCATGTTAATTAGTAATTATTTCTTTCAAGTAAAAAGTTACAAAATATTAAGAAAAATACATTTTCAATGTAGTTGATGCATAACACACAAAAACAGATTTTAATTGCATTCTGTAACTTAAAAAAAATCACACCAGTGAAAATTGCTTACAATTAGAAATTGTATGAAAATACATACATACATAAGGTATAAAAATTTTTGAAATGTATTTTGACCCAAAGAAGTTCGAAAACTCGTTTAAATAAAAACTTATTTGATAAAATTAATGAAAGTAGCATTTTTCATCACTTCTAAAGAAGCATCAATAATAAATTGTATTAAAATCAAAAGTACCCATTAGTGCGTATTTTGAAATTCATATTTCTCTTGAAACAAAAAAGTCAGAAATTAAAACTACAGTATATTATTTGAAATTATTGTCTATCAACAAAACACTGTTAAAAAAAAATAATAGAAACAACATCCACTCCAGTACTTAAAACTTTTCTTTTGCAATCACTCTCATTTTTTGATCATTATATAATAGAAAGTTTTTTTTATTACAAAATATTCTTCCATTTTGGCCGGAGACTAAGCTGAATGCAGTATACCTACTGCGAAATACAATAGTGGTGGAAACAACGGATTTTTCGGAATAGAAGCTATAATAGACTAATTGTACACAGGCTAACAAAGTTTGTAGCACTAATAGGAAACATCTGATACCCTATAAAGTATATGTTTATAACTGATCAGTGTAATGCGACTAGTGCCTCAATTTTTGTGATATCGGTCTAAAATTTTTCACACGTTCTTTTCTTCCCAAAGAGCTGCTCAGCTGTCGGAATCGCCTATATCGTAGCACTATAGCATATAAGTGCTATTAAAAGATATTTTTTATACTCTCGGAATATCTTGCAATAGAGTATAATATACCTAACGGTTGTTTGTATCACCTAAAACTAATCCAGATAGAAAATTGAGATATCGTCATGAAACTTAGTACATACATATGTGGCTTGAAGTTAGGTATTTTAGATGGATGCAATCGGATCATTGTCACACCCATAAGCGAACACGTATAAAGTATCATAACTAAGCTCTGCAAAACTTTAATTTGGTACAAAAAATTGTATTAGGGAGGGGCATCTTTGGCTCGAAAATCTTTAAAAAGTGGACGTGGTCCCCTCTAATAGGTTTTATGTAGCTATATCAACCAAATTTGCACAGGATCTCTGAATTGACTTTATACCATATATATCGGTCAATATGTTAGTTATCTTAATGAAATTCGGAGAATCTTTTTCCAATAACAGTGTATCTTTGTGCCTCAAATAAATAAAATTAGGTGAAAAATTATCCTGTCTTCCATATAATTAGACTCCCAAGGAACAAATTCCGGCTACTGGTAGCGTTCTACACCGGCCACTGCAGGCTCAAGAAGCATCTCTTTAACATGGGCATAGCCTCTTCTGCAAACTGCCGGTTCTGCGACATAGAGCCGGAAACCCCCGAACATCTGCTGATGAACTGCACAGCAGTCTGCAGACGCAGAATCAAGGCCCTGGGATCCATGTTTCCACACAGGGATTGTATCGCCTCACTAGCACCCAGCAGAATTTTAGAATTTATCAATATGCTGGGACTAGATGACACGATATGACTTAGGGGAGGGCACAATAGATCGTAGGTCGCGGTGTATACCTCAAAATTAATCAATCAATCATATAATTAGTCCAGGATTTTCAAGCATCCTGTTGACTTTACACTTTATATATTGGTCATAGGTCATATGAGGATGTATCTTAATGAAACTCAGAGAACATTTTTTTGATAATATGTCGTAATGACAAAAGTAGATAAAATCGGATCAATACTACACCTATATCCATATACCTAATACAAGATATGCAAACTTAGCCTTTATACCGTATATATCGGTCAACATTTAAGATATCTTAGCAAATTTATTTTGGTCAAAAGTGAGATTTTAGTAAGTTTGAGTGGACAATTTTCATCAGAAATAATGCATTTCAACCTTGGTTTAAACCTCATATCTCTAATATACTGATTTCCGATGATCTGGTTGATGTTAGCGCCTTGGGTTGAGTTTATATCAAGTATATCTCATTTGAGTTAATTAGTTTGATTTTAATATATGAATTTTAATTTCAAATCGTTGCGTTCAGTAGATATTAATTAATTTGTACGTTCGTCATGAAGTTTATAGGTTGCTGTGCTTAAATGCCTCAGTTTCTGATATTGACAACTTTACAGTCCACTTATAAGAATGCAGCTTTTAGGCACAATTATACATATTAGTTTAATCATAATGGTACAACAATACACATTCTAAATAATAAAAAAAAATTTCACAACAAAAAATATTTAACGAAGAAAATATTATTTAAAAGATATTTACAAATGTGAAGTTTTCAAAGAAAATTACTTTTTTTTGTATTTTGGTAAATTAATCAATTGTTGAAATGTTCATAAATAAATAAAATAAAAGAATTAAGTTTATATACATATATTTTCTTTAAATACAATCGAACTTATCTATTACGAACTTCTGTACAACGAAGTTTTTTTTTTATAGCGAATTAATTTCTAAAGCATTGCAATTTCATGAAATTTTCAGTATGTTTCATTCTCGTTATAACGAATTCACTTATAGCGAATTTTTCTTTCCTAAGATTTTTTTACGCCCAAATTAAATTTTTATTCGGTTTTCATCTGCTTATAACGAATTCACCAACAGCGAATTTTTCTTTTCTAAGCCCATAACTCGAATTTGATGATAACAAGTAAGGAAGAGCAAAGTTCCGGTGTAACCGATCCTTTAACCTTCATAAATAACCTTTGTTTATAAAAAAAAAAATGAAAAAGTTCAATCTATATCTCATTAGAAAGTTGAGATAAAATCGTAAACATTAGCCCTTATGTTAGTAACCGGGTACCCACCGCGGTGTATTTGTGTGAATAGCTTAAAAAAAATTCAATATTTCATTTTAAGCTCTCAAATCGTCATTTTTTAACTTAAAAGAAAGCTATTTGTGAGTTCATTTTTTTAAATTTATTTATTTATTTTTTTATTCTACGTTGTTATTTTTTTCTCTAAATTGTCACTGACTATTAATATTTTTTCTAAACATTTTTTTTAATAAAAGAAACAAAATAATAATAATACTCAGATCGTAAGTACCCCTGTAAACGGTTGCTAAAAAAAAAGTCGGTAAAGTTGGTTACTAACATAAGGGTTAGACCGGCTAAATATTTTTGTAATGAAATACCTTTCTTCGTATACCCAAAATGTTTATAGTTAGCTGACCATTCGTCTCGGTTTGGCCGGGACAGTTCGGATTCCGAGTTAAGCGTCCCGGACTTAGAAAAAAAAGAATGATTTGAATAAAATTGTGTTGCTCTCTCACCAATGCTATGTCGCGATTTTCAGTGAATTATAATATGGAAAAATCAATTACTAAAAGAACCGTCCCGGATTTTGACGGGGCAAATATGGTCGCCTAAGTTTATGGATACTTACTTCGATCGTTGAAATTTTGAAAATTCATAACTCCAAAATTTTCCATAGAGTCAAAATAAAAAAATACGTGTCCAGTATTTTGCCTCACAAAACAATGTTTTGGACGAAAAAATTTTTTGAATGGAATGGCCCATACATTAAATCTTAAATGTGATATACACGTACGTCACCCGGTTAGAACCTTCATGAGCCTAAAACAATTGCTTCTGATTTTTCTGTTAATAACTTTCAGCTACTTTATCGTTTTGTGATTTTCTTGGTTTTTTATCTTCGTATGACCAATCACTGGTTTCTGATATTTTCCGTTCTTTTTAGCCGAAATTGTGTTTTATTTTTGCGTCATCAGGTAAGCACAACTAATTTGATTTGCATTTATCTTCGGAGTTTGAATAGGTATTAACACCAAATTGTTATATATGCTTAAGTGCTCTTTTCTCTTTAATTTGTCGAAAGGAAAAATTTGTACTATGTTGTCTTTTCAGATGATAAAAAACCTATTTGGAAAGGCCGATTGATACAATTATTATTTCCATGATCTTCGAAAGTAGGGACATCAGTTGCAGTGTAAGCAGTTTGACGGTGTGGGGATCCATCTTCTAATATGGTAGGTGCGAACTGCAATTTTTTAATACTAATGTGAATGCAAACGCCTATAAAAACGTATCGGAAACTGCTTTACTCCATTTTCAAAATCTATTTGGAACTTTGCACGATACGATAAAGAACCGATTGACACTGCCCGGGTGTTTAAGTCTCAGAGTGAAGGATAAAAAGTCGATTTAATGCAGTGGGCGCCTTACTCACCTGGGGGGTGGGGATGGTTGCCTTAAAAAGTTTTCGAGTCTGGCCAGCAGTATTCCACTAAAGACGAATTCGTTGAAGGTATTAAAAATGCTTTGTCATAAATTTTCTTAAATTATTTTACATCGGAAAATTGTACGAATCGCTACCCAATCGGAGCTAAGATACCATTCTCAACAATGGGGAATCGACTCATTATTAAAATAATATAAAAATGTTTAAATTAATTAACACAAATGATAAATATTTTTTTTTGTTGATTTCGAAAAAAAAACAATTATTAAAATATATGAAAATAAGGTGAAACACTAATTGTTATTTTATTTGGTAGAAATTTCGTAAATAATCACTAATAATTTTAGAATTATAGCTTCTTTAGTTTTGATAGAAATTACCTAAAACTATTTAAATCTGAAATGTGCTAACCTGATGAAGCGCAGTGTATGTGTTATAAACTCAACCAAAGATTAAAAGTTCCATCGTAACATTAAGGATGTTAAATCAGATATCTCTGACGCATTTATTTATTGAGTAAACGTACTTTTAATAGTTTTCTTGATAACCGTTATATGGGGAGTGGGCGTGGTTGGTTTTTGATTTCACCCATATTCACACAGCAGGAGCAGTTGCTAGCAAGAATTCTTCTCAGCAAGTCTGGTGGATTTAGCTTTTTACAACGCTTTCATGGACTGACAGGCAGTCACCCAAATTTCAACTCGTCTCGACCACCTGATGATAAAAGTATATATAACACTTTATCTGTCATAATTAGATTTAGATGTTACAAACAACCATTAGATGAACAAAACCGACCTCTTAAACTATTAATAAATGAACTTTTAACACATATGTACAGCGAACGGCAAATGCTGTGCACGTATTTTAGGAATAGAGTTTCCGTCTTTATTATCGTAGTTGTTGCAAATTTAACTTTCCTCATGGAGTGGGACATGTGCAAAGGCACTATACTCGGAGAGATTTGATTAAGATGCCAAGGAGTGAAATGAAGTGAAGTAAGCCAATACAGCCTAATAAAATAAAAATTAATTCGAAGCAGCATTAGTAAGAAATAAAAATGAAATAAAACATTTACTTGAGGCTGTTGAGAATAGAATTACAAACCGAATGGATGAAATGAACAAAGTATAAAAATCTTGTAACACAACAATGCTACAATAGAAGCATTTTATGAAGTAGCGGTAAAATTCAATAAACATAGTGTGAAAATATGTAAAGAAGTTGAAGTTGGCAAAAATAAAAATTATCAGCAATGATATTTTGAATAAAATTACAACAAATCAAAGAGAACCCAATTTTTCAAAAACATATGCTGAGAAATTAAAGGAGTTACTAAAGTTTCGGAAAAAAATTCCACTCATTGTGAAATCTAAAAATAGACAAATAAGTTAAAAACACAAATTGACTTAAATTAATATGTTGATCCAAATCGTTTACGTATCGCGAACACAGTAAAAAGAAGAAACGGCGTAATAATTACTAGAAGTGAAAATGAAAATAAAATAAAAAAGGCAATTGAAGAGAACATAGACAAAAATTAAATTCCGGCTACAATACATCCGAAATTCCGTTTGTACAAGTTAACAAAATACAAAATTTGTTACACAGTGTACTGTGCTATGCTTAATAATCAGGAATGCAGGTATAAAATTCGGCAAAATGTATCACGCCGCGTTTACCGCTACCCACTACAAGAATGTCAAACTACAATTAAAGGAATTTATTGACGCTATTAGCACGACACTAATAGGGTGCATCGCCGCCAACGTCTCGCGCTGTCATCGCCTAAAATATTGAGTTGGTGATTACTATAAGCTTAGAATTAAGTTTCACTTTTAATTCGGCTGTTAAAGCGATAAGTACCCATTCAAAATAAAATATTAAATAAGTTAACTTACAATATGAAATTTAAACATGAAGATAGCATCATTTTGGTAGCTTACAGAGGGAAATCTCAAGAAAGACAATTCAGCGATTCATTGTTCCAAGATAACTTTTAATTTCTTGTTGTCTCGGAATATTAAATTTCTCGACTGGCTTGCAATTAGTCCCGATCTAAAACCTATGGAAAACGTTTGGCCTGTGTTATCATCCCAAGGTTTCTGAACAGGGACGACAATTTGATAATATAAAATGCCTTAGAAATGCAATTTTCGCAAAATAGGCAACAGTTGGTCAAACTGTTACCCATTCTTTAATTAATTCTGTGCCCAGACGTCTGAAAGAGGTTATTACTAACAATGGAGATCATACATCTCATTAAACATTTTATTTGTCTCTTAAATATTAAAAACATAATGATAAAAACATAATAAACAAACATAATTTGCGAAAACTTGTATCATCTCTTTTTTCTAAAACTAACTATATCATTATTTGAATGAAATATTTATTTGAAAAAATAATAAATAACAGCAAGTTATCAGTTTTTCTTTCTTTATTGAGCTTAACGTAAGTGGCTTCATAAATATTTCGCTGGATGTAAATACAAGTTATAGAATAAAAAGGTATGGTAACATAAACAAGTGGTTTAATAAAAGCTTAACAAAAAAACACGTTAACTTCGGTTGCACTAAAAGCTATATACCCTTTACCAACACAAAGGTTCCTTACAAGAACTTGATTCCGATGGTTCAATTTGAATGGCAGCAATATAATATAGTCATCTGATTTGAACAATTTCTTCGGAGAATACATTGTGGCCTCAAACGATAACTTGTGCCTAAATTTGTGAAGATACCTTTTCAAATAAAGAAGTTTTCCATGAAAGCATTTTACTCCGAACGCAGCTATATGAAATAGTCATCCAATCTATACGATTTCTTCGGAGAAGAATAATCCATACCAAATTTTGTGAAGATACCTCGTCAAATGAAAGAGTTTTCTATACAAGCACTTGATTCCGATTGTTCAGTTTGTATGACAACTATATGCTATAGTGATCCGATCTAAATAATTTCTTTGGAGATTACATTGTTGCCTTAGAAAATAACTCATGCGTGAAGATATTACGTCAAATATAAAAGTTTCACATACAAGTACTTGATCCCGATTGTTCAGTTTATATGACAGCTATATGCTATAGTGGTCCGAAAGGACAGGTGCAAAATTTCAGATCGATAACTTAAAACCTGAGGGACTAGTTTGTACACATACAAACAGACGGAATGGCTCATCATGCTGACCATTTATGAATATATTTTATAGGGCGCCGACGTTTCCTTCTAGGCGTTACAAACTTCGTTGCAAACTGTTCAGGGTATAAAAATACTTAAAAACAAGTAAGGAAGTTCTAAGTTCGGGTGTAACCGAACATTTTATGCTCTCGCAATATGTAAGGATCAAAGCCCGGAAAATTACTTCAGGTTTTGGCAAAATTTTATATTTAAGAAAGTACTGATCCGATTGAATCCATTTTTGACACAAAGGCATACTATTATCGAGAGTTTCATTTATTTATTTTATTATATGAATTTCAATTATATATCTTATCCATTGACCGATATTTTCGGTAAAAAGTCAACTATATATTATTCAGTACCTAGGGGCTTGAACAGTTTTGGTTCGATATAGCAAATTTTTGGTCATAAGGTGGCATACTTTAAACGCATTATTCACGCAAAGTTTTACCCCGATAGAAACATTGTTGCTTGATTTGCATAGTGGAAAGTGAAAAAATTAGATGGATTTTAAAATGATGTTATATGGAAAATAAGCGTTTTTGTAATCCGATTTCGCCCATTTTCCCGACTATAACATAGAAATATGAGAAGGATATTATCCGAATTTGGTTGAAATCGATTAAGCAGATCTCAAAATATGGGTTTTCGCCTAAATGTGGGCGGTGGCACACCCATTGTCTAATTTTGAACGTGCTTCCTATATCATACCATCCCAGAGATAAAATTTAATGTCTCTAGGGTGTTTAGCGCTTATAGTAGTTTTTAACAGTACCGTTATATAGGGAGTGGGCGGGCTTGTCACCCGATTTCATCCATTTTCACATTGTCGATAGAATATTATTATAGCTTTAGCGGTTTAGAATATATGCACATTAAACATATTAGGGGGCGAGACTACGCCCACCTTAAAAAAAAAATTCAAACTGCAGATGACTTTCCTTAATGTGATCCTGTATACCAAATAATAGTCTTGTATCTTATTGTGGAGCTTAGTTATCAATATTTTTTTTGTTAATGACGTCGCAGTGCTCCGATTAAGCCAATCTGCAATACCAAATCTTACGGTGCCAAAAAACATGTGTACCAAGTTTCATAGAGATATCTCAATTTTTACTCAATTTACAGCTTGCACGGACGGTCAGACGGACAGACAGACAGTCACCCAGATTTCAACTCGTCTCTTCATCCTGATCATTTATATATCTCTATATCTAACTCGATTAGTTTTAGGTGATACAAACAACCGTTAGGTGAACAAAACTATTATACTCTGTAGCAACAGGTTGCGAGAGTATAACAAAGAAGGTTGAAGACTTTAAGACTCATTAATACATTAAAAAATATGTTAGAAAAAGTTTTAGAAAGTGTTGTCAAAAAAAATATATGGAGAGCAACGATCTTCTTTTGAAATTCCAATCGGGCTTTCGCAAGCATCAGTCATGTGAAGCAGCAATAAATTATATTATTGATGAAGGGAAGTCAGGTGGGACACGTACAAAATTATTGCAGTATTTGGACTTCAGAAGAGCATTTGAATTTATTCATAGGAAGATTTTGATAAAAATATGAGCAAATATGGGATTCAGAGAATGAAACTTGAATGGTTTAAGTCATATTTTAAAAATAAATACCAAAGGACAAAAGTAAACGGTAAGATATCAGACTGGGAAAGGTTGGAGAAAGGAGTACCACAAGGTTCAATTCTTGGACACATACAACTTATTTTGTATATAAATGACATAGATACGTTAATTTATGCTGAAGGAGAAAATGAAGAGAAGTGTCGAAATGTACTGTTAAGTGAATAGTTCGTAATTGGTCCAAAATTAATTAACTTACAATAAATAAAATGAAGAGAAGACAAAAATTATGGAGATAAAATTTTAACAGCTCTTTTGAATTCAAAATAAAAAATAAAGCCATAGAAAACATATTAAATATATCAGAGTAATTATAGATAGTGAATTAAAATTAAACGACAATTTCGAATATATGTGTAGGAAGATAGGGAAAAAATTAGCATTCTTTGGAAGGATTTACAAAAATATGTTTATAATGATAGTAATAAATATATATAACGTTATTAATAAACTAACTTTTGAATATCGTTTTACTATTACATACATATATATACATAGTATATAAGTTATGCTTGAAACTTTAAAATGGTTTAATACCAAAGAACTTGAACTAAGTACTCTTATAACAGTCCACAAAGCTAAAAATCAAAATGCACCACAATATTTAACGGAAAAGATTGAATACTTATGTTGAATCACAAAAATATGAAATAAGAAACAACTGTAATTTTAGAATTAAGTATAAACATAGTGCTGAAGCACCAAAGTCATTGTTTTATATAGGATTAAGATTGTATAATATAATACATTGCCAATGGAATTTAAATACGAAACCAGGAATATAGCATTTAAGCTAAAATGTAAATTGAAATAATTCGTTCGACTTTAAAGCTACTCGCTATTAAATATATAAATTTATTTTTATACTCTCGCAACCTGTTGCTACAGAGTATAATAGTTTTGTTCACCTAACGGTTGTTTGTATCACCTAAAACTAATCGAGTTAGATATAGGGTTATATACAGCTGGGTTCATAAAAATAGCAGTGCTCATGAGCTGCAACTTTAAACTTAATTTTATATATCAAAAAGTAAATGAATGTTCACAAATTTAATTTTGTTTTAACTTTGTGATTATTTTAAACAAAAACAAATCAATTTATTATTCAAAATGTTAATTTTTTTTACATTATTAATTTTAACAAAAAAGTGCTGTTCATAAAAATAGCAGTGAGTAATGAAAACAGTGGAATTAGTTGAAAAAAACATTGTTAAACTCCAAAAAACTATTTTAATTTGTTTGCTTGGGTTAGTACTTAGTCGTGTACCCATTATTTTTTATTACGGCCAGGCATCTGCGAGGCATAGAATCCACCAAGTCCTGGCAGCGCTTGACAGGGATCCGCTCCCATGATTTTTGAACAAGCTCCCAAAGCTGTGATCGAGATGTTGGATTTGTATTTGGAACATATCGTTTAACATCTCCCCATAGGTTTTCAATTGGATTTAAATCCGGAGACTGCGCAGGCCATGACATAAGATCGATCCGCTTTGATGCCATCCAGCTTTTGACCAGTTTGCTTGTATGTTTGGGGTCGTTATCTTATTGAAACGTCCATTTTAGTGGCATTTTCCAATTGGCATAAGGAAACATAACATTTTCTAATATGTTAACATATACAGATCGATCCATGCTTCGATCAATCATAAATATAGGGCCCACTCCACTGTAAGAAAAACATGCCCATACCATAATACTCAATCCGCCGTGTTTAACTGACTTCAAAGTGTACCTAGGATCGTACTCTGTGTTAGGTGGACGTCTGACATATTGTCTGAAGCCCTTTCCACCAAATAACACAATTTTATTTTCGTCACTCCATAAAATATTTCGCCACTTTGTAATGGGCCGGTTAAGGTGACTTTTGGCGAACTCCCAACGTGCTTTGACATGTCTGGTGGCTAACAGTGGAACATTTCGTAGATGGCATTCAAGCTTAAGTCATTTTTTATCTTGCTGGACGATGCAAAAGGCTGCGCCCTGCTATATCGCACAATAGATCGGTCCTCATGAGGCGTGGTTTTACGTTGGATACCACGACTTTCGGGCATTTCTTTATAGTTTAAACCATTATGAATCATTTTAGCAGAACATCCACATATTTCTTGGATGTCTTTATATGTTTTTCACAGGTTTCTTAGTTGAACTATAATATTTCTTTTTTCAGGAGTATAATGTTTGGCCGTGCCCACTAAGTTAAAAAATATAAATTTATTTTAGTGTTTTCTAATGTTAATAATAGTCACTAACACAAAACCACTTACTTTTTATCAATTAAACGTCTTAACAAAATTTTTTTGGCTTATCATAATACGCAGTGCTATTTTAATGAACATCCAAAGACTGGTGCTTCTAGCAAAAAGAGTTGTTCATTTACTTAAATATCTAGTCTAACGGGATTTTTTCGTTTCTTCCATATACACATTCCATTCTACAACAACAATGCGTCGACGTTGGAATAATCGTAACGGAACTTGAAAAAAAATAACATTACTTGATTGCATTTCTCGCACTGCTATTTTTGTGAACACAGCTGTATATATAAATGATCAGGATGAAGAGACGAGTTGAAATCCGGGAGACTGTCTGTCCGTCCGTGCAAGCTTTAACTTGAGTAAAAATTGAGATATCTTTATGAAACTTGGTAGACATGTTTCTTGTTACCGGGAGACGGTTGCAGATAGGCGTAATCGGACCACTGCCACGCCCACAAAACGCCATTGATCAAAAACAAATAAATTGCCATAACTAAGCTCCGCAATAAGATACAAGACTGTTATTTGGTACACAGGATCACATTAGGGAGGGGCATCTGCAGTTAAATTTTTGTTTAAGTGGGCGTGGTTTCGCCCCTAATAGGTTTAATGTGCATATCTCCTAAACCGCTAATGCTATAATAACAAAATTCACTGGAAGCAAATGTTTTTAGCACTTCTATTGACGGTGTGTTGAATAGTTGAAATCGGGTGGCAACTCCGCCCACTCCCCATATAACGGTACTGTTAAAAACTACTAAAAGCGCGATAAATCAAGCACGAAACACGCCAGAGACATTAAATTTTATCTCTGGGATGGTATGAGATAACTTTATAGGAACCGCGTTCAAAATTAGACAGTGGGCGTTGCACCGCCCACTTTTAGGTGAAAACCCATATCTTGGGATCTGCTTAACCGATTTCAACCAAATTCGGTGTATAACGTTTTTTTTATATTTCTATGTCATAGTGCGAAATTTCAATTCCATCTGATTATTTCACTTTCCACTATGCATATCAAGCAACAATGATTATATCGGGGTAAAAGTTTGCCACCTTGTGGCCAAAAATTGTCTAAATCGAACCAAAACTGTTCAAGCCTCTAAGTACTAAATATGTGGACCCCAGTCCCTATAGTTGACCTTCTACCAAAAATATCAGTCAATCCACAAAGAAATCTCAAACGAGTATACCATTTGACTTTGAGAGAGTATAAAATGTTCGGTTACATCCGAACTTAGCCCTTCCTTACTTGTTTGTATTAAGTTTGTAACACCCAGAAAGAAACGTCGGAAACCCTATAAAATTTATACATAAATGATCAGCATGATGAGCCATTTCCGTCTGTCTGTATATGTACAAACTAGTCCCTCAGGTTTTAAGTTATTGATTTGAAATTTTACACCTGTCCTTTCCTCACTAAGATGCTGCTGATTTGTTGTAACGATTCGGACCACTATATCATATACATAGCTGTCATACAAACTGAACAATCGGAATCAAGTACTTGTATGGGAAACTTCTTTATTAGACGTAATATCTTCACGAAATTTAACATAAGTTATTTCCTAAGGCAATAATGTAATCTTCGAAGAAATTGTAGATCGGATCACTAGGGCATATAGCTGCCATACAAACTAAACGGTCGGAATCAAGTGGTTGTATGGAAAACTCTTTCATTTGCCAAGGTATCTTCACGAAATTTGGCATGGATTATTCTTTAAGGCAATAATGCAATCTCATCACTATATCATATAGCTGCCATACAAATTGAACAATCGGAATCAAGCTCTTGTAAGGAACCTTTGTATTTGTGAAGGGTATTATAGCTTCGGTGAAACCGAAGTTAACGTTTTTTCTTGGCTTTTACACAATTCATTCTCTTTTTGTCCCTTTCTAATAGAAATCGATAAGTTTTGCTGTCTCACACATTTTTATGTTTGAAAATGCAAATTTTTAAATGCGCAGTTTTTAGCAGTTTCATGAAGGGCATCAATCAGCATAAAATCAACAGTGCAAACTGCGCAGTGCTGCTAGCATTTACAGCATTTCCGAAAAAGTCCGTATGTATTTTTATACGTATAAATATTAATAATAATAATAATAATATGTCTTTAACCCCGAATTCAAGAGTTTATATTCTAAAGCCCTGCCAGAAATAAAATTTAAATTTGCATGTCTGGTTTAAGATGTTAATTGAAAAATAGCCAACATGTAGATATTAACTTTATTCTTATGCCCTAAATTTTCAATAAGGTTTACTCCGTTATTCTCTTATATACCAAATACCCAAATAAACATTATGCATAACTACCGGTTTTTGCTAATGTTTCAAAAACTTCAAAATCACACAAAGTCAGTAAACTGTAAACAAGAAATTAATAAATAAAAAACAATAAGTTTTTGACATTATTGATTAACAATTTTTTGCGTAAGGGGAAGCACGCTCCGAAGTAACTCCTGTCTTATAGAGAAACTTAAGGGGAGAAAAATAAACTTTGTTATATAGAAAACTCGTTTCACAATTTTTTGCACGCAATGTTTCGATTTAAAATTAATTTTAACTGTATACTGTGCACTAAATTGTTTATGTATGTTTTTTTTTGTATTAATTATTTATTGTAAAAATATTCAATAATTAAATTTTTATTCAACTAGTTTTATTTTAAAACGTTCTAAATCAGTTTAGCATTTTAACTTTAAAAAAAAATTTCAATTTATAATTTCACAAGTTTTATTGAATTCAATAATATTAATTGCACTGGTTCTTTTGTTGTTATTATAATATGGATTTTTCATTGGCAAAATAAATACAATGTGGTCAAAAGTTTTGCGGATTACATTTAGAAATCGTTTTATAAATATTATATATTAAAACAGTTATGGCAGAAAGATATCCTATAAAAAGATGATATATTTTATAACTGCAAAACTTATTTAAAAGCTGAAGGTACATTTAAAAAATTAACATAACAAATTGCTTTAAAACTTGCTTGCTTGAGACAAGCAAATTCAGACAAGTAAGAAAGGGCTAAGTTCGGATGTAACCGAACATTTTATACTGTCGCAAAGTCAAATGGTATACTCGTTTTAGATTTCTTTGTGGATCTTGCCTTCTTGTTCTATGTTGACCGATATTTTCGGTAAAAAGTCAACTATAGGCACTTTTGGTTCAATTTAGATAATTATTGGTCACAAGGCATACTTTAAACGTATTATTCACGCAAACTTTTACGCCGATATAATCATTGTTGCTTGATTTGCATACTGGAAAGTGAAAAAATCAGATGGAATTTAAAATGATATTATATGGGAAATAGACGTGGTTGTAATCCGATTTCGCCCATTTATACGTACTATAACATAGAAATATGAGAAGAATATTATGTACAATTTGGTTGAAATCGGTTAAGCAGATCTCAAGATATGGGTTTTCACCTAAAAGTGGGCGGTGGCACACCCATTGCCTTATTTTGAACGCGCTTCCTATAAAGTCATTTCATACCATTCCAGAGATAAGATTTAATGTCTCTAGCGTGTTTAGTGCTTGATTTATTGCGCTTTTAGTAGTTTTTAACAGTACCGTTATATGGGGAGTGGGCGGAATTGTCCGCCGATTTCACCCATATTCACACCGTCGATAGAGATGCTAAAAACATTTGTTCCGAGTGAATTTTGTTATTATAGTTTCAGTGGTATAGGAGATATGCACATTAAATTTATTAAGGGGCGGGACCACGCCCTTTAAAAAAAATTTTACTGCAGATGCCCCTCCCTAATGTGATCCTGTATACCAAATAAGAGTCTTGTATCTTGTTGTAGAGCTTAGTTATGGCAATTTATTTGTTTTTGATTAATGGCGTTTTTTAGGCGTGGCAGTGGTCCGATTCCATCTGCAATACTAACCGTCTTACGGTACCAAAAAACATGTGTATCAAGTTTCATAAAGATATCTCAATGTTTACTCAAGTTACAGCTTGCACAGACGGACGGATAGACATTCACCCGGATTTCCACTCGTCTCTTCATCCTGATCATTTATATATACATAACCCTATATCTAACTCGATTAGTTTTAGGTGATACAAACATCCGTTAGGTGAACCAAACTATTATACTTTGTAGCAACAAGTTGCGAGAGTATAAAAATTACTTTTTAACCAGAAATGTAATAATTTATTTTCGAAACTATCATTCTAGTACAGTATCCCCTGGATAACTGCACTTCAAAAATAGTACAATTTTTGGGTCAATTAACCAGGGAATCAATTAATCAATCCTCTTTTAATTGAACAATTCGTTCCATTACAGGAATCCCGCTTAATTGGACAACCTAATCAATTAAAACAAATTCATATGTGCACTTTAAGTATTAATTTAGTTTTTAGTAATGATATTAAATAATAAAACAAAAGAACAAAAACAGAACAAAAAATAAATAAACTTAACACATTGGCTGCCAATGATTACAACGAAAAACTACCCTAACGCTTAAAATTCAAAACGCATGTGTATTTTTTTGCGTGGCACCTGGTGTTAGTTTTTTGTTGTTGTTGTTGTTGTAGCGGCAGAATTCTACCGAGTTGACAGTCCTTGGCCGGAATAAATCCGGGCCCGCTCCGGTTACGTAGACCCGACTGTCGTGGGAACGGAAGTTTTTTGTCGTGATCACCGGTGATACACTGGCAGCCAATGTTTTTAAGACCACAAAAGCTCATATTATTGTATATTTATATGCACCACTAGCCTTCACATATTTAGATATCGTTGCTTACATTTTGAAAATGTTGCCTTGAGAATTTTGTAATTTTTTTGTATATTGTTCAATCTGTATATGTGAAATAACGTGCTATTCCATATACCCTAATTCACCCAAAAACTTGTTTTTTGAATAAAAATATGTTCAAAGTTAGTTTTCTTGTATGTATTTTAAAACTTCGAGAACTGAAGAGGCTTTGAAGGATCACCTTCTTTTTTTTGCACCTCAACATCAGCATTGACCGGGCGTCAATTATATGAGGGATATTGTATTTGTTTTAAGATTTTACTCTATATTGAATTAAAGTTATTTTTGCACGATTTAATAAAAAACTAATGTGTAGAAACGAATTATTAAAGAGTTAGTGGATATAAAAAGTAAAATATAAGTGTAAAATCCACTATAAATCGAAGAAACACGAACTTTAAAGCATATATCTCAAAGATATAAGTCTTCATAATCTGGAGAACCTCCTCTATTCGTACATATTCATTTTAAACAAGATTTCGGGGGAGGCTAATATTGAATTGAAGTAATTTTTGCACCCTTTAATATAAAATAAATAATTTAATAAAAATAAATGTGTAGAAACGAATTAGTGGATATAAAAGTTAAAAATATAAATATAAAATTCGTTACTAAACAAAAAAACACGCACTTTAAATAGTCAAAAACCACAAGTCAGCGGCAACTATATACATATACATACACTTGTTTATTACATTGCTTAGTTTATTTAAGTCTTTGCTAAGTGATACGGTGTAACAATTTATATTTTTTACTTCTAAATAAACTTAAAATACTTCATTTTTCTGGCGTCAAAAGTAAGTGTACAAAAGAACAATAAGTGATCTAAACAAATTTTTAGTAATTATGTGCTTCCATTTGCTCTAATTACGGCTTGTAAACGACGTGCCATTGATAGACAAGATTTGCTGTTGCAATCGGTACAATTTTCTGCCATTCTTCTGCAATAACATCTTTGAGCATGTCTTTACTACCGATTAATACTTTTCTGATTTCGAGCTTGCGCTAAAATATCAAAAGGAAAATGTTGCGCGAAATTGGTTCTGCTATTAATAGATGACACAATACTGTGAAAAAAAGCATTGAAAAAAAAAACCAAAAAAAATATGGAAAATAGGAAAGTCGTTCCGATTTAAACCAAAGCGACTAAATGATGTTGAATCAAGGACAATTTTGCGGAGTGTAAAAAAATTGCTTCGGAAAGTGCTGCGAAATTAGCAAAAGATATTTCGGAAACATCAGGTGTGGCAGGAAGTCACAATTCGTCGGCATTACATTCGAACAGTCTCCATCGTCGAGTTCCGCGGATGAAAATTTTGATATCAAAAACCAAGCAATCGAAGCGCTTAAACTTTGCTAAAAAGTATGAGTATAGACATTTATTTTTGGAAAAATTTTATTTGTAGCGACGAAATCGAATTTGAGGTATTTGAAAAGAAAAAATCAACGAAAATTTGGATGACAAGAAATCAAGCACTTGCCGAAAAGAACGTAATATCAACCGTGAAATTCAACACTTATATTATTAACTTTTATATGAGCTAACACTTTACTAATTCGTTTCTACACATTTTTGTTATTAAATAGTGCAAAACTAATTTTAATTCAATATTTAACTTTGGTTCAAATCCATTTATTCGTACAATAACAAGCATGGTTGCATGCAAGCAAAACAATAAGAGTTACCATATTTTGCAAGTAAATAAAAATAAAGTTAAAAAAATAAGGATTATACCGTCAAAACAAAATTCATAATCATGTGAGGAGTTTCACAAATTTCGGTGTTGGACCGACCAAGGTTATTGTTTTAAAGTGCGGCCGAAGGCCGCCAGTGGAGAAAGGAGTTCGACGATCTCCTCCATTCGTCCATACCATCAGATCGCGACGTAAAGAAATCGTGACTGTTACATTTCTTCAGTATTTTTTTTTACAAGATTTTTTTTTTCTCGTTGAACGTGTAATTGCATCTAATTGATCTGAATTCTACAGAATTATGCCGCTTAACAACAAAAATATATATAATTATTGCCGCCGGAAACTAGTTACTACTATAGTTTTCGAGATATTTGCATTTTAAGTTGAAAATTTCACAAATTTCATTTTATTATATATATATATATATGTATAATATATATGGCAACACTTATTATATGACAACATGGAACCCATTTGTTATTGTTCATATTACGAAAATTGTGTAAAAATTAAATGCTTATTTAAAGCAAATACTGAAATATTTAATATAAAATAAATATGTAGAAACATTGAAGTGAAAAGTTAGTGTATGATAAGTGCATAATATAAAAGAAAAGATAACCATAAATCGAGAAATTGTAAAATGAAATTTGTGAAATTTTCAACTTAAAATGCAAATATCTCGAAAACTATAAGTTTCCGGCGGCAATAATTATATATATTCGTGATCTGGAGAATCTCCTCTATCCATACCCCTCTTAACCCTGAAATCGTGGGATGCTAAACTAAAGACCACCCTTTTTTTTAAGCGCGGCCTAATGCCGCCAGTGCACAAGGAGTTACCACGGAAAATTACAAGTGCGAAGTGTGCAATTTTTTGAATTTTTCGTAAAAATTCTTTGACTTTCCGCTCAAAAATAAGATTAAAAAAAAATTAATTTCCCTCCTTCGTTGGAGGACCTAAACTATACATTTACCTTATTTTATTTTTGAAGCGCGGCCGAAGGGAATGGAACAAAGGAATTCTACGTGAAAAATTAAAATGTGTTATTTATTTCCTGCCATTGGGGCATTATGTTTTCTTTATTCTTGTTGATTCCTTTTTAAAATATGTAGATAAGGTAACATTGACTATTTGTTAGAATGCAAACCTTTGGTTGTTATGTTGATAAAAAGAATGAAACAAAAGTTATATATTGAATAAAAATTATTTTTGCACTATTTCATATAAAAAAAAATGTGGGGAAACTAATTAGAGAAGTGTTAGTGGATAAAAGAGCTAAAAATCTGTAATGAAAAATCATAAAACGAAGAAAAACTTTAAATAGTTGAATTTGTGACTATAAATGCAAATATTTTCTGCATCTGGAAAACCTTTTCTATCCGTACATAACAATTTTAACCCGAATTCGGGGGACGCTATTCTACAATTTACCCTCAGCGGCAACTAAGTGTATATTATTCACATTTTAAACTCGAATTCAGTGGATGCTATTGTAAGTTATCCTTTATTTTTTACATTTAGCTTATCCACAGATTCTAAAATTAAAGTTGGTACAGCCTATCACTTTTTATTTCACATAGATACCCATGCTATTAAAAAGTTTTATCTTTTTAGGCAGTTGTTGTTGTAATAGTTGTAAAAGAACCGACATTTAGCAGGTACTTTCATATTGATAATGACTAATATAATAAAAAATTTTGGTTATGGGAAAATCAAACATCTTTAAAAATGGGAAGAATTTTCAAAGATGTTATATTTTTAAATATGCTTTCGTTTTGTAAACCCCTTATTGACCTACTTTTACTATAAGAGCCATTACCTCGTGTTATTTTTGTTTATAAAGAACTTTTTTAATGAATAACGTTAAAAATAACGTACCTTTTACTCAACAGGAAATATATCAACCAAAAAAACTTGAAATTTAAAAGGATTGTACACTTTTTTGAATAATCCGCGATAATTCCTTTACTACGACTTCAACGGTTAAATGGAGAATAGTCGCATGTTCGAAATACATTTTGTTGAAAAAGCTTCGAAAAATGCTTTTCGCACATATTGCTCACGGTTGCCATCTCAAGAAATATTGACATAACATATAATCCTATTTCGCAATGTTAAAGATGTCAAATAATTGAAAGAAAGGTAATATTCGAATTATAATTTTTCATGTATTTTGAAATTATTATATATTACCGGCACGGTTACGGTTTCTTTGGTGCCGCGATTTGATAGTATGGGCGGAAAGAGGAGGTCGTCAGGATTAAAAATGTATACACATATACCAGCCTCGAGTATTTGTATTTAAAAATTAAAAATAATGCAGGCTATTTCAATATGTTTAACACATTTTGCACGTGTTCTTTCGCGTCGAACTCCTTGCTGCACTGGCGGCCTGCGGCCGCGCTTCAAAATCCTCGGTTAAAAGCCGCGGTGTTCATAGTTCTTTTGAGTCCAACTCCTTTCTGCATAGTATTTGCCATAAATGTAAACACAAACACACACAAATCTCCTAACACTCTGTGCCAAGTAATTTTTGAAGTATATAAAACTATATATTGGATATATTTCAATGTGTACAGTGTAATTAAATATATTTTAAATCGTAATTTTGCCGTATTATCCAACTTCAATTCAATTTAAGCGCTATTCGTCATCATTTTGAACTTAAAACTATAAATATATAATAAAGTTAAGAAAATTACTAAAATATTTAAAATTATTTTATTAAAATGTTGAGTTTATTTAAATTAATGCATAGCAATCACATAAGTTATTCTTTAAAACATTTTTAAACTTCAACTCACGCATTTGCAAAATGTTTACTAACTCATATTTTATCGACCATGGCATTCGCAATGCATGAAACACAATGAAGGCGACACACGACAGGCATCTGTCAAATATTAAAATACAAACGCCTTTATGGGCATAGTTTAGACAATATCACGACTTCACAGCAGCAGGCTTACAGTTGTCGCTGTCGCTAACTTAAAACTATTTCTACTATTGCCGACGACAATCGGTAGCTGTAGTGATGCCCTTAATGTGTAGAAAGGAAAATTATTCAAAGCTCTAACAAGACTGACGTTATCTTACCAACAGAAGCATATAATAGCTCTGATATATCATAATAACAATTGATAATTTAAAGAAAATGAATCGACCATTTAATTATTTTTTTCACAAATAATTTCCCTTTGAACAATATATATAAATTTCATTCAAATGAAAAGTTTTAGTACGGCAGCAACGAAGTTGTGTTCATCAGCTGTTTGATAGTCGCTGCCGTCTTCAAAACGTTCAAGAAGCTTCTCTCAACCCGCCATTTGCAGATAAGTGTGCTTTTACCTTGGGACTCTTTTGACCCTCGTTATCGGCAAATTCTCTTTTGGTGTCGCTCTGTGCAATCACACGAGCAAAAAGAGTCCAGCAACTTAAATCGAGTTTTTCTGTCATTCCTTTTCATAAAATTTTCGCAAACATTTGTGCGGTTCGATTGCGCAACACTTAGAGCGTGTTGCATATTTCATTTGTATGTTGGGATGATGGTCTCACATTTTGCTTACAATGAATTACCATGAATATGGTAGAACAATATGCATAATACCTACCCGCTTAATAGTTTCAAAGAAATATTTAAGTCGGGAATTCCCTAATCCACCAGAATGTATTGAATACCCGCTACTAATATTTTCAAGGCTAAATTAATAACAGGAATTTCCTAATCTTTAAGTATTAAAATCCCATAATTTTTTTATTCCATATTTTTTTCTATTTATTATAAAACATCCTTGAATTAGTTACAATTCTTGTTTTAAATAAAATGACATTCGAACTAAATTCTTTGCGGTTATGCGGTATGTTATTAAAATTAAAAATTGAACTTTGAGTATCTTAATTTTCTCCTTATTTACAATTTTTCAAAATATTTCTATTATTCTATGCATACATATTTGCATATCACATACAAAAAATAGATAGCAGAATTCAAATTTCTGAACGAATAGTATAGATTCATTTGAAACCGAGCGCTCTTGCAACCATTCAAAAAATTTGAAAGTGAAAAGGAATGCTGAAAAGGGTAGCAGCGAGCTGTTACGAACAAGAACACAAAGCGTACCACCCGAACACGAGTGGCACGGTCCCTTCGTCTTTCCTCGTCGTCCCCTCGCCAACAATAAACCGGTTTGGGTTACAAAAGAGTCTGTGTGTAAAGTGGCATTAAGAAAATTTCGCTATCGTGAAATAATCTATGTTTTTAAAACTTAATTTCAAATTGTCAAGATGCCAGACGTTTCATTAATTTGTTCAAAATATTAAAGCTTACCCGGATATTACACGATCAAGAAAATGCTTTCAAATTTCAATACACTTACACTTTTTGAACGCCGTCTTGATATTAATTTTTTCATTCAAGTCGTGGGCAAGTTGACAATTAAGTTAAAACAGCTGATCACATAGTTTTGTAAACAAATCACATTCAATTCATATTCATATATTCTTGGATTGATGTCAAAATTTAGGTTTATCAATCCATTATATTATTAATTGCTATTAATAATATTTACTATATATTAATATACTTATTACTATTATTGATTATCAAGTTGCTTGCGGACTATGCTGTCGGCTGTCAATTTAAATAAATTTTGACAAGTAGTTTGTGTGATCAACTTGAAATCAAGCTCTTGATCGTTTAACTGCAGCGTTACATTCCATTCATCCACTGTGAATCGTCGGGTTTTATCACTGGATTGTTAAAAAAGTCTCCAAACTTATTGAACGCCTTCTTTATTGTAAAGTACAACGTTCATAGCATACAAGGTTACGACAACATTGACGTCATTGAATCAACATCGTCATATCTACAATGGGACGAGTTTAAAAAAAAATCATTATCCGAAAATTTTTCGATAATCCAAAATTTATTTCTTTATAATATTCGTATCACTCACACGATTTTTGTCCATATCTTTGCTAGCAACAACCCACTCTACACTCCATCCTAGATTCGAATTTTTAAAAACATTTTATATACAATTTAATGTTTTTATACTTCACAAACACACTTGATATTACAAAAAAGTGCAGAAATCGATTTTAATGTCGTTTTTTATAAACAATGCGCGCTCGCCACGAATTTACAAATTTTATAACGGATTGGACTTATTTAAATATGTGATTCTTGGGTATAAATTTCTTGTGAAAAATTAAAACTTGATTTTAAATTTAACCAAACTTTATAACGGATTTGACTTATTTTAATATGTCATTCTTGGGTAAACATTTCTTGTGAAAAATTAAAACTTGATTTTAAATTTAACTTCAAAACAATGTATGTAAGTGTCCAAGGTCAATTTCCTAATTTGCAACTTTCTAATAAGGGTTCACAGTAATAGCTCAAACAGTCACCGACATTCCTCATTTCCGTACGTCAGCTGATACGAAATATCTTATGAGAGCGCAATGTAAATGAACACTCACCCATAGATAAAATGACCTGAAACTCCTCTCTTTGCCTACTGAACAGACGACATGCAATACTTGTACAACGAACTAGCACTAAGAATCCCGCAAGATTAGATTGTGAAATCAGTGGGTTAACTGTGAGATCAGATTTTTTGGTGACTTTTACGTGTGTTTCTAATTTTTTAAAGAGATTTCATATAGTTTTGATTTTAAGAAAGAGCGGGTATTTTGTCGCAGAGTATTTTATTTTGCTTAGCAATACCAATTGTCAACGTATATACATATTTTGGCTAGAATTCCCAGCAAATGTTATGTAAACTTTAACTTCCGAATAAATTATCGGAAGATATTTGTTTATTCAGTATATAAAAACTAAGTAATGTTTATGTTTAGCTTATTTAAAACTTGTAAGTGTTTTGAAATAATAAAATATTTTGTTAAATTTAGTTTTAAAAGTTTATTTAGAAAATCTTTTGTGATTAAACTATACACGTAGATATATTTAGAAGTCATATAGGATATCTAGCTTGTTAAACTAATTTTGACTATGTATATATTTCTGTAAAATGGAAACCGGAAAATACCCAAGAAATACATTAAAAAATCTTAAAACTTATTTCTTTCCTTAGTGGCACCACTGTCAAATGTTATAAAAAATGTGGACTTTGACAGCGCTCTCTCAAATCAAAGAGTTTCGTATCATTTTATCCATGCACTCACCACCGCTTCTACCGTCCGCTTTAACAGACCGTACGGTAGGATACCCGCGAAAATTAGATTTTTCCGTAGAAATGCAACGCCGGGTTGTCAATATCGATATTTTGTAGTAATTAAAAAATAAACTTGAATATATTTTAAATATTCTTAAAATAACTCAATTTCACAGTCGAATACATTTATTTATAAATATATAAACTATTTTTTATAGTTGGATTTTAGTTTTAAGCTTTCACACTAAAAAACTAAATGTGTGAAAAATCGGGTATACAAATACACACACTGGTTTCTGCAACTACGGGCATAACTTGTAACAAATTTGGTTTGATACGGTGGTAAGTGCGGAAGGGAGGCATGTCGGTAACTATTTGGGCTTTAATATCTAATATTGTGACGAACACGGATGATAGAACTAAATCGAATCGACGATAAATTGCCAGAAGCAACTGGACAGCGAATTCGTAGTTGCCAGAATGTTGTAGAGGCGAAGTTTTATTAAAGATATTGTGACGAACACGGATGATAGAACAAAATCGAATCAACGATAAACTGCCAAAAGCAACTAGTTAGCGAATTCGTAGTTGCCAGAATGTTCTAGAAGCAATGTTTTGTTACATATTTACTATATAAGGGATGCCGGATTGTGCAGCAAACACAGTTCTAGTTAGAGTGTTGTCGTGATAAGAACAATTGAGACATAAGCAAGAAGTTGTAAGCTCGAATATCGAGCAATAAGTGTTAAGTTGTTGGAATTAGAAATAAAGATAAGTGTGTAGCCATTAAATTGGGGAGTTTTATTTAACAATCCAGTGATCGAACTCAAGAGTGAGTTACAGGTAGACGATTGGTGTCAGAAGTGGGATTGTCAAATAAATTCCCAAGGAGATAATTATTTGAAAATGGCCAAGTTTAACGATCTGAAGATTCCACAACTGAAAAAGGAGCTGGAGCAACGTGGTTTGGCGACTAATGGATTAAAAACAGAATTACAATCACGGTTGAGAGAGGCCATGGAGGCGGAAAACATTAATGTTGAGGAATATGTCTTTCACATGGAATTAGAGGAAGAGACAACAATAATAGAAGAAAAGGAAGAGGCTCTATGCTCGTCAAAGATTGTGGACATAAACATGATTTTTGCTGCAATATCGCAGATGGGGAAAAAGATGTCAACGCAAATGTCGACACAATTTAAAGAACAGGATACACGTATGTCTCAATTGGATACGCGATTGTCAACGCATTTGGAAGAGCTGTTCGCAGCGCAAGATGCACGTTTTTCAGCACAGTTGTCAGCACCGAAAGAGCTCGACGTGCATATGTCAGCGCAGGTATCCTTACAGTTGGAAGAGGAGGAAGCATGTGAACCAGGATCTTCACAGTATGAAGAGCAAGAAGCTTGTATACCAGCAAAAGTGTCTTCGCAGTCGGAAGAACTGAACGGGCGCATGCCAGTGCAGGTGTCCTCACAGTCGGAAGAGGAGGAAGCGCGTATGTCAGGGCAGGTGTTCTCACAGTTGGAAGAGGAGGAAGCGTGTGAACCAGTAAAAGGTTCCTCACAGTTAGAAGAGCAAGAAGCTTGGATACCAGCACAAGTGTCCTTCCAGTTGGAAGAGCAGGAAGCGTTTATACCATCACAGGTGGAAGATCAGCATAAAATTGAACCTGAAACGGATGACTCTGTGCAAGAAGATCCAGAATTGGAAGGTACATTACATAAGGTGGAGTTGAACCAATGTACAACGATTGGAGAAATAACTACAGGAAGGCCAGTCACAAAATCATATTGGGCAGAACGGAGCAGTTTAAAGTTAGTGTATGGCTGCTTGCATCGAGTATGGAAAAGCGAAAATGGGCAAACCTTCCGAATACTTATGGTTGTTCCAAGGGTTGGAATTCCTGATGTTCTTAACGTGCAGTACAAATGTCCAAGAGGAGGGCACTTGAGAGACATTAAATCCTTGAAGCATTTGAAGCAAAGGTTTTATTGGACTGGTTGTCAATCAGCTATAGAAAGGATTGCGAAATATGCTGAGAACATTGTAGCTAAACGATCAAGGTATAGGAGTTATGGGCAGATGAAACAGCACAATTCGCGTGTGCCAGTTGAGAAAATAGGCGTGTATGAAGATGGTCCATTCCCCACCAATAAATTAGGAAATAGTCATGTTTTGGTAGTCAAGGACCATTTCAATGAATGACCACAAGTGTACACAATTCCTAACCAAGAGACTGAACCAGTGGCGGAGGCATTCATCAGCAAGTGGGTAACGAGATTCGGTGTTCCAATGGAGTTACGTTCTGATCAAGAATGGAATCCCGAGTCAGCTTTAAGTCAACGGATGTACCAGAAACTGAGTATCCGGAAAACGGATGGAATTAACTCCAAGAAGAGAAGGACGGCTAACGATGTAAGCACCAGCCTAGAAGACGAGATGGGGGACATAAAAGCTTTGTGTTTGGTATCGCAAATATGTCTAATCGGGACGATCAGAGTTAGGTGGAGGGCAGTGTGACGAATACGGATGATAGAACAAAATCGAATCAACGATAAACTGCCAGAAGCAACTAGTTAGCGAATTCGTAGTTGCCAGAATGTGCTAGAAGCAATGTTTTGTTACAGATTTACTATATAAGGGCTGCCGGTGCAGCAAACACAGTGCTAGTTAGAGTGTTGTCGTGATAAGAACAATTGAGACATAAGCAAGAAGTTGAAAGCTCGAATATCGAGCAATAAGTGTTAAGTTGTTGGAATTAGAAATAAAGATAAGTGTGTAGCCATTAAATTGGGGAGTTTTATTTAACAATCCAGTGATCGAACTCAAGAGTGATTTACAGGTAGACGATTTATCGAGAAAACCGTTACAATATAATATATAAGGGCTGCCAGATCATATAGCACACACAGTTCAAGTTAGAGTGTTGTCGTGTTAAGAGCAATTAAGGCATAAGCAAGAAGTTGTAAGCTCAAATAAGTTGTTGGAATTAAAAATAAAGATAAGTGTATTTAACAATCCAGTGATCAAACTCAAGAGTGAGTTATAGGTAGACGATTTATTGAGAAATCCGTTGCAATATACACAAAGTGGCGACAAACAACCAAGAGTGACAGAATACAAGATTACGCCAACCGCCATCTTGTGACGTAATTCTTTTGAGTTGAGAAGAAAAAGCATAGAATAGCTTGTAAATTGTAAACAAAAACGTAAACACTTTTGGTGATCCTGAAATAAACTTAACTTATTAGTTTATGGTATAAAAGTTTTAGTCAAATGAATAGAAAAATGTTGCGGGAAAATATTTTGATAGTTTTTATATTTACAATTGCAACATGTTGCTACAGAGTATAACAGTGTTGTTCACCGTTAGTTTGTATCACCTCAAACTAGGATGATCAGAATGACTAGACGAGTTGACATCCGAATGTCTGTCTGTCCGTCCGACCGTCTGTTCAAGGTTTAACTTGAGGATAAATTGAGATATCGTAATGAAACGTGGTACACATGTTCCTTGGTGAAAAAGTAAGGACGAGCCGTACGACTATGCCGTAAATTAAGATACAGAACTCAAATTTGGCACAACTAATCACATGAAGGAGGGGCACCTGCAATTTGTAAATATTGAAAAAGTGGGTCTGGCTCCGCCCTCTTATAAGATTAATGTTTATATCTCTCAAACCAATAAAGCTATATCACCCAATATTGCACACAGGAAATATTTTCATCTCTTCTTACGATAGTGTGAAAAAGGTGAAATCGGATGATAACCTTGCCCAATCCGCATATAACATTTTTGTTAAAAACGACTAAAAGTATGATAAATCTATAACTAAATGCGTCAGAGACATTAAATTTTCCACCCAGGATGGTAGAAGATAGCTTTATAGGAGCCGGTATCAATATTAGACGGTGGGCGTGACAGCGCACACTTTTAGAGGAAATCCCATATCTCGGGATCTGCTCCACCGATTTCAACCAAATTCGGTACATAACACTCATATCTTATATGTGAGTTATCTCAATAAAAAATAGATAGTATAATAGCGTATTTTTCTAATAACAGTGTAACTTTGTGCCTAAAATAAGTAAAATTGGGCCAAAACTTGCCCTAGCACCCATATAACTAATCACCCATATAAATCATCACACATCCGGTTAATTTCACTCCATATATGTTGGTGACGGTATGTGAGCTATTTTAATGAAACCATGGAAGAAAAATATCAGATAAAATCGGGTCAATACTACCCCTATTTCTCATATATCTAACATAAGATTTTCAAACTTTCGGTGGGCGATATGCCATATATATCAGTCAATATGTAAGATATCTTAAAAAAATTAACTGATTAATCTTGAATATATTATAGTTTAATGCCGTAAATATGTGAATTTAATTTTTTTGTAGTTTTCTAATACTCTGTAGAAGGTTCTTACGGAAAAATATATTAAGAAAATTTCTCAGAAAGATTGAAAAAATACATTTAATTTTGCATATTTTAAAAAACGCGCGTAACGAATGTTATCGTCATTCACAGCCATAGACTATATTGAAAGAGCATCGTTTGTTCGGAAATGTGGTTACTTAATTAAATTCTATCGCACTAATTTTTGAAAACTACTCGCCACAATTAAATGTACCGACTTTGACAGTAATAATAATAATACTAGTGATGATTTCATTTTAATGTAAGTATTTAATAATAATAAAATATGTACACTATGAGTTAGATTTCAGAACGCAGTACACAAACTTCGCATAACCTATTTAGTAATCTGTGGTAATCTGACACATACCTATAACATAACATAGCGCTAACAATACTTTTTGATAAAGTTTGTTTTGCTTTAAAGACTAAGAAGTTTGTTGTTTGCTAATAAGTGTTTGTTAATCACGATAAGTTCACAGCTTAATATCGATTTTTAGTAACTTTTGATGACTACACAATATTAAAATTTCATATGCATGGTTAAACAGAAAATATAAGGGAGTCATTTTTTATTTTCAGTTGGATTTTCGTTTTTAAAAATGCCACCAAGCAGACGTACAAACTTAGACCGCTTAACTCGAAATACTGCAAGTCAAAGATATATAAGAGCAAATCAAAAAGTTTTACTGTATTGAATAGTATGTAATTAATGTATACCTTTGCCACAGCAACGCGTGGACGGGGTCCGCTAGTACATAAGTATATAAAAAAGAAGCGCTATTACGTTATGTATCCGTAGAACGTCCAAACGACAGCACGGAAAGACGTGAAAATTTGCACAGTTGTTCGTTTATTCCTAAAGAAGGTCGTAACGGAAGCCTTTTTTTGCAAAATTACCGTCGATTTGGCAATCAATATATGCACATATGTATATTAAAGAAAGTCGTGTTAGTTACACTATTTATAACTCAAGAACGGCTAAAGTTTTAGCTGAAAATTGGTGGAGAGGTAGCTTAGAACCAGGGGACGGAAATAGGATACTTTTTATATCTTTATGTTGAAAGTCAATACAATTCATAAATACAAAAATTGTATTTCAAATCATAAGCATGTGTTCAAAATTCATGTAAGAATCATTTGAATATTTTATTACTTCAAAAAAAAATAAAATAGCAACACATAGCTACTGCAAGTAAATTTTGAACAAGGTGGATGTCTCATCTGAACGGCACTATTTTTGCAAAGATTTAATCCGATTTCTTTATTGGCTCTCAATTTCTATACTGTGACATAATGAGAAGTTTAAAATTGTATGAGAAGTAGACGTGGTTGTAGAGTGAATTCGCACACCGTGATCAGAATAATGTTATAGAGTTAATTTAACTAGGATTTCAAAAGGACGGACAGACTGTCACCAAGACTTGAACTCGTCCCGTCATTCTGATCGTTTATATATGGTATATAACTCCATATCTATCTCTATTAGTTTTAGGTGATACACACAACTGCAAAGGTGAACAAAACTGTTATACTACGTAGCAACATGTACGAGTATGTATAAAAAGGGGCGTACAGCTATTATATATAATATATATAAGCAGTGCCGGTTTTAGTACTACCAGCGCCCTGGGCGAGATTTCTACGGCGCCCTCTAACTGCAATTTAAACCCATACGAAAAAAGGCGAAGGATAATAATGAAATAACCATTTATGAAAAGAAATAAACATTTATTAAAAAAACTAATAAAATTTTACTTTTCTAGCCTTTCTATCGGCGAACTCTTTTATTAAGTTATCATAGTCGATGTTTTCAGCAATTTCATTTTCGATTGACAAAGTTGCCAAGTTTGTCAATCTAGATTGAGATATTGTCGATCGCAGATAGGTTTTTATCAGCTTAAGCTTAGAAAAACTCCTCTCTCCACTAGCAACCGTTACGGGAATAGTTAATAATAATCGTACTGCTATCCAAACATTTGGATATAGTTCTTGTAAGTTGCGGTCTTTGATAAAATTTAAAACAAAAACAGGAGTAACCACTTTCTGATCAGGCAAAAACGATTTCAGACTTACGAGTTCATCGCACAACATACATCTATCTATATCTGATTTGGAATTTACATTTAATTTCAATTGAAGATCACTACAGAGTTTGATAAGGTCGTGTTTTTCTGGAATCTGTTTTAAATTGTACAAAAAAGACCAAGATTCCGAGTACTCACATAACTGTTCAAATCTTTCGTTGAGTGAAGTTAACGTCGTGTCCAAAAGACAGTTGAAACATTCAACCTCAAATTTTTTTTCTGGAGAAGTTATAGGCTCATCTTGGGCAGTTTCACCAGCTTGGCGCTTAACATGTCGAATTCTTGTTGTCGCTCTAAACACAGGTTCTATTTCTAACTCTTCAGCCAATTCCTTCGCAGTTAAAATGGCGCTTTTAAAGCCTGTATTTCTATATTCTTCCAAGAAATTGCAGCATTTTTTCAACATGTCTGTGCATTTACCGAGATCCATGTCTGTTGATTGTAGAGATTTACTAACGACATTAATTTGAAAAAGTATGTCATAAAAGACAACCAATGAAACTATGAAGCCGAAATCTTTTAGCTGTTCGGCTAGAGTAGTAGCCTCATGAGAGACTTGAACATCAGTTTGCTGAGTTTCAATAGCCAAAGTGATTAAAGCGTCATGGACGGCGCTAATTTGATAACGGACTGCTTTAACACTGCCTATTCTTGCTTCCCAACGCGTGTCAATGAGTTTTTTTATAGTGTACAATCCCAAGTGATCGCTCAGAATTTTCCATCGATGAACAGAAGCTGAAAACAACGTAAACAACCTCTGAAGTACTCCAAAGAAAGTGACAGATTTTACAGATTACTTAGCGGCATCGCATAGTACGAGATTGTAGCTATGACAGCCACACGGTACATATACAGCTAAAGGATTTATGTCCAGAATTCTCCTTTGAACTCCAATATTTTTTCCTTTCATGTTTGCTCCGTTGTCATAGCCCTGACCTCTACAATCGTTCAATTCCAGTCCGTATTTATTTAAAATATCAATAATAACTTCAGTCAGCCTTTCACCAGTCGACTGATTAACAGGTAAAAATTCAATGAAATGCTCTTTTACTGATATTTTATCGACATCTGATGATAAATCAACAAATCGTATTGTCAGTGAAAGCTGTTCTATATGACTAATGTCCGGAGTACAGTCAGCTATAATAGAATAATATTTCGATTTCTTTGCACGTGATATGATTTCTGACTTCACTTTTTCACCCATCAGCTCTATTAATTCATTTTGAATGTCTTTTCCGCAGTAGTGGTCAGAAACATCACCCTTTACAGCTAATCGCAAGTGCTCCTCCATAACTGGATCAAATTTGGCTAGTAGTTGGACTAAACCCAAGAACTTTCCATTATTTGGCGTATATAGTTTGTCGGAAGTACCTCTAAACGCCATATTGTTTTCAGCTAAATACAGTGTAATATGCATTAATCTAGACAAAATATTATTCCACCTTGTAGTTTCCTTTCTAATCAAATGTTGCTCTTGACAATCTATTGTTTTTCCCGTTTTTTATCTTAGTTCAGCCTCAATCCATGAGAGGTAAAACTTCTTATGAAAAGTGCTACTTTCATGAACTTTTAACATTTCTGATAAGTGTTTCCAGTCGTTATATCCTTCAGATGCTAAATTCGAGGTTGAGCTGCTATCAATAAGCCGGCAACAAAAACAGTAAACTCGATTTTTATACTCACGTGAATTATTTCATACGACGCTGAATTATTTCATTGTTTGCAAGTTTTTTGGTAAAATGAGAATTTGAGAAATGTCGCCCTGTATCATTCTTTGGATAATTATCAATGTGAGTTTGCACTGGGCCATTAGTTATTATATGATCAATAATTTTGCTATTTCGAGTGAGTGGCCAAGTGGCTGGATCCGATATATTTGGAACAAGAGAACTAACGTCATCTAGAATTTGTATTTGTTGTACATCACCAATAGTGTCATCCTGAGCAGCATCTGTAATTGTAACACAACTTGTCTCCTCACTTCGGGAAACTTCATCCACAATCTCTTCAACAGCTAACTGATCTGACTTGTCAGACAGAGACTCCACTACCGATGCATTCGCTTGTATTTCAGATGTAGATGCCACATTAAGGTCTTGATTTCTTGTTGTGATATATTTGCCTATATTCATAAACTTTTTTGTTTTTTCAAAATCCTTCTCTTTTTCTGCTTTTCGTTTTCTATATTTTGACCCAGATGGTTTTCTTTTGAAAGGATCAACGTGTTCAGACATTTTGTACTAATCAAATCTGCAACAAATTAAATCTGCGTAGGTCCGATCATTTCTATAAATTAATTAAATATAACGCTGTTGAGTGAGGACGACCAAAAACGCTTTATATTGAGGAAAGCGTTAGCATACACGTGAACTACGATCGAAAAATCTAGGTAAGGTAATATTGTCATGGCATCGGAATAATTGTGAAATGTTATATTTAAAAGCTTGTGTTACGTGATAGTGCTTAGATTTGTATGAAAAAAATCACGATCATCCACTCGTTCCCGAAAAAATGACTTCTATGTACAGTCAGATGCAAAAGTCAGTAGACACTTTTCACATTTAACACAAAGGCTTACGAATGAACAGTGTTCATCCACTTTTACACTTGACCGTACCTCCTCGACATTCATTTATTATCTCCGTGTTAAAATTTCATCAACATTATATAGTCAGTTCCAGAGATATTTTATAATATATAATTTACTTTAAATAGATTACCCCACTCCAAACATAACATAAACAAACAAACAAATATTACTACTTTAGTATAATAAGTAAAGATAGTTAAAATAAAATTGTACTTACCTAATTAGTGAAATAATCCGTAATAAAGCAAATACCTACTTAAACACTATTTGTATTTCAACTTTTTGGATAAAACCTATGTCACTCTGTAGTCGGCGACAAAAAGTAAAAAACATGCACTTCGTAACTTAGCGTGGACCGCCTGATTACTGCGTCTGTTTGTTTTAAAATATGTAATTGCGATAACTGTTTTTAAGTGCGTGCACCGATTGAATGAATAAGAATGAGCTGTGTTCCGCTCCATCAAAAATAATGCCAACTCTTTTGAACTAAAATGTTAAAAAGAGATAGATACTGTGTTCCTCTGTGGTCGGGGATTCCCAGTAAAATGAACTGTATGTATGTAGTGCTCTGACCGAACGGATTGAGCACTGCGTTCCATTCTAGTGTTGCCAACACATCGTTTTTTTTTTTCGCTTACAGAGATGGGAACATAAAGGGGCGCCGTTAAGCCCTGGGCGGTCGCCCAACCGCGCCCTACCCTAACGCCGGTACTGTATATAAGTCTAATTTTAGAGAAAAATTCAGGATTATATAAACAAAGACATACATATTACTATATAACCAAATTTTGTATTATTATTAAGTCTAATATTATATATTGATTTTCGTTATTCTAACAAACCTTATGCCGAACAAGTCGTTTAATGTGTGAGTTATATATTTTTAAAATTTCTGGAAAATATGATCTCAAGTATACCTCAGCAATGTCAAAATTAACTCAATTAGCCCATCCCTTTTTCTGAACCCAATATAGCCTGTCCAATATACAACACAAAATGTGTGTTACTTTAATAAAAGTAAATTAACAATTTTTTTTTAAATTATGTGAAAATATGAATGAAATTGGTCTAGACATTGGTCCAAACCTTATATCCCTTCCGTTCGTTATAGTTTACCACATCAACTCAATATATTAAATGTAGCCTTTTCAGTCGATTAATATCACATATGTACATGTTTTTTTTTTTAATTTTGCAAATGGTGTCAGTGCAGAGGGATTTCTTAAAATTTTTCTTAACATTTTGATCGATTTTAGATGCAGTAAATCGAAGGTTTTGCTTCATACTTTGCAAAGCGTTACTAGTTTCACACTGTGCTAATATTTTTGGACGCCCTGGACGCGCCGAGATTCAAAAACACCGGTATTCTTTTAATTTTTTTATTACTCTTTGTATGAAAGAGTGTGTTCTTTCAACCATTTGACCGATTTAAGGGTATGTTTTTCCTTCTTCGAAAAGTTTAACCATTATTTCTCTTTCAGAGGATCAATTTCTTTTTTTTGGGCGAGATTCGATATTTAAAATTTAATAACAAACGAAACGGAACAAAAACCTTTTTTAATTGCTATTTTACGAAACAAAGCAAAACTATAACTTTAAGACACTTTTAAACTTGGTTTATTACGTAGGGAGTTCCCATTTTACTATTTGTACGCAGACGTTTTCTGCGCAGCCAAATTACTATATTTTGTAAATTTGTCTATAAAACTATGGTGTCAGATCATTGCTTTAAATGCTATGGGATTATGCAATAGACTAGTAATAAAGCACTTAATATGATTATGCTCTAAAATTTAGTATATAAAAGTTATTTTTTACCACAAGAAAATGAGATATTAGCGTGTACGCAGACTTTTTCTGGCGAATGTATACTATCTCATTTGAAGGTGGTGTAAATACCTATATTTTTAGCTGACGCGAACTAAAATATAGCAATAAAGCTAAGTCTAAGTTTATGGGCTTCAATATACATACATAAGTCAAGAATCGACTAAATTTTATTGTAATTTATTCACGATTTCATCGAATAATGAATGTTTAATTCTTTCGCAACATTTTTCAATATAAAGTTTTCCCAGTACTTGAATTAATTTCCCGAGCTTTGATTCTTGCAAGTTGCAAGAGTATAAAATGTTCGGCTACACCCGAAATTAGCCCTTCCTTACTTGTTTAAAAAATACTTCGTTCTATTTACAACATAATTGCCAATTAAGTGAGTATTTAAAGGAATTGTGATTTAGTTTACAATATTTCGGCTAAATAATAAAAATTCAAAAAGAGGTTTTCAGGCATTCATGAAATTTATGCTTTGTCCAAACTTATGCGTTTACGAATATTGTGCAGCGGGTCTTTTAAATTGGTTCCTGAATGCATATGTGTATTTATATTTATAAGTTGCTCTTTGCTTTCTCCATTTTATTTTTGTTACAATATGAAATGTCAAGCGAAGCAAGGAAAGTTGTATGTAAATGAGCCATTACTGTATGGCATTGCGTCGTTGAAACAGAGAGAGTCCATGATCTTGAGGTTTTTTTTGGCAGCACTAAAAGTTCATGGGCTATTGAACAGATGACAAGCAAAACAATGAACTACCACGAAGAATCCCGCAAAAATAAATTGCGAATCAGTGGGTTATTTTTGAGATCAGATTTTTTAGTGACTTGTATGTGTGTTTCTAGTATTTATTTAAACAGATTTAATATAGTAGTCCAGTCATTATAGTAAGTTCACCTCGGAATTCAGATACCCAGCTGTAAGTCTGTAAATACTTGTATATTGACACCCTAAAAGTTGTCTCAAAACCTACATATGGTCGGGTGTACGCAACTATTAAATTTCAAGGTCAAAGGTCACAAAAATCGGTTTTTTGCGCTCTTTTTGTAAATATCTCATTTACTATGGGTTTTTTGCTATTGGTATTTATATTAATATAGGAATTATATTTGAATTTAAACCTTATTAATATTAATAACTTCTTACATGATAAAAAAAAATTAAAAAAATTTATTAAAAAATATCATTCAATACATTTATTTTTATTAAAAGTAAAAAAATGGAATAAAGGGTACAAAAACTACAATTTATAATTTTAATCATCTTCTTCCTCTTCATCGTCGTCTTCCGGCTGCTGGTAAATTTCAAACTGATCTTCATTATCGTCTTCAACGACATTTGTTTCAAGTTCTTCCATGATTTCGGGGTCAAAAGTTCCATCTTCGTTAGTGTCGCTCTGATATGGTAGATCATTGAGATAAGTTTGCCCATTACATTGGCCACAAGCTAAAGAGCATTGCAAGCCCGCTTTCCTGCATCTGCATCGCGAACCACAACCACTCTTGCAGTTGCAAAAAATTGTATTTAGCAAATGTTCTGGAGCAGGTGATAAAATTGTCATGATAGGCTCCAGAAAATCGTTTCGCATTGCCCAACCCCATACCTGGGGTTCCAAATCATGCCCTAACCAAGTTTGAACTTGATAATATACACGTTCGAAATGTTGATGAGCAGCTGCACTTGTTGGTGGAATATTTGAAAGCTGCACAGGTTTATTAAGTTTTGTAGACTTGACGTAATGCATATAACGAAGATGATCGAGACTTTTCACAGATTTCGGAGCATTATAGACTGCCAATAAGGTTTGAGTTCCACTCTCTAATAATCTCTGGGCCGAACAATTTTCTTCCTCAAATGCTGCAGCTAGTTCATCCAAATTGGTCAGTTTCTCAAAAACTTTTAAAAATGTTTTTTTTTTCCCTTTTTAAAAAGCGCAGAAGTTGTGTCACATTCACTTAATGCGTGCAGAAATAAAATATGTGTTTTGGAATGAGGATAATTATCAAAACTTTTAGTCGAGTATATCTCCGTTTTTACATTGCCTTTCCCAACTTTTTTGAAGAAAATTTCTTGTTCGTAAGACAGTGTACGCCCAATTAAAATGATGAGTAAATGAATATCTTGTCCTATTATTTACAAATTTACAGATTTTAAAGAAGATGCACTTAATTATTTTCTAATTAAAATGTCATTAGTGTTAATGGGAATATAATTATAGTAAGATTTAAGTTTTTACCTTCATTATTTTTTAATTTTAGGAAACGGTGATCAGTATTATTGAATAGATAAAGATTTAGGGCATGAAGAAAATGATAAAATATAATATAATAGTTAATAAAAATTGACAAATATTTATAATCATTGATTTATCGATAGTTCATCAACTATATATGGCCCGTTTTTGATCGGAGGCACCGGTCCTTGACCTTTTTGTGACCTTTGACCTTGAAATTTAATAGTTGCGTACACCCTACCATATGTAGGTTTTGAGACAACTTTTAGGGTGTCAATATACAAGTATTTACAGACGTACAGCTGGGTATCTGAATTCCGAGATTCTTACCTAATTTAAGCTTAAATGACTGGACTATTAGTTCGGTTTCAATAGTTGCTTCTATATGGTTAAGGGTTTCCGTGTATCTTCCTATGTTAATTTCGAGTATTATTTTAAATGTTCCTGTTTTTAGTCTAGCTGTTCCTTTTTTTACTGAGTTGTTCGTTTGAATAATCGAGTATTTTTACTTCCGCAAGGCATAGCGGTAGTAATAGTCTGGAAAAGAATGTCGGTATTTATTTAGTTAGGATACGTAACTGTAAATTATTAGTTCTTTTTCAGTCAACACGGTACTATTTCTGTCTTCTTTAACAATCTCCTTACTGTAATGTTTACTTAACTTGGTGCCTAATCTCCTATTTTTATTAACATAAATTATTTGTCCTGGTAGGTATGATTTTATTTCCTGTTTATTTTTATTATGATATCTTATATCCTTGCTTTGTTTGTGTGCTAATTTCTATAGGTTACTTTGTCTTGTTCTTTCAATGTCTTCGGGGGTAAATGTAGCACGTCTATGAAAAAATAGGTATACTGGTTTTTTTAATGTAGTGGAATGAATGATTATATTCGGACACTGCTCTTTCTAAAGGTTCCACAAAACTTCTGTGGCCGTTTTCTTTTATGCACCGCATTATTTCAATTAATGTGGAGTGGAACCTTTCCACTTGTCCATTAGCTTGCTTTTGTATGGAGGAGTAGTGTAAACAAATATTCCTAACTCGTCTGTCATCTTAAATTTTAATGAAGCAAAATTAAAAGATGGTTCATTGTTTATAACTAATAATTTTGGTACTCCGAAGAAATATATAATATCTCTTAGAGGTCTTCGCCTTTATTGCTCTGCTATTTAGGCTCTTTGTTACTGCGTATTTTGTTAATTTGTCTAAAGCTGTCATAACTATTTTTCCTTCTGGTAAAAATATATCTATATGGACTAGGGATGGAAACGGCACAAAAAAGTCGACTTTTGATTTTACAATTGACTTGAATTTTTGGATTTGATTCAAAGTCAATTAATCATTGCTAAAAGTCGATTCTCAAGTCGACTTTTTGAAAACACACTATCTATTTAAGTTCTGATCAAAGATATTTGTTAAGTTCTAGTTTAAGCTATTATATACATTTATTCATCGTTTGCAAATTATATTTGAACAATACACACATAAGTATTTAATATTTTTATAAAATATGTATTCTTTGTAAAAATTGCGCGGAGTATGGCACCGAAAATTAGCTTGTAGTATTCAAGTTAGGTATTAAAGTAACAATTACAATAAATATATATTTAGTATTAATTAATATAATAATATAATATTAAAATATTAGTTTAGAGTTTAATAAGGTATCCATGTGCCAAATTTAAAAAGATAATTTAAGATTCCCACATGTCTTCGCTAATTGATCTCAGAAACACTAGTTCATTCAAATGCTGAGGTGATAGACGACTCCTCAATTGATTAGCAATGAGACCTGCATGGAAAAGCAATCTTTCACAAGGTGCAGAAGATGATACACTCCATAAGTGAGGATATTCATGTTTAATTGACTCCCTAAAAACAACAAGGTATTACAGGAGAATCCGTTGCCTGTAATGCTAACTTTTTCTTAATCCTAACCAGATCGCTTAATAAAGAAAATAAAATGAAATTAATATATGGATATAGTTAACTTGTATTTGTAATTAGTTAATAAACTCACCAACGTTAGCGACTGCACGAGCAGATTCTCGAATGCTATAGAAGGCACACTTCTTATACCGAGGATCAAGAAAAGTTGCGCAAGCATACAATTTCACCGATTCAGTGTTTCCATATTCCGCGCCGAGATTCAAAAACACCGGTATTCTTTTAATTTTTTTATTACTCTTTGTATGAAAGAGTGTGTTCTTTCAACCATTTGACCGATTTAAGGGTATGTTTTTCCTTCTTCGAAAAGTTTAACCATTATTTCTCTTTCAGAGGATCAATTTCTTTTTTTTGGGCGAGATTCGATATTTAAAATTTAATAACAAACGAAACGGAACAAAAACCTTTTTTAATTGCTATTTTACGAAACAAAGCAAAACTATAACTTTAAGACACTTTTAAACTTGGTTTATTACGTAGGGAGTTCCCATTTTACTATTTGTACGCAGACGTTTTCTGCGCAGCCAAATTACTATATTTTGTAAATTTGTCTATAAAACTATGGTGTCAGATCATTGCTTTAAATGCTATGGGATTATGCAATAGACTAGTAATAAAGCACTTAATATGATTATGCTCTAAAATTTAGTATATAAAAGTTATTTTTTACCACAAGAAAATGAGATATTAGCGTGTACGCAGACTTTTTCTGGCGAATGTATACTATCTCATTTGAAGGTGGTGTAAATACCTATATTTTTAGCTGACGCGAACTAAAATATAGCAATAAAGCTAAGTCTAAGTTTATGGGCTTCAATATACATACATAAGTCAAGAATCGACTAAATTTTATTGTAATTTATTCACGATTTCATCGAATAATGAATGTTTAATTCTTTCGCAACATTTTTCAATATAAAGTTTTCCCAGTACTTGAATTAATTTCCCGAGCTTTGATTCTTGCAAGTTGCAAGAGTATAAAATGTTCGGCTACACCCGAAATTAGCCCTTCCTTACTTGTTTAAAAAATACTTCGTTCTATTTACAACATAATTGCCAATTAAGTGAGTATTTAAAGGAATTGTGATTTAGTTTACAATATTTCGGCTAAATAATAAAAATTCAAAAAGAGGTTTTCAGGCATTCATGAAATTTATGCTTTGTCCAAACTTATGCGTTTACGAATATTGTGCAGCGGGTCTTTTAAATTGGTTCCTGAATGCATATGTGTATTTATATTTATAAGTTGCTCTTTGCTTTCTCCATTTTATTTTTGTTACAATATGAAATGTCAAGCGAAGCAAGGAAAGTTGTATGTAAATGAGCCATTACTGTATGGCATTGCGTCGTTGAAACAGAGAGAGTCCATGATCTTGAGGTTTTTTTTGGCAGCACTAAAAGTTCATGGGCTATTGAACAGATGACAAGCAAAACAATGAACTACCACGAAGAATCCCGCAAAAATAAATTGCGAATCAGTGGGTTATTTTTGAGATCAGATTTTTTAGTGACTTGTATGTGTGTTTCTAGTATTTATTTAAACAGATTTAATATAGTAGTCCAGTCATTATAGTAAGTTCACCTCGGAATTCAGATACCCAGCTGTAAGTCTGTAAATACTTGTATATTGACACCCTAAAAGTTGTCTCAAAACCTACATATGGTCGGGTGTACGCAACTATTAAATTTCAAGGTCAAAGGTCACAAAAATCGGTTTTTTGCGCTCTTTTTGTAAATATCTCATTTACTATGGGTTTTTTGCTATTGGTATTTATATTAATATAGGAATTATATTTGAATTTAAACCTTATTAATATTAATAACTTCTTACATGATAAAAAAAAATTAAAAAAATTTATTAAAAAATATCATTCAATACATTTATTTTTATTAAAAGTAAAAAAATGGAATAAAGGGTACAAAAACTACAATTTATAATTTTAATCATCTTCTTCCTCTTCATCGTCGTCTTCCGGCTGCTGGTAAATTTCAAACTGATCTTCATTATCGTCTTCAACGACATTTGTTTCAAGTTCTTCCATGATTTCGGGGTCAAAAGTTCCATCTTCGTTAGTGTCGCTCTGATATGGTAGATCATTGAGATAAGTTTGCCCATTACATTGGCCACAAGCTAAAGAGCATTGCAAGCCCGCTTTCCTGCATCTGCATCGCGAACCACAACCACTCTTGCAGTTGCAAAAAATTGTATTTAGCAAATGTTCTGGAGCAGGTGATAAAATTGTCATGATAGGCTCCAGAAAATCGTTTCGCATTGCCGAACCCCATACCTGGGGTTCCAAATCATGCCCTAACCAAGTTTGAACTTGATAATATACACGTTCGAAATGTTGATGAGCAGCTGCACTTGTTGGTGGAATATTTGAAAGCTGCACAGGTTTATTAAGTTTTGTAGACTTGACGTAATGCATATAACGAAGATGATCGAGACTTTTCACAGATTTCGGAGCATTATAGACTGCCAATAAGGTTTGAGTTCCACTCTCTAATAATCTCTGGGCCGAACAATTTTCTTCCTCAAATGCTGCAGCTAGTTCATCCAAATTGGTCAGTTTCTCAAAAACTTTTAAAAATGTTTTTTTTTCCCTTTTTAAAAAGCGCAGAAGTTGTGTCACATTCACTTAATGCGTGCAGAAATAAAATATGTGTTTTGGAATGAGGATAATTATCAAAACTTTTAGTCGAGTATATCTCCGTTTTTACATTGCCTTTCCCAACTTTTTTGAAGAAAATTTCTTGTTCGTAAGACAGTGTACGCCCAATTAAAATGATGAGTAAATGAATATCTTGTCCTATTATTTACAAATTTACAGATTTTAAAGAAGATGCACTTAATTATTTTCTAATTAAAATGTCATTAGTGTTAATGGGAATATAATTATAGTAAGATTTAAGTTTTTACCTTCATTATTTTTTAATTTTAGGAAACGGTGATCAGTATTATTGAATAGATAAAGATTTAGGGCATGAAGAAAATGATAAAATATAATATAATAGTTAATAAAAATTGACAAATATTTATAATCATTGATTTATCGATAGTTCATCAACTATATATGGCCCGTTTTTGATCGGAGGCACCGGTCCTTGACCTTTTTGTGACCTTTGACCTTGAAATTTAATAGTTGCGTACACCCTACCATATGTAGGTTTTGAGACAACTTTTAGGGTGTCAATATACAAGTATTTACAGACGTACAGCTGGGTATCTGAATTCCGAGATTCTTACCTAATTTAAGCTTAAATGACTGGACTATTAGTTCGGTTTCAATAGTTGCTTCTATATGGTTAAGGGTTTCCGTGTATCTTCCTATGTTAATTTCGAGTATTATTTTAAATGTTCCTGTTTTTAGTCTAGCTGTTCCTTTTTTTACTGAGTTGTTCGTTTGAATAATCGAGTATTTTTACTTCCGCAAGGCATAGCGGTAGTAATAGTCTGGAAAAGAATGTCGGTATTTATTTAGTTAGGATACGTAACTGTAAATTATTAGTTCTTTTTCAGTCAACACGGTACTATTTCTGTCTTCTTTAACAATCTCCTTACTGTAATGTTTACTTAACTTGGTGCCTAATCTCCTATTTTTATTAACATAAATTATTTGTCCTGGTAGGTATGATTTTATTTCCTGTTTATTTTTATTATGATATCTTATATCCTTGCTTTGTTTGTGTGCTAATTTCTATAGGTTACTTTGTCTTGTTCTTTCAATGTCTTCGGGGGTAAATGTAGCACGTCTATGAAAAAATAGGTATACTGGTTTTTTTAATGTAGTGGAATGAATGATTATATTCGGACACTGCTCTTTCTAAAGGTTCCACAAAACTTCTGTGGCCGTTTTCTTTTATGCACCGCATTATTTCAATTAATGTGGAGTGGAACCTTTCCACTTGTCCATTAGCTTGCTTTTGTATGGAGGAGTAGTGTAAACAAATATTCCTAACTCGTCTGTCATCTTAAATTTTAATGAAGCAAAATTAAAAGATGGTTCATTGTTTATAACTAATAATTTTGGTACTCCGAAGAAATATATAATATCTCTTAGAGGTCTTCGCCTTTATTGCTCTGCTATTTAGGCTCTTTGTTACTGCGTATTTTGTTAATTTGTCTAAAGCTGTCATAACTATTTTTCCTTCTGGTAAAAATATATCTATATGGACTAGGGATGGAAACGGCACAAAAAAGTCGACTTTTGATTTTACAATTGACTTGAATTTTTGGATTTGATTCAAAGTCAATTAATCATTGCTAAAAGTCGATTCTCAAGTCGACTTTTTGAAAACACACTATCTATTTAAGTTCTGATCAAAGATATTTGTTAAGTTCTAGTTTAAGCTATTATATACATTTATTCATCGTTTGCAAATTATATTTGAACAATACACACATAAGTATTTAATATTTTTATAAAATATGTATTCTTTGTAAAAATTGCGCGGAGTATGGCACCGAAAATTAGCTTGTAGTATTCAAGTTAGGTATTAAAGTAACAATTACAATAAATATATATTTAGTATTAATTAATATAATAATATAATATTAAAATATTAGTTTAGAGTTTAATAAGGTATCCATGTGCCAAATTTAAAAAGATAATTTAAGATTCCCACATGTCTTCGCTAATTGATCTCAGAAACACTAGTTCATTCAAATGCTGAGGTGATAGACGACTCCTCAATTGATTAGCAATGAGACCTGCATGGAAAAGCAATCTTTCACAAGGTGCAGAAGATGATACACTCCATAAGTGAGGATATTCATGTTTAATTGACTCCCTAAAAACAACAAGGTATTACAGGAGAATCCGTTGCCTGTAATGCTAACTTTTTCTTAATCCTAACCAGATCGCTTAATAAAGAAAATAAAATGAAATTAATATATGGATATAGTTAACTTGTATTTGTAATTAGTTAATAAACTCACCAACGTTAGCGACTGCACGAGCAGATTCTCGAATGCTATAGAAGGCACACTTCTTATACCGAGGATCAAGAAAAGTTGCGCAAGCATACAATTTCACCGATTCAGTGTTTCCATATTTATTTTCAATCGCTTGAGTGAGTTTTTTTTTTGTAATTGTAACGTAAAACAATCAAAATAACTTGAATATAACTTGCGTTTTTAAGACCAGCAATAAAAGGGATACATTTACTTAATGTAAAATTTTTTTCGGAGCAAACTTCTTGCGTAACTCTCCAAAGCGGACTTAAGACATCGCGAATTTCAATTAAAGATTCAAACTCATCTCCTGTTATCATATTAGGAGGCTTAGCTTTTGACGATTTGTCCAATTTAATCTGAAGAAGTACCTTTCCAACATAGTCGGCAAGTACAATAACACGATTAATCATTTTATAACACGAATTTCATCTTGTTTTTACTTCTTGTGTTAGTTTAAGACACTTTACTTCTGGTAACTTGTTTTGTAAGGTCAACAACTCAGTTGTAGCTCTTTCACTGTGTCTAAAAATTTTTACGATTTTTTTAACTTTTATCAGCAGATCACATAATGTTTTTTGCTCAGTAGTTTTGTCAGGCTCTAAAATTACTGAGTCATCGATAATATCGTCTTCATATGTATAAAGGAAGTTCGACTATTTGATCTACAGATTCAGATTCAGTTGCTGGTGGTGTTACATTTATGTTAATCAGTCTTTGCCCGATATTGTTGATGTCATGTCCAATACACAAAATGTGTTTTTCACTGCCGATTTCACTTTTAATGGCTCCCTTAATATTAGATTCTCCGTCAGAAACAAATGCAGAAATTTTCTCATCACTTAGACTCCAGCCATAACATATTTCTCTTAATTTAGACCTCAAATTTTCAATCGTCATCGTTCATTTTCAAGTTTCTATAGAAACTGATGCATGAGAAGCAGATGATTCAATAGCCATCAAAGTCTAGAAAGAAAATAAACTCTAATTTTTCACAAGAAAAAAAAGTAACAGATAGAAATAATCTAAGAATCTTTTGATAAATTTTGAATAAAACTACTAATCTAAGAAAATATAACTAATTACCTTTTTAGGTTGAACCACTAAATCATTTTCTCAACCGTTTGCTCTTTTCCGTGACGGAATATCTTTGTTTGAAGGAGCATTAATTTTATGAGATGATTGCAGGTGCTCTTATTAAATATAAATTATTTTTTACAAATATTACACTTTACTTTTATTGCCATTGTCGGTTTTGGAACAATAATTCCACATAACACTAGGAGCTATAACAATACAATTATAATTAATATGTGATTTCTGGTCACTAAGAGTACACACAGATTAAAATTATATGGAAATGATATTTGCGTCGATTATACTTATTTAAATAGGTTACCAAGGATACCAGCGATGGCATATTTATGATCCAATCAGCCACCTGTTTCTCAGTTTCTCATACAACGCAAACAAGTGCAAGAAAGTGAGAATCGATTTTAATCGTTTCGAGACATGTTCAAGTTCATTCTTCTTCATTAAAAGAGCGATTCTTGACTTTTCCGACTTGAGTCGACTTTTCCATACCTAATATGGACTGTGTACCCTGGATATGTTGGTAATGGAGTTTTTGCTAATTTCGGTTGGTTCGGATGTCTCTCGTACTTATTTTCTTTACAAACGATGCAGTTGGCTATAATTCGTTTTATTTTGTTTAACATACCGGGGAAATATTTGTTTTTTACTCTCAGTCGCATTCTTATGTGTTCCTTTAATATGACGTTCTCCTATTCTTGTTCGTTGCTAATAACTTCAACTAATTTTTGGGTGTATCGGCTTTTAATATTTATAATGTGAATAGGATAAATATTTTAGATCATACCAATTATATTTCCTCTGTATCAATTACATTTATAACAGATGGATTAAGGTATCGCTTCATGAAGAAAAATTGTTCATTGTACTCTGGTTCTGTAATTATGTGTCTATGAACAGTTGGAAAAACTATATTAAATTGATATGAAGATATTTCATCATGCTTAAAAAAGGTGACTCTTGAAAACATTAGTTGGGATTTCTGTACAATGGATTAAATTTTGACTTGAGCGTTCGTCGCTATGAATTGTAAGTGTCAGTGAATTGAATTGGTATTCTTGAAAGCGCGTCTGCAACTACATTTGTTTTTCCAAGTTTGTAGATTAATTCATAATTATACTCTTCTAAAATGGCTTTGCATTGATTCTTTTTACTGTTGGTGTTTTTATGGATTAGGGCATAGGTAAAAGGTTGATGGTCAGTAATAATTTTTATTTTTTTGATTGATTTTAGATGTAACTCCTAAGTGTATTAAGTGACCACATTATAGAAAACATTTCAGCTTTCCTCAGCTTTGCTTAGAGTTTCTAAAGCTTCGTTATCTAATTTAATTTCTATTTTTTTTGAGAGTCGTTTGGATACATTACCGGCTTCTCCTCTTAGGAGTGCTGTTAATGGTTTAGCTCTTTTTGAATAGTCCTTGACAAGGCGTCGGTAGGAACCTGACATACCTAAGAAGGATCTTAAGTTCTTGAGATTTTGTGGGACTGAAAATTTAGCTCAATAATCACTTCTACTTTTTGTGGACTAGTTTTTATACCTTTTGAGCTTATAAAGTATCCTAAGAAATCTTCTTCTGCCTTTGCAAACGTACATTTATCTAATCAAATTTTAAATTTCCATTCTCTAAAGTTCGAAATACTAATTCTATATTTTTAAAGTGTTCCTCTTCGTTTTTGCCGAATATTATTACATCATAGATACACATAGCATTTTACTCCTATATGTTGACGAAGAATGTCATCTAGTGCTCTTTGGAATGTAGCTGGAGCATTTTTGAGACCAACAGGTAATCTGAGAATCTTATACTTTCCGTTGTTTACGGAAAATGCGGTTTTTTCTATGTCTGACTCACGAGTGGTATCTGATGAAACCCACTCTTTAGATCGTTGACAGTAATAGTTTATTGTTTCCGAGATTTGCGAGGACCTCATTAATCTAAGGTATAAATTATTTATCAGCGATCGTAACTGAATTGACTTGCGATAGTCAACGACCATTCTATACTTCTTTTCACCGGATGCATCTGATTTTTTAGCTAACGATCCATATTGGGTAGTTGTATGGAGATTTCGATCAACTTATTATTCCGTTAGCAAGAAGTTCTTCGACTTGACGTTCGATTTCTTCTTTTAATGCCACTGGATGGGTTTCGGTTGTTGCCCGAATTTTACCTTTTACGAGAGTGGTGAGGGTGAGCTTATATTTATATTTATGGCAAATTGTCATTAAGTTTTTATCGGTATGTATAATTGCTTTCAATTTTTTAAAAGTATCGTTGCCTACTTACTATGCTCTGAAACGACCTAAGAGGTGGTAGTATGAAAAACTTTATTTTTCCTACTGCTAGTCCAAAAATGTCTACGAAGGTGTGGTGCGTAATTTAAATCGTCCCGCAACTGATTTTACCATAAAGGCCTTTTCGTTCAAAATTGGGTTCCTAATCCTAGTTGATTCGATATAATTCTTATTAAATCCAGTATCAATCAGAAAATACTCTGTGTCTTCGCGCCTTGTTCTACATTCGTAATAAGGTAGCGAAGAGGTGGTCTAAAAAATGAATAGTATCAATATCATTTTGTTTTGCAGTATCATAATTGTTATGATGAGAAACGTCGTCTTAAGTTCCGTTCGGATCTGACTCATTGGGATAATCGTTTGAATTTGTTGCTTCCGTAATAGTATAGAAATTTTGTTGTATCTTATTTGGAGAGTAAGCTATTTGTGCGGAAAACGGCTGTTTCGGTGGGAGATTGTTTTGGAAGGCACCAGGTCTAATTTGATAGTTAACTTGTCTTGAACGAACTTCGTCACTTAGTCAACATATAATTTTGTCTAGTATAAGGGAAAGATGTTGGCATACCTTTTGGTAAAATGTCGGAATATTTTCGTGGTACTGGGCCAAAGTGGTCATTTGGTATTCGAGGGTACCTATGTTCCTTTTATCTGAATAATGGATCATGAGGCATTTCCGAATTTACGTACATTCGAGTGGGGTATTATACGACTCCAATGCGGTGTCGGCATCGCTAACTATTTTATGTCTAACCGTGTGTAATATGGCAAAGTATTTAGGGGTGTTTTTAACTCCATCGTCTTCCTCCAAGAGTTAAATTCTCCTGGTTGTCCTACAAATTCCCTAAGGTATTTTACCATGCCAGTAATTTTGTTCAGTACGTTTATATTATGTGCGTACAGCGTAACGCTCTGGTCGGTTTTGTTGAAGTCTGTTACATTCTGTGAGTTTATTCGTGCAAGCATCTTTTTGACTATTGTGGTTACTAACGTCGGATTAGGGGTAGTAGAAATATTTGAGGGTTGCGGGGTTTGACTATAATCTATCTTCATCTGATTCAGTTGCTCAATTAGTTCTTCAGCAGTGTCTGGAATATTGCTTATTAACTTATCTTTTTGTATTTTATAGTAACAAGTATCCTTTTTTCTAAAATTTTACAAATAGTAGGGATTTGAAATTATTTTTATAACAATCTTGGTTTTTTCTAGATTTTTAAAATAGTAATTATCTTTTATCGCTTGCAATGATTTTTTCTTTAATTTCTTTCAATTTCCATTTATTTTGATAAACAATTTTATTGTGTCAAGCTTCCTATTGGATGGTGTTCCACGTTTCGGGTTCGTCCTTTTTCCTTCTGCAACTGGGGTCCCTCGACGTTTATATGGTAGATCCCTTGGTCCGTCTGTAGCCGCTCGTGTTGTACAAATTTAGTTTTTTCACTCCCGTGGCCTTACTTTTATATTTTCAGGATTTTAGCGTTTGTGTTTTTTTTCTTTAGAATTTTGTATTTGTTTGTGCACTCACGTAACCGTACTTTTTTGATTTTCGGGCCTTTTTACTAAATTCGAGTGCTGGTCCCTGCTCGGGCGTCAGTTAAAAAACTTTTATTTTGTTTTTATAAAAAAAAATATATATTTTGGGAGCTATGCTCAATTAATTATACTTAATTATTTCTCTTTAAAATAAATAAATATTAAATTATACTTAACACACAACTTCGTTGACCTTGTGATTCAGCGATTTGTCTGGTGTCATATTGCATTACTTTGTATAATATGATATTAATGCATCATATGATACTTTTTGAATGAATAGCGTCCTAACTTATACATTATGAGAAATGTTTATTATCATTCAAAAGAACATTCTTTGGCATATATTGTTTGAAAATTATCTCTTTCAAATGTTGGCCGTCGTCTCAGATGATCCATCCGTTGAGTCCAATTTTCTATGACCCGTTGGAGCATTTCGACTGGTAGCTGGCGAATTACACCCGTAATGTTTTGCTCCAAGACCTGATCCGCATAGACTTTAGACTTTACATATCGCCACAAGAAAAAGTCTAACGGTGTGATATCACACGATTGCCAATCGACCGGTTCAAAACGTGAAATTATCTGCTCACCGAAGTGTTCTCTTAAAATCCATTGATTGATGCGATGTGTGGGAAGTGACACCGTCTTTTTGAAACCAAATGTCACCGAGATCACGAGCTTCAATTTCAGGCGTCAAATAGTCGGTTATAATGACGCGATAACGGTCTCCATTAACGGTTACGTTTTCACCGGCATCATTTTTGAAGAAATATGGACCGATAGTTCCACCGGTCTACAAACCACCCCAAATCGGTGTTTTTTTCCGGATGAAATGGCTGCTCTTGAATCTCTTCAGATATATAATGGTTGATAACTTACCCATTGAGCCAGAAATGGCCCTCACCGGATGGTATTGTTGTGGTGTGTTGGAATGTATCAGTGTTGCTTGTAAAGTGGTGTGTGGTGCTTGTGCAGGGATGTTTGCTGGAAAGGCTTATAATTCATTTAGCCATACCGGCCCCCCTAGGCGAATGTTTAGCCTGAGAGTCGTTGCAGCTGTTGCAGCGTTGCTACAACGTTGCTGAGTCCCGTAGAGCGGCGATATTGCGGCCTAGAGTACCGGCGCATCATCGGTGCTTCGTTTCGGTGACTCCTTAATCCGGACACAGGAGGGGCTGCTGGTCGTCGGTGTTATATTGCCCGAGTCGATGGTGGTTGTCTACTTAGAGGGCGGCTGCGCGGGGCAGGCGGCCGACCGATGTCACGTCTCGGGTTGCGATGGAGCAACGTATGATGCAGCCTGCCGCATATTTGGCACAGATCGACAGACGTGCACTCCTGAGTGTTATGTGCCGCTGTCAAGCAATTGAGACAATGCCCATGAGCCTGGGCAATTTGCTGGCGTTGCATCGGTTGCATGCCTCTAAAAATGTTGCAGTGTTGTAGTCAGTGAGGGCGGCGGAAAATGATGCACCGGACGCGCTGCGGTTCCCTGTTTGGTGTTGGTGATGGTCGCGCGCTACTGCGAGGAGCGGCTGTAGGAGCGGTTGCAGTTACAGATCGGGATGCTGGAGGAACCCCAGGTCGCGGCACATTGATAGCCGACCGTATAGCAGGCGTTGGCATAGGTATATGACCGTCGGAGCCGTAATGTAGCTTTTCTATGCGACCAAGCCGCCATTTGGTAGGGGGTAGACAATCATCATGAATAATGACACAATCTCCAAGCTTTGGCGCTTGTTCAGGAGTCTTCCAACGATATCTTTTATGGAGATCCTTTATGTACTCTTCTTTCCATCGGCGGCTGAAATCGTGATGGATAATTTTAATTCTTTTCCAGCGATTTAATAAGGATAGCGACTCCACGCCTGGCTCAGGTATGGCCAGAATGGGTGTTCCTTTGAGAAAGTGCCTTGGAGTTAAGGCTGTGAAATCTGAGGGATCTTGCGAGAGGGTGGTGAGGGGCCGTGAATTGAGAACGGCTTCAATTCGAATTAATAATGTAGTGAATTCTTCATAATTGAATTTGTAATTCCCAGCTACTTTTTTTTTTTTAGTGGGATTTGAAGCTTTTTACCGCTGATTCCCATAAACCACCCATATGAGGAACGCTTGGGGGGATAAACTGCCAGTTAATGCCTTGTGGTGCGTACTTTTGTACGATCATAGGAGAGACTTGTTGGATAAAGTCCACAAACTGTTTTTCGGTGGCTCTTTGAGCGCCGATAAAGGTCGTCCGACGAAGCGAGCAAATGCCGCAAGGAAAGCCTCCTTTGTCAGATTAGTACAGAGCAGGTGTACTGCTTTTGTCGCAAAACAGACAAAGACAGCCACATAGCCTTTCATCAGAGTGGGAGACCTTAACATGGACGCCTTTATTTGAAAAGGCCCAGCAAAATCGACACCTGTGATGGAGAAAGGCAGAGCAAAGTTGCAGCGTTCCGGGGGAAGTGCTGCCATAATCTGTGTTCACATCTTTTGCTTATGCGTGGTGCAGATTTTGCACAAGAAAATGCACTTCTTTATTTGGGGCTTAAGTCGTGGAATGTAAAATTCCTGGCGGACCATATGTTGCATGAGACGATGTTCGGCATGAAGCATTAATATGTGGATATAACTAATGAGTAGTGTGGCAAGTCGAGACTTCTCTGGTACAATTATGGGATGGCGTTCGTTATACGTTAGGCTTGAATTGGCGAACCGACCATTCACACGAAGAAGACCTTTCGTGTCGAGGAATGGGTTTAGAACTAAGAGTGGACTTCTCTTGTCAATAGGTTTTGATTCTCTCAAAAGTGATATATCGCGGCTGAAGTAGCGCGCTTGAGTATATGCGATAAGAGCGACCTTTGCCTGTTGTAAGGTTAGGTGCGTCACTGTATCGCATTGAGAGTTTGCTAATCCCTAGACTTTGGCTTTGAGTTGCTCTATAAATTTGAACATGTAAGCAACTACTCCAAGGGCTCGGGGGAACGATGAAATTCGTTCGAGGATGTCGGTATCATCCACTGTTGTGGTAAAAGAGTCGATTTTTCGACTTTATGGAGCAATTATATTGCGCATGGGCGATTGTGGTCAAGAATCGGGAGATTCTGTTAACCATCGGGGGCCATTCCACCAAAGGGTGGTGGTGGCAAGATGCAGGGGTTTGCATCCTCTTGTACCTAGATCAGCAGGATTGTCAGCACTGGCTACATGTCGCCAAGTGGCTGATCCTACTAGGTCAAGGATTTGAGATGTTCGATTGGAAATATACGTCTTTCATGCATGTGGTGGTTTTTCTAACCATGCTAATACAATTTCAGAATCAGACCACAGATTAAAGTTATATCTTGCCATGTTTAAATGCGTTTGCACCATGGATACCACATAGTTCAAGTCGCGGTATACTTATTGTTTTTAGAACAGCTACTTTTGCTTTTGCCACTAGTAAGTGGCTTGTGGTCGCAACGTCGCTTTGTGTGCGAACATATACTTATAGTGTCGCAATATGCCTTTTCAGAGGCGTCACAGAAGCCGTGTAGTTCGACTTTGTGTTCCGGGGCATAATTTACCCATCGTGAGATTTGTATCTGGGAAATGTCTTCCAGATTGTTTGCGAACTGGGACCATTTTTCTAAGCGAAAAGGTTTCACTTGTTCGTCCCAGTCGGTTCCGTCTAGCCATAATTCTTGTATAAAGATTTTCGCTTGTATCATAATTGGCGAAAGCCATCCTGCGGGGTCGAAAAGTTTTGCCACAGAGGATAAAATTTGGCGTTTTGTTATGGCGGATAATGCTGATATTGACTCTGTAGTGTATGAAAACTGGTCAGATATCGCGTTCCATTGGATCCCCAGAGTTTTTGTTGTACTTTCCTTTTCGAATTTAAGAAAATTAGTGTTCAACAGATTTTCTTTAGGTATATCCTTTAAGATATTAGGGTGGTTCGCCGTTATCTTTTTTAACGGAAACCCTGCGGTTTTGAGGGCTTGTGTCACTTGTGCTAGTGACTCGTATGCTTGTGGAAGACTGTGACTTCCAGACATGATATCGTCTACATACGTTTGTGTTTTTAACACCTGGGTTGCCAGAGGAAATTCTGACTTGGTGTTTTCTGCCAATTCGTGCAGTGTTCGAATGGCTAATGTTAAAATAACAGTTGACGCCAAAGGTAACTGTTTTCAATTTATAGTCGCGGAGTGGACTATTGGAAGATTTTCGGAAAATAATTCGCTGAAAATCTTGATCGTCTTTATGTACGACTATTTGTCTATACATTTTTTTGACGTCTCCGCTAAATACGTATTTGAATATACGCCAATTTAAAATGAGTAGCATTAAATCTGGTTGGAGCCTGGGTCCCGTAAATAGAATATCATTTAGGGAATTCCCCGAGCTAGTAGATCTTGATGCATTAAAGACAACTCTTACTTTAGTTGTTTTATTGTCTGGCTTTACTACTGCGTAAAGTAAGTAAAATAAGTAATATTTGCCATTTATGATTTTTTCGCATCGGCTTACTTCCTCCATGTGGTCTAAATGGAGGTATTCTTCTAACACGCCATCGTATTCTGGCTTAAGCTCACCTTTTTTAAGTAAGTTTTTTTCCATACTTAAAAACTGCTGTATTGCAGAGGTAGGAAATTGTTGTTTTAGTGGTAGTCGTACGACGTGCCGACCATTATTTGATCGAGTAGTTGTGGCTTTGTAAAAGTCTTCACAATACTGATCTTCAGGGGTAGTGATTGATATGGGGGGGGTTCTTCTAACTCCAAAAATTTTTTCAATTGTGAATTAAGGTATTCGTTTGAGATTTCCTTAACCTGAGTGGTCCGAAACTAGTCCACTTAGGATCCACCTAAAAATAGTATTTTGTGCCAGAAGTGTATTTGAAATTTTCTCAATACCTTCGAGTATTATCTGTAGTATGAGATCGCTGCCTAATAGAAGGTCTATTGGAGCGGGAGTGTTGCAGTTGGGATCTGCTAGCTTTAGGTGTGAAACCTTTTGCCAATGCTTGCTATTTATGTGATAGCTGTGAAGCATATTTGTAAGTTGCGGTAAGACTATAGCTTCTGCTTGTATGTGCTTATCCGCTTGGGGGGAAATTAGGGTAATGGGGCAGATTTTATTTGAGTTTTGGACTACTCTTCCGCCCATTCCCGTGATTTCAAAATTGGCTAGTTTTGTTGGCAGTTGTAGCCTATTTTCAGCCCTACACGCTATGAATGATCGTTGTGATCCTTGGTCTATTAAGGCCCTAAGTTGAAACAGTTCTCCTCGGTGTTCGATGGAGACGACTGCTGTGGGTAGTAGTACCCTACTTTGGTTTTCGCTGTGTAGCGTTTGGGTTTTTAATGCCTTTGAGCAGCATGGTGCTTCTTGGCAATTTCGCAATTTCGCACTTCGGGATTTGCTGTTGCAACTAAACCCGTGGTTTATGTTCATTTTTGCGCTGTTTGGGGTGAGCTGGAAAATGTGCTGTAATGCAGCATTGAATGATGTTGTTTATGACAATAAACGCAATTAAATTTGCTTTCGCACTCTTCAAGTGTATGTGCATGTGATAGGCAATTTGTACAAAGTCTTTTTGTTTTTACAAAATTGTTTCGGTCGATAATATTCAATTTTTTGAATCTCTCGCAAGATTTGAGCTTATGCTCTCCTGTACATAGTTCGCATGATGTTTGTTTGTACTGTTCGGATGTGAACGTTTGATTTCTGAAGAAGCTTCTATTTAAATTGTTGTTGCTACTGGCTTGGGGTCTGTGGAAGCTTCTATTTAGGTCGTGTTGAACGGTTTTCGTTCTGACCATTTTTTTATCTACCCTTTCTGCGATTTCATATTGGGTAGTTAGGAAATCTTTCATTTGTTGCCACGTGGGGCACTTTCTTCGTGATGAGAGCGATTGCTCCCATAGAAGTAATGATTTTTCTGGTAATGCGGCAGTGCATATGTTTACCAGTATTGGATCCCAGCTCTCTGTGGGAATATTTTGTGTCGATAAAACCGACAAACAATTTGAAACAGTGGATTGAAGTTTGATAAATTCTTCACTTGTTTCCTTTTGAATTTTTCGCAAGTTCATTAACATCGATATTTGTTTATCGACCAATATTCTTTCGTTTTCGAATCTTGATTTAAGAGCTTCCCAAGCCAAATTGAAATTGTCGTCATTTAGTGCGAACTGTTTTACTATAACGCCTGCTTGACCTTTTGTTTTGTATCGGAGGTGATACAATTTTTGTGCATTTGATAATTTTGGGTGGTTCATGTAAACGGCTGTAAACATGTCCCAGAAGGACGGTCATTGTTCATAACCACCATGAAGTATTTCTGTGTCACACGCGGGCACCTTGAGATGGATGCCTGAACTTGCCTCTTGACTTTGTACTTGTGGCAGCTCTACTCGCTGATGTGGAGTAGGTGCAATTGCTTTTATTAGCTTTAGTTGATAGGAAATCATTGCTTTAGTTTCTTCGAACTGGTCTAAGCAGTTTTCGTATTTGGGGTAAGCCAAAGATTTGAAATTTTCTGGTAGATCTATGTCGTCAGATTCTACGATTGCATCATATGCAGCTTGGAGACATTTCCAAAAACTGTCAAGATTGTCTTTTTTGATTTCTAATACCGATTCAGAATTTTCTTGAATCGGAGAAGATGAAAATCGAGTGCAGTATCGTATTAGACTGTCACTCTCAGCAATGAATTTAGTGTAAGAAATGTCTTTACCCCTCTTTTGCTTTGTAGCACCTTGCTTTGAGCGTGTAGCTTCTGCAGGTGTACATGGACTTTTATCATCTGAAATCATCTTTGGTACTTTTAACAATTGAGATATTTTTGATTCTTTTGAGTCTGAGCTCACTTAAAAAGGTATGCCGAAATAAATTAAAATATTTTCAGTGTAATAAATATATTGAAAACTCTTTTAAGAAAAGAAGATTATTTTTTCCTTATATATTTTTATTTATTTTTTATGAATAAACCTAGTGAATCAATGACGTTTATAATCTTCGTATTAACTCGTATGAGTAACTGAACTCTTTTAAGATAGTAAGAGTTTTTAATTTGATTAAGGTTCTCAATTTGCCTTAGCTTACTTGGTTTGACGCAATCCTGCTTATTGCTTTGTTAAGCGTAAGGGGTATTGCTGGAAAAGTTTGCAAGTGAATACTTAAAATATTTTGGTGTGTTGTTGAAAACGTAAAGTGTGTTTTTAATACACAAATGTAAGCATACAAGGAAATCACCCTATGTAATATGGTTTGCACGTACACTGTTACGTTACTGTAATATTTCTTTTTTTTTCTTTTTTGGTAACTGCACTGTATTTCTTCTTTTTGCTTTTTCCTGTTTTTCACTTATTTTTGGCCATTTCACAGCCTTTCACTTTAGGTTTTTTTTTTGGTTAAACACCTATAGTGCCGTCCACTAGGGCTCGAAGGACCATATTTAATCGGGTACTAAGTTGCACCAAAACATATAAAGTTATTGAAAACCGATGTGAAAAACGATATAGATTTCCGGGGTGGAGCAGAAAGTACTCGGAAGATGCACATACGATGGCGGTCGAACGAAAAAAAAGAGGCCGTATCCAGTCGTCGATCCCTTTTGTTTTTTGGGTAGAGTGGTGAGATCGTGGGTGTGTTGGTGGTGTGGTGTATGTTGGTATCCCTCGGTGAGTTGTGTAAAGTTGTATGTATTGGTGTGTGGCGTTTTCAGGAGTGGATGGTATTGTTGTGGTGTGTTGGAATGTATCAGTGTTGCTTGTAAAGTGGTGTGTGGTGCTTGTGCAGGGATGTTTGCTGGGAAGGATTATAGTTCATTTAGCCAAGGCATAAGTCTTTCCATGATAAAATGCCAAACAATGTTGATTAAAAATAAAATAAAAGTACCTCTACTTTGATCCTCCGTTATAATTAAAAAAAAAAGTTTTCCACTTAAATTAAAATATCACTCATTTTGACCAAGCTAGTCGTTTCCAAGTCAGCTGGATAGCCGGAAGTCACTATGAAGGGTATATTAGGGACAGAGAAAGGCCTGGGCTTGTTCCATTAACTTTTGACACTGCTCAGGTATACTCGAAAACATATTTTCAAGCAATTTTATTAAATAATTAAAATACTACATTTGATTAATAGAAAAGGATGCTCTCTGATTTTTATTAAGGTACCTCACATACCATCACCAATATATAAGGTCCAAAGCTAACAAGATGTGGAAATATGGAGGCTAGGGCAAGTTCTCAGCCAATTTTGCCCGTTTTATTCCATTTTGTTAAGATAACTCTCATTAATGGCACTATTTGTGCAAAATTTTATCCCGATATATTTATTGGTGCTTCATTTGTATACTGAAAAGTACAAGAATCAGATGGAGTTTAAAGTTGTGTTATATGGGTAGTTTGATTTCGTCCAATTTCACACTTTAACATAGAAATGGGAGGATACTTACCGAATTTGGTTGTGATTGGTCGAGTACAAATGTGATTGTACTTAAAGGTGAGCGGTGCCACGTCTAACGTCTAATTTTGACACCAGATCCTATAAAGTCCTCTTGTTCTATTCCGGAAGTAAAATTTAATGTCTCTGACGCATTTATATATTGGTTTCTACTTTTAATAGTTTTTAACAAAACCGTTATATAGGGAGTAGCCGGGGTTATCATCCGATAATAATATATGATTAATACGATTCGTTGTACGAAATTACAGTTTTAGATTTTAATTTGCGGTTTAGTTATGGAAATCTCAAGGTTTTCGATTCAAGGCGTTTTGCGGGCGTGGCATCTACTGTTGTGTTTGAAGTATTTATATCAATAAACGGTACCACATGAGATAAAAATATTAAGTCGTTAATAAGTTATTTATTACGATATGTCATTGACATACAACTTGTCCGTCTGGACTCTCTACACGTTCTGACTCAGCCTTAATGTTCGTCTTAACACAAGTGGTGTTGAGCGCCATCTACACAATTAATTTAACAATTCGATCTTTATTTTAACACTTAGATTTTTATAGTACAAACGTAATCTTTGAGATATTCAGGCTTTTTAATAATTCTTCCAGCTCGAGTAACTATATTGTTATTATTATTTTGAGGAAGTGGTGCCGGTACCAGAGGCCGATCCAAGTGATCATTATTCTCGCGATTAGTATCAACATTAATCGAATCGTCGGTTTTATTTTTATCTGATTTTTTATATTGCATTTCTATATCATTTTCACGCGATTTATCATCAAAGTGATGACCCACAGACAATTGTTTTCTGTTACGCGTTATAGTTTGTCCATCTTCTAATTTAACTTTATATGATCTCGGATTCAAATTAGTTCCAATTATTTTGCCACTTTTATCTATCAGCGTCATGTACTTTCACCTTATCTTCCTTTACAAATTCTTTTAGATTTTTAGAGCCTTTATGGTAATAACTTTTTTGTTTCATTTGTTGATCAATTAATCCTTTATAATACTTATTTTTATTAATTTTGAAGGTAAGCAACTTTATTTTGCGGGTATATGAGGTTGTAGTTGCTTTTCGTACTTGCGGTACTTGTATTTGCGGTTGTTTCTTTTATAATTTTATTATTTGTTTAAAATTTCTTTACCATCGGCTTATTAAGGTTAGCGACTCCACGCCTGGCTCAGATATGGCCAGAATGGGTGCTCCTTTGAGAAAATGCCCTGGAGTTAGGGCTGTCAAATCTGAGGGATCTTGCGAGAGTGTCGTTAGTGGCCGTGAATTGAGAACGGCTTCTTTTCAAGTTAGTAATGTGGTAAATTCGATATATTTATATTTGCAAAATACATCTACTTTTTTGAAGTAGGAGGATAGCTTTTTATAGCTGATTCCCATATACTACCCATAAAAGGAGCGCTTAGATAAATGCGACGTTTGCTTTTTGCAAATCTAGGAGCATCGCTGTATCACCTTGGCAGTATGGTGATCCCTTAATTTTATTTTTGTGTTGTTCTATAAATTTGAGAATTTATTATACTACTCTGATGGGCTCGGGAGAACAATAAAGGATGTTAGTATCATCCAATATTGTGTACTGTGTCGATTTTTCTAGGAGAATTATGTCGCGCATGGACGAGTGTACGTGCGATGGAATATATAAGTTAACAATAGTTAACTAAGTCAGTCTTTGAACTGCCAAAATTGCAACCTATGCAGTTTGGATTTCTGAATGACCGACAGCCGCAATTCAACACCTTGCAGTAGCCACCGAACGTGTGATCGGCGGATGTAACGCAATGCCTTACACGCGTCAGCAGAAACTTAGAAAAGCAGCGTCAATGGCAGTAGCGGCGATAGTAATAGTAGGTTATAAATAAGAGAAATGTAGTTTTAATAAAACAGTTTAAGAACGGAACTCAACTTGTGTTTATTTAAAATAACATAATTCCGTGGTCGACAACACCGTTGCTATCGCATAATCGGAATATTATTTAAATAGTTAGTGGGTAACGGCAACACCGTCGCTACCAATCACAACGCACATAAATATTCAAACTACTTATAGTAAAAGTAGTGATAATAAATAAATAACTATTATTTAAATAGTTCGTGGTAGTCGACAACACCGTCGCTACCGTATAAAGGAACAGTAAAACTGATAATAAAAATATAACTGGCGCCCAACGTGGGGCTCGTGAAAAGTGCTGTCAAAAAAAAAATAATAATAACAAAACCCCATCATCATTGTCCCGGTACATGAAATTCAACGTTACGAGAAAAGTACTGAATTTAATCCGCAAATTGCCATTCCAACGTGGAAGAAAGATTACAAGCAACGTGCAAGAAGGAAGATCGGAACCAAGGAGGAAGAAAGAAGATCACAATCAACGTAGAAGAAAGAAAATCTCAATATAAATATGTAAGTGAAACCCCTTTTCATATCTGCCATATATCGACTCTTTAGTAGTATTTGTATTGACTGTAACTGTATGACTGTGTAACTGTCGACTTAAACTAACGAATCAAACGCGGGCAAGATATGAATGAACAGCAGTTGCAAGGTATTATCTATGCGGCTGTTAGTGCCGCACTGCAGGTTCAAAGGAAAGAATTCGAAGCCAGGATAGAGCAGCTTACAAACCAATTCACAACTGTGACAGCCCCCGAAATCAAGGCCTACGAGCCAATAAAAGTTATAGACGGTGTCGAATGTCATGAAGGGCTGGATGCAGTTAAGTCGGTCGCAGAGTTCGATGGCTCACAGGAACTATATGTGTCCTGGCGGGAGGCAGCATCTCAAAGAATGTCTGATTACAGACGCCAGAGCGTAAATTATTTGACACAAGAAAAAAATTATGTATCCCAATACAAAAATCAATACGAAGCAGCTTCCTTATGATGCAGCGGCAATAGAAGCTGAAAATGTAGCCAGCTATGAAACAGATACTCTTAATTTGTTAGCGGAGAAGGCGATTGGGATCCTCCATGCCAGTTCACATATTTTCTCGAATATTGCTACGAGGCAAATAGATCGGAGCAACGCTTATCGCCAGAATATGGTCTTCGAAGTGGGAGTAAAATCCAACAAGAGGTTTGGCGACAAGGTCATCCCATTGCATATTGAAGAGAAGGTTGACGCTGATTTAGGAACAACCGTTTTTATTAAGGGGAGGGTGGTTCACAAAGATAACCTCAAATGAAAACTTCCGATACAGTTATTACAGAGGCGGTTATGAAGAAGGGTTTTACGAGAGTTACTATAACCCAATTGCTTAGGATAGCTAGAGTTAAGGTTTTAGCGAATAAAGAAATAATAATTTTTGTAATCAGCTTCCCTAGACTTAAGTTATTATGTAAACATATTACTATTTTTTTCCCGTATCGCATGCTGGCCGTATATTGCACTTGTTAGATAACATCATAGCTGACTGTGAAGGTAGCATCACCGCTGTTACTTTTTGCGTTGACAAGCCAATGATAACGTTCTGTAGAGATGCACTCTGGCATCGTAGCCCACTGTGCCACCAGGTCCACTGATTTAGCCCCCATCTCTGTCTTAGACGACGGTATAGTGGTGGTAAATGATGCGCTGGTCGAGGTTAGCGTAGATAATGGCCCTGAAGTGTTTGTGAACGGCACTTACCTTGTTACGTTTAAACGCATCGCCTTTATCAATAGTACAAAATATGTCAACTTCAATGACTATCCGAAGAGACTTCCCCAACTGGCGACTCAACGTAACCTACCATCATGCCCTGCTTAGCTTACCATTCTTTCACAAGTTGAGTTAAAAGAACTTGCAACGCATCTTCGAACTACGCATACTAACAATTGCTACACCAGTCGCTTCCGCCGCAATCTGTGCCATCATCTCCGTAACCACAATTGGATTAATCGTTTTATTGATGCGTCGGCGACGAAATGAAACTTCGGAGGCTGTGCGACGAGTACTGGAAAGGTTGGGTATGGCCGAGGACGCCCATGTTTTGGAAGAGGGAGTAGTTAACAATAGTTAACTAAGTCAGTCTTTGAACTACCAAAATTGCAACCTATGCAGTTTGGATTTCTGAATGACCGACAGCCGCAATTCAACACCTTGCAGTAGCCACCGAACGCGTGACCGGCGGATGTAACGCAATGCCTTACACAAGCTTAGGCGTCAGCAGAAACTCAGAAAAGCAGCGTCAATGGCAGTAGTGGCGATAGTAATAGTAGGTTATAAATAAGAGAAATGTAGTTTTAATAAAAACGTTTAAGAACGGAACTCAACTTGTGTTTATTTAAAATAACATAATTCCGTGGTCGACAACACCGTCGCTATCGCATAATCGGAATATTATTTAAATAGTTAGTGGGTAGTCGACAACACCGTCGCTACCAATCACAACGCACATAAATATTCAAACTATTGTACTTATAGTAAAAGTAGTGATAATAAATTAATAACTATTATTTAAATAGTTCGTGGTAGTCGACAACACCGTCGCTACCGAATAAAGGAACAGTAAAACTGATAATAAAAATATAACTTATATGCGTACGTGGATACTAATTTGGCAAAACCACATGGCTCATGATTTTTGCATCATTATTGGCGAAAGCCATCCTGCGGGGTCGAAAGGTTATATATGTATGTGTTTTTAATATTGGGAATGTCAAAGGAAATTCTGACTTTATTTTATTTTATTTTTCTGCCAATTCGTGGAGAGTTAGAAAATTGTAACTTTAGCGGTAGTCGTACGACGTGCCGACCATTATTTGATCGAGTAGTTGTGGCTTTGTAAAAGTCTTCACAATAATGATCTTCTGGGGTTGTAATTGAAATGGGGGAAGTTCTTCTAACTCCCAAAATATTTTCAATTGTAAATTGAGGTATTCATTTGAGATTTCCTCAACTTGAGTTGTCATAGCGGTAGCTGATTCCGTAACTAGTCCACTTAGGATCCAACCGAAAATGGTATTTTGTGCCAATAGTGTATTTGAAATTTTCTCAATACCTTCGAGTATTATCTGTGGTATGAGATCGCTGCCTATTATAATATCTATTTGAGCGGGGGCGTTGCAGTTGGGATCTGTTAGCTTTAGGTGTGAAACCTTTTGCCAATGCTTGCTATTTATGTGATAGCTTGGAAGCATGTTAGTAAGTTGCGGTAGGACTATAGCTTCTGCTACAATTCGCTTATCCTCTTGGGGGGAAGATTTTGTTTGAGTTTTGGACTACTCCTGCGCCCATTCCCGTAATTTCAAAATTCGATTGTTTTGATGGCAGTTTTAGCCTATTTTGTGCCCTAGACACTATGAAGGATCGTTGTGCTCCTTGGTCTATTAAGGCTCTAAGTTTGTAGAGTTCTCCTCGATGTTCGATGGAGATGACTGCTGTGGGTAGTAATGCCCAATTTGTATTTCGCTGTGTAGCGTTTAAGTGTTTTGTGCCTTTGAGCAACATGGTGCTATTTGGCAATTTTCGGTATTGTGGTTTTTGGGATTTCTAGTTGAAACTAAACCCGTGATTCTTTTTATACTAATATATGCACCCCTTTGGGGTGAGCTGGGAAATGTGCTGTAGTGAAGCATTGTGTGATGTCTTTTTCGACAGTAGATGCAATTGAATTTGCTTTAACAATTTTTATGAGTATGCGTATGTGACAAGCAATTTGTACATAATCTTTTTGATTTTATGACATTTTTCTTTTGTGAATTTTTAATTTTTTAAATATCTCGCAAGATTGTAGTTTATGCCCTCTTGTGCATAGTTCGCATGGCGCAAGGTTATTCTGTTCGGATGTGAACGATTGCGTTTTGTAAAAGCTTCTGTTTAATTTGTTTTTGCTACTAGCTTGGGATCTATTGAAGCTTCTTTTTAGGTCGTGTTGACCAATTTTTGTTTTAATTAGATTTTTATCTACCCTTTCAGCGATTTCGTACTGGGTAGTTAGAAAGTTTTTCATTTGTTGCCACGTGGGGCATTTCTTTCGTGATGAGAGTGATTGCTCCCACAAAAGTAATGATTTTTCTGGTAATGCGGCGGTGCATATGTTTACCAGTATAGGGTCCCAGCTGTTTGTGGGAATATTTTGAGTCGATAAAACCGACAAACAATTAGAAACAGTGGATTGTAGTCTAATAAATTCTTCACTTGTTTCTTATTGAGTTTTAGGCAAGTTTATTAGTGTCGTTACTTGTTTATCGACCAATATTTTTTCATTTTCATATCTTGCTTTTAGAGCTTCCCAAGCCAAATTGAAATTGTCGTCATTTAGTGCGAACTGTTTGACTATGACGCCTGCTTGACCTTTTGTTTTGTATCGAAGGTGATACAATTTTTGTGCTTTGATAATTTTGGATGGTTGATGAATACGGCAGTGAACATGTCCCGGAAGGACGGCCATTCTTCATAACCTCCATAAAATATTATGTATAATATTAAATATTTCTGTGTCACATGCGGGCACCTCGAGATGGATGCCAGAACTTGCCTCTTGACTTTGAATTTGTGGCAGCTCTACTCTCGGATGTGGAGTAGGTGCAATCGCTTCTATTAGCTTTAATTGATCAGAAATTATAGCTTTTGTTTTTTCGTACTGGTCTTAGCAGTTTTTGTATAGTGCGTAAGCCGATGATTTAAAATCGTGTGGTAGATCTGAATTGTCATAATCTACTATGGCGTCATGAGCCGTTTGGAGACCAGTCCAAAAATTGTCAATATTTTGTTTTTTTATTTCTAATAACGATTCAGAGATGTCTTGAATCGGTGTAGTGCAGTATATACGAGTTTTTTTCGGACTAGATAAATATAATATTTACTTGCGAACTAAATTTTTTAATTTGTATTTTATTTTAAATATTTTGTTGTGAGTGTAATTTAAATTTTCTTAATTTAATTAAGAATCGCACTTTTAATTTAACAATACTTTTATGTCCTTATGTTGGGATATTTAGGTACACCCTGATACACGGACTTGTGTGTACATATATATTTATGTGCTCGTGAAATTGAGAGCTCGTTGAAGATATCAATACCAGAGATAAAAAGGATGCCCAACTCGTCTCACACACCACAGAAAGCTTAATGGGGAAAATTCAAGAAATATACCCACTTCACTTTGCAAATATAAAAATTCGATTTACACAATCTCTACTACAGGATATCGTGTCACACACAGAACAGGAAGAAATAATTATTACGGAACATCAAAGAGCACATAGAAATAGTCGTGAAAATAAAACACAAATATTACGGAAATTTTACTTTGTGACAGACATCCTCCAAAACCACAGATACAAAACACTCCCATTCCGAAGTTTCCAGGAGAAATTGTACATATCGACATTTACTCGACAGAAAAAAGGCTAATACTCACGGCCATTGATAAATTTTCCAAATACGCGCAGGTGAAAATTATACAGTCTAAAGCAATAGAACATATTAAAAACCCAATAGGAGAATTAATGATCGCTTTCGGTATACCAAAACAAGTTATAGTAGATAATGAAAAATCTCTTAATTCTGCCACAATATCAACCTTACTCAAAGACCAAATGTCTATAAATGTTTATACCACACCACCCTACAGTAGCACCAGCAACGAACAAGTTGAAAGATTCCATAGCATCCTTTCCGAAATTATGAGATGCTTAAAAGCTAACAATATAGGAATCACATTCGAAGAACTATTATTCAAATCGGTGCAAGAATACAATGCATCAATACACTCAACAACCAAAAATAAACCTTTAGCCACATTCTTTGGAAATAGAATTTTTACAGACCCCCAACACTTAGAAGAGCAAAGGAACGAAATTACTAGATTACTCAGGAAAAAACAGGAACAAGATCTTGCTTATCACAACAGTAAAAGAACAGAACCTAAAGATTACTCTCCAGGTGATATAATATACGCGAAAATAAATAAAAGAATTGGTTCAAAATTAACAAAAAAATTTAGAAAAGAAATAGTATCCGAAAACAATAGAACAACTGTGAAAACAATATCAGGACGTGTAATACATAAATCCCTAATAAAAACTTGAACTATCTTTTTTAGGAGAAATGGATTCATTAAAACTTATAATTATTTCCACTGCAATTACATCTTTACAAGCAGATGTAAAAATTTTGGATTACAGTAAGGCTCAACTTGTTACAATAGACAACGGAAATGCAAAAATACAAGACGGTACCCTAAGACTGATACACCTCATTGACCTAGACCGTTACGAACATTTCTTAAGACAAACTTATGATGAAATAACGACACAAGTCCCTAAAGATCATTTCCTTTATCCTATCCTCCAACACGAAACCACCCAAACATTCGAAATCCTTAACACCCTTAAACCCATAGAAAACAGCAAAAGAAGAAGATCAATTGACATCCTAGGAACGGCATAAAAATATATAGCCGGATCTCCTGATCACAATGATCTTAATATCATAAATAATAATTTGAATAATCTAAACCAAAATAATAATAATCAAATAATTATTAACAATTTATTCGAAAAACGCATAAATAATATAACAAATATTGTCAATAAAATGCTAAATACTATAAAAAAAGACGAAGACATTATAACAGAAATAATGATAAATCCACAGAATAGAATCAGATTGATAAAAGAGGAATTAATTAATATAAAATATGCCATTTAATGGGCAAAGAAGAATATAGTAAACTCAATAATTTTAAGCAATGACGAAATTAAACTTTCCATAAAGAAGTTAAAAGAAGAAAAAATGCCTTTTAAAAATGCCGAAGAAGCATTAAAATTTTCAAAAATAAATGTATTAAGTAAAGAAATGACTATCTTGTACATGATAAAAATTCCATTAACATTATACGAAACATTTAAAAGAATAATTATAAGACCGGTTAAAAAAGAAAATAATGTTATAATTAAAACCGATTATAAAGAAATTCTAAAAGGAAGAAATAAAATATACGGAATTAAAAGTGATTGTGAAAATATTAATGAACTAGCAATTTGTAAAGAAACAAATTTAATAGATTTAAGTAATGATGAATGTTTAAGTAGAATAGTAAATAGTCTAAATTCAACATGTATATTTACAAACGGGAATCACGTGCCAACAGTTGAAGAAATCAAAACAGTAATAATACTACTAAATCAATTCAATGGAAAGATAGAAGCAAATGGGACAACTCAAGAAGTAAATGGAACCCATGTTGTAATATTCTACAACACAACAATCAAAATTAACAATCAAATATTTGGCAATATTGAAGTAAAATCAATTGAAGCAATTACCGCAATTTTGCAACCAGCCCCACGGGAAAAAGAAAGAATCGAATTACTATCATTGGGAGCTCTAAAAGAGTTACACCTAACTAACATCAAACGAATAAATTTCCTCAAGAAAGCTGCGTTATCTATTGGCAGTCTAACATCGGTAGCTTTAATTACAACCATTATACTACTAACCTTGGTACGAAGAAGAAATATTAAAATAAACTATATCGAAAAAGACACAAAAAGGCCAAATATTAGTCAAGGAGTTTTCCCGCCGGTAGCAAATAACAATTTTCCAAATCATATAAAATTTACCGATTTACCTTTCTATTGATGATCGAGGACAATCATATAATATTTAAGAGGGGAGGAGTTAATACAGCAGTTCACACGGTCAGCCAATTCTCACCATCGGCAGAGAATGTAAATGAATAGAGAAGGAGCAAATGTTAAATGAAATCTTTTTGAGTACTAATTTGTAGTTCCAGATGAGGGAACATCGAAAAATATAACTTCGAAAAAGAAAAATACACCACACAATATGCGAATCCTATATGAAAAATCGTTGCGCATACCTATTTAGATTTATGTTTTCAATTTTTATGATATGACAAATTTATAATTATGAAAAGCCTTCTGAATTAAAAATCTGTATTATCGGTAAAAACCCCAGAATTCATAATAAAATAAACATTTAATAGGCTATTTTTCCAACTTATGTATGGGCGTTGCGTGAGTAATTGCTTATTGAACAAAGCATAACAATAAAACGGTGGCTAAGCGGCCGCGTTTCCACTTTTGAGGTGGCTGAGGTCGTAAGCGGGAAGGGGTTAAGCACGATCCGAATACGAACCTATCCGTTCGAGCCCTAAAACTCATGAAACTGAAATTTTATTTAATTTTTTTATTTTATTAATTGGAGTCTAAGCATATCATAATTCAATTTCTTTAATAGCATATTTTACCCCCTGATATAATTGAAATATATCAGGAAATATAGTACTATACTACTATATAAGTACTATATGCAGTGTGCAGAAGTAGTTAAAGATTTCTTATGAATGGCAATTTTATATACATTTTTTACTTTAATGCCATATAAAGTGCATAATATGCAAATATATAAATATTATTTTAACTCGCTAAGAGGTCATGTTGCCAATTCTCCTTTCTGAAGGGAACATCAGACAAATTCTTCAATTTCTGATTTTTAGCAAATGTTGTGAGGAAGCAGCTTGTGGGCAACATACAAATGCGAGGGACATGGTAGGATTTTCAGTGATACAAATTGAAATATGAAAACCAAATGTGGTTTACCAGGCGCACAGAAAAAATAGCGCGGCGCAGAGTTATGAACGAACGCACTTTGCTTTGAAGCAGACGCACGTTCCTTATGAATGAATTGTTGTCGTTGTAATATAAAATACTTAGAAAATAAGCCGCGAGTTTGCTTGAATATTATTGGCCGATGATGGTGCGTCTACGTTTTTTTGTCACTTGCGCGAATGTTTGATTTTTTGCGAAAGACATATTTAAGTACATACATATGTACATATGTGTTCATATATGCAAATATATTTGGACATGCGAATGAAGGAAGGCAATTTCAAGAATATTCACATATAGACATATGAATATTGAAGCAAGTAAACAACAATAGCTGTTTCAGTTTACAGATTAGACAGAATTACTCGAGTATCGTCTGTGGTGCTGCTTGTATAGCACACTTCTTTATGGCAATGTAAAATATTTTGCCTAAGTTCATATCCTATCACATATTTTTATATACTCTTTTTTTATGTTTATAACTCTTTTTTATTAAATGATATTTTAGTTCTATTTTCATATTATTTCCCTCATTACTTATATTTTCTCTTCATAAGTCAATTATTTTCCTTTTTATTATTTTAAGTTTTGTTTATGCGCATATCAAAGAACATCTGTGCATATGTATGTATATACATTTTGCTTATAGAGTGGTGTAGTTCGTTTCGTACCCTGATAGTTGTGGTGAAATTTTATTTTCCAATTTGCGCGTTTTCGATGTTCCTCCATCGTAATTAACATTTTAGTACTGCTAACATTTGCTCCTTCTTTATTCATTTACGTTCTCTGCTGTTAGTACTCAAAAAGATTTCATTTAACATTTGCTCCTTCTCTATTCATTTACATTCTCTGATAGTACTGACTGTTAAACGAGCAATAAAATTACTGTCAATATATATCGATGTAAAAAAAAACACATATTTTTTTGTTTTTCAGACACATATGTATTAAGAAGAGTTAAAAAGGAAGATCATAACAGCTATGTGTAAATGGGGAATAAATCCAGTTTAATAATTATTGTTCAATTTATATTTTTTCCTGACAAAATAATCGTTATATTTTTATATTTTGCTAAATAAGAGTTATTTCATAGCTTTTATTTATTGCTCATAGAATAATGAATGAGTTTTATTTAACTCTTTTGCTATAAGAGTTGAAGAGTAAGTTTGTTTTTGTTTTGCCCTATCAAATAATAACTTAGCTTAGTATTATTTGTTAAGGAAAAACAAAAAACTCACCGCATATCTATTCATCTGTGAGAAATAAATAGAAGTTATGAAATAATTCTTATTTTGTAAGTGAAAAAAAAATCAAAACATAAATTTTTTTATTTTTACGTCATATATATCCGACCTTTCTTTCATAATAATTTTTTTAATAAAAAATAAAGCAATAACTGTTATTTTCTGTCTGGTTAAAAGCAAGGAAACTCTCTACGTTCTAATAGTGTTTTGTATCCAACTAATGAAAGCATCTACACGGGTGTAAACACCGGGGAAGCCCTCTTGTCCACACGGTGAGGGACCAAACGAAACTACACCAACCAAAAAGTATGCTTCTCTTCCATTAACAGATTGAGCAAACATTAGTGGTCCTCCAGAGTCACCGCGACACGTGTCAATACTTTTCTCACCGCCCGCACACATTTGACTGTTGCCTAACTCGATTCTAGTGTAAGTACGGTATTTTGCTTTGCACTTTTCCAGATTTTCACCTCTCACCAACGCTTTTAATTTCTTTTGGCTACTATTGGATGTTTCTGTTGCACCCCAACCAGCAATATCCATAGTAACGCCTTCATAATTACTTGCCGAAGAGTTTGTGGTTATCGGCAAACAAATAGGACTGGTGAAAGCATTGAAATTGACTCTTTCTTGAAGACGCAGTAAGGCTATATCATATGTTTGGGTTCTAACATCGTATAGTGGATGGCATATTTCTTCCTCAATATTTAAATTGATATGTGGACTCGAACAGAGTTTATTGCCCTTGCTATCAAATTTGCAATCGTTTTGTGTCTCTAAGTCCCATTCACCCAAACGAACTCCAGTTAAGCGCCAATGTGCAGGGAGTACACGCTTGCTAACACAATGTCCTGCCGTTAAAACGTAGCGGTCGTTAATGAGACTAGCACCGCAGTGAAGACCTTCGCCACCGCTCCCTGCAAAAAGAAAGCAACGAAAGGATATATGAAAATGGGTATGAATAAAAGTAGGTATAGTGGTTAATAGCTATTTCGTGTGCCCACTCACTGAAAAGAAAATACATATGTTTTAAAAAAAAAAAGTATAAGGTGCAATCAAAGAAAATCCATTTTCAATTCCAGACACAAACAAAAGCACTCGATATTATTTAAGTGTTTTCATAGTTCAATATATGGTACATATTATGTAATGAATAAAATGTAGTAGAGTGGTCGAGAAAAGTCTTGTGACTACAAATAGAATATTACTATTTAGAAGCTGATGAAAGTACGATATTAAGGAAATTTAAAAGTAGTAAGCAAGTTATATTTAATACTTTCATAATTCTCAAAGCCGGGAAATACTTTCAGGTTTTGAAAAAATTTTATATTAAACAAGAGAAAACGTTAACTTCGACTGCACCGAAGCTACAAGTATAATATCCTTCACACAATTTGATTCGGATCGTTCAATTTGTTTGGTAGCTTTATGATTTTGCATTATTGCCTTAGACAATAACCCACGCCAAATATCGTGAAGATATCACGTAAAATAAAAAAGTTTCCCATACAAGTACTTGATTCCGATTGTTCAGTTTGTATGGCAACTATATGCTATAGTGATCCGATCTATACAATTTTTTCGGAAATTCCATTCTTGTCTTAAATAATAATTCATGCCAAATTTCGTGAAGATACCTCGTCAAATGAAAAAGTTTCCCATACAAGCACTTGATTAAGATCGCTCAGTTTGTATGGCAGCTATATGCTATAGTGCTCCGATATTGGCCGTTCCGACAAATCAGCAGCATCTTTGGGAGAAAAGGATGTGTGCAAAACTTCAGATCGATAGCTTAAAAACTGAGGGACTAGTTCGCGTATATACAAACGGACGGACAAACAGACGGACTTGGCTTAATCAACTCAGCTCATCATGCTGATCTTTTATGTATTATATATATTTTTTAGGGTCACGTTTCCTTATGGGTGTTACAAGTTTCGTGGCAAACTTAATATACCCTGTACAGGGTATAAAGATATTTATCTTGATTTTAATAGGTCAGTTTGAATGCCAGCCACATTCTATAAATGTCCGATCTGAACAATTTCTACTTAGCTTTTAGCATTGCCTTCGGTCAATCCCATTTTCGTGAATATATTTTCACACATAAAAAAGTTTTCCATAAAAAAACTTGATTTTCATCCATTAGTTTATATGGCAGCTATAACATATGCTGTATTGTTTCAATATTAGCTCGTCAAGTTGATTAGTTACATATGTATGTACAATATTTATATGGTACTATTAGGGTCTCCGAAGTTTCATTCTGGGTGTTACAAGCATCGTGGCAAACTTTATTTACCCTGTTTAGGGTATAAAAAAGTTGCGTAAGAACTTATCATTCATTATTTCACGAAATCGTGAATGGATTACACTCATGTTTGATTTCTTATTACATTTTGCTTCATGTCCGAAATATTTATATTAAAATAAACTTAATTAACTCATGTGTGACATAAACTTAACCAAAGAGGATAAATTTATTATACAACAAGTAAGGAAGGGCTAAGTTCGGATGTAACCGAACATTTTATACTCTCGCAAAGTCAAATGGTATACTCGTTTGGGATTTCTTTGTGGATTGACTGATATTTTCGGTAGAAGGTCAACTATAGGCACTGGGGTCCACATATACAGTACCTAGCGGCTTGAACAGTTTTGGTTCGATTTAGACAATTTTTGGTCAAAAGGTTACTTTAAACGCATTATTCACGCAAAGTTTTACCCCGATATAATCATTGTTACCTGATTTGCATAGTGGAAAGTGAAAGAATCAGATGGAATTGAAAATGGTGTTACATGGGAAGTAAGCATGGTTGTAGTCCGATTTCGCCCATTTTCGCACTATGACATAGAAACATGAAAAGAACGTTATACACCGAATTTGGTTGAAATCGGTTGAGGAGATCTCAAGATATGGGTTTTCACCTAAAAGTGGGCTGAGCCACGCCCACTGACTAATTTTGAACGCGGTTCCTATAAAGCCAATTTATACCATCTCAGAGATAAAATTTAATGTCTCTGGCGTGTTTAGTGCTTGATTTATCGCGCTTTTAGTAGTTTTTAACAGTACCGTTATATTGGGAGTGGGCGGAGTTGCCACCCGATTTCAACTATTTTCACACCGTCAATAGAAGTGCTAAAAAAATTTGCTTCTAGTGAATTTTGTTATTATAGTATTAGCGGTTTAGGAGATATGCACATTAAACCTATTAGAGGCGGGACCACGCCCACTTTTTAAAAAAAAGTTTTAACTGCAGATGCCCCTCCCTAATGTGATCCTGTGTACCAAATAACAGTCTTGTATCTTATTGCGGAGCTTAGTTATGGTAAGCTATTTGTTTTTGATTAATGGCGTTTTGTGGGCGTGGCAGTGGTCCGATTACGCCCATCTGCAATACCAACCGTCTCACGGTACCAAGAAACATGTCTACCAAGTTTCATAAAGATATCTCAATTTTTACTCAAGTTAGAGCTTGCACGGACGGACGGACGGACAGACAGTCACCCGGATTTCAACTCGTCTCTTCATCCTGATCATTTATATATATATAACCCTATATCTAACTCGATTAGTTTTAGGTGATACAAACAACCGTTAGGTGAACAAAACTATTATACTCTGTAGCAACAGGTTGCGAATAAATTGCCATAACTAAGCTCCAAAACAAGATAAAAGACTGTTATTTGGTACACAGGATCACATTAGGGAGGGGCATCTGCAGTTAAAATTTGTTTTTTAAGTGGGCGTGGTCCCGCCCCTAATAGGTTTAATGTGTATATCTCCTGAACCGAAAATGGGTGAAATCGGGGTACAAATCCGCCCACTCCCCATATAACGGTACTGTTAAAAACTACTAAAAGCGCGATAAATCAAGCACTAAACACGCCAGAGACATTAAATTTTATCTCTGGGATGGTATGAGATGACTTTATAAGAACCGCGTTCAATATTAGTCACTGGGCGTGGAACCGTCCACTTTTAGGTGAAAACCCATATCTTGGGATCTGCTTCGGCACATGACATTATTTTCATATCTCTATTTTATAGTGTGAAAATGAGCGAAATCGGATTACAACCACGCCTACTTCCCATATAACACCATTTTAAATTCCATCTGATTCTTTCACTTTGCACTATGCATATCAAGCAACAATGACTGTATCGGGATGAAACTTTGCGTGAAGAATGCGATTAAAGTATGGCACCTTGTGGCCAAAAATTGTCTAAATCGAACCAAAACTGTTCAAGCCCCTAGGTACTGAATATGGGGACCCCAGTGCCTATAGTTGTCCTTCTACCGAAAATATCAGTCAATCCACAAAGAAATCTCAAACGAGTATACCATTTGACTTTGCGAGAGTATTCATCCCAACTTAAATTTATTTTAAAGTTTTACCTTTTTGATGTTATATAATACATACTCAGAACGCTTGTTGTTAACCGTAACTTAAAATATTCATCTCGGCCAAAAAATGGAATTAAATCGCGATCATTTTCGCTATAATTTGGTTTAGGATCAGGTGGATTAACGCATCAATAGAGCATTGATGAACTTAATTCAATTTTCGCTTTTGAAGCTCCATCAAGGATGGATGATTAATCGATGGTATGGTGAATGCAATGGAGGTCGTAGATCATTCCAAAATGAATTTCGTGAAGGTCGTCCAAAATCAGTTGTTGTTCCGGAAACTATTGATGCTGTGCGCAAACTGAAATTGCGAGATCATCATGGGACCTATCGTGAGATAGAGACAACTATAGGGATTAGTGGGACCAGCATACATTCAATATTGCATGAACATATTATTGAAAAAAAAATTTGTTTATTTTGGCTCCCACACAATTTGTCAATCGCTCAACAAAAGGATCGTGACCATTTGTCGAGAGAAATGTTAAAAAAATACGATAATGGGGCTTCAAAACACGTCTATGACATAGTGACAGGTGATGAATCGTGGATTTGCGCGAGTGAAGCCGAAAGTAAATAGAAGTCGACTTAAGTATAGAAGTCGACTTAAGTACAAGTGTTTCAAGATTAGCCGAATCTAACAAAAGTTGTTCGCCCACGAAGCCCTTCTAAGCAAATGGTTGCCTGTATTTTTGGAAAAACGGGACATATCCACTAGAACAACGAAGAACAGTAAATTCTGAGTGGTACACAACCATTTGCTTGCCTGATGTCTTTCAAGAAATCAGGAAAACCAACCGCCGAAGACGGATCACCACGACAATGCGAGCTCCCACACATCGACTAAAACAACTTCATTTTTGAGCACTCAAAACATTGATTTGATGAATCATTCGCCGCGTAGGTCTAACTTGGGACCGAATGACTTCTTTTTATTCCTGTACGTAAAAAACAAGCCAAGAGGTCAATGTTTTTCGATACCTCAAGAAGCGGTTGATGTGTTTTAAGAACGCATGTTTTGGACCTCAATCAGAGAAGCAAAAGTTCTTCGAAAATTGGTTCAAACGCATGCAAAAGTGTATAGATCTTAATGGAGAATATTTTGAAAAACAAACGGATTTACGATGATTAATTTTTTTTTGTTGTTCTCTAATCCGGAAATATAAAAGGCAACCTACGTAGCTTCTAAAGGGCGCGGTTTTTATACTCTCGCAACATGTTGTACAGAGTATAACAGTTTTGTTCACCTAACGGTTGTTTGTATCACCTAAAACTAATCGAGTTGGATATAGGGTTATATATATATAAATGATCAGGATGAAGGGACGAGTTGAAATCCTGGTGAATGTCTGCCCGTCCGTCCGTCTGTCCGCCCGTCTATACAAGCTGTAACTTGAGTAAAAATTGCGATATCTTTATGAAACTTGATACACATGTTTCTTGGTTCCGTAAGACGGTTGGTATTGCAGATGGGCATTATCGGACCACTGCCACGCCATTAATCAAAAACAAATAAATAGCCGTAACTAAGCTCCACAATAAAATACAAGATTGTTATTTGGTGTACACGATCCCATTAGAAAGGGGCATCTGCAGTTTAAAATTTAAAAAAATTGGGCGTGGTCCGCCCAAATATGTTTAATGTGCATATCTTCAAAACCGCTAAAGCTATAATAACAAAATTCACTGAGAACAAATGCTTTTAGAACCTCTATCGACAGTGTGAAAATGGGTGAAATAGGGTGACGACCCCGCCCACTCCCCATATAACGGTACTGTTAAAAACTACTAAAAGCGCGATAAATCAAGCACTAAACACGCCAGAGGCATTAAATTTTATATCTGAGATGGTATAAGAAGACTTTATAGGAACAGTGTTCAAAAGTATATGATGGGCGATTTAAACCAAATTTGGTACATAACATTATTCTTATATTTATATATTATAGTGTGAAAATGGGCGAAATCGAATCACAAGCACGTCTATTTCCCATATAACACCATTTTAAATTCCATCTGATTCCTTCACTTTCCACTATGCGAATTAAGCATCAGTGATTGTATCGGGGTAAAATTTTGCGTGAATAATGCGTTTAAGGTATGCTACCTTGTGATTAAAAATTGTCTAAATCGAACCATAACAGTTCAAGCCCCTAGGTACTGAATTTGTGGACCCCAGTGCTTATAGATAACTTTTTACCGAAAATATCGGTCAATGTGTAAGATATATAATTTAATTCCATATAATAAAATAAATAAATGAAACTCTCGATAATTGTATGTCTTTCTATCAAAAATGGGTTGAATCGGATCAATACTTCCTTTAATATAACATTTTGCCAACACCTGAAGTAATTTCTCGGGCTTTGATCCTTGCAAGTTGCGAGAGTACGAAATGTTTGGTTACACCCGAACTTCCTTACTTGTTCTAAACTGAAATTTAGTGTCTAAAAAGTGGCACAAACTCTTAACAATAAAACAGTTTTGTCTGATTTTTCCTGATAATTTTCAAAAGTTATAAATTTTGTTAAGGCAAAATAGGAAATAGAAGGGACGGAAAATTTGGCGTTTGCCTAGGGCGGTAAATTGTTTCGGGCCAGCCCTGATTATATGGGTTTCACGGTATTTCTATAACATAATTGCGTCAAGATTTCTCGCGAATTAGTCAACCGATCTTAATGAAATTTGACACAGGTCTTCGAGATATAATTTCCAAGGTCTTGAAGAAGGTTGTAGATGAACGGAATCGGACCATTGCCCGCGCACGAAATTCCGTAATCAAAAACTTATATGGTAAAGTACTAACTAATAAAAAACTATATTTTGGCACAGGGAACCGTAATAGGAAGGGTCATTTGTAGTTTAAATTTTTTTTAAAAACTGACACCACTTTTCTTTAGGTGAAATCGTACATACATATCAGAAACTAAGTCACCAATTTTAAACATATTTGGTGCATTACATTATTACCGTGTTTTTATGTTATATTGTGAAAATGGTCGATATCGGACTATGACCACGCTTCCGAAATTCGTAATCGGACCGTAACTTCTTGAGCCTTCAGATACAGAATATGGACCTCAGTGCCTATATGCCTGTGTCAAAAATCGATCAAATCGAGCCAATATTTCCCTTAGCCGTCATATGCCTAATATAAAGATTTTCAAGCATCCAGCTGACTATAACGTCAAATGTGAGTCATCTTAATCAAATTCATAGAGCTTCTCTTTCTAATAACAGTGTGGCCTTTTAAACACAAGGATCTAATCGGGTGAATGCTTCCCCTAGCTCCCATATGTGTGATATTTTAATGAAATTAAGTGGATAAGTTATCTTAAAAATATTGGAACTAAGTGCTGCAAATAAATGAATTGAACCTTGTGCTAAGATTCATATCCCAAATATAATGATTTCTGATCCTCTGGCTGATGTTGTCTTTATATACCCAATATATATAATTTAGCCTCTTTGAGTTTATATCACAAATAACCTATTTGAGTTGTGAGTTGATTGTGTTTAATTGTAATCTATATACAGTTTCGCCGAACAATGAATTTCGAACTTCATCGCAAGTTTGCCAACACATTTATCATGACTACTTTGTTGAATGTTGGATGCATTTTCTATCCATATGATAACGATAAGTGGATTTTTCTTTTTTTCTCAGACTATATCTCTTTTTTAATCCGCTGGTGAAATCTTGTGAAAAAAGGGCATGCTACATAAAGCCCAGATCTTGAGCGCAATCTTACATTAAGACCAGAAAGTCTCCGGAAATTTTTGGCCCACAATTCCGGCTGTTTACGACGGATGTTTTCGCGCAAACGCCTCAAAACGCTCAAATAATAATCTTTATTGATGATGAACCCAATCGCGAAGATCGAAAATAAACAATTTTCAGAAACTTTCTGTAGAATCTGAGCAATTTATCCAAGCATCAAAAAAAGGTAAAAATACGAATACTTTCTACAAATGATGAAATTGTTCCTTTAGATTAAAAAAAATAGCAAAAATATAACCTGTTCTAAAAGGTACTGATTTCGGTGCTGAAAGTTTGGAATCAGAATAAAAGTGACGACATTTGCTGAACGGAAAGCTGAAATTAAAAACCTTATGAATACAGGATTCCATTCTAATGAAGTTATCTTTATTTATACTTCAAATAAAGTACTATATACAAAACTCAATTTTAAATATCCATGCAAATGTTCGTGTTTGGTTGTTTGCTATTTTTCTTACCTTTAGCGTATATAAGCAAAGCTGTCCATGGGAATTCATCAATATCTGTCGCAGATCCACCAAAAATTCGTTCTTTTAGTGGAATATTTCCACAGCTCGGTGGCAAAGGTAAATCTCCACGAGTATTGGTGGGTGGATCGGGGCAGCACACCTAAACGTAGGATTACATTCATATATACATACATATATTAGCAATATTAAACTATTATAAAAATTAGAGGTGAAAAGTAGACCTTGTGTCCCACACCACGAATCTGATTAATGTAGAAGATTTGATTTACAGTGTAACCTTGATATAGCGAATCTGAAAGGACTAGAAAATATTCATTATATCGAGTTATTCGTTACAGTGAGGTTTGTTATATTGAGGTTAACTAAAGGATTTTTGTCTACAAACTTGATTATTTTTCGATTCCCTGCAACACTTAACGAGCACCTTTTACGTTTTTCAGCCATTGCTGAATTTACTGGATCAAAGGACGAAGTTTACAATTAGTTTTTAAAAAAATTGTTTTACGGAAGATTGTAGGTAGTGATCGTAGTTGCAGCGAAAGAGGAATTAAAAATTTGAGCTTTGCATCCTCAGCTTCTTGGAAAAGTCGCAAGTAGCTGCGAGCCAATCAAATAATCAGCTTTTGCCAGCTAGTGGAGGGAGTGAGCAAACTATAGTCAAAAAGAGATTAACTAAGGGGGGGATGTTTTTGACTACAGTCTGACGAGAAAAATAGTCATTCATTATATGAAGGTTGTGGATCCAAAAATTCGTTAAGTAAAGGTCAAAAATAGTTTCGATCTCTATTTTGCTGAGTCGAAAAATTCGTTATAGTAAGGTTGAAAAACAAAAATATATTCGTAATACAAAGGTATATTTTACATGAGCTCTTATGGGCAGTGCTAGGGGATTTTGAAAAATTCGTTATATTGAGGCTCGTAATATCAAGGTTTCACTGCAGTTAGATTGACTTTTTCAGTGCATAACCTGTAATATATATTAATATGGTGCCAAATATGATTTTAATTGAATGATTAATTGTTACGTAATATGTTTATACCCTGAGCAGGGTATATTAGCACCAAAATGAAATATCGAAGAGCTTATAATGTATATATGTACGTTACTTATCGAAATCGTTGATATCGGACCACAATAGCATATAGATACTATACAAATTGACCGATCGAAATCAATTTCTTGTATGTAAAACTTTTTAATTTTATAACATACTAATTTCCGAAAATATTAAACAGATCGTATCACTATCACTAATAGCTACCATACAAACTGACCGATCAAAGTAAAGTTATTGTATATTGGAATTTTTTATTTGACAATATACAAATATATTGTTCAGATCGGACCACTATAGCATATACTTTTTCGGATTTAGTTAATTATGTAGTTGCTAGCCGACGTTAACAACTTTTCTTGTTTAACATAAAGTTTTTCCACACCTGAAAGTATTTCCCGGGCCCTGATCGTTGCGAAATCCGAGAGTATAAAATGTGCGGTTACATCTGGAATTAGACCCTCCTTACTGAAAGGTTCTACCATAGAAATAAGGTTGAGTTTCTATTTATTTAATTAAAACTAGTTTGTCTGCACTCGAATTTTTGGCATTTTCTAATAATGTTGTTTGATTTTATTGATTGTAACATATAATTTGAAGGTTGCAATAAGGTTAATTCTCTTACCTGTCGATTGCCTTGTCCACACACGCTTTTGGCCAAGAAATTTCTCTCCCTTGCCGATAAATTGTCTTTAACTAATGGTAATAATGAACCACATTCAAATATAGATTTGCAATGTCCGTTTTTGCCATTCGGAGTTTCGCAGTGATCTGTGCAATATATGCAAATTTTAGAGTACAGTTCAATATAAAATCATGTAAATCGATAGAAAAAAACGAATATAAAAATAAGTAAGGAATATATCAGGTATATGGGGATTATGTAAGTAGTGGCAAGTTTTACTCAGTTTTGACTCAATGGCACACTATTATCGGGAAAATATTCTCTTTTGAACTCAATAGTATACCTCAGAGTTTTACCGATATTTTTTTATATTTTACATGTTCGATATCTATGGACCTGAAAAGCTAAGGTCTGAGATACTATTTGCTCAAGGTTTTATTACCACAACTTTATTGGGGCTTGATTTAATATCTGTAAACTGAAAGTAGTAAGCGTGGTTGTTGTCCAATTTTGCTCATTTTTACAAAATAACAAACGAATGTCCCATTGCCAAATTTTCATACCGAATCCTATAAAGCTTTGCCGTACCATCCCGGGTGTAAAATTAATTGTCTCTGACGTATTTAATATTAAGTTTTTTTCAATATAACCGTTATAAGGAGAATAGGGTAATGGTCTGACATTTAACCCATTTTGACAGCACATGAATAAGTGTTAAAGGGACTCCTTTTAAACAATTTTGGTTGAAATAGCTTTAGTTGTTTTGTGAACATTTTGTAAATATGTTCAATAAACCTATTAAAGAGCCGAGCCCTGCCCACTTTTTAAACATTTTCAGCCTGCAGATGACCTTTCCACTCCTTGCAGCAAATAACGGGCTTGTATCTTAATTTGAAACTTAGTTTTAGTTAGCTTTTATACTTGTATATTTTCGCTTAATGGCATTTTGTAGCCGTTGAATGGTCCGATTCCATCTTTAATATCAACCCTCCATGTGTGCCAAGAAACACGTTAAATCAATTTTTACTCAAGTTATCGCTTGCATGGGCGGACAGACAGTCACTCGGTATTCTACTCGTCTCATCATGCTGATTATTTATATATATAATTTTATATCTATCTCGATTAGTTTTCGGTGAACAAACCTGTTATACTCTGTAGCAGCATGTTACGAAAGTGAAATCATTTATGTATCATTTGAGTTTACTAGGTTGATTTAAATATAAATATCTTAGACAACATCTGAAGGTATTTTCCCGGGCTTGATGCGAAATGTGAGTATGAAATGTTTGGTTACTCCCGAAATTACAACTTCCTTACTTGTTTCTTAATGATACATTTGAACAATAGAATAAAATAAAGAAAACAAGTAAGGAAGGGCTAAGTTCAAATGTAACCGAACAGTTTATACTCTTACAACTTGCAAGAATAAAATCCGTCGAAATACTTGTACCATTCTCATAGGCGTTAGCAAATCTTTATATTAAAAAATGTTGCGAAAAAATTCAACATTCATTATTCGAAATCGTGAATGGATAACAATCAAATTTGGTATCTTATTAACTTACGAGTATATTGATGGTCATGAACTCACTTAGTTTTATTAATATATTTTAATCGCGTCAACGGAAATTATTTTAAAAACATAATTAGAAATATGTGATATAAACTCAACCGAAGAGGCTAAGTTTATAATATTGAGTTGATGGGCAGAACGTCAACCAGAGGATCGGTTTTGATTATATTAAGGATATCAGACCAAAGTCTAAATCAATCTCATTCATATCACACATTTTGACTAATCTGTACGGTTTAAAGTCAGGTGGAAAGACGGAAATCGTTATATTGGGGGCAGAGAAAAGGACGGGCTGATTGCATTAATTATTATTATCAATTATTTGGACATTACTCAGGAATGCTTGAAAACATATTTTCAAGAAATTTTATAAATATATAACTCACACACTAAACGACATATTCGTCATAAGGCTTGCTAGAAAAATGAAAAATCATAATATGTAATATATGGGTGTGGGGATAACTCGTATATATGGTATAAGGCCAATCGGAAGTTGAAAATTGTATATTAAGCATAAGGGGTCTAAGGGATTTATTCACCCAATTTATCTATATTTGGCAATACCACAACTATTAACATGAAACATACTATTAATATACTTCCTGATTTTTATTAAGGTACCTCACATACAATTATCAATATATATGGAGTAGTCAGTCTGATGCTCGTAAATCCTGATATTGGTTATTAGGGGGCTAAGTTAAGTTTTCATTCAATTTTATCCATTTTAGAGCACGAAGATACTCTGTTATGATTAAAACACGCCCTCTAATTTTCATTGCGAGAACCACATATTGGCCGATATATGCGGTATAAAGTCACTCGGAAGTTTAAAAATCTTTATGTTAGGTATATGAGGGTTACGGGAGGTATTGGCCCGATTCAACCCATGACTTGACACTGACACACAGGCATACTTCTATCAGGAAAGGATTTGCTCCGAACACAGATTGATCGATATATTCGATAAAATATTCACCTTAGGAACTGGGGTCCACATATTCGGTATCTGGGGGCTTGAACATTGAACAGTTGTTGTTCGAATTTGACAATTTTTGGTCATAAGATGGCCTACTTTAAGCGCACTCTACGGGCAAATTTGATTCCGATACATTCATTGGTATTTGATTTGCCTACTGGAAATTGGCAGAAGCAGATGGAATCTAAATTTGTAGACCGACTTCGCTCTGGTACCATCTCGGGTAAACATTTTATGTCTCTGGCGTATTTAGTTATTGATTTATCGCGCTTTTAGTACTTTTTAGTGGGCGGGGTTATCATGCGATTTCAGGTTAAGGGTGTTTAAGGGACCATCCGGAATGAATTTGGTTATTGTATCTTAAGTGTAGATGAAATCGGTCCTTCCCCTAGCCACAATACACCCAATATAATGACTTTTGTTCCTCTGAATAAGATATTTTAATTATTATATTAGTTTGTATATTGTATCATATTTTATCGCAAAGATTCGGTGCGTGTTTATTACCTAGATTTCCACTTACTGGCTTAAGACAGCAAACCTGAAAGTTAATGAAAGCCGAAATAGTATATTTAATGTATTTTTGTAGAAATCTTAAATAAAGCTAAATATATATGTACTCTTATGTGAAGTTTTAAAACAGTATATTTCATATGACATTTAATTCATAAAGATGCGTGACTATCTCAATGACTCTAAAACGTTGTATGCTTTATTTTCAACTTGATACAATCACGAATCAAACAGTGTTTGTTGATTAAAATTAATAAATATTGAATTTGTTTATAAATATGTTATATTTATATCTTGGGAGGTCTCATTCAAAAAATTAATTTGATATTCTTATATGCCAACGTTTGTTTAACGATGAAAAATTATAACTAATATATTTGGAGTGTGGCTATAGTTGACACAATGTAATTTTAACAAATCGCCCAGATTCGGAACGAAATTAACATTTTTTAATCTGCTCAATAGTTATTTTATGAATATGTTGAATAAATATGTTTGTACTCACCAGAATATTTTTACCAAGTGAACCGCATCTGCTCTGCCTTAAAAATGTTATATCCACTTCTTCTAAATTAGGTTTAACGGCCATGTTATATAGTTCAGTGCATTTTTGTATTAAAATACATTCGCCGATTTTGCCATTTGGCGTTTGGCAAGCTCCATAACCCGTTTCTGTTTAAATGATAAATCAATATGAAATTTTCATATGTCGATGGACCTGCACCTTTGTGATTAATGTGTATGTACAATATATTAATCAAATATTCAATTTATATGAAATTCAAAACGATTATGTCTTAAATGAGGGAATTTTCCTACTATGTGCGAGTTATTTTTATTAAATTTCATTGAGTTAAATTGTTAATAAATATAAATAAAATTAAATCGTATAGTTTGAAAATATTATTGGCGCACTGGTAGGATCTACGAAAAAGATCATTTAAACGAATCTACTATTAAAAATTATTAATAAGTATAATAATTAAAGGAAAGTTAATAAAAAAAAAAACTCACGCTGAATAAAATACAATATAATGTTCAATGTCATTGTAAGGCCGTTTAATGTCATGTAAAGGTCAGCTTATTGTGTTCAATATCATGCCAATGTCAATGTAAGTAAAGAACAGAATAATGTAAAAGGAAGAGACCCACAAAACAAAAAAGAAATTAAATAAAAACGGTTCCAGTGATTTACACGAAGATTAACTAAATAAGAGAACATGCTCAAACATTTCTCTTAGTGTCAATTTTGCCGATATCTATTACTTAACTTTGTTAAGATAATTTGATATAAAAAACAAGAACAACAACTATTTATATTAAGAACTTTTCATTTCGCAAACTTTTTTTAATTATTAAACAATGCAATAAACAAAATCATGAAAATGTGCCAAAAAAGAATTTTTGAAAAACAAGTAAGGAAGGGCTAAATTCGGATGTAACCGAACATTTTATACTCTCGCAAAGTCAAATGGTATACTCGTTTGAGATTTCTTTGTGGATTGGCTGATATTTTCGGTAGAAGGTCAACTATAGGCACTGGGTCCACATATTCAGTACCTAGGGGCTTGGAACACTTTTGGTTCGATTTAGAGAATTTTTGGTCACAAGGTGGCATACTTTAAACGTATTATTCACGCAAAGTTTTACGCCGATATAATCATTGTTGCTTGATTTGCATAGTGGAAAGTGAAAGAATCAAGTGGTATTTAAAATGGTGTCATATGGAAAATAGGCGTGGTTGGAATCGGTTGAGCAGATCTCAAGATATGGGTTTTCACCTAAAAGTGGGCCTATCAAGTCATCTTATACCATTTCAGAGATAAAATTTAATGTCTCTGGCGTGTTTAGTGCTTGATTTATCGCGCTTTTAGTAGTTTTTGACAGTACCGTTATATGAGGAGTGGGCGGAGTTGCCACCCGATTTCAACTGTTTTCACACCGTCAATAGAAGTGCTAAAAACATTTGCTTCTAGTGAATTTTGTTATTATAGCATTAGCGGTTTAGGAGATATGCACATTAAACGTATTAGAGGCGGGACCACGCCCACTTTTTAAAAAAAAGTTTTAACTGCAGATGCCCCTCCCTAATGTGATCCTGTGTACCAAATAACAGTCTTGTATCTTATTGCGGAGTTTAGTTATGGCAAGTTATTTGTTTTTGATTAATGGCGTTTTGTGGGCGTGGCAGTGGTCCGATTACGCCCATCTGCAACACCAACCGTCTCACGGTACCAAGAAACATGTCTACTAAGTTTCATAAAGATATCTCAATTTTTACTCAAGTTAGAGCTTGCACGGACGGACGGACGGACAGACAGTCACCCGGATTTCAACTCGTCTCTTCATCCTGATCATTTATATATATATAACCCTATATCTAACTCGATTAGTTTTAGGTGATACAAACAACCGCAACAACAGGTTGCGAGAGTATAAAAAAAAACGGTTTCAAACAATAATTGAACTTAACCTATACACTGCTCTTATAAATGAGCAGCGTCGAAGAAGAGTTAGCAGTTGTAGACAAAATATGAAGCTCTCTTAGTATAAATAAAGAAACAATAATGATGAAGGAAAAGATAAGCGATCATGCAAACCATTAAGCTGATTCAACCGTTTGACGGCAACATGAAGTACTTAGCGTTGTACATCGACAGCATTGTACCTCGGTACACTACAATCTCTTTAGAAGAGGCTGCATTTTATTTCAACTGCGTTACCTGCACTCTAAGAGATTCTGCTCTGGATATTGTAAGACGGGAGCAACCATGTGATTGGACAACACTATGACAATTGCTCATTGATGAATTTGTATTCATTTTGTAGACCTGTGTCTACTCCTATTTTGGAAATAAGTAATATAAAATTTAAGAATAGCGTAAAATTATTGTGCGAAGAAATTAACATAGAAGTACGTAGAGTAAAAGATTGTACCAAATTAAAAAATGACAATATTTCCACCGAAACATTTTTGTATAAAGAGGTAGATCAAATTAGTTTAAAGACATTAAAAAGGGAATTACCAAATTATTTAACTGCATTAATAAATGCAAATTTAGTAACAGACCTTTTGAAAGAAAATAATGTATTTGAAGATGATAGAAGACTAAACAAAAGCAAACTAAATTATAACCAAAGAAACATCGCATTTCCCAGAGTTTCTAACCTTTCTCACATAAATTCAAATATAGTAAATGGTAACGAGTTTCAACATTTTCCACCACCTAGTGAAAATCGATTTTTTGACTATTCTCATGGCAATAACTATCGAGGATATACCCTATCACCTAATAACTCAAATAATTTTTATCACTCAAATCCAAATGAGTGGAAATATTACCCAGAAATAAATACAGCTTTAAATTCTCATAATAGTTATAATAACAGAAATAATTTTAGTGCGCTTAATACCAATAATGTACCTAAAATAAATTAGCAACAAATAAGAAGGCAAAATGAACTTAATTCGAATCAATCTATAATAAGGCGATACGCCGCTCCTCAACCAATGGAATTTAAGCAGTCAAATTTTCAATTAGAAGCCTCGGAGGAGTGCCCGCGATCGAATTAAAGATCGAAGGTAAATTTTTAAAGTTCTTGATAGATACGGGGTCTTCTGTCAGTCTAATTAAGCCCCAGGTTCTTAGTAGTAGAATCATTGAAATTGAACCAATATTACTAACAACAGCTACATGAAAAGTATTACTTAAACAGATTCAAGAAGTTTTCGACAATTGCCATAACCACAAAATGATATTTTACGTTTATAATTTTTCCGATAATTACGACGGATTAATAGGTTACAATACACTTCGTCAGCTCAACTCTAAGATCAATTTAAAAAATAATACAATTAGTTTACAAGGACATATACACAAATTTTTCGACAATGTTAAAAATTATACACACACTAACTTACTAACCGAGTTGAATATTAATGATGACAAATTTACTGCCAAATTTAGAGTCAACCATTTAAATAATGAAGAATCGCAAAAATTTAATAAATTGCTGGGGAAAAACAAAACTTTATTTTACAAAGAAGGTGAGAAACTTACATTCACTCACAAAATTAAACACAAAATTAAAACTATTCATGAAGATCCAATATATGTTAAATCTTATAGATACCCAAAAGTACATAAAATGGAAGTAAATAAACAGATAAAAGATATGCTGGAACAAAAAATAATTTTCCACAGTACTTCTCCTTATTCTGCACTGATTTGGGTGGTGCCTAAAAAGCTAGATGCTTCAGGTAAAGAAAAATGGAGAATCGTTGTAGATTACCGAAAGTTAAATAATATCACTCTGGGTGACAAGTACCCCATTCCAAATATGGACGAGATACTTGACAAGTTAGGTAAATGTCTATACTTCACGACGGCGCAAGGATTCCATCAAATCGAAATGGATCCTATAGATAGACAAAAATACCTTTTTCTACTCAAAATGGCCGCTTCGAATTTTTGAGAATGCCATTCGGTTTAAAAAATGCACCAGCCACTTTCCAAAGGCTGATGAATACAGTTTTGGAAGGTCTAATTGACAATTGTTTCAAAGATTAGCTGAAGCGAATCTAAAAGTACAGCCGGACAAAAGCGAATTTTTGGCCATGTTATTACCCCTACTGGCATAAAACCAAGTCCAAATAAAGTCGTGGCAATTTTAAATTATCCAATTCCCAAAACGGAAAAGGAAATAAAACAATTTTTTGGTTTAGCGGGATTTTACCGTAAATTTATTTAAAATTTTTCAAAAATAACAAAACCTTTAACGAATCAGTGCCATAGAAACTATTAAGTTATTAATAACAAAAGAGCCGATCCTGGCACACGCAAAATATTTTCTAACAATACCGAACTAACAACTGAATATATAAAGGACTTAATTAAAACTCATTTGTTAAACAAAAATACAACAATACTTATGACCGATGACGACGACTTTGTACAATTTTAAAACATTTATAAAACTCTGATTACTTCAAACATATTTAAAATTTATCGAACCATGAAGGAATTAGAAAATATTGAAGATTATTCTGCCTTCAAGTCAAAAATATTAGAAATTCACCTAGAAGGACTGCATTAAGGAATCGAAAAAGTAGCAAACTGTTTCAAGCAAAAATACTATTACCCTAATAACCTTAAAGAGATAACTAAAATAATTATTGAATGGGAGTTATGCAACTATTTCAAAAACGACCACATTTCTGTGTATGAGACTCGAGAAATGTTTGTAGTAGACTTTTGGAAATGGGATGATGAAAATTATCTAACATGTATTGATTTGTTTTCCAAATTTGCGACAGCTGAAAAGGTTTTAGCTTTAAATTGGTTAGAAACTAAGAAAGCCCTCCTAAAGATTTTTAATTTTATGGGACCTCCGAAGACATTAAAAATAGACCAGGACCAAGGTATCAATAATGTTTATGCTAACAGTGGTGTCAACAATTGAATATAGCAGTCGAAGTCACAACTGGGAAAACTGGTATTGGTGACATTGAGCGGTTTCATAAAACAATGAACGAAAAATTGCGAATTATTTGTAGTTCTGGGGATAAAGAGTTGAAATACCTTCAAATTGAACAGCATTATTTACCTGCAACCATATTATTTCTCATTCCACTACAGGTTGTTTACACATCCTACTTATACACACCACCCCTGAGAACACCAGCACACTCAGCAAGATGTCACCACACGACGACACCCCACTCCGCCAAGCAACAAAAAGGATTACATTTTTTTTTCAAAATTTTATGCGATTCGAAGTGAAGTTTTTAGAGGTCTTAATATCTCGATGGTGTTCCCCAACATATTAGATACAAATTATTCCTGGTTAAAATCTTAACAATTTTTGGACTCGTCTCCAAGCGGCTCATGACGCCATAGTAGAAACTGAGTCATCAGATCTACCACAAAATTTTAAAACCTCGGCTTTCACAAATTATGAAAGCTGCTTAGACCAGTACGAAGCCACAAAAGTTATGATCTCCGATCAGTTAAAGCTAATAAAAGCTATTGCACCTACTCCACATCCGAGAGTAGAGCTGCCACAAGTACAAAATCAAGAGGCAAATTCCGCATGTGACACAGCAACATTTCATGGTGGTTATGAAGAATGGCCGTCCTTCCGGGACATGTTTACAGCCGTTTACATCAACCATCCACAATTATCAAAAGCGCAAAAATTGTATCACCTCCGACACAAGACTAAAGGTCACACGACAATTTTAATTTGGCTTGGGAAGCTCTAAAAGCAAGATATGAAAATGAAAAAATATTGGTCGATGAACAAGAAACGACACTAATAAACTTGTCTAAAATTCAATAAGAAAAAAGTGAAGAATTTATTAGACTACAATCCACTGTCTCTAGTTGTTTGTCGGTTTTATCGACACAAAATATTCCCACAAAGAGCTGGGACCCTATACTGGTAAACATATGCACCGCCGCATTACCAGAAAACTCGTTACTTTTATGGGAGCAATCGCTCTCATCACGAAAGAAATGCCCCACGTGGCAACAAATGAAAGACTTTCTTACTACCCAGTACGAAATCGCTGAAAGGGTAGATAAAAAACTAATTAAAACAAAAATTGTTCAACACGACCTAAAAAGAAGCTTCAATAGACCCCAAGCTAGTAGCAAAAACAAATTAAACAGTAGCTTTTACAAAACGCAATCATTCACATCCGAACAAAATAAACATACGTCATGCGAATTATGCAAGTTAACACGAGCACCTCTACCACCATAAAGTTCGCGCATGGCCTGAGTCAGCAAAGAAGCTTTCTCACGCTGACCGGAAAATTATCAAACGTCAGCGTCTGCAGCTCGTCCGCTGGGAACGTAACTGCAACCTAACACCTTTAAGCAGTCACGTACGCCAACGGTGACCGACTCTTCATTAATGATAAGTTTAGTTTTAAGTTTTTAGTCTCTAATTAGAGCTGGACGGGTGCAGCTAAAGCTCACCAACATATATTAATTTATATTAGTAAAGTGAATTGAATAAAAGATATTATTTAATTTATATTAATAAAGTGAGTTTAATAAAATAATACCCACGAACTCATTACTTGTACTTCCAATATTTCGCACGCTCAAATGATCATGCAGCAGGCTGTTGGTTTGATCAAACAAATAAATAATACCCACGAACTCATTACTTGCACAAGAGGGCATAAATTACAATCTTGCGAGAAGTTTAAAAACTTAAAAGTTAACGAACGAAATAATTTTGTCAGATCAAAAAGACTTTGTACAAATTGCTTGTCACATGCGCATACATATAAAAATTCGAAAAGCAAATTCAATTGCTTATATTGTCACAAAAGACACCACACAATGCTTCTTTACAGCAAATTTCCCATATCACCCAAAAGTAGTGCTTATAAGAAAGAGAACCACGGGTTTAATTGCAAAAGCAAGTCCCGAAAATTGCCAAAGACACTACGTTACTCAAATACACAAAACACTCAAACGCTACACAGCAAAATACAAAATTGGATATTACTACCCACAGCAGTCATCTCCATCGAACATCGAGGAGAACTCTATAAACTTAGAGCCTTAATAGACCAAGGATCACAAAAATCCTTCATAACGTCTAGGGCACAACATAGGCTAAAACTGCCATCAAAACAAACGAATTTTGAAATTATGGGAATAGGCGGAAGAGTAGTCCAAAACTCATACAAAATCTGCCCCATTACCCTAATATTCCCCCAAGCGGATAAGCGAATTGTAGCAGAAGCTATAGTCCTACCGCAACTTACGAAAATGCTTCCAAGCTATCACATAAATAGCAAGCATTGGCAAAAGGTTTCACACCTAAAGCTAGCAGATTCCAACTGCAATACCCCCGCTCAAATAGATATAATAGCAGGCAACGACCTTATACCGCAAATAATACTTGATGGTGTTGAAAAAATTTCAACCACCCTTCTAGCTCAAAACACTATATTTGGTTGGATTCTAAGTGGACTAGCTACGGAACCAGTTACCACAATGACAACTCAAGTTGAGGAAATCTCAAACGAATACCTCAATTCACAATTGAAAAAATTTTGGGAGTTAGAAGAACTCCCCCCCATTTCAATTACAACCCCAGAAAATCAGTATTGTGAAGACTTCTACAAAGCCACAACTACGCGATCAAATATTGGCCGGTACGTCGTACGACTACCACCCAAGTCAAAATTTTCCAACACTCTACAAATTGGCACAAAAAACCAAGTCAGAGCTTCTTCTGACAACCCCAGGGTTAAAAACATAAATATATATAACTCAACCAAATCATCCAAATATATTACTGAATATTCCAAAAGAAACATTGTTGTACACTAATTTCACTAATTAATTTGAAAAGGGCAGAACAACATAAAAATACAGGGATATACAATGGCGTGCGATATCTGACCAGTTTTCATATCCTACTGAGTCAACATCCGCATTATCCGCAATAATAATTTCGACCCCGCAGGATGGCATTCGCCAATTGTGATACAAGCGAAAATCCTGGTCACAATTCTCAAACAATCTAACCGAAATTCGAATCTCCCGATTCTTGGCCATAATCGCCCAAGTCCATACATAATATTGTTTGCAGCATAGTTGTCTTAGAAAGTCAAAAATCGACACCTATCTTACTGTAGTGCCTCATAGTTGCCTAAATTTTCATAATAATATACAATTAAAATTAAAGTTAAGGGATCACCATACTTCCAATGTGATACAGTGACGCACCCATACTTATAAAAAGCAAAGGTCGCACCTATCGCATCTATCTAAGCGCTCATTATATGGGTAGGTTATGGGAAAGACTTGTGAGAGTTGCAAATCTCACTTCAAAAAAATGAGCGAAAATCACAAATCTCACTCTTTTATCTGAGACAGACATGGAGTCGCTAACCGTAATAAACCGATGGTACAGAAGTTTTAAACAAACAATACAAATAATAAAAGTATAAAAGAAACTACCGCAAATACAATAAGTACGAAAAGCAAATACAACCTCAAAACCCGCAAAATAAAGTTACACATCTTTTGCACTACAGCAAAACGCATACCGAATATGTCTTCTTCCCAAATATGGATATAACTCTACCACAATGTATGCCGCGCCCTCGGCTACTCAACCAGCAGCACGCCGAAATACATGCAATATAAGTACATACGTGTAATACTAGGCAAAATATTCGCCTAGGGGGCCAGGATGTTTAAATGAGATAAGCCCCCCCTTAAATATACACACCACTCTACTCGGGTAAAACTGGCACATCCTACTAATACACACCACCCCTGAGAACACCAGCACACTCAGCAAGATGTCACCACACGACGACACCCCACTCCGCCAAACAACAAAAAGGATGGTCCCCACATCAAAGGATCAACATTAATTACGAACGCGATCCAGCACGCTACCCGCATTCAAAAAAAACCCGTCGTCTTGGCCTGAGCGCCAAGTCAACATTCGATACAAAAGCTTTCTGTTATTTCTGTTTTCGTTGATACGAGAGCTCCTGCGCGCAACTTCATTCGATCAACAGCGCTCCGTATTCTTCTGCGATACTTCAACGGTCCTACATGACGCGTATTTTGAACCAGTTGTTTCATTGCATCCCCAATCATTTAATTCGTCATAAAAAAGTGCGGCTTGTTCAAACCGAATCTGATGGGGAATATAATGTAAAGTTTAAAAACAGGAAAGTAAGAAAATACAAAAGCCAATTTTAAAGAAAGAAAAAATATGTATAACTGATTTATGAATACAATTAATAGTTTTAAGTATTTTGCAAACAAAACAAAAAAACAAAAAACAAAAGCATTTAGTAATATTATTGAGAATTATATGAATTTGTTAATTTTTTTTAATTCTACACATTTTGTAAATAATAAAAACAAAAAACTGCAATGAGGACATTGTACAATATTTTTAGATGGGAGGAGTGACATTGCTACACTCACTCAAAGAAGAAATATCTCTAATACGCTCTTATTCGTGTTATGAGTAAAAACAATCAAGCTAACGTTCGGTAGAAGTTGTTATCGAGAGTTTAGTTCAGTTCTTAAGCAAACATTGAAATGATATAATGTAAATTAAGTATTAAATTGTTAATAAATATAAATAAAATTAAATCGTATAGTTTGAAAATATTACTTATATATATACATACATACTATAATAAGTGATTAAATTAAATTAAGACAAACGGCCGCGAAACCAACTAAAATATAAAACAAAAAATAACTAAAAACAAAACGTATATGTACATATGTATGTTAATTTACAGTTTTATCGGTATTTCGGTGGAAATAAATAACCAAACGAAATAACTGAAAAAAATAATAATATACGGTACCTACCTTAGCTAATTTTGTGTCTCCAAACACACCGTAATAATCATCAAAAAAAAAATTTTTTTTACAAAGGCAAGTATTCCTACTTGCAATCTTTCCGGCGATACTCCTTGGGCTAATACAGCAACAAGCAGGATCGCTTACAACACATAAGCAAAGGCTAACAAAAACAAAAACTCATATATATTTACCGCAAGTAACATCCTTTCTCACATACATGCCTATATTATATATTTAATCATATGGTACATACATAAATTAATTGATTCCAAAAATTTACAAAAAACATACTATTGTTCAAATACCTGCCTGCTTAATTCGTGTATCCAAACACACCACAAGACAATATATACAAAAAAATGTATAAGTCAAGTTCTTCGACTTGCAAACTTTCCAGCGATACCCCTTGGACCAATAAAGCAACAAGCAGGATCGCAGGATATATAACATATAAGCAAAAGCAAAAAGAAAAAACAAAGCAATAAAATAATCGACATTTATGTATGTACACATATTTTTTTCAACACGGGCACATTTCCCGCGCTACATATAAACCGCAGCCCAACCTTTTTACTCTCTCATTTCTCTTTTATATAATATTATATTTTCTTAAAAATATACATATAAAATTATATATAGTTACAAATATATATATATATATATATATATATATATAGTTACAAATATATTTATATATATAATAATACCACGCACTCTCAGCGAAACTTTACAAAAACGCGTTACATATATGAATGTACATATAATATATCAATATATCTAAAAATTATACGGTCAAAACAGATAAACATATCCAAACATATGAAAATTAAAATTAACATACATATGTATGCTATTTTTGTTGTTTATAATAATTTTATTTTCGCGTTCCTTTTAAACAAATGTATATATGTAGATACAGGTAATAAAATCGAATATACAAACATACAAAATATACAAATTAATCGCGAGTGAAACGAATACCCAGCAAACCATTTTCGGCAAATTTTATAATAATAATAATACGGATATAAATATTAACAAAATCTAAATTGACTTGAATTTATGAATTTGTTAATACTGCAATAACATGAAAATTTTATTATAACGCAATCAGTAAAATTGATGTTTTTCAGTATAAGTCTAAGTCTATGAAAGTACTATTTTCTCGAAATTCACTGGTTATATGAATTTGATAATAGTGCAATAACATGAAAATTTTACTTTAGCGCAAATCAGTAAAATTAATTTTTTTTCAGTATAAGTCTAAATCTAAGAAATTGCTATTTTTTTGAAATGAAATGGTTACATGAATTTGTTAAAACTGCATCAAAAAAAAATTACAATATACGAATTATACAATCAAAGCTTTTAACAACACAAATACATTTTTTCACTACAGCTTTGGACAGCAAAACTTAAATTTTTTACTACAATCTTATTATAGCAATTTTTATTAGATTTAATACAAAACCATCTTAATAAATCAAAAGAGATTGAAAAATGGCTGATGATGATAAAAAACAAGGCACACCTGCAGAAGCTACAAAACAAAAAAGAACCAAAGACAGTTCAGTGTCAAGATTCACAACTGAAAGTGACAGTTTTATGAGATACTGCACACGATTTTCGGCTTCTCCTTCCTATTAACGACATTATGGAATCAGTACTAAAATGAAAAATTCAAAGCATAGATTATATATGGGCACGCGTTCTGGCATATGATACAATACTAGATATTGACGACGCTGAACTCCCAGAAAACATTTAAGCTTCGGCGTCAGCCAAATATGAAAACTTCCTCGATCAATACGAAACCACGAAGGCAATGATATTAGACCAAATAAATTTATTAAGGCGATGAGAGCCACTACTTCTTCTCCGAGAGTAGTTACAACTCCAAAAGAAAATCTAGATACAGGTATATTTATAAAAGTACCAGCTTGTGATACTGAAGATTTTCATGAAGGTTATGATCAATGGCCGTCTTTCCGGGACATGTTCACTGCCGTGTATATCAACCATCCTGAACTTTCACGAGCACAAAAGCTGTACCATCTCAAGTAAAAAACAAAAGGGGAAGCAGGGAGTATTGTCAAGCGCTTCGCTTTGAATGACGAAATTTTTAATCTGGCTTGGAATGCACTGGCCGAAAGTTACGAAAATGAAAGAGTATTGGTAGATAACCAAATTACTATTTTAATGAATTTACCAAAAATTCAACAAAAAACCAGCCAAGAATTTCAAAAACTATACTCGACAGTGACTAATTGCTTATCTGTGTTAGAAACACAAAATATATCCACAGAATCGTGTGACTCTATCCTGACCCTGATGCTGCTTTGCTACGATGGGAGCAATCCATAGTGACAAGAAGGAAATCGCCAAAATATCATCAAATGAAAGAAATTTCAACGACTCAGTACGACAACGAAATAGCTAAGCAAATAGACAAAAAGGTAGTTAAGCCAAAAAATCATCAAAATGACTCAAATAAAAACTTTTTTAAACCCCAAGTCAGTAATAACACACAATATAATAGACACGTTAATAGAAGCCAAACATTCGTGTCAAATCAAATAAATCATTGGCAATCATTATGTGAAATTTGTAAAGGAGGACATAATATAATATCTTGCGAGAAATTTAAAAAAATGTTTGTTTCAGATAGGAACAATCTTGTCTGACAACATAACCTTTGGATCAACTGTCTCTCCAATTCTCACGGGAGAAAAGACTGTGAAAGCAAATTCAGTTGTGTGTACTGTCAATGACGACATCACTCATTGCTTCACATAACCAATTTTGCCAATATGAATACATACATAAAACCAAATCAGGTAATCCCGAATCCCGAAAATAAAGAGGAATACTCCCATTCAAACCCACGTTTCCAGAAACTATAGCTCTAGGCCACTCTAGCATATCAGCAGGCCAGAAAATCCTAAGCTTGGAAGAAAAGCTTGATAAACAAAAGCGAGCTTAAACCAGCATATGATAACGTGATGTATGAATATCTTGACCTGAACCATATGGAAGAAGCTGTACCATATGAAAAAATATCTAAAGGTAGATATTTAACTTTTTATCTTCCACATCACGGGGTAATAAGAACAAATAAAATCACCACAAAAGTAAGTAGTTAAGTACTGCCTTAATGTGTATGAGCTCAGGCAAATCACTCAATGATGTACTATACACATGTAAGATACACATAATCACGATGTAGAAAAAATGTATAGGAAAATTTTAGTACATAGAGATGACCAAGATTTCCAAGAATAGTCTTCTGCAAATATAGTAAGTAATAGTCCAAACAGCGACTACAAACTTAAAACAGTTACCTTTGGCATCAATTGCGTACCCTATTTAGCAATTAGGACATTACATGAAGTGGTGGCTAAAACCTGTCGACGATATTCTATCAGGTAGCCACAGTCTCTCATTAGTGTGCGAATCACTATCTCAAGTGATCAAAGCACTAAATTTAGCCGGGTTACCCCTAAATAAAATTACACCAAATCATCCCGAGATAATAAAAACAATAAAAAGGGAAGACTTATAAGATACAAACTACTTAAATTTGAAAAAGCCTGTACTACAAGAACCCTCGGGATTCAATGGAATGCGATAACAGATCAATTCTCATATACAATTAGTAAATATCTGTAATATCCACCATAACCAAACGTCAAATACTTTCCTCGGTGGCAAAACTTTCCGACCCCGCAGGATGGTTTTCGTCAATAATGATTTAAGCAAAAATCATCATTCAAGAACTGTGGCAAGATGGCAGTGAATGGGATAAGCAAGTAAAACCTATATGTTTAACAAAGTGGGTTCAATTTGCTAACAATCTACATACCATCTCGGAAATTCGAATTCCTCGATGGGTAAATTTCGCACCTAACTATAATGTAGAATAACATGACTTCTGTAATGCCTTTGAAAAGGCCTATTGTAAAACAGTTTACGTACGCACTGAATATAAAAACAAAATATCTTCACGTCTTTTGTTAGGCAAAGTTGCTCCCCTGAAGATATTAAGCCTGCCACGGCTAGAACTGAATGGTGTTCTTCTGTTAGCAAAACTAGTTTTAAACTAACCAATCACAAAATGTACCTTTGGTCAGATTCAGAAATACTTTTAGCATGGTTAGAAAAACCACTATATCCCTGGAAGACTTATGTATGTCTAACCGCATATCTCAAATATTAGATTTAGTTGGGCCAACACAATGCCAACATGTTGCAAGTGCAGATAATCCAACGGATCCCACCAGCACTACACTCTGGTGGAACGGTCCTACGTGGTTAACAGAATCACAAGAAGTCTAGTCAAAGTCTCCCGCTCGCAATAAATAGTTACTGAAATTCGGAGAATTGAAAATTTTCATATCTTTCCTAATGAAGATGATATATTACATTGCTTTTCATCATTCCCAAAAGCACTAAGAGTAGTCGCTTACATGTTTAAATTTATCCAAAGCCTTAAACAAAAGGTTAAATTAATAACAAATGCTCCCTCCGTGTAACTAACGCATTTCGACCTACAACATGGCAAGGTCAGCCTTATCACATATACACAAACTCGCTATTTCATTCGGGAGAAATCAAGCTCACTTCTCGTTTTAAATCCTTTTTGGACACTGAGGTTTTAATCCGGGCCCATGGAAGACTAGTAAATTCCAGCCTTAGTTACGCAGATCATGGCAGCTTTGCCATCTGAACGCTGCAATTTTGCTCTTCCCTTTACCATACTGGGGTTGATTTTGCTGGACCTTTCCAGATAAAGGCCTATATGTTAAGGTCTTACTCATTCAGAAAAGGCTATGAGGCTTGTGTATATGCTTCACGAAAAAGGCAGTACACCGCGAGCTTTTCTCGCAGCATTTGCACTCTTTGTCGGACGACATGGATTTCCATCAAAAATTATGAGCGACAATGGGAAAAACTTTATCGGAGCTCAAACAGCCACAGAGAAAGAGTTTGTAAAATTTAATAAAGAAGTCTCCCAAGAAATTGTTTAAAAAATATGCACCACAAGGAACCGATTGACAGTTTATACTTCCATGTTCTCCCCACAAACTGGCATACTAACTCGACCATTAGTTAAATTGTGCTTCCAAAGAACCGATTGCACAAAACCCGCGAAAACGCATATTTATATATATATATATGTATATCTATTTTTCAAACCAAACAACAAATACCATAATTTGAATTATGACCCAAACCATATTTTCATATAGTATATTGCTATTCCAATAGAAATGGACGTAGAAGATATTCACAGCATTCCCAAGACTGTGAGGACCGTAATTGCAGCGACTAGAAAATCCGCTTCACCTATCGCAGCACCAAGGATGCAAAGTGCCATGAGTCCGTCCAGCCAATCATCTGCAGCAGCAGTCAGAGATGCAAACGAGGATCAGTTTAAAGAGCATCTGTCCCCACGGTGCAGTCTATGCCATCGACCACACATCTTGAAGAGGTGCACTATCCTCAAGAGCATGAAGCCCCCTGAACGCCAATAGATCGCCAGAGCCTACGGCCATTGTATGACTTGCTTGGCAGATACTCCTTCCACCTTTGACTGTGTAACCGTCACCGACCAACATGACATACAATATGGGGAAAATGCAAACAGCCTCAGAGAAATGTTTAAAACAAAAAAACCTCCAAAAGAAGCTTCTAAAGACAGCAATTGCCCGCAGCAAAAGGAACTGTTTTGAAAAGCTCTGTGAGGAAGCAAACGTAAACCCTTTGAAAGTTCAAAAAAAAGACACAACAACCCAAAAGCGCATCTTTTATGAAGAATATCGTAGAAACATTATTGCGAAAACACCATCTGATTTCCTTTGCTAAACCACGAGCAGAAGTGATAGAGCCACCTCTATTAGTTAGTGAAGTGGGCTTTGGCCTCCTTCGAAAAATATAAGTCCCCGGGTGCGGATGGCATCCTTCCAGCATATCTGCAACAGGGGGAGTAGGTCCTACTGCCCCACCTTGTTCGGCTGATGAGGGATAGGCTGGCCTTTCAGACCAATCAGTCTTACTTCCTTCCTGCTTAAGAGTATGGAATGGATGGGCTCTGTATCAGTATCTTATCAGCGCTGTTGAGCTGCTAACTAGCAATGGAATCCGCTGTCAGGGATATGCGGATGACATTGTTATCTTTGCTAGGGGTAAGTTCATAGACACACTCTGCGATATCGTACAGAGAGGACTGGGGCTGGCAAAGGGATGGTGTAGTGGGGTTGGAACGGTGTCTTAAGCTTCTAAAGCATCGCAGACTTCGGTAGGACTGCAACTGTCGAATCTGCAACGACTTGCCTGCATATGCGCATCGGGCGCAATGCGTACATGGCCGACTGCAGCACTGGAAGTAATGCTAGAACTCACACCGCAACATATGGTAATCAAACAGACAGCCAAACAGACTCTACTCCAAATGACAGCAGAAGGAGTTGGCAGAGGGAAGGTAAACTCGTCCCAGCAGATTAAGGCGCTAAGTGAAGAAATGCCACTAGCCCTTCTCCAAAGGGACAGCTTTACCAAAGTAGTAAGCTTCACTAAGAAGTTCAAAGTTACCCTTGGTAGCAAGGCGAAATGGAATGATTCAACGCTGGACCTGCTGCTCAGGGAAATCACTATCAATTGTTACACCGACGGCTCGAAAATGTCGGAGGGGATTGGTGCAGGGATTGCCCAGCCAAGCACCAAACTCTCCATTCCCATGGGAAGTTTTCCGGGCATTTTTCAGGCCGAAGTCTATGCTATAAGTCGGTGTGTAGAGATAAACCTCCAACGCAACTATCGCAATAAAAGTATTGCCATACTCAGCGATAGTCAGGCGGCACTAAAAGCGATCTCTGCCTATGAGAACGACTGAACAGCCTATCAGACCACAACCGAGTGCACCTTATTTGGGTGCCTGGACACAGGGGTATGGCCGGGAATGAACTGGCTGACGAGTTGGCCCGCTCCGCAACCTCTACAGAAATGGTAGGACCAGTATCATCCGTAGCGGTCGGCCCATATACCATTAAAGAGCTGCTCCGTAAAGCGGAAAGAGCAGGCAGGGAGACATTGGCAACAAATTCAAGGCATGTACCATGCCAGGTTGCTAATGGGGGTTCCGACCTCAGACGGTTTAAAGCCGTAATCAATTTCCCGAGGAACAAATTCCGGCTGCTTGTCGAGTTCTACACCGGCCATTGCAGGCTCAGTGAGCATCTATGCAACATGGGTGTTGCACCGATTGAGAACCAATGCATTATACGGTCATATGTTCTATATTTTTGCTAGTTCTTGTTCTCTACATATTTGCCCAATATTCAAGGGCAAGCATTAGAAGTCATTCACCTCAATGCAGTTAATAATTGTATTTGCATTGTGTACATACTTACATATTTATTGCTTGTGTTGTATTTGTTTGTGCACATTAGCTAGTCCCATTTAACATGTACTAAGCTTAATATGTAAGCAGCCTCTTGCAATGCTGCGTTCCCATTTTTTATATTTCTTTTTTGTTAATAACTACATTATATACGAAGGAGCAATAGAGTAAAGTATGTACTTGGGTTATTCTCCTTTTATGAATTTTATATAACTTACATACTTATGTATATATGTACTAATAGAAAACGAAATTATGTACTTAGCGGAAATTATGTATTGAACGGTATTGCAATATTGCTTAGAATATTATTTAACGAGAAGAATTTTGCAAATAAAGTTAGTCTAATAGCTGAAGACACATAGCATCATTACTCGGCCCTTTGTATTTTATCGCTGTTACAACTTCGCTTAAATATTTTGCTTTTTCGATATTTGCGCGGCTACAAAAAAAACTTTGTAGCCCTACATTTTTTGGCGCCCAACGTGGGGCACGAGTGAGTTTTTTGTTCTTTCGCAAATCATTTCGGAGTGTATGAGTCAGTATTAGACTGCATCGTTGGACATTATCGTCATTGGATATGACATTATCGTCATTGGACATTATCGTCATGGGAAATTACCGACATTGGACTTTGTCATCATTAAACTTAGTCACCGTTAGAAATCTTTACCATTGGAGTCACCAGCATTGCTCGCACAAAGCACAGCACACCAGTTTGCCACCGCTAAGTCTCGTCGTTACCATTGCCTGTAGCTCATATTCGCATGTTCGTTGCATACAACAACAAGAAAAATATTACGCGCATTAAAAATATCGTCGACAGCTGCGGAATACAAATGCCGTTTGGGCATCCTGGAGTCCTATTTTAAGCAGATCTCAATTCAAACTGACATCGAAAGATTGGATGCTGATGATGGTGGACGTGCTGACCTGAAAGAACTTCACATCACAACTAAATTGGTTATCCAATCGCAACTGGCAGAAGATAACAACGTTTCACTTTCGGACACAACTTGCGTGGTACAATCAAGTTCAAAACTTCCACCACTTAAGCTGTACTCAAATTATCAAAATTTTATCACCTCGTACAAACAAATAATTGATCGTGAATTCAATTTAACTAAAATTCAACCATTTGCGAAATTGTCTCCAAGGTCAAGCTTTAGAAACTGTAAATGCGTTTCAAGTGACAAATGAAAACTATCCGAAGGCGTTAGAACGGTTGAAGGTACGGTATGATAACAAAACACTATTTTTTTCAGAAGGACTAAATTTGTTATTTGATTTACCAGCAGTTATGAAACCAAATGGCATTCAGCTAAGAAGTTTAATTGATAAAGCTTCAGCTATTTATGGTTCCTTGACATCGCTAGGTACCGACAGCCAAATATCGCAAGCTATGCTTATTCATTTAATTTTGCAGAAGGCTGATGAACAGACCAACAAAAAGTGGAAGGAGTCGCTAGATTTCAGAACGTTGCCGTCATGGGAGAATTGCATCGCAGTTTTGGAAAGACACTGCCAATACCTGGATTCACTGGACAACACGCATGTTAGTACGTCGTCAACTCAAGCGCTAACAAATACCCCTCTTCGAAATCAAGGAATCAACCACGAGGTTATACATTTTCCTGCTCCAACATATCGTGTAATTTCTGTTCCAATAACAACCATAATGTTTTTATTTGCGAACGCTTTAAGTCACTAAACATTACTCAACGTTTCGAACATGCAAAGAAAATTGGACTTTTCATCAAATGCTTATCAAAGGGACATCGAGTAGCCAATTGTCCATCATCACACAGGTGCAAGGTTTGTGCACGACAACAAAACAGTTAACTCCACCAAACACCTACTCAGGTATTTACAATACAAAAGGCAGTCGTGCATGCACACAGGAATAATTCATCGTTGGATAACGTCATCCTTGCAAAAACAGCAAAAATTTTCGTTCGTGATGCATCGGGGAGCTACAGATTTTGTACAGCACTGCTAGATTCCTGTTCACAGGTAAATTTTATTACAGATGATTTTTCGCAAAAGTTGCTTTTGCCAAGAAGTAAGCAAAACATACAGATTCAAAGCATCGGTTCATCGTCAACAAATATTAAATTCAAAACCTCAACTAATATCAAGTCGCAAGTCACTGGTTTCGAACTTCCATTGGCTTTTTGTATTACATCGCACATTGCTATCAACCAGATCCTGAAATCAATATTCAACATGGAATATTCCACACAATATGGCGCTCGCCGATTATGAATTTTATATACCAAAGAAAATGGACATGTTGCTGGGTACAGAAACGTTCTTCAGTCTTCTATCTGTAGGACAAATCAATCTTGGATCTAATTTACCAATCTTGCAAAAAACACTCTTAGGCTGGATTGTTTCGGGACGCTATAAGACGGGCAGTAACAACATATCCAAACCATCTTGTTTATTTTTAGCCAATGAATCTTTAGATGCCAAATTGGAAAAGGAAGAAATCACTACCATACCAGCGGCTTGGACTCGTGAACAACAGAGTTGCGATCACATATACAATTCAACTGTGTCAAGAAGACCTTGCGGCAGAATAGTTGTCAAATTTCCTTTCAAGGATGTTCCGACATGTTTGGGCGAGTCATATACTACGGCACTGAGACGATTTAATGCACAAGAACATAGATTAGCCAAATCACCACAATTGAAAGCACACTACGTTGAATTTATGAGCGACTACGAGAGTTTGGGTCATATGAGCGTTGTAAAAAGTCCAAATCTCAGCGAACCGCATTATTATATACCACATCATTGTGTGCTAAAACCAACAAGTACAACAACAAAGCTTTCAGTTGTATTTGACGCTTCCTGTCGAACCACATCCCAAAAATCATTAAACGATATTTAGATAGTTGGCCCTACAATTCAATGCGAACTTTTTCTTCTTCTTATTCGTTTTCGATTCCACAGGTTTGCACTCACTGCCGACATATTCAAGATGTATCGCCAAGTATTAATGCACGAAGATGATCGAAAGTTCCAGTATATTCTGTGGAGGAGTTCACCAACTGAAGATATTCGCACGTATTAACTCAATACTGTAACGTATGGAACTGCTGCACCATATCTTGCTATACGGAGTTTGTTATATCGAGCTGAACAGCATTCAGAACAATTTACAATTGGCGCAAAAATCGTGAAGTCATTATTCTACGTAGACGACCTACTCTGTGGTGCTGATGCTCTAACCAAAGTTGCACAGATAAAGCAAGAGGTAATACAACTGTTAGAATTAGGACAGTTTAAATTAACAAAGTGGCATTGCAATTATCATCAATTCAGAGAAGACGACTCTACAAAGGATCTAAACGTAGATACATCCATCACTAGTACACTTGGACTAAAATGGAACCAAAATCTTGATTGTTTTATTTTTTCATTTGAAGCCAAACTAGCACTGACTGGTCGACTTACAAAACGTTCCATCCTTTCTGTTGCATCATCACTTTACGATCCACTTGGACTTATAGTTCCTGTTATTATATCATCAAAAATTTTGTTGCAAGAAATATGGTTACTAAAGTTGGATTGGGATGAATCTGTGAACATCGAATTTGCTTGGAAAAAATTTCTTAACTGGTTATCGGATCTTTCATAAATTAAAGTGCCGAGGCACTGTTTTTCGACAGATGTGGAATCTCTTCAGATACATGGATTTTGTGACGCATCGATTCGTGCATATGGCTGCGCAATATATACTCGCGTTCTCAACAAATGTGGCACTACTACTACCATTCGCCTACTCACTGCGAAGTCCAGAGTGGCACCCACCAAAAAACAATCGTTACAAATTAGAACTTTGCGGCGCTCTTCTTCTTGCTCGTCTTTTAGCAAAAATTAAACCAACAATTTCTAACAAATCTTTTAACATTTTTCTTTGGACAGACTGACAAATAGTATTACATTGGCTTAAGATGCATTCTGCAACACTTTCGACTTTTGTTGGTAATCGAATTTCGGAAATTCAAGATTTAACCAAAGGCGCCCATTGGAGACGTACCAACGCATTGTAACTCGGCGGATGTTGCCTTTAGAGGATGTACTGTAAAGGAACTTGTTAATTCAATACGGTACACCGGACCAAAGTTTCTATACGAAAACTCAGATAAATGGCCAAAGAACAGCTGCGATGATATCGACATGGAAGTTGTCGATAGGGAGAAACGAAAATCAGCATTCAATACAATTGTTAGCGCCAATTACATTTTGGAAATTGTGAATCAGTATAAATTTCGACATGGAGCTAATCTTAATGACTCATTAACACTTTCACCACAAGAGTTACAACACGCCTTTCTTTGCATAATTTGGAATATTCAACACACACATTTAGCTAATAAAATTCATCTTTTACAGAAAGAGCTTACGATAAATGACCCGTTACGTTATTTAAATCCTTTTCTCGAGTATATCGAAGGATTTCAAATACTCAAAGTTGGAGGTCGATTGGAATCAGCAGATATTCCAGAAGAAAGGAAACACCCAATGCTGTTGCCAAACAAATGCGAATTTGTTGGGCATTACGTTCGTCATCTACATCGGAAACACTACCATGCAGGACCAGAGGCACTCGTAGCACTGATAAGACTTCAGATTTGGATAGTCAATGCGCGCGATTTAGCAAGACGTATCGTCAGATCGGGCACACATTGTATACGCTACAAGCCAAAGCTGATGAACCAAGTAATGGGACAGTTACCTGTCGAGCGTTTAACTCCATCTCGTCCTTTTGCGCGGTGCGGTATTGACTTCTGCGGACCAGGTCTACCCTCTGACATTTTTTGCGATAACGCAACAAATTTTGTGGGTGCTTGCAACAAACTAGCTGAATTAAAGTCATTTTTATTTAAAACCGAAAACAAAGATGCAATTGTAAAATATTGTGCTAATGAATTTATAAATTTCAATTTTATTCCTCCAAGAGCACCTCATTTCGGCGGTATTTGGGTGGCAGCAGTCAAATCGGCTAAGGGTCACCTCAACCGCACCATCAAAAATGCAAGACTCACAGCTGAGGAACTAACAACAGTCCTAGGATAGAAGCTGTATTAAATCCTCGTCCAATAACACCAATGTCATCGGATCCAAATGATTATGAAGTATTAACTCCGGGGCACTTTATTATTGGTAGTTCACTTAGGGCACTCCCAGAGCGGAGATTGTCAGCCAACATCAGCAACGTACAACGATGGAATCAGGTCACAAGCATTAAACAGATGTTTTGGAACAGGTGGTCAAATGAATACATAAACGAACTTCAAGTACGATCAAAGTGGTCAACAACAACTCAATGGTTATCATCCATGAAGACAACTTACCACCATAAAAATGGCATATTAGAAGAGTTATAAACTGTATTCCAGGAAAGGACTCTAAAGTGCGTGTGGTGGACGTTCGAACAACGAAGGGAATCATTCGGCGACCAATTCACAAGCTAGCCCTTCTACCTGTTTGAAATGCCTTTCAACGGGGCCGGGATGTTGGGTCACCGATTGAGAACCAATGCATTATACCGTCATATGTTCTATATATTTTTGCTATTTCTTACATACTTACATATTTATTGCTTGCTTGCGCTTGCTTTGTACACTTATTCTACCGCTATGTTTTCGTCCACGCAATTATATGAATATTTGTTTGTGCACATTAGCAGAGAACGTAAATGAATAGAGAAGGAGCAAATGTTAAATGAAAACTTTTTGAGTACTAATTTGTAATTCCACATGAAGGAACATCGAAAAATATAACTTCGAAAAAGAAAAATACACCACACAATATGCGAAATGCTATAAATAGACACAACGAATATTCCTATATGAAAAAACGTTGCGCATACCTATTTAGATTTATGTTTTCAATTTCTATGATATGACAAATTTATAATTATGAAAAGCCTTCTGAATTAAAAATCTGTATTACCGGTAAAAACCCCAGATTTCATAATAAAATAAACATTTAGTAGGCTATTTTTCCAACTTATGTATGTGCGTTATGTGAGCAATTGCTTATTAAACAAAGAATAACAATAAAACGGTGGCTAAGCGGCCACATTTCCACTTTTGTGGTGGCTGAGGTCGTAAGCGGGAAGGGGTTAAGCACAATCCGAATACGAACCTATACGTTCGAATCCTAAAAATCATGAAACTGAAATTTTATTTAATTTTTATTTTATTAATTGGAATCTAAGCATATCATAATTCAATTACTTTAATAGCATATTTAACTTCCTGAGATAATTAAAATATTTCAGGAAAATATGTTCATATGTTTGGGTTTATTGCATATTCCTTTATTTATGCGCATTTACACAAATGTGATAATCACATATGCATTCATGAATACACGTACGCTGATGCTTGCTTCTTCTTGCCCCGCACAAGCAATGACTTTTGTCCACACTTTTTGCTTTTTGCGAGTTGAACGATCGCAGGCAAGGAGGGATTGGGGCGCACTGCCACATAATTATTTCAGATATATTTTTATTAATCGAATTTATTTTAAAAACGATTATAAGTATGAATATATGTGTATTTATATTTTTACGTATATTAATATTATAATTCGAAAATAAGTAATTTATGCATCAGTATTTTTCAATTCAAATTAAGCAGCATATTAATATACTATGAGCCCTCAGTTGAAACGCCTTTGTGTATGGTGGCAAGCCAACGAAATAACGGCGAGTTCGCGCGGACATTGTGTTGTTGAAAAAAACCAAATGACGATTTTGTCGACAAACATACATATATACATATGAGCTCGCATACATATTGACGCCGAATTTTGCGCATCGTGGCGGAGTTGACAAAATTTGTTTCAATCGACAATTTTACGACAATGTCGATCGGCTATGTTGTCTCGTTTGTCCTTTTTGCAGGGCTTTGCTGTTGAAAATTGACTAATGCTCTTTTGAAATATTGTGATTACCGATTGGGCTGCATTTTCATAGCGTCGTATTTAGATAAAATGAGCTAAATCGACAAACTATGAAATAATGATAATAAGTAAACATATAAAAGTACTATATGGACTGTGCTTAGAATATATAGAAGTAGTTAATGATTTCATATGAATGGCAATTTAATATAAATTTTGTAATTTAATGCCATAAATAGTGCATAATATGCAAAAATATAAATATTATTTAAACTCGCTAAGAGGTCATGTTGCTAATTCTCCTTTTTGAAGTGAACATCAGACAAATTCTTCAATTTCTGATTTTTAGCAAATGTTGTGAGGAAGCAGCTTGTGGGCAACATACAAACGCGAGGGGGATGGTAGGATTTTCAGTGATACAAATTGTAAAATTGAAATTTTGCTGATTCTTCAATTTTACTGAAGACATTCAAATTCAATTTCATTCATATCGCGCATTTGCGATAGGAATTCTATATGAAAACCAAATGTGGTTTACCAGGCGCACAGAAAATATAGCGCGGCGCAGAGTTATGAATATCATATACGTTCTCTGACATTAGCTAGTCCCATTTAACATGTACTAAGCTTAATATGTAAGCAGCCTCTTGCAATGCTGCGTTCCCATTTTTTATACTCTCGCAACCTGTTGCTACAGAGTATAATAGTTTTGTTCACCTAACGGTTGTTTGTATCACCTAAAACTAATCGAGTTAGATACAGGGCTATATATATATAAATGATCAGGATGAAGAGACGAGTTGAAATCCGGGTGACTGTCTGTCCGTCCGTCCGTCCGTCCGTGCAAGCTCTAACTTGAGTAAAAATTGAGATATATTTATGAAACTTGGTAGACATGTTTCTTGGTACCGTGAGAAAACGCCATTAATCAAAAACAAATAAATTGCCATAACTAAGCTCCGCAATAAGATACAAAACTGTTATTTGGTACACAGGATCACATTAGGGAGGGGCATCTGCAGTTCAATTTTTAAGTGGGCGTGGTCCCGCCTCTAATAGGTTTAATGTGCATATCTCCTAAACCGCTAATTCTATAATAACAAAATTCACTGGAAGCAAATGTTTTTAGCATTTCTATTGACGGTCTGCAAATGGGTGAAATCGGGGTACAAATCCGCCCACTCCCCATATAACGGTACTGTTAAAAACTACTAAAAGCGCGATAAATCAAGCACTAAACACGCCAGAGTCATAAAATTTTATCTCTGGGATGGTATGAGATGACTTTATAGGAACCGCGTTCAAAATTAGACAGTGGGCGTGGCACCGCCCACTTTTAGGTGAAAACCCATATCTTGAGATCTGCTTAACCGATTTCATTCGGTGCATAACGTTCTTTTCATGTTTCTATGTCATAGTGCGAAAATGGGCGAAATCGGACTACAACCACGCCTGCTTCCCATATAACACCATTTTAAATTCCATCTGATTCTTTCACTTTCCACTATGCAAATCAGGCAACAATGACTGTATCGGGATAAAACTTTTCGTGAATAATGCGATTAAAGTATGCCACCTTGTGGCCAAAAATTGTCTAAATCGAACCAAAACTGTTTAAGCCCCTAAGTACTAAATATGTGGACCCCAGTGCCTATAGTTGACCTTCTACCGAAAATATCAGTCAATCCACAAAGAACTCTCAAACGAGTATACTTTTTGACTTTGCGAGAGTATAAAATGTTCGGTTACATCCGAACTTAGCCCTTCCTTACTTGTTTATATTTCTCTTTTGTTAATAACTACATTATATACGAAGGAGCAATAGAGTAAAGTATGTACTTGGGTTATTCTCTTTTTATGAATTGTTTTTATATAACTTACATACTTATGTATATATGCACTAATAGAAAACGAAATTATGTACTTAGCTGAAATTATGTATTGAACGGTATTGCAATATTGCTTAGAATATTATTTAAGGAGAAGAATTTTGCAAATAAAGTTAGTCTAATAGCTGACCACACATAGCATCATTACTCGGCACTTTGTATTTTATCGCTGTTACAACTTCGCTTAAATATTTCACTTTTTCGATATTTGCGCGGCTACAAAAAAAAAAGCTTTGTAGCCCTACAATGGGCTTAGTATCTTCTGCAAACTGCCGGTTTTGTAACATGGAGCCGGAAACCTCAGAACACCTGCTATTGGACTGCACAGCAGTCTGCAGACGCAGAATTAGGGCGCTGGGATCCATGTTGCCAAACAGGGAGAAATAATAGACTCAAAGCTTAAGTTTAGGGAGCACCTAGAATACACCTCGAGTAAAACAAATAAAAGCCCCAAATGCTTTATCAAGAATAATGACAAATTAGGGCTGTGTGCGTTCCAGCCGGCGAATTTTACTCGCAAAGATAATAAGTTCGGTTGTACTATATACGGCCCCAATATGGATCCAGGCGTGTAACACTAAAGCATATGCCAAACAAATAAACACAGTGCACCGGCTGTCGGCATTAAGAGTAATCAATGCTTTCCGAACGATATGATGCCCATTGACATCCAAGGTGACGAATTCGAGCGAGTATACAAGTTATCAGCTGAAACATCTAAAGAATCCAAGAAATAATAGGGAAATAAAGGCATGATAATGTGGCAGCAATGGTGGCAAACCTCACCCAAAGGACGGTGGACCCACAGACTCATACAAGACATCCGTTCGTGGATAGACAGACGACATGGAGACCTGGATTTCCACCTTACCCAAATATTAAGTGGACATGGGTGCTTTAGAAGCTCCTGTACAGAGTCCCAACTGTCCGAGGTATACAGAGTGCTAAGAAGACTCTGAACATGTATTATTTTACTGTCCTCGCTTTGTAATTATAAGAGAAAAACTAAAAATACACTCGGGGGTAGTTTTACGGTGGAAAATTTGACGACACTCATGTGTCAGTCCACTGAGAACTGGAAAGCTGTCAGCGAAGCGGCAGCCTCAATTATGACAAAACTGAGACATATTGAACAGATTAGGCGTCCGTCAGTCCCTACATAGAGGAGACTTAAATGTCTTATCACTCCCACGAAGTAATACTTAACCAGGTTGTTCCGTGGGAGGGATATGCGATGGGAGTAGGTTAGGTTTAGCGGATTAAAGTTCCGCAATTCGGCTTTTCGATGCTTCCCCCTACTTAAAAAACAAAAACAAAAAGACCAACACAACCACACTATACATCCACACTTCAACCCAAATGAATAAAAAGGATTGGTCAGACCGGAATGTGTCCCTTTTTTCGACACCCGTTCGTAAAGCGAAAACGTAACAGCGCAGTTTGTCCGTGAAGTGTTCCCTCAAGTGAAAACGGAAAATTGTATAACTTCAAACCAGTGAATTTAAAATTAAACTTAATTTAAAACATTGAAGTGAAATTGAATTATACCTCTTAACCGAATTTGGAGAGAATAAAAAATACAAAAATAAAAGCTAAGTGAGTAAACACCGTTTATATCGGTTAATGCGTAAGATATCTTAGTAAAATTAACTGAACGTATAATATTGGATATACTATAGGTTAATGCCGAAAATATGTGAACTTATATTATACTACATATATATAATGATTTTCCTTATTCTAACAAACCTAATGCCGAATGTGTGAGTCAGGGTGTGAGTTACATATTTATTTATAAAATTGCTTGAAAATACATACACGAGTTTGTACGAGTATACCTCAGCAATGTGAAAGGTTAATGCTTTAAGGCCAGACCTTTCTCTGTCCCCAATATACCTTGTATAGTGATTCGCGACTTTCCAACTGACTTTAAACCGTTTAGGTTTGTCAAAATATGTAATATTTTAATAAAATTAAGTAAACAAGTTTTCTTTCAAATTAATTAATGAATTCCCATCCTCTGGTTGACGTTTTCCACATCAACTCAATTCATTTAATGTAGCCTCTTCGGTTGAGTTTACATCACATAGGTATATCTCATTTCAGTTGATTTTAATCTAATTTTAGCTGACACGAAGTAAAATATTGCAATAAAATTAAATGAGTCTATAAATAATAATATAACTTAATAAAATACCAAAATTGATTGAAATTCATTCACGATTTTGTCGAACAATGAATATACCTATAATTCTTTCGCAACATTTTTAAAATAAAGTTTTGCCAACACCTGAAGGTATTTCCCCAGCTTTGATCCTGGCAAGTTGTAAGAGTATAAAATGATTGCTTACACCCGAACTTAGCCCTTCCTTACTTATTTAATATATATATATAAGAGTAAAAGTATTTAAAGAGGAAGGTTTTCTAGTGTTCTATTCAATTTTCCTATTATTTTCAAACGACATTAGACACTAGTGTATAAGGAAACAAAGATAATACGGCGATCAAAACTGTCAAACAGAGCGGAAGGTAAAATAGAAATCAGTATTTCCTATACCAAAATGATAATAACCAAATTTATCGCAATAAGAATTCTCCGGAGACAAAAGTAAATCGCTTTTTTTAATAGCCTCTCTAAAAGAAGTTAGGAAGAGTTAGATCTGGCGATCTGGATGGCTATTCAATTTCATTAGTTTTGTAACATCAGTTATGAAGGTTTGGTAATTGATAGATAAAAATTGATTATTGATATTTAAGTCTCTGATAGTTAATAATACAAAACAATAAAGGAAGGACTAAGTTTGGATGTACAGCTGAACGTTTTAACTTTATAATAAAAAGTGTAACGAAAGAATTCAATATTAATTATTCGACAAAATTTTGAATGAGTTACAATTACATATGATGTGTATTTGATATTTTATTAATTATACTGTAGGTCATATAATATAGTATCTTATTTTCATAAACGAGAAATTTATATTCAAGTCAATCTAACTAACACAAATCTCTATATTCATTAGTCTATAACCGATAACAAAAATTTTTATTAAAAAATTACATAATACTAATTAAAATTTGTATCGCTTAATCAAATAAGATATGTGCTATAGAGATATAAATTCGACCAGAGGTACGAAATTTAACAGATTGGGTGTAAGAGGGAAAAGTAACAGCAGGCGCGGATTATATTAGGGTATGGTGTTTAGAACGATTTCATTCATATTTAGCACTATATCGTACCACATTATGTTTGAGAAAAGATGTTCACTCATATTGACCTAATTAAACTGTTTAAAGTCAACCGGGAGTCCGGTATATGTGGGCTGCCGTAAGCATTATCTAGAATTTATCCATTTTTGGCATCAAGACACAATATTACCCGAAAAACATACGCTCTGAGTTTCAATAAAATTTTATCATAGATTTTTTTTTGGGGAGGTAGAGAAAAATGTTCTGTAGAAAACCGTCGGTCACTCTGGGATCACTTTCGCATTACTTCAGGGTGGCGTTCCATATTTCTCGTCTAAAGACTTATATGTCATTCTCTGCGCCCAGGTCCCGTTTTTTATCCGTAGTACGTTTTCTATGTTATTTTTCACGTTCTTCCAGTTTCCCTCGTTTTGAAGCATGACAGCAGAGAACGTAAATGAATAGAGAAGGAGCAAATGTTAGCAGTACTAAAATGTTAATTACGATGGAGGAACATCGAAAACGCGCAAATTGGAAAATAAAATTTCACCACAACTATCAGGGTACGAAACCAGAGAATGTTGATGAGTAGAGAAGGAGCAAATGTTAAATGAAAACTTTTTGAGTACTAATTTGTAATTCCACAAGAGGGAACATCGAAAAGCATAACTTCGAAAAAGAAAAATACACCACACAATGTGCGAAATGCTATAAATAGACACAACGAATATTCCTATATGAAAAATCGTTGCGCATACCTATTTAGATTTATGTTTTCAATTTCTATGATATGACAAATTTATAATTATGAAAAACCTTTTGAATTAAAAATCTGTATTACCGGTAAAAACCCCAGAATTCATAATAAAATAAACAATTAATAAGTTAGTTTTCTAACTTATGTATGTGCGTTGCGTAAGCAATATACTTATTAAGCAAATAATAATAATAAAACGGTGGCTAAGCGGCCACGTTTCCACTTTTGTGGTGGCTTAGGTCGTAAGCGCGAAGGAGTTAAGCTCATTCCGAATACGAGCATATACGTTCGAATCGTAAAATACATAAAATTAAAATTGTATTTAATTTTTTTATTTTATTAATTGGAATCTAAGCATATCATAATTCAATTACTTTAATAGCATATTTTACTTCCTGATATAATTAAAATATATCAGGAGAATATGTTCATATGTTTGGGTTTATTGCATATTCCTTTATTTATGCGTATTTACACAAATGTGATAATCACACATACATTCATGAGTACACGTACGCTGATGCTTGCTTCTTCTTGCCCCGCACAAGCAATGACTTTTGTCCACACTTTTTGCTTTTTGCGAGTTGAACGATCGCAGGCAAGGAGGGATTGGGGCGCACTGCCACATAATTATTTCAGATATATATTTTATTTATCGAATTTAGTTTAAAAACGATTATAGGTATGAATATATGTGTATTTATATATATATATATAATATATATTATATTACGAAAATAATTCATAAATGCATCAGTATTTTTCAATACAAAATAAGCAACATAATAATATACTAAGAGTCTTCAGTTAGAACGCCTCTGTGTATAGTGGCAAGCCAACGAAATAACGGCGAGTTCGCGCAGACATTGTGTTGTTGAAAGTAACCAAATGACGATTTTGTCGACAAACATACATATATACATATGAGCTCGCATACATATTGACGCCGAATTTTGCGCATCGTGGCGGAGTTGACAAAATTTGTTTCAATCAACAATTTTACGACAATGTCGATCGGCTATGTTGTCTCGTTTGTCCTTTTTGCAGGGCTTTGCTGTTGAAAATTGACTTATGCTCTTTTGAAATATTGCGATTACCGATTGGGCTGCATTTTCATAGCGTCGTATTTGGATAAAATGGGCTAAATCGACAAACTATGAAATAATGATAATAAGTAAACATATAAAAGTACTATATGGACTGTGCTTAGAATATATAGAAGTAGTTAATGATTTCATATGAATGGCAATTTAATATAAATTTTGTAATTTAATGCCATAAATAGTGCATAATATGCAAAACTATAAATATTATTTAAACTCGCTAAGAGGTCATGTTGCCAATTCTCCTTTTTGAAGTGAACATCAGACAAATTCTTCAATTTCTGATTTTTAGCAAATGTTGTGTGGAAGCAGCTTGTTGACATACAAATGCGAGGGGGATGGTAGGATTTTCAGTGGTGGCTGTCAAATTGTAAAATTGAATTTTTCTCGTTTTACTGAAACCATTCATATTCATTCATTCATTCATTAATTTTATAAACTTAATTTCGCATATGCGTAGGAATTCTATATGAAAACCAAATGTGGTTTACCAGGCGCACAGAAAAAATAGCGCGGCGCAGAGTTATGAACGAACGCACTTTGCTTTGAAGCAGACGCACGTTCCATATGAATGAATTTGTTGTCGTTGTAATATGAAATACTTAGAAAATAAGCCGCGAGTTCGCTTGAATATTATTGGTCCATGATGGTGCGTCTACGTTTTTTTGTCACTTGCGCGAATGTTTGATTTTTTGCGAAAGACATATTGAGGGACATACATATGTACATATGTGTACATATATGCAAATATATTTGGACATGCGAATGAAGGAAGGCAATTTCAAGATATATATATGGACATATGAACATTTGAAGCAAGTAAACAATAATAGCTGTTTGAGTTCACAGATTAGACTTAAGAGCTTGAATATCGTTTGTGGTGCTGCTTGTATAGCACACTTCTTTATGGCAATGTAAAATATTTTGCCTAAGTTCATATCCTATCACATATTTTTATATACTTTTTTTTTATTTTTATAACTCTTTTTTATTAAATGATATTTTAGTTCTATTTTCATATTATTTCCCTCATTACTTATATTTTCTTTTCATAAGTCAATTATTTTCCTTTTTATTATTTTAAGTTTTGTTTATGCGCATATCAAAGAACATCTGTGCATATGTATGTGTATACATTTTGCTTATAGAGTGGTGTAGTTCGTTTCGTACCCTGATAGTTGTGGTGAAATTTTATTTTCCAATTTGCGCGTTTTCGATGTTCCTTCTTAGCAATTAACATTTTAGTACTGCTAACATTTGCTCCTTCTCTATTCATTTACGTTCTCTGACGAAACGAACTACATCACTCTATAAGCAAAATGTATATACATACATATGCACAGATGTTCTTTGATATGCGCATAAACAAAACTTAAAATAATAAAAAGGAAAATAATTGACTTATGAAGAGAAAATATAAGTAATGAGGGAAATAATATGAAAATAGAACTAAAATATCATTTAATAAAAAAGAGTTATAAACATAAAAAAAGAGTATATAAAAATATGTGATAGGATATGAACTTAGGCAAAATATTTTACATTGCCATAAAGAAGTGTGCTATACAAGCAGCACCACAAACGATATTCAAGCTCTTAAGTCTAATCTGTGAACTCAAACAGCTATTATTGTTTACTTGCTTCAAATGTTCATATGTCCATATATATATCTTGAAATTGCCTTCCTTCATTCGCATGTCCAAATATATTTGCATATATGAACACATATGTACATATGTATGTCCCTCAATATGTCTTTCCCAAAAAATCAAACACTCGCGCAAGTGACAAAAAAAACGTAGACGCACCATCATCGACCAATAATATTCAAGCGAACTCGCGGCTTATTTTCTAAGTATTTCATATTACAACGACAACAAATTCATTCATATGGAACGTGCGCTGCTTCAAAGCAAAGTGCGTTCGTTCATAACTCTGCGCCGCGCTATTTTTTCTGTGCGCCTGGTAAACCACATTTGGTTTTCATATAAAATTCCTACCGCAAATGCGCGAAAATAAAAATGAATGAAATTGAATTTGAATGTCTTCAGTAAAATTGAAGAATCAGCAAAATTTCAATTTTACAATTTGTATCACTGAAAATCCTACCATCCCCCTCGCATTTGTATGTTGCCCACAAGCTGCTTCCTTACAACATTTGCTAAAAATCAGAAATTGAAGAATTTGTCTGATGTTCACTTCAGAAAGGAGAATTGGCAACATGACCTATTCGAGTTTAAATAATATTTATATTTTTTCATATTATGCACTATTTATGGCATTAAATTACAAAATTTATATTAAATTGACATTCATATGAAATCATTAACTACTTCTATATATTCTAAGCGCAGTCCATATAGTACTTTTATATGTTTACTTATTATCATTGTTTCATAGTTTTTCGATTTAGCCCATTTTATCTAAATACGACGCTATGAAAATGCAGCCCAATTGGTAATCGCAATATTTCAAAATAGCATAAGTCAACTTTCAATAGCAAACCACTGCAAAAAGGACAAACGAGACAACATAGCCGATCGACATTGTCGATTGAAACAAATTTTGTCAACTCCGCGACGATGCGCAAAATTTGGCGTCAATATGTATGCGAGCTCGTTTGTATGTATGCATATAAATATGTATGTTTGTCGGCAAAGTCGTCATTTGGTTTTTTTCAACAACACAATGTCCGCGCGAACTCGCCGTTATTTCGTTGGCTTGCCACCATGCACATAGGCGTGTCAAGTGAGGGCTCATAATATATTGATATGTTGCTTAATTTGTATTGAAAAATACTGATGCATTTATGAATTATTTTCGTAATATAATATATATATATATATACCAATAAATTCATACCTATAATCGTTTTCAAACTGAATTCGATAAATAAAATATATATCTGAAATAATTATGTGGCGGTGCGCCCCAATCCCTCCTTGCCTGCGATTGTTCAACTCGCAAAAAGCAAAAAGCGTAGACAAAAGTCATTGCTTGTGCGGGGCAAGAAGAAGCAAGCATCAGCGTACGTGTATTTAAGAATGTATGTGTGATTATCACATTTGTGTAAATACGCATAATAAGGAAATATTCAATAAACCTAAACATATGAACATATTATATTTTCCTGATATATTTTAATTATCTCAGGAAGTAAAATATGCTATTAAAGAAATTGAATTATGATATGCTTAGACTCCAATTAATAAAATAAAAAAATTAAATAAAATTCGTTTTAGGATTCGAACGTATAGGCTCGTATTCGGAATGTGCTTAACCCCTTCCCGCTTACGACCTAAGCCACCACAAAGTGGAAATGTGGCCGCTTAGCCACCGTTTTATTATTATCATTTGTTTAATAAGTATATTGCTTACGCAACGCACATACATAAGTTAGAAAACTAGCTTATTAAATGTTTATTTTATTATGAATTCTGGGGTTTTTACCGGTAATACAGATTTTTAATTCAAAAGGTTTTTCATAATTATAAATTTGTCATATCATAGAAATTGAAAACATAAATCTAAATAGGTATGCGCAACGATTTTTCATGTAGGAATATTCGTTGTGTCTATTTATAGCATTTCGCATATTGTGTGGTGTATTTTTCTTTTTCGAAGTTATACTTTTCGATGTTCCCTCTTGTGGAATTACAAATTAGTACTCAAAAAGTTTTCATTTAACATTTGCTCCTTCTCTACTCATCAACATTCTCTGATGACAGTTATGATGTTGCCCGCGTTCAAGGAGCCGACCAAAGGGTGGAGCCTATTTCGTTGTTGCCAACGTATGCATTTAAAAAATGTGTGCTTAGCGACATCCTCTATGTTGTTGTTTCATTATTGTATTCTATATGCAAGACGGCTCTTCGACTTATATTAGATATATGGGGGCTGGTGGAAGATTTTACCCATTTTTGATACTTTGTTATCAGGAAAAGATTGCAAATCTTGACTTTCATTAATATGTTTCAAGGAGTAACCGATATTTTCGAGATAAGGTCAGCCATAAGCACTGATGTCCAATTATTCGGTATCAGCTGGCTTTAAAATTTTTGGTCCGCTTTCGACTATATTGAGATGTGAGTAGGCATATCCTGAAGACACTATTTGTGCAAAGTTTTGTTCCGAAATCTTGGTTGGTTTTTGATTTATGTATTATGTATGTCCTGTGTTATGTGTTGTATGTACATACATATGTATTTATATACTGTAAAGTAGATGGAATTTGTAATTGTCAACATCTGTTTCGGTGTTACAAACAACCGCTAGGTGAACAAATCTAGGATATTATACTCTTTTACGGCATGTTTCGAGATGTGTACATACATCTGTATTCATGTATATAGATATATTTATACTCGGATAAAATCATATAATGCATAATTATGAAATACTAATGCAGTTTCGTCGAAATTAGAAATAAAAACTGAGATTATTGCTTCGAGAATTCTTAGAAAGTTTAAATACATTATATGGAAGTGCAAATCCAAGAAATGCCAAGTAGCGATAAGTTTCAAATAGTATAAAGGAAACTAATACCTAAATATGTACTACTTGTTTGGCCTATCTACACACATACTATGTATATAAATATACTACCCACTCGAAAATTGTAGCTTCAACAAATAAGGAAGGGCTAAGTTCGGGTGTAACCGAACATTTTATACTCTCGTAATTAACAAAGATCAAAGAACATGCTGTCATAACAAAAATATTCTCCCTGAATTTCCATACTAGACCTCAAAGATTGACCAATTTTTTTTTGGTAAGAAATAAGCCAAATGCATTGGGGTCTCGGTCCTTGAAAAGTTATAGTCCGATTTCTACAATATTTGGTCAAAAGTTGAGATACCTTGAGGCAACTATTTGTGCAAAGTTTTAATCTGATAATTTCATTGATGTTTGATTTGTATAAATTTTGTCTACCGCGATCCCTTGTACCTTGTATACAGTTTTGTATCTTAATTGAATGCTTTGTTATGACAATTTTTATGTTTACGTTTAATGAGGTTTTGTGGGCGTGGCATATGAATTATAAATATTGGTATGTATTTATTATTCTGAAATTTCAAAAAAAAAAATAAAGTCGAATAAGCTTTTGCAGATTTTGATAATTTAGTATAACAGTCATTCAAATACTTCTTTATTACGTTTAGTTACGGTCACTTTTAACAAGATTTTTTATAATCTTTGATGTTATGTTATTGTTGTAATTTTCATTTTAAATATAGGTATTTTCACATTTCCAATCAAATATCAATATACACTAGAAATAATTGAAGAAAACAGAGACCGTAATCATTTATTTTAAAAATTACGTAATAATGATTACATATTGAGTTTTTTGATTTTCTTCAGCAATAATTATTAGTTTTGATTAATAACACAAACTTTCATAAGAAACCTCTGATCTAAACATGAGTTATATTTTGAACAAACAAAAAATAATGATTATACTCATTTTTTTTTTGAATAAAAAAATTATTATTTATGATTTATTATGAAATTTAACAATCATCACTGAAATGATGAGATCGTCAACAAGGATTAATGTGACATTATCTGTTTTTTTGTATGTCGATTGTAATTAATTGATTTTTTCATTTAAAAATCGCAACAATACTCATTATTTACGGTCCCTAGAAAAAAACATTATTTAATAAACGTATGCCGACTGGGGTATATACACATACAAATACACATGTATAAATATAGATATGTAAACTCACATATTATATTGTCTTTCACATACCGATGTCTGTGAACGCCTGCTGTTTGTTATAGGTCAAATACATACAAATTGGTGATAAGGCATTGATGGCTGTGAGAGCTCAGAGCTTAATGGTTCTACAATTCACAAGTCTTACCTCCAGAAACTGCACCGTAAGTAATAAAATTTAAAGCAAATGGAACTGCGATATTCCTTAAGGAGTTCATTTTCTTAACAACCTAATATTTAGTACATATGCGTATGTAGGTATATGGCTTTCTTTTGAAAGGAACATATAAATATTGAGTGCACTGTATTTCAAAACCGACGTCTATCAGCGGCATGTAATTTTAAACTGATTGATTTCACTTCATATAAATAAGAATTAAATCAACATCTTAATAATTTGAATCTTTCGATTTGTATGTGGATGTAAAGAATATACATACATACTAGAGCGGGTCGATTTTAATACTCTTGCAACATACATATTGCTACAGAGTATAATAATTTTTTTCAAAAGCTAATCGAGGTACATATAAGGTAATACATATACATACATATATGTATATATAAATGATCAGGATGATAAGACGAGTTGAAATCCGCTTAACTGTCTGTCCATCCGCCTGTGCAAGCTGTAGCTTGAGTAAAATTTGAGAAATCTTGACGAAACAATAGGTACGAGAGGTCTTTATAGGAGCCGGTATCAAAATTTTGTCATATCTGCAAACCTTCTCTACCTATTTCAACCAAATTTGGAACATTATCTTGAAATTCTTATACAAGTATTACTGTGCGAAAATGGGCGAAATCGATCTACAACCACACTTTGCGCAAATAGTGCCTTTAATCGCCCAGATACTGAATATCTGGACCCCAATTCCACATTCCACGATTTTATTATCGAAAATATTTGTCAATCTGAAATTCGAATGCCTGTATGTCAAAAATGGGTTGAAACGGATGAATACTTCCTTTAGCTCCATATACCTAATATAATGATTTTTGAACTTCCGGCCGACTTTATACCGCATATATCGGTCAATGTGTTAGTTATCTTAATGAAATTGAGAGAGAGCGTATTTTTCTAATAACAGCGTATCTTTGTGTTTAAAATGTGTAAAATCAAGTTAAAAATTTCTCTAGCTTCCATATAACAAATATCAGGATTTTCAAACATCCGGTTGATCTTAACATATTAGATCAACTAACTACCGTTAAGCGAAAACGTATAAAATATCATAACTATCCACTAAATTAAGATACAAAACTGTAATTTGGTACAGGAGATTGTAGTAGCTATGGAAATCTGTGGGCAAACATTTTTGATTAAAGTGGGCGGCATTTCGCCCCCAAAATGGTTTAATGTCCATATCTTCCAATCCACTGAAGCTAAATCAACCAAACTTGCTGAGCAGTTTCTTTTCAGAAGTCGGAGCATGCATAATGGATAAAAAAAACCTTAACGTTTTTATGTTATCAACCATGACTCAACAGCAGTAAGCTGGGAAACGCGCGCAAGTAGTTACCGTATGGTGTCTTGATATGCCATACGTCCACTAGCATGTGCCACCTCTGATGGTAAAAGAGGTGGTACGGGATAGCGAGGCATTCAAGTGCTTGACTATACTTGGGTGCGACTCAAACGCGCCTCAGAGGTGAGAGTCTCTTTAATTACCTACTAGGCCCTAAGTTACTGATGTGTAATAAGGGAAGCACGCCAACGTTTGTTACAAGAAACCGACAAGAAGTGCTGGATATCACACTTGTGTCGGAAGAACTATTTGACAGGGTAACACAATGGAGGGTTCTCGAAGAACATTCCTTTTCGGATCACCAATATATTGAATGTATTACTGAGGAAAGGACAGATAGAGGCAATAACTTCAGGAATCATAGGAAAACGAACTGACTGGTGTACATGCAAGAGTTGAAAAAACATATACCTATGATTCCGCCGTTTTAGCCCAAAAGCAAAAAGGACCCCGACATCCTCGTTAACGATTCACCGAATTTTGCCGGCAAGCATTAGAGGTGGCTTTTCCAATAACACGACGTAGGGGTAGAATTGGGCTCCTATGGTGGTCTCTAGAACTTAAGAAGTTACAGAAAGACTGTAGAAAGCAGTTCAAATTAGCTAAGCTATCCCAAGGCGAAGAAGCCAGACATAGCTAGACGGTATCCAGTGAAGAGTCACTAGGCCTACTAATGGATACCCATTCCCAGGTAGCTCTGAAAGCCATACTGAAGAGTATACACAAGATAGCGAAGCAGAAATAGACTCCACTCCTATAGATATAGTCTCAGAAAGAAACGTACGCTGGGCGATAAATAGCTTCAAGCCCTTCAAGTCGCCGGGACCAGATGGGCTTTTCCCGGCTCAATTACAACAGTCGCAGAATTACATAATAGATTGGCTAGTAACCATTATTAAGGAGGCGATTTTATAACTATATCCCTTCACTAAGCCTCTCCTCAATTCTCCTAAAAAGGTTGAAAAGGCTAATAGAAAATATCATAATTATCCACTAAATTAAGATACAAAACTGTAATTTGGTACAGGAGATTGTAGTAGGATTGCGAAAATCCGTGGTTGTGGGTAGAAACGGGAACTTACTAAGTATCTTAGAATGGCCCTTGTTTCAGGCGACTAATTGGGAGGATTCCCTCAGTCTTGGAGCTGACTTCGCTGCCACTTGTAAAATAACTTTGAGTGCTGACTTGGCGTTGTTCTAAGAGCTACAATAATGCATATACTGGCTGCTCTCTGTCAGGAGAGAGAAGAAGAGGAGACTGTAAAACAGCTTCTATGCGAATGTAAAGCTCTATACAGGAAAAGAATCGTAACTATCGGTTGAGGGTTCCTTGACGACGTAGCAGAAGTTGTCATTTAAAACTATTTATACTGATGAACTTCATCAAAAGCAGAGGTTGGTTCAGAGAGGAGACAATAGAGTGAGGGAACATTAGCCCCAGTGGTATCACAATGGATCTCCTATAGGCCTAGGTGCCTCGTCAGACAGCCACTCTCCCTACCTACCTAGGAAAAAATTATATCTACCGTGTTTTATACTATAAAAATATAAATATGAAAGGTAAATAAGATTTATGAGTAAAAAAAGTGGTCGTGGCTCCGCCCCCTAAAAGGGTTTATGAACACATAGCCAATAAAGTCTGCGTTCAGCCGACACATTTTTTTAAGTGAAGTAAAAACACAATGTAAATAGGTAATTCAGTTCAAATATTCGGCATGTATTTCTTCTTTATATTCTTTAGTTCCAAATGCAAAAACAAAAATGTATATTCCTATTTTCATTTTTCTGATAAAGGGATTTTAGTGTAAGAACAAGTAAACATAGGCACCAGTAAATCTGCGTTCAGTTAGCTTGAATTGGAAATACCGTTACTTCTCATGAACTTCTTCGTTCTTTTTTCGTAGATTGTATTGTGTTTTAAGATAATTAGTCGTTTAAAGAGCTCGTGACGCGTTTTAATAATACAATATTTAAAAAAATGGAAACCAAAGGAAAAGAAATTAGTCTGTCGGAAAGAAAAAGTATCATTAAGTTGTGGAAAGATGGCGAAAGTTTCAGAAAAATTGGGCAAACTATTGAAAGAACGTATTTTTCTGTCCAGAACGTCGTAAACAATTAAAAAAAAAACCGGAATTTTAACTTCAAAACCGCGATCTGGCCGTCCGAAAATATTATCAGCCCGGAAAGAACGGAAAATAATAAATATGGTGAAAGTTAACCCTCGAATTACGTCCACAAAGATTATTGAAAACGTAAATATAACCAAAAAAAAAACAATTTGTGCCGAAACAGCTAGAAAAATTTTACGAAAAGCTGGATGTCATGGTAGAATAGCTCGAAAGAAACCATATATTTCACTTGTAAGCAGGCAAAAGCGCATTGAATTTGCTCATAATTATATAAATAAGTCGCCGGAATTCTGGAGACCAGTAATATTTTCGGATGAAAGTAAATTTTGCATTGTTGGCATAAAGGGTGGACAAATTGTGTGGCGCAGGTCAGGAACTGCCCGTGAAAAGCAAAATCTTGTTGGTACAGTTAATCACGGAGGTGGCGGAATTATGGTGTGTGGTTGCATGGCGGCTGGTGGTGTGGGTCAGCTTGAATTTATTGAATCCACAATGGATAAATGGGGTTATTTGAACATTTTAAAAAACAATTTAAAGCAAAGTGCAGAGAATTTCGGATTATCTTCGACGTTTTGGTTCCAACAAGATAATGGCCCGAAGCATACTGCGGAAATAGTTAGACTTTGTCTCTTGTACAATGCTGCTAGACAACTTAAACCTGACCTCAATCCTATTGAGTATATATGGGATCTGTTGGAAAAAAGAATTGGTCAGCATACAATAACAAGTAAAGAGGCTTTGTGAACTGTTATGAAAGAAGAATGGTCCCAGATTACAGCTGAGGATAAACAGATAAGTTGGTAAGATCAATGCCAAATTGATTGAGCGAGGTTTTAAAACAACGCGGCTATCCAAGAAAATATAGAATTTAATTTTTCTTTATCATTTTTAATACTTTTGTAACTAATCTTAAAGCTGAACGCAGACTTAATGGTGCTCATGTTTACTTCTCCTTACACTAAAATCCCATTATCACAAAAATGAAAATAGGAATATACATTTTTGTTTTTGCATTTTGAACTTAAAAATATTATATAAAGAAGAAATACATGTAGAAAATTTGAACTGAATTACCTATTTACATTGTGTTTTACTTCACTTAAAAAATAGTGTCGGGTGAACGCAGACTTTATTGGCTATGTGTATATATCTCCCAAACTATTCAAGCTATAGCACATACAGAGAAACCTCTCCTAACGGACACCTCTATTATACGGACACCTCCGTTGAGCGGACATTTTTTAATGCACCAAGTTTTAAGTACAATTGTTAGAACAAATGATCCTCTCTAGACGGACTCTCTCTTGGGCGGACGTGGGCAATGATTTGATATTATATTGAACAAAAAACCTCTAAGGAGCGGACGCGAACTTCTTCTCAACGGTCAAAGAGATTATTTTTTCATAACAAATCCAACATAATCCTCTGTTGGGCGGACGCGAAACCCTGTAAGTATGTAGTATTTACGAAATGAAAACGGGACTTTGCAAATAAAAAAATTAAATTATCAACGCTAGTGCGGAAAACAATTTCTGTTCGCGCATTAGCCGAACGGTAAATTTTATTAATATCATGTAAAAATAAATTTAAGGTATTTTTCGCGTGTCTTTTTTAAAACAAAATTAATCGATTTAGTTAGTATGTACCTACGAAATTTAGTGTTTTTATACTCTCGCAACCTGTTGCTACAGAGTATAATAGTTTTGTTCACCTAACGGTTGTTTGTATCACCTAAAATTAATCGAGTTAGATATAGGGTTATATATATATAAATGATCAGGATGAAGAGACGAGTTGAAATCCGGGTGACTGTCTGTCCGTCCGTCCGTCTGTCCGTCTGTCCGTCCGTCCGTGCAAGCTCTAACTTGAGTAAAAATTGAGATATCTTTATGAAACTTGGTAGACATGTTTCATGGTACCGTGAGACGGTTGGTATTGCAGATGGGCGTAATCGGACCACTGCCACGCCCACAAAACGCCATTAATCAAAAACAAATAACTTGCCATAACTAAGCTCCGCAATAAGATACAAGACTGTTATTTGGTACACAGGATCACATTAGGGAGGGGCATCTGCAGTTAAAATTTTTTTTTAAAAAGTGGGCGTGGTCCCGCCTCTAATAGGTTTAATGTGCATATCTCCTAAACCGCTAATGCTATAATAACAAAATTCACTGGAAGCAAATGTTTTTAGCACTTCTATTGACGGTGTGAAAATAGTTGAAATCGGGTGGCAACTCCGCCCACTCCCCATATAACGGTACTGTTAAAAACTACTAAAAGCGCGATAAATCAAGCACTAAACACGCCAGAGACATTAAATTTTATCTCTGAGATGGTATAAGATGACTTTATAGAAACCGCGTTCAAAATTAGACAGTGGGCGTGGCACAGCCCACTTTTAGGTGAAAACCCATATCTTGAGATCTGCTTAACCGATTTCAACCAAATTCGGTGCATAACGTTTTTTTATGTTTCTATGTCATAGCGCGAAAATGGGCGAAATCGGATTACAACCACGCCTATTTTCCATATGACACCATTTTAAATACCACTTGATTCTTTCACTTTCCACTATGCAAATCAAGCAACAATGATTATATCGGCGTAAAACTTTGCGTGAATAATACGTTTAAAGTATGCCACCTTGTGACCAAAAATTTTCTAAATCGAACCAAAACTGTTCAAGCCCCTAAGTACTAAATATGTGGACCCCAGTGCCTATAGTTGACCTTCTACCGAAAATATCAGTCAATCCACAAAGAAATCTCAAACGAGTATACCATTTGACTTTGCGAGAGTATAAAATGTTCGGTTACATCCGAACTTAGCCCTTCCTTACTTGCTTTACTTTAACATTTTTATTCCACTTGTGTATGAGTCCTTATATGAAGAATTTAATGTAAATCGATTTTTGTTAACCGATTGAAAGTTGGAAAAACCCAAGTTGGCACAGTGGCTGAAAGATTGTGACAAAAAAATTAAGTTGTAAATTAGAAAAACATTATCACTTTTAGCAGCGAGATAAGTTTTAAAAGCGTTAAAATAATTTTAAAATTCATTATCGATACTTTCAAGCTATCTTAGTAAGCATAGAGACTGTCTATTTTTTAAAAATTTAAATGTTTTACAGGCAATACCCAAAGATGATTTGCCGTTAGTAACGTTAGCTTCAATTTTCTCATTGTTAAAAACCGTCGGAAAGCTTAGTCAGGACTACTTTATCGCAATAAGTAATAATACATGGACCGTAAACGCAGACTTTAAGTTAGATGTAGTAAAATTTAGAAACTATTGTCCATTTACAAAATACTTTCTCTTTAAAAATCAAAAAAACTTGCGACAGTAAACAATTTCCTGATAATAAATTCAATGTTTTTAGTTATCGGTTATTTATTTAAAATGGAATATTTATGTTTGTTTTTGTTATTGTTGAATCTAAATGCATGTATGTACATATGTATTGTATATAAGTATGTATGAATATATGTATATACATATATGTATATAAATGGATGATTGAAGGAATGCAAAAAATTATTGTTTAAGCAATATAATATGACAAATATTTTTAAATAATAAATTTGGTGAATATTAAATTAATTAAAAAAAGTGTTTGTTATAAACTAGCCACCTTAACCTTAACCGCCCAAAGAAGTTTTCACTGGATATCATTTCGACGCCCGTTGTGACAGCATGAAAATAGGTGAAATGGGATGATAACCCCGCTCTCTCCTTATATAACGGTTTTGTTAAAAGCGTGATACATAAATCAATAATTAAATGAACCAGAGATATTAAATTTTACACTCAGGATGATACAAGAGGGCTCTATGGGAGCCGGACGATGGGAGTGGCACCGCTCACATTTAGATGAACTCACATTCCTCCGGACCTACTTAACCAAATTCGGTACATAACCTGATCATTTATCATCCTGATCATTTATATAAGTATATACCATATAAAACTATATCTAACCCGATAAGTGATACCAGCAAATGTTATCACAAATTAATGCAATCAGCCCTTTCATTTCTATGCCACCAATGATGTTGGTTTAATTTTCACTGACGGGAAGTAAAATACGGGTAGAAGTAAGTGAGTCTACGACCTTCAAAATAAATTTAACCTTTTCCCTACATTTCTTAATAACGGGTGTTTTTTTTCGAGGTATAGAACTTTAAGTTGGCATTACTGTTCAAGATGGATGACAAACAAAACTGCAGCATTCAAGTGTATGTCGAAACACCGTTACATCCAGAAAATCTGACTGTTTAGTGCGCTTTATAGGCTTGTGGAATCATTGATCCGTACTTCTTCAAAAACGATGATGGCCAGAACGTTACAGTCAATAGTTATCGGTATAGAGCCATGATTACTAACTTTTCCATTCCTGAATTGAACAACCATGATGTCCAGGAGCTGTGGTTCCAACAAGACGGCGCAACATGTGACACACCTCGTGCCACAATCGATTTATTAAAAGACACGTTTGACCGCCTAATTTCCCGTTTTGGATCTGTGAATTGGCCTCCAAGATCTTGTGATTTAACACCACTAGACTACTTTCTGTGGGATTATGTAAAGTCATTAGTCTATGCGCACAAGCCACAAACGCTTAACCATTTGGAAGACAACATTCGCCGTGTTATTGCTTATCTTTCGGATAAATAAAATTCATGTCAATCGAGTAATCCATCGATGTTTTATTGCAATTTAAAGTTCTATACCTCTAAAAAAAACACCCGTTACATATAAAGTTTTGCCAACACCTGAAGGTATTTCCCCGGCTTTTATCCGAGCAAGTTACAAGAGTATGAAATGTTTGATTACACCCGAACTTAGCTCTTCCTTAATTGTTATTAGATAAATTGGCGAAATCAAATGCAAAAAAATAACCTGGCCGTGATTTATCAAGAGAAACGAACTGATACTCCTCTTCTTTTTCTTCTTTTTGATTCGTTTGCAAAATATGTAGATATGGCAACACTTATTATTTGTCAACATAAAACCCATTTGTTATTGTGCATATAACGAAAATTGTGTAAAAAATAAAATGCTTATTTAAAGCAAATATTAAAATAACTGTATTACATAAATATGTACTATATTGTTTACTGAAGTGTTAGTGTATAATAAGTGCATAATAGATTAGGTCAAGTAAAAAGTTCGTTCCTCCGGCTTGTAACATAAACTCAATTCTGCGATTATGATCTGCGATCCGCCTTGTTCTATGTTGACTGATATTTTCGGTAAAAAGTCAGCTATAGGCACTGGGGTCCACATATTCAGTACCTAGGGGCTTGAACAGTTTTGATTTGATTTAGACAATTTTTGGTCACAAAGTGGCATACTTTAAACGTATTATTCACGCAAAGTTTTACGCCGATATAATCATTGTCGTTTTTATTTATTATATCGATATTATTATACATGTTTAGCTTAAAAATTATAAATATTAACAACTTTAAAAATTATATTATTATATTAATTTGTATATAATATTTACAATATTAAACATAAATTTTATATAGATTCTTATACATATATCCAAATTATATTTCTTTGCTCCTTATACTATTTAATTTCTATCATATATATATTTATACAATAATGTCTTATATAATAACAAATTATACATATAATTTAAATTTTCTTAATTAGATTATTTACATATTTTTCCTAAATTGTCTTAAAAACTACTGTCAAAATTGCTATACCATTTCTTAATCTATATTTGAAAAAAAATGAAAAACTATTGTAATAAGACTGAAAACTTTTGTTGGAAATAGAGACACAAATACTGTCATGATAGCTGTGTACTGTCTCAAAAGTAATTGCATTTACACGGGAAGGATCCATGTTCGAAAATGCGCAATCAATTTGTGTACCGGCAGGTGTAGTTAAGTATTCTACACCAAGCAGGGAACTAAAGTTTTTTTCTTGGAGTAGATTTCCTATTGAATTCCCTGTAGACATTAAACAAATGTTGAAATCTCCAACAATTAGCACATTTTGATTGCATAACTCAGAAGTAGGGACTTCCTGAAGTTCTACAATTAAATGTCTGACAGAGAAAGCTGAATTTCTGTATAGAACCAGAATATTAATACTGAAACACTTAAACAAAACCGCTTCTAAAACTTTGCAGCCTGAATCAAGTTTCTTTACAGCCTTTGGTTCTATAGAGCAAGCAATACTATGCTTTGCATATATTATAATGCCCCGTTTATTTCTGTTGGTTGTTTCCGTGCTATCTATCCCCAGCTCGTTAATTGGAGTAAATCCTGGTATATCAAAATTTTCGCAAGGATAACTCCAAGTTTTTACAAAACATAAAATATCTGAAGATAGCATCAAACAGTCGCTTTTTATATCATTAATGTGAGCATGAAGACTCTGAACCTTATGGAATAAAATTTGATGTTCTGATGTTCGGGAATTCATAAAACTGAAACTTGTTGTCAGAACTTTATTTGTGTTCAATTCCCTCAGTTCCTTAAATACAGGATCCGATTTAGAAAATTTATTTGGAGGAATAAAATTTCCTATGAATGAAGAATAGACCTTCTGCAGTAGTAGCTCGACTGCAAGCGACATATTATATATTGAAGCTCTAGGCATTCTGGGTCGAGTATGAACTACGACTTTATTATATGTGGCACCCTGACTTTTATGAATAGTTATTCCTTCAACCGGAACAACTAGAAACTGATTTCTTTCAATTGAAATTTGTTCATTTCTTTTATATTGAAAAGATTTTAAAACTTTTTCAATTGATGTCTAAGAATTTCTAGAGTATGAGGCTTTTTTGATCGTGCTATTAAACCAACAGAAGGTTTCAAAAATTTAATCCACAGAATTGTTGGAAAAGAATAATGAAAATCAATTTGCATAAGTTGTCCAGCTGCCCCATTAACCAAGCCATCACACGTGTTTATATTCACTGTAATCATATATTTGGCAGAGGTTTTTAGAGTCAATTCATAGGGCACTCCCTGCGTTTCAGAAGTTTTGAAAAGTTTAACTCTTTCCAAAATATCCTCATTTTCACTTAGGCTAATAGAAAGGATAGCTTCAGTTGGGATTCGACTGAGCTTAAGGGCATTGCAATTATTTGTCTTCATTCGACCAGAATAAATGTATGGCATCATCGGGAACTTCCTAGAAATTAACTACTCGAGTTTCAATGGGTGATATGTCCTCATTTGTCATAGTACCAGATGCCATATGGTTTAATGCAATTACAAAGGCCTGCTCCTCCCATTGTCTCATTATTTTTGTTAATTCAAAGTTTTTAAATAACTCCCACAAAGGGGAACCAACTTTAGTGCTGTATGCATCATTGGGATTAGGAAAGAATATCCACCTATCTCCAATAGGTGAGAGTTGCTTCAAATCATTTTTGAAAATTTGTATGAGCACCTGCCATCGAGATTTTATCAATTATGAGTAATATTAAATCAAAAAGTCTGGAATACAATGAATTAACTGTGTCATTGCTAAGTGGCCTCAACTCTCTATTCAACTAATTAACAGGTAAAGAGAATATTGAATGATGGGCCATTCCACCTATTCCGAATGCTGCTTTATCCGTGGATGCGCAAAGAAGAACTTTTAAGGAACTTGAATTGGATCCAGGTGTAGAATTGTAACGATGGTTAATATTATGTTCGCACCGAATTGAAATCCTCTTGAAAACACAATATGTGGATTGTGGAACCAAAGTCGTTTTGACCGACATTGTGTGTGTTCGATGAGTTTTCATTGACAATTTACACATTTATTTGTTTACATTTGTTACTTACGTTTAGGCCAACGAGAATGGTAAGTTTTAGAATTTTAAATATTTGCTTATTATTATTGTTTGTTTTATAGAATTCCGAGAAGAAAATTTTTATTACGAAAGTATTGGCTTTGAGAAGCCAGATAAATTTCTTGCGCAACGACGATTCTTTAAGAGAATCGATAGAAGTTCTTAGTACCCAACAGATTCGCCTTAAAAAAATATCAATAATTCCAGCAACGCAAATCAATTATGGGAACACAATTGCCAACGAAATGGTTCCGTTTTTTTAAAGAAAACTTTCGCATGAACCGCAGTTCATTTAAAAAATTATGTGAAATCCTCCGGCGTCTACAAAAAATGAATGCGAGCTACAGAAAAGCTATTCCGCTCGAGAAAAGAGTGGCTATAGCAATATTTGCTTTATGCTCATCTGCGGAGTATCGCTGATATGTTCGGAGTTGGTAAATCTAGGGTTTGCTGGAATTTTGTACCGAAATACCATCCTGCTTCAAAATGCTGCCACTAAATAGAGAAAGCATAACAGAATTGGTGACTGCTTTCGATGTACTTGGATTCCCAAAATGCTTAGGAGCAGTTGGTAAATATTACTTATAAAATCATATATTTACGCCAATGGTCTAATAATTGTTTACAGACAGATGCCACATTGAGGAACAAATGTTGAACACGCAGCCGTTTCCACCGAAATTTCCATCGGTTCGGAGTTCGTAGAACCTTTTTAAAAATGTATATACCTATATATGTAAATATTAATAATATATTCAATACAAAACACATGTCTCTTATTCATATTTGCTCTATGTAGTTCCAAAATCAGATAAGCGTTTATAAAACGATCCTTTAATTTTCTTTTTAGAAAAATTTTGGGTTTTGTTAAACTTGATCTAAGAGCTAACAAATAGTCATCAAAAGACATATTTATTCTACTATCAGACAGGAAATGTTCAAAATCTCTTAAATTAGAAATGTCTTCTGTAGTCATATTTGAATTTGAATTTTGAAAAAGTTTTCCTTGTGTCTTTCTGAGTTTTGACTTGTTTCTGTAAGAGGTAACAGTATTTGCGTTGAAGGCATTGGTGGATATGGTATACCAAAACGACAAAACTGTTGTCCTCTTGTGGTTAAGCTGTTGATAACCCAAATAATTTTCTAAGTGGCTGACCGAACCATCGGTAGAAATATAATTGTCAATAAAACTAATGACATCAGGGAATGTCTGAGGATTTTGAAAGTTGATCCTGGGAGCATTATTAAGCCAATACATGCTATGTACATGCGGGAAACCTCTCTGTTGAAACTCCACTCTCCAGTAGAAATTTGTGACAAAATGCTCTCCAAAAATGCCGGCATTATCTTCAAAAAGCTTAAGAATTTGTCAATAGCGGTAGTCAAAATATCTACACAAGTAACCGCGTCTGACCGATTTAAGCGATATCTATTTTGGGTTGTTAAACTGTTAGCTTCCTCTTCCGAAATATCTTTAGAATCAACAGTTTTAGAGAGGATGACCAAAAGCTCAACCCACTGAGATTCTGCAGCCGATAAAGTGATAAAGAAGGTTGGAAGCCCAAATTGGCGAATCATAACGATTGCCTTTTTCTTCTCAGCTTCCCAGTGCGCAGGAGAGGATCTAACGCCTTTTAAAACCTTGTAACCATTAACGTGTTAAATCAAGTTTTGAACAAAGTTTTCGTTTAATAGGTTTTGGGCCGTAACTCGGTTGCGACCTGAAAACTTTCTAAGCAAATGGATGTACTATTCTTAATTTGTACCAGTTCTAATTTTTTGTAATCATAGAACAACTTTGGAATGGTACACGCTCTTCTGTCAAAACGGCGAATTTCAGAACGTATTATCTTGCTATACGTTTCAGAGCATGTACGCTTCTGCCCAGCGTATATTGTTCCAAATGACAACTCTTCTGAATTATTGTCTTGAGTTATGTCAATTGGTCTTTGTCCTTCACCTGGCGCTATGACTAAATGGCTATAGTCCAAGTTTTCTACAGGAATATTGTCCAAAAGAGTTTCTTGACCGCCTGAGTTTTGCTCGAAAGGTAAAAGACCCATGGGAATATTATTACCTGAGGGATTATTATGAGAAGTTTGTGCCGCACGTGAATATCCTCTGCAGATGCAACAAACGAAACTACTTCTTGGTTATTAAATTTTGAAATCCAGTTCTCATTAATATGTACGATACCGAGGGGTATTCACTAAGAATTGCAATGCTTCCATAATCTTTGCGGGGCGTATGGTATCGATCATGTAATCATGATTGTACTCCAAACGCCTTCTTAAGTGAATTTGTATCACATAAGCCTCATCAAAGGACCTTGGTAGAGATGTCACAATATTGTTAACAGAAATTGGTAAATTAATAACAGCACCTTTGAGAGAACTCTGACCTTGATATCCTAACGGACGGATTGTCATATAAGGCAATCCGGTATTTCAGGAAAGTCTAGACCGTTTGCTAAACATATTTTTGGAACGTTCTTTTTAACAATCGCATTTTTGCAAGTAGCACAAAAATTGTAATTTCCATCTTCCGAAGGAAATTTTTGCATTAAATAGAAGGCGGGTGCAGCATTCAGGTGACCTTGCGAAATAGTTTCGAAATTTGATTTGTGAACTTGGTGTGAAAACCATAATCCGCCGCAGCAAGTACATATTTCAGTAGGGCCTTTATTTATATTTTGGAAATAAATGTTTGTGAAATCTCTTAAATTGCCACTATAATCATTTTCTATAACATTATTTTCTCTCGTTAATCGGATTCGTTGGGACTGTCTTTCGTTTTCAATTTGCCTATTGACCGGGTTATCTCTACAAAAGCGAACTTGACTTTGTCTAAGACGTCTCTGATTCAAAATTTCTTCCCTCATACCACTCCTACTAAGCTGTCGCCGTTGTGTTTCTCTATCACGGTCCTCTCTCTCCTAATTTCAGGATTTCTTTTTGCATGTTCTCTTTGCATTTCATCACGAATGCGCTCTAACTTCCTATACTCAGGATTTTTTTAACGAAATTCTCTATGATCCCTAGTGTTCCTACTTTGCTCATCATAACGTACCTCGGGATTTTCTCGACGAGACCTACGACCTTGAATATTTCTTATTTGCTCTTCAGAGCGAATTTGTGGATCTTGCCGCCTTGTTCTATGTTGAACAGTATTTACAACTTGCTCAACAGATCGAACCTCGGGGTCTTCGCGAGGACCTCGAGTATTTCTTATTTGCTCTTCAGAGCGAATTTGTGGATCTTGCCGCCTTGTTCTATGTTAAACAGTATTTACAACTTGCTCAACAGATCGATCCTCGGGGTCTTCGCGCCGAGATCTATGATCTCGAGTATTTCTTATTTGCTCTTCAGAGCGGATTTGGAGATTTAGACGTCTTGCCCTATGTTGAACATTATTTAAATTTTGTTCAAAAGACTGTACTTTGAGATTTTCCCGCCTGGTTCTATGTTGATTTGTATTGATAATTTGTTCGGACAGACGTACATCGGAATCTAATCTACGATTAGCGTGACTTACAGTATCTTGCTCACTATCTCTATATAAAGAGTTTGCACGAAGAACTCTCATACGTCTTCTATTCTGCAGACGACTGAGTAATACAGATTTTCTACTTAATCTAGGCATAATTACTAAATAATAAATGGCTTAATATATAAAATATATACATATATATAATACTTATAGAATTCCGTCCGTCCGGGTCTGAAAAGTTGGATCCTAGGTGCTGCTCTCTTTCACTGTAATTTCTTGTAAGTCCTTGCTATGACTCCTTTCCTGTTCGGTGTATAGGTACTATGGTATACTGGTGCACATATGTATATGTGTTTGCTCGCCACTGTATATAATAGGGTTTTGCTTGCCACTGTATATAACAATAGTTTGAACACTATATAAATAATACACTGAAATTAGTTTGAATGCAGCACTTTGCTGGTCAAGAAATCTAGTGTAACTGAAACTACAAACACAGTGTACTGATATTTATTATACTCTTGCAACATGTTGCTACAGAGTATAATAGTTTTGTTATGCTATAGTTTTGTACTCACAGCTTACGTGCTTTTGTATACCTATATATTTCATAGATATACTCTAACATAATAATACAGATTATTTAGTTATATTTATATTTTAGAAATTAGTAGTTTATTTCATTTTATTGAAATTAACTCGGAAAACCCCTCCGTAAATTGCTTTTGTCTAACGCTTTTTAAAACAGGGATCTATGGTACCTATTTTGAAAGATCTGCTCATGAAGGCTAAATTAACAATAATTTACATATAATTAAGTATGGTACACACAAATGTAGAGCAGGTATGTAGATTTTCTTCATTCTGTCTTAATATCTAAACCTTTCATAAGGTTTAAACAAAGGTCTAGACCAATTTCATTCATATGCAGCGATAAACCACATTATTTTTAAGAAAAACTGTCCATTTAATTTTATTAAATTATAAAATTAACGAAATAAATTATACCATAAGTAGTACATGTATGCTGGGGAAATCCGTGGATCGATTTCACACATTTTCGGCATTAAACTGTTGTAAAAGTATATCTAATATTTTACGTTTATATAAAGCCAAACGAAAGTTTGAATTTTTTACATAAAGTATGTTGGAGCTAGGGTCAATATATACCCGATAAAGAGTACTAGGGCGAAACTAAGAATTTTATACTCTTGTAATTCGCAAGAATCAAAGGCCAGGTAATTCCTTCAGGTGTGGCAACGTTGAGAAAGAATTAAACATCCATTATTAAATGAAATCGTGATTAAACTACAATCAAATTTGGTATCTTCTTGACATCTATTAAAGGCCATAAACTTAGTCTCAGTTTTTATACTCTCGCAACCTGTTGCTACAGAGTATAATAGTTTTGTTCACCTAACGGTTGTTTGTATCACCTAAAACTAATCGAGTTAGATATAGGGATATATATATATAAATGATCAGGATGAAGAGACGAGTTGAAATCCGGGTGACTGTCTGTCCGTCCGTCCGTGCAAGCTGTAACTTGAGTAAAAATTGAGATATCTTTATCAAACTTGGTAGACATGTTTCTTGGTACCGTGAGACGGTTGGTATTGCAGATGGGCGTTATCGGACCACTGCCACGCCCACAAAACGCCATTAATCAAACACAAATAAATTGCCATAACTAAGCTCCGCAATAAGATACAAGACTGTTATTTGGTACACAGGATCACATTATGGAGGGGCATCTGCAGTTAAAATTTTGTTTAAAGTGGGCGTGGTCCCGCTTCTAATAGGTTTAATGTGCATATCTCCTAAACCGCTAATGCTATACTAACAAAATTCACTGGAAGCAAATGTGAAAATAATTGAAATCGGGTGGCAACTACGCCCACTCCCCATATAACGGTACTGTTAAGAACTACTAAAAGCGCGATAAATCAAGCACTAAACACGCCAGAGGCATTAAATTTTATCTCTGGGATGGTATGAGATGACTTTATAGGAACCGCGTTCAAAATTAGACAGTGGGCGTGGCACCGCCCCCTTTTAGGTTAAAACCCATATCTTGAGATCTGCTTAACCGATTTCAACCAAATTCGGTGCATAACGTTCTTTTCTATGTCATAGTGCTAAAATGGGCGAAATCGGACTACAACCACGCCTACTTCCCATATAACACCATTTTCAATTCCATCTGATTCTGTCACTTTCCACTATGCATATCAAGCAACAATGACTGTATCGGGGTAAAACTTTGCGTGAATAATGCGTTTGAAGTATGCCATGGTGTGACCAAAAACTGTCTAAATCGAGTCAAAACTGCTCAAGCCCCTAGGTAATGAATATGTGGACCCCAGTGCCTATAGCTGACTTTTTACCGAAAATATCGGTCAACATAGAACTAGGCGGCAAGATCCACAAAGAAATCTAAAACGAGTATACCATTTGACTTTGCGAGAGTATAAAATGTTCGGTTACATCCGAACTTAGCCCTTCCTTACTTGTTAACTGTATTTTACAAGTTTTCAATTTTTCAAATGATCTCGAACGGTGGGAAATTAAAAAAAAAACCGTAAATATTGAAAAGGGTGTTAAATATGTGAATTTGTGAAAGTTGTGTTACCATAGTTTTCGATATATCGAAGTTTCAATCTTAAATTATTGTGACGACCATGGATGATAGAACAAATTCGAACCGACGCTAAATTGCCAGAAGCAACTAGACAGCGAATTCGTAGTTGCCAGAAAGTTCTAGAGGTGAAGTTTTATTAAAGATGTACTATATAAGGGCTGCCAGATTATGCAGCACACACAGTTCTAATTAGATTGCTGTTGTGATAAGAACAATTGAGACATAAGCAAGAAATTGAAAGCTCGATTAACAAGCAATAAGTGCTAAAGTGTTGGAATTAGAAATAAAGATAAGTGTATAGCCATTAAATTGGGATTATATTTAACAATCTAGTGATCGAACTAAAGAGTGAGTTACAAAGTAAACGATTTATAGTTATAAAATAGCTAACTAATTTAAATATCGATATGTTTTAAGGATAGAACGGCTTTATTAAAAAAAAAATTATATGTTCTGGCACTATATATGTATATATTTTGTGTATTTTATATTACTTTATGTCTTATGTATATTGTGCGTTTTTTTCTTTCAATAAGCGTAAATGTTGGATCAAACGTTTAGCTGTTTTTGAAAGAGCTGATGATGCTTGCGAGCCGCTTTTTTCCCCATAGAATTGTGTATTAAAGATTTCGCTCCCTAAACTGAAAAATCTGCCTCAAAAGCAAACAGTGCATAGAGGCTGTTTCTTTCAATTTTTGAAAGGGAAGGTAATATCGAAATTTTATAGCCCCTTCTATTTTTTGAGGAGGATATAACTCTTAATTTTAAAAAGATCACGTAAACAGGTAGGGACAGCAGGAACAGGTCTGACAGCAGGAACAGAGGGGAAGAAGAAATTTAGGAAAGAGAATAGGGTTTTGAAAGTTAAGTTGGATGAAAAGGAACACGAAAATAGGAGTTTAAAGGCCCAGTTAGTTCAAATGGCCGCCGAATTAAAAAGATGTAGATAACAGTTAAGAAGTAGCTCATTTAGAGAACAGTCAGACCCCCTTTCATTAGTTTGTAGCAAAGTTCCTCCTCAGTTAGGTGCTTGTATTAGGAGTAGTTTTATAAATAGTAATCGCCGTAGCCACGGTCGAAGATATCATAATTTTTTAAAACCATAGCTTTGGGTGTATTGTTTTTGTCGCCAGTCGCTCACCGTCACATAAAGCACCAATTAGATTTTCCCTCTTAAAGTTCTTTGGAAAACTTTGTTACGGACTAGCCCCGTTTCTCATGTTGCACCCAAAGCTGCATAAAATCGAAGATTAGGAGTAGGGCATTATCTTTCAAACAAAAGTTCGTGTCAGTTTCATGTAAAAAATGTCACTGAAATCTTATTTGAAGTATGATAGAAAATTCGATAGGGTAATAGGTGTTGAAGATTATGGCATTAAAAATCGTCCTACGAGATTAGCCAAACAGCAATGACCATAATGGTGCAAAGTATGGATGGAGAGCCTTGGTCCCACCCATTAGCTTATTTTTTCGTTAAAGGATCCTGCAAAGGGGATATCCTAAAGAAATATTTTCTTGAAGCCATTCTACAACTGCAAAATATAGGTAATGACAAGAAAATACATATTTTTTTACGATAGCCCTCATTTAATAAAAAGTAATCGGAACTGTTGACAAAATTCAAAAAATAAGGTTTTCTTTAAGAAATTTCGTGTAAGTGGCTCGGTATTGTAAATTTATATGAAATCGAATCTAAGTCGAGTCATCGGTGTGGGCATAAATTAACCGATGCTTCTATTTATCCAAATACCTTCCAAAAATAAAGGTTAAATTTGCATCTCAGGTATTGAGTTATATGACCGCTCCTGGTACGAGTATGTTCTCCCTTTATAGCTCGGGAGCCTTGATAAGTACGAACAAATTTTAAAAACCATTCGGGTCGTAGATGAGTTGAAAACAACTAATAATTTTAGTTTTCTAAAGGGGTGGGTACTTAATATTATATTAACAATTTCAGAGGGTTGTGGCGATTTTTGTTTCCAAACCTGAAGACGAGACGACTACATATGTCAGAACAGTTTAAAACAATTTTTGGTCAGTTTAGAAGCATAAGTGATACTAGAGTAACGCCATATAGTTCTCAAGTTTTTTTGGGAAATCGTCGAGTTTACGTTACGTAAACATCATAACAAAAAGAACATTTTAAGCTTAATAAATAAAATCTGCTTAATGTGTGGAATTATTCACTTTTTAGCGGACTTTTTTGGCAGGATTTTCAAGGCTTACCATGATCTGAACACTCCCTCGTTAGATCAATTACTTTAGATAGTATTGTATTATAGTATTTTAAAGAAAATGCCTTTAGCTATTTTTGCGGCTACTTTATTTAAAAATTTTCAAAATGCATATATGCTCCTTACCACTACCTTATTTAAGCGATGAAATTCCGAATTCAGACGAATTCATCTTCATTTATCAAAAACAAATAGGCAAATTGCATCTTAGTGCTGCTTAGAAGCTGCTTCAGGAATTTGTAGGCCCTTTTTGTGAAAATTGTGACCCAAAAATAAATAGTTATAGCCCTTTTCAATAGAATAAGAATTTATATACATATGTACATATATTAATATAAGAATGCTATAAAGGCCTTTCATTCTATCTTGTTTGTGAAATTGATTTATTTAGTGAGTTATCGCACTTTAAGTTAGTTTAGTTTTCAACATAACCGATATATGGCGAGTGGGCATAGTTATAATCTTATTTTACCCGTTTTCACAGTGTATAAAGAAATGCTAAAAATATTGTTTTTCAACTAATTGGTTAGTAACAAGTATTAATTAGTGCTTAGTTATGGCACTTTATATGTTTGCCGGACCGATTCCGCCCATCTGCAATACCAACCCCCCTTAGGTGTACAAAGTTTCATCACAATATCTTACTTTTACTCAAGATATCGCATGCACAGACGAACAAACGGACAGACGATCGATTAGTTTTAACTGTTTCAAATATCCCTTAGGTAAACTAATTTATTATGGTGTCACGAAGTAGTATTGCTTTTTAGGAGCAGGTGTAAAAATTAAACAAGGGACGTGGCACCACCCATCTTTAGGTGAAATCCTATACCTCAGGACAACACTACTAGACCAATTTCAGCCAAAATCAGTAGGTGACATTATCCTGATATTCCTGTTGGGGCGCAATAATGAAAATCGCATAACAACCACGCCTACTTCTCACATAATACTACTTTTAATCCCATTTGATTATTTCACTTGCACCAATGAATATATCGTCATAAAACTTTGCACAAGTATTCCATTTTAAGTCTGAAGGTTGAGAAAATCGGGACATAATTGTTCAAGTCTCAGATACCGAAAATGTAGACCCCGGCGCCTATGGCTGACTTTTTACCGAAAATATTGCTGACAATACGTCTCTACAACAAAAATGGGTTGTGAATATTTTAGATACTTACACAAAACATCGTAAATGAAAATGTCCGAGTAATTTAATTTATAATTGTTCGGGAGTTAACAAACTTTAAATTATTTATTAATATATTAAATTGATGTTTGGAAGATGCTATAAATGTTCGGACCGAAAACAGGAGGCGGTGAGGATCCAAAAATTACGTTCGCGAAACAATCGTGTTGCGTTGTTGAATTACATAAGCATTGATACGGTGACCGCGATGGTTGACGTATAAAGTTGCAGCTTTCGAGCCAGCTGTTCAATCGGATACGTTTTAGCGAATGCGGATTAAGCGATGGTCCCGTCCTTTTTGTTAGGTGGCTTCGTGCATGTTGTTCTCAGAGGTTGAGTGTGGTGGTGTCGTCGTGTGGCGTGAAATTCCTTGAGTGTTCACAAGTGTGGTGTGTTTCATTAGGGTGTGCCAGTTTTTCCCGAGTAGAGTGGTGTACTTTGAGGAGGGAGTTTAAACTCATTGAAACATCCTGGGGCCCCTAAGCGAATATTTAGCCTAGGATTATTACACGTACGTGCTGTTGAATGTATTTCGGGGTCGAAATTATTATTGCGGATAATGCGGATATTGACTCAGTAGGATATGAAAACTGGTCAGATATCGCATTCCAGTGGATACCCTGTAAGTATTTTTTTGTTGTACTGCCCTTTTCAAATTTAAGGAAATTAGTGTGCAACAAATTTTCTTTTGGAATATTTAGTAATATATTTGGATGGTTTGGTTGTTTTATATATATTTGTGTTTTGAACACAGGGGTTGTCAGCAAAAGCTCTGACGCTATTTGTGCCAATTTGTGGAGTGTTGGAAAGTTGTGGCTTCAGTGGTAGTCGTACGACGTACCGGCCGTTATTTGATCGAGTAGTTGTGGCTGTGTGGAAGTCTTCACAATACTGATCTTCTGGGATTGTAATTGATATGAAGGGGCGGTTTTCTAACTGCCTAAATTTCCTCAATTGTGAATTAACGTATATTTTAGAGTTTTCGTCAACTTGAGTTGTTGTGTGTGGTTAGAATCCAACCAAATATATTGTTTTGGGCTAGACCAGTGGTTGAAATTTTTTCAATACCTTCAATCATTCTTGCGGTATAAGATGGCTGCCTACTATTATATCTATTTGAGCGGGGGTATTGCAGTTGATGTCTGCTAGCTTCAGGTGTTAAACCTTTTGCCAATGCTTGCTATTTGTGTGATAGCTTGGTAGCATATTTGTAAGTTGCGGTAAGACTATAGCTTCTGCATGAATGTGCTTATCCGCTTGGGGGGAAATTAGGGTAATGGGGCAGATTTTGTTTGAGTTTTGGACTACTCCTGCGCCCATTCCCGTAATTTCAAAATTCGATTGTTTTGATGGCAGTTTTAGCCTATTTTGTGCCCTAGATGCTAAGAAGGATCGTTGTGATCCTTGGTCTATTAGAGCTATAAGTTTGTAGAGTTCTCCTCGATTTCGATGAAGATGACTGCGGTAGGTAGTAATACCCTATTTTGTATTTCGCTGTGTAGCGTTTGAGTGTTAAAAACTATTTGGAAAACTGTGGGTGGGAAGTTCTACCTCACCCGCCTTATAGCCCAGACATAGCACCTTCCGATTACCACTTGTTCAGATCAATGCAGAATGCCCTCACCGGAGTACGCTTCTCTTCAGAACAGGGTATCAGAAATTGGATTGATTCTTTCTTGACCTCCAAGCCGGAGAAGTTCTTTTGGGATGGGATCCACAAACTGCCAGAAAGATGGGCAAACATCATAGCTTCCGATGGGCAATACTTTGAACATTAAATGTATAACAATTTTTTCACAATAAAGTATTAATTTTCATAAAAAAACCGAACGAATTAATGCATACACCCAATATATTTATTTACAAGTACTTAAATATCTATTATATGTTTATGTATATTTTGTGTATGTAAATATATTTTTGTGTATGATAATGTAATAGGCAATCGAATATGTATATATGTATGCTTTTTTCTTTTTCTTTTAGATTATAGTTTTGTTTTTTATTTTGCCTTTTACTTACTTTTAAGCAATCCTGCTTACTGTACTTTGACGCATATATCGGTCAATATTTTATTTACAGTAATAAAATAATTCGGCATGTTTTCCTAATACCAATCTATCTTTATCCCTAAAATGGATAAAGTCGGGTGAAAACTTATCCCAGCCCCCATATGACTAATATGAGGATTTTCAAGTACCCCTTTACCCCTTATATTTTGCTGATGGTATGTGAGGTATCTTAATGAAACTTAGAGAGCATCTGTTTTTTCTGTTAATAATATGTAGCAATGCCAATTATAAATAAAATCGCGTCAATACTACCCATAACATACCACCCTTGCACCTAATATAAGATGTTCAAGCTTCGGGTTAGATTTATACCGTATATATCGGTAAGATAACATATGATATTGAATATACAGGTTGGTTGAAAAATTGGTTGGCCTCACCAAGAAATAGCACTACTTGCTCCAAATTTTTTTCTCAAGGTGGTACATCTGTCGTGAGAACACAATTCAACAAAAACTGGATCAGTTTTTTGGGATGCAAAAGGAATTTTGTTGATTGATTATCTGCAGAAAGGTAAATCAATCAACTCTTAATATTATTGCAGCCTTTTGGATCAGCTGGACGAAAAAATTTGTGAGAAAAAACCTTGTTTGCAGCACAAGAAAATCATTTTTTATCAAGATAATGCACCTGCTCACAAAAGTGTTTTAACAATGAAAAAATTCAACGAATTAAAGTACGAATTGCTTGAGCATCTACCGTATTCACAAGATTTGGCTCCCAGCGGTTACTACCTCTTCAGAAACCTGTCATAATTCGTTCGTGAAAAGCGTTTTTCGTCGAATGAAGAAGCTATTACAGCCGTAGGCGGGTATTTTGCAGAGTTTCCTGAAAGTCATTATAGGGATGGCATAAAATTATTGGAGGATCATTGGAATAAGTGTATTGAAGTTAAGGGATATTATATTGAATAAAAAAATATATTTTGTACCAAAAACAGTCTTTTTTTATTTCGAGCGCATAAACTTTTTAATTAACCTGTACTATAGATTAATTACGAAAATATGTTAAATTACTCTACATATAATGATTTTGGTTATTCTAACATACACTATCAGACAAATAAAGTGCAAAGATGTTTATCTTAAATTAGTATTTAGATTTTCAGCGAATTATTTTCCGAAAATCCCCAATAGTCCCCTACGCGACTATAACATTAAAAACAGTTACTTTTGGCGTCAACTGCGCTCCATATCATTCAACACTGCATAAATTGGTAGAAAACACCAAGTCAGAATCTCCTCCAGCAACCTAGACGTTAAAAACTCAAACGTATGTAGATATCTTGTCTGAAAGTCACAGTCTTTCACAAGCATACGAGCCACTATCACAAGTGGTACAAGCCCTCAAAACCTCAGGGTTTCCGTTAAAAAAGATAACGGCGCACCACCCTAATATTTTAAAAAATACACCAAATGAAAATTTGTTAGAGACTAATTTCCTTAAATTTGAAAATAGAAGTGCAACAAAAACTCTGGGGATCCAATGGAATGCGATATCTCACCAGTTTTCATACACTACAGAGACAATATCTGCATTATCCGCCATAACAAAGCGACAAATTCTATCCTCTGTGGCAAAACTATTCGACCCCGCAGGATGGCTTTCGCCAATTATGATACAAGCCAAAATCCTAATACAAGAATTATGACTTGATGGAACCGACTGGGACGAACAAGTAAAACCACTTCGTTTAGAAAAGTGGTCCCAGTTTGCGAGCAATCTTAATGATAACGATGGTTAAACTATGCCCCAGAGCACAAAGTCGAACTACACGGCTTCTGTGACGCCTCTGAAAAGGCATATTGCGCCTCGATATACGTTGGCACTCAAAGCGACACTTCGACCACAAGCGTTTTACTAGTGGCTCCTTTAAAAACAATAAGTATATCACGACTTAAACTGTGTGGAGCGGTACTACTAGCCAAAGAAATATGCATGGTGCGAATGCATTTAAACCTGGCAAAATACCAATTGTATCTGTGGTCCGATTCTGAAATTGTACTAGCCTGGTTAGAAAAACCACCACATGCATGGAAGACGTATATTTCCAACCGAACGTCTCAAATACTTGACCGAGTAGGATCAGCCACTTGGCGACATGAAGCCAGTGCTGACAATCCTGCTGATCTAGGTACAAGCGGGTGCAAGCCCCTGCACCTTGCCATCATTACCCTCTGGTGGAATGGCCCCCGATGGTTAACAGAATCTCCTGATTCTTGACCACAATCGCCCATGCTCAATATTATTGCATCAGAAAGTCAAAAAATCGACTCCTTTCACATAACATTGCAGGATAATGACATCCTTGAGCGATTTTCCTCGTTCCCCTGAGCCCTCAGGGTAATCACTTACATGCTCAAGTTCATAGAGCGACTCAAAACTAAAGTTAAGGGAGTAACCTCAGTATATTCCCAATACGATACAGTGACGCACCTAGACTAACAAAAGGCAAATATCATTACTAAGAGACTCGAAGCCGATTGATTAATGGAGCTCACTCTTAGTACTAAATCCATTCATAGACACGAAAGGTCTACTTCGTAAAGAGTTTTATATTCCAAAACTTAAGCCCAAACTAAAGAAATGTATTTTCATGTGCAAGATCTGCACTAGGCATAAGCAGAAGATGCGAACGCAGATTATGACAGCACTTCCTCCGGAACGCTGTAACTTCGCTCTGCCATCCACTATTACAGATGTCGACTTTGCTGGGCCTTTTCAGATAACGGCATCCATGTCAAGGTCTCCCACCCTCATGAAAGGCTATGTGGCTGTCTTTGTCTATTTTACGACAAAAGCAATGCACCTCGAGCTATGTACGAATCTGACAAAGGAGGCTTTTCTCGCGACATTTGCTCGCTTCGTCGGACGACGCGGTTTTCCGTCAAAATTCATGAGCGAAAATGACAAAACATTTATAGGAGCTCAAAGAGCCACAGATAAACAGTTTGCGAATTTTATCAATCAAGCCTCATCTGAGATTGTACAAAATTACGCTCCCCAAGGTATTAACTGGCAGTTCCCTCCAAGCGCTCCTCATATGGGTGATTTATGGGAATCAGCTGTAAAAAGTTTCAAATCCCACTTAAAGAAAGTAGCTGGAAACTAAAAATTTAATTATGAAGAATTTAAAACATTTTTAATTTGCATTGAAGCCGTTCGCAATTCACCTCACCTCGTCTTTTCCTAGTTTTTCATTTGCTTATACTACATATCTATCACGTCTCCATTGGTATACGACCAGGTAGTGATTTCTTTAAACCAACTTTTGTATGAATAGAAAAAATAAATTTTGTGAACTGAAACTTAAAAATAAAAAACCAAATAACAAGGGCAATAAACTGCAACTCTGGTGTACTCAGCATTTGATAGGAGATTCCCTAATTTTTAATGGAAATCGTAAATTTTATAATGTACATATCCCGTTAAAAGCAACCAACATCAAACTTGACATTGTTAGTGAACCATGGATAAAATTATCCGAAACTCTTTGATTCGAGAGAGCGCTGTCAAAGTCCACATTTTTTATAACATTTGGCAGTGGTGCCGCAAAGGAAAGAAATAAGTTTTGAGATTTTTACATGTATTTCTTGGGTATTTTTCGGTTTCCATTTAACAGAAAAATATACATAGTTAAAATTATTTTAACAAGCTAGATATCCTATATGACTTCTAAATATATGTACGTGTATATCTTAATCACAAAAGATTTTCTAAATTAACTTTTAAAACTAAATTTATCAAAATATTTTAATATTTCAAAACACTTACAAGTTTTAAATAAGCTAAACATGAACATTACTTAGCTTTTATATACTGAATAAACAAATATTTTCGATAATTTATTCGGAAGTCAAAGTTTGCATAACATTTGCTGGGAATTCTAATCAAAATATGTATATAGGTACGTTGACAATTGGTACTGCTAAGCAAAACAATGCTTTGCGACAAAATACCCGCTCTTTCTTAAAAATCTCTTTAAATAAATATTAGAAATATACGTAAAAGTCACCAAAAAATCTGATCTCACAAATTACCCATTCATTTCGCAATTTATTTCTGCGGGATCCTTAGTGGTAGTTCATTGTTTTGCTTGTCATCTGTTTAGTAGCTCATGAACTCGTGGTTTTTTTAGCAGCACTGAAAGTTCATGAGCTCTCTCAGAAGGCAAAGAGAGGAGTTTCGGATCATTTTATCTATGTAGTGAACTGCGACAAAGTTAAGTGCTCCCACTTTGTAGGCAGCAGTAGTTAATTTTTTAGTTTTTGGAAATAAAATTGTAATTTTAAGGCAGGGGTAATTAAATTATTGGACGAACGATTCCATATGAGGCGTAGGTAAACATACACAATTTCTGAACAAGAATGCAGCAAGAGTGGCGAAAAATTCCTAAGGATACACTAAAAATCGTAACTGTCAGCATGCCAAAACGCTTGGCAGAGGTCATAAAAAATAAAGGTGGATATACCAAGTATTAACAGAAATTTTGATTGTGTGTTCCACAATTTATAAAATGAATTTTTTGATTATGAAAAGGAAGGCCACTTTGTCTTCTTTGTTTACTATTATTATAAGTTAATTTTTTCACTTAAAGTTACTCCACAATGTTTATATAATTCCAATAATGTTATTACATGGGGTTGATTAGCAAACCAAATTCTTTAGCTTCATAATAATATTAAACAAATTATGCAAAAGAATTGTATACATAGTGATTCCTCTAAATAGTTATATTTTTAAGCTAAGTTCTCAAAATTATTATTAAATATTAATTAAATAGAAATCCAATAATAGAAATTCTAAATCTTTTATTTTTGTTGCAGATGAATGCAATATCTTTAAAATAAATAGAGATAGAGCTTTCAGTTTAGTTATATATTTTAATTTATGTAATTAGAAAAAAATGTATTTAAAAATAAATATTAATTCATTTATTAAAAAATTAAACTAACATTAATGTATTAAGGATAATATTAAAGATTTTGCCATATTATTTCTCCCCATTTAAAATATGTGTGAGGTTGTTAAAATATTTATGGTGCATATACCTTAGCAACTCTATCATATCCTTATAATTAGGAGTTGAAATGGGACGTATATTTTTGTATAATGGTGTTAATTTTATTTTGTTGAAGTTAATTGGTCTTCCCGACATCGTAAGAAGTCAAGTATTTTGAATTCTATATTCACTTCCATAGCTTCTTTATAAAACGTATCCTTAGCCAATTTACAGGTTTGCCACTAGTGTTTTTTAATATTTTATGAATTGCTTCTTCCAGAGGTTTTGTTGAAAAAAAATCTTCACGTTTCATTTTAGTTAATATAAATTTGTTAGTTTAAATCATCTTCACTTTTTGAATCCAAAATTTTTGAATTTTTATTTCTTTGCACAAGGTATATTTCCATTTAAAATAATAAACACAACTATTCTTATTGCACTGTTAACGAACACTAGAAATTGACTGAACAAAAACAATTTCATATTACCGGAGAAATGCCAATTTATAATTTTTTCCCGTTATAAATTTTATTGCTCCGTTGTGAATTTTTTTGCTGTACTGTGCAATAATGCATTTTTTCAGTATTTCGTTAACTAGCTAATTTTCAAGTGCCTCAAATCATAGCGATTTGAATGATACTACTTGTAGACTTAAATTGTTTATAAAAAAAGATTATATAGGATTGTGATTACTGTTATCATTAACCAAATTTTGTTAAAAATGGACTTAAATCACTTTCAAAATATACGGATAGTTCAAAGAATATATAGAAAAAATGTTATATTTTGCTAATGTAGGAGGTAGGGGCTGAGTTAGTTTGTCAAATAGTTTTATTACTGCGTATAGTTTTAGAAAGTTACTATTATTATTATTATTTATGTATTAATGTTTTCTTTATCACATGGTATTCTCAAAAATAGTTTCTTAGATACCTCTAAGAAAGTCTCGCCAAGTACGAAGTCTTAAGCGTTATCTTTTTTTATACCATGAACAGGGTATATAAAGTTTGCCACGGTGTTTGTAACAACCAGATGGAAAAGTCTGAGACCCTATAGAATATATACATAAATGATCAGCATGACGAGCTGAGTTGATTTAGTCTGTCTGTCTGTCCGTCTGCCCGTCTGTCCGTCCGTCCGTCTGTATATATGCAAACTAGTCCCTAAATTTTTAAGCTATCGACCTGAAATTTTGAACCTGTCCTTTTCTCACTAAGAAGATGCTCATTTCTCGGAACGGCGGATATCGGAGGTATCTTTACGAAATTTGGCATGGATTACTATTTAAGGCAATATATCTTGAGATCTGCTTAACCGATTTCAACCAAATTCGGTACATATTCTCATAGTTCTATGTCATGGTGCGAAAATGGGCAAAATCGGACCACAACCACGCCTACTTCCTATATAATCCAATTTTGCATTCCATCCAATTCTTTCACTTTTCAGTATACAAATCAAAGTTAAATGAAAATATCGGGATAAATCGTTGTACAAATCTGGTGCCTTAAGGTTTTCCATCTCGCCTCTAAAAATTTTCAAAATTGGACCAAAACTGTTCAAGCCCCCACATACCGAATATGAAGACCCCAGACCGTTCCCACGACAGTCGGGTCTACGTAACCGGAACGGACCCGGATTTATTTCGGCCAAGGACTGTCAACTCGGCAGAATTCTGCCGCTACAACAACAACAACCCCAATACGGGTTGAATTGAATTAATACTTCCCTTAGTCCCCATATACCTAACCTAAAGATTTTATAATTTCCAGTTATCTTTATACCACATATGTATATCCGTCAAAATAAATCATATAAATGATATTCAGGATTTTTAAACTTCCGGCTGACTTTACTCCACATAAATTGGTCAGGTACCTTAATGAAAATCAGTAAGCATCTTCTTCTGTTATTAAGATATATACCTGAGCAATATAGAAAGTTAGTGCAAATAGCTCAAACCTTTTTCTGCCCCAAATATACCCTATGTAGTAATTTCCGACTTTCACTTGACTTTGAACCTTTAAGGTTGGTCAAAATATGTGACATTTTATAGAAATTGAAAGGCCAAGCTTTCCTTAAAATTATAATCCATTCACGACTTCGTCGAACAATGAATGTTAAATTCTCTCGCAACATTTTTTAAAATAAAGTTTTGCCAACCTTTTTCTAGCGATTCTTACCTTTGTAAGTTGCAAGAGTATAAAATGTTCGTTAACACCCGAATTCAGCCCTTCTTAAGTTGTTTCGACTAACATCAGTCAAAGCCATAACACTCACGATTCCTTTCTGGCACGCGCCGACTTTCACTGATTTAGGTATATGGTACTTGAACGTATCTTTCAGTTGCTTATATGTGGTATGGAACTTGTAAGTCAGGGAAAAGTGTGTGATGAATTTCTAAATATATCTTTTAAATGGTTATACGGAATATCTTTATTAATTAATTAAAAAATTGTCATCATCCAAATCAATCATACAAGAAGAATTAGAACAATCCAATTAATTTTTTTTAAGAATGTTCTTCTGTATCGCAAAGGTTGTCACGGTAGTACACATTTTTTATTGATTTATGAAGAAAAAATACTAAGATACAAGTATATCATGTTTGCTTGACGAGTTAATGCCATTAAAATCTTGTGGTGGTCTGAAAGCATTAATATCTGGGGAAAAGTTGATGACACATTCGAAAAACTAGTATCCATTTCATGAAAAATAAATTTAAATTACAAATTCGAAGATAAAATAAAAAGGCGTAGGCACCTAGGCCTATAGGAGACCCATTGTGATACCACTGGGTCCCATGTTCCCTCACTCTATTGTCCCCTCTCTGAACCAACCTGCGCTTATGATAAAGTTCATCAGTATATATAGTTTTTAATTAGCAACTTCTGCTACGTCGTCAAGGAACCCTCAACCGATAGTTACGATTCTTTTCCTGTATAGAGCCTTACATGCGCAAAGAAGCTGTTTTACAGTCTTCTCTTCTCTCTCCTGACTGCTTCTACAATAATCGTTGCAAGGTACACATAGCCTGCTGACATACTTATCTTCCAATTAGACAGTTACCTGTTAATACTCCTATCAGAGTTCTTATGTCATTCCTTTTGAATTTTAATAGTCGGGTTGTGCGGCTCATGCTCTATTCCTGCCACGAACGAACACGTGTAAAAAGTGTTTCATTATGATATCTCAATCTTTACTCAAATTACAGCTTATACGGACGGACGGACAGACACACATCCGAATTTCAGTAGTTTTGAAACGCACTGTAAGTCACGGTTATACGTTAACCATTTTATATTCTTGCAACATGTTGCTACAGAGTGTTATAGTTTGGTTCACCTAACGGTTGCTTGTATCCCCCAAAACACATCGAGTAGAGTTATGTACTCGTATATACATATAAATTATTAGGATGACGATATGAGTTGAAATCCGGGTGACTGCCGTTCCGTTCGTCCGTACATCCGTCCGTGCAAGCTGTAACTTAAGTAAAAATAAAGTATCATGATGAAACTATTTACACATAATCCTTGGCACCGTAGGAAGATCGGTATTGTATCGCTCATAAAACACCATTAATCGAAAACCTATAAACTGCCCCAAATTAATAAACAAAACTGTAATTTGGTACATCAAACCGCATTAAGGAGTGACACCTGTAGTTTACAAATCTTTAAAAAGTGGGCGTGGCTCCGCCCCTAATAAGTTTACTGTATAAATCTCTCAAATCATTCAGCCTCTTTTTTAGCCCCCCATTACGATAGTGTGAAAATGGGGGAAATCGGATGATAACTACCTAAAGTGCGATAAACCAATAACTAATTGCGTCAGAGAAATTAAATTTTACTTCCGGGTTGGTACGAAAGGGCTTTATAAGAGCCGGTGTCCAAATTGAAGGTTGAGTGTAGCCACGCCCACATTAAGATAAAAACTCATTGCTCGGAACCTCCTGGACCGAACTGAGTACATAACTTTATCTTGATATTCCTTATCTACTACAACCTCTCCTATTAACCATATAACATAACTTTGAATTCCATCAGATTCTTTTACTTTCCAGGACCAATGAATAAATCGAAATAAAACTTTGCGCACATAGTAACATTAAAATATGCCTTGCCAGGTCTAAAAATTATTAAAATCAGGCCATAAGCCCCCTGATACCGCAGATGTGGACCTCCGTGCCTATGACTGACTTTTTACTGAAAATATCGGTCAATGTGTGAGATATAAAATTGCGATTCGGATGGAATCCTATTCTTATAAAATTATGCCTGTATGTCAAAAATGGGTGAAATCGGTTAATATTTTCCTTAGTACCCATACACTTAATAGAATGATTTTCGAACTTCCGGCTGACTTTATACCGCATATATCGGCAAATATGTTAGTTATCTTAATAAAATTAAATATATGGACACGATCATAACCATTGCGGTACAAAGACAGAAGAGATTCTAATTTCATTAAGATAACTTACTTATTGACTGATGTATGTAGTATAAAGTTAATCGGACGTTCGAAAATGTTAATATTAGGTTAGTGGAACTATTTAACCATTTTCGATACAAGGGAACATTATTATTAGGAATATATTACCTCTGAATTTCAATTCCAGTATAAATTGACCGATAGTTTCCCTATAAATTCAGACATAAGCATTGAAGTCTACAAATTTGGAATCTGGGCAAAATTTTATCGTGATATCTTCATTGGTGCATGATTTACATACTGTATTGTGAAAGATTCATATTATATTTAAAATTTTTATATATGGGTTTATTAAATTCACCCATTTTTACAGCGTGAAAGAACGAATGTTGGAACAATGGTACACACTACAATTGGTTGATAATGGTATTGTTATTCCTGAGATATGGAATTTCATTTATAAAGGGGCGGTAATACGGCCCCTGACCGATTTCTACAACTAGTTCTATGGAGCATTTATGTACCATCTTCGAAAGTAGTTATTAAGTCAGTTATAGCACATTTAATAGTTTTTAATATAGCCGTTTTATCAGGGTGGGAGTGGTTATCATTTGATTGTGCCCATTTTCACAGTATGTGAGGAGGAGCTGGAAAGTCTTGTTTCTAGCAAGTTTGGTCGATTTAGCGTTAGGGGTTTGTGAGATATATGCTTTAAGCTTATTAGGGAGCGGTGCCACTCCTACTTTTTAAAAATTTTCAAACCATCGATGTCTCTCCCCGTGATCCTGATAATTTATATACTCTTGTATACTATATCTAATTATGTATCTATCTTGATTAGTTTTCGGTGTCAAAACAAACGTTAGATGAATAAAACTATTACACTATACAATGTTTCGAGATTATAAAAATGTTGCGTAAGAACTCAACACTCATTATATGACGAAACCGTAAATGGATTACAGTCAGGTCATCTGATCAAATTTGACTCGGATTACTCCATTTAAAATGCGCGCGCAAACGGAATCGATAAATATGTTTTCCCTAGATTGATACAGCCTTTTTTGTGTTCGTGTAAAGTTTGATCTATGTCCAATAATGTGTTTTGGCAGCTCTTTGTTTACGACGCGAACAGTTTGTCTGGCGATTTTTAGCTTCTTAAAGAAAAATTGAACAATTGTTGAAAATTTGTCAGTGTAATTACGACTACGGAATCGTCGATAATGTTTTAGAAGTATTTTAAGGAGTCTACTTAATCACAAACACAAGTATTTAAGTGACCCAAAGCATTTAGTGAACGTTGTGAAGCCATAAAAAACTTGAATCCTGCGAGTCGTCCATCCACCTCTGGTCGAACATCGAAAAAGTTAAAGAAGCAGTGCCTGAAAATCGTCGTGTTGGCAGAGTAGAGATCGCAAAAGAGATGCTTGACAAAAAAACTGAAAACCCTACATTCACCAAACGTATCGGTACTAGTAATGAAGGCGATAATAAAAATTTTTATTAAAATCCGTAAAATTTTTTTTTGGTTAGTCCGGGTCAAGGTGATATTGGTATTTGGTAACTTTTTAACTTACAAGTATAATACAGGTCATTGACTCATGTACTTTCATTACTATATTTTGCTTCGTGTGTGGGATATTTACATTCAAATTAACACAAATGAGATATACAGACGAGTAAGCGATAGAAACTCAACCAAATGGGCTTATTCTATTTTTTATGGGTATATGAGGACAAAGTCAACCAAAGAATCGGAGATCATTATATTTAGCATATGAGGTTTAGGCCAAAGTCTAGACCGATTTCGTTCATATTCAGCGTAAAACCATATTATTTTTCAGAAAATTTGTTTACATAATATTATTAAAATAGCACACATATTAACCAATATCGGATATAAAAATATTCTCTCTGACTTTTATTAATATACCACACAGATTAAATGATGCATATGGTATAAAGTTAATCGAAACTTTTATATTAGGTATATGGAGGGCAAGTGGAAGTACAGACCCAATTTGATTCATTTTAGGCATACATGAGATTATGCACTAAACATGATGTTATGCACTAAATGTGGTTGAAATTTTTCGAGAATATAGGAGGATATGAACTTTAATGCTTCTGACGTATGTATTTAGTGAGTTATCTTATTATTAATAGTTGTCAATATAATCTTTATAGACAGTACAGACAGGACAGACAGTCAGGCAGTCTCCCAGAATTCAGCTAGTCTCAACATCCTGAGGATATATGCATTCGAAGCCTACAGAACACTTTTATATGTCAGTTTTATATACCCAAAATAAGAATGCGAAGGCAATAAATAACTTGATGAAATATGAAACAAGTTTAGAAGTTTCCAGTTGGCTTAAAATCTGATCTCCATCTAAATAAAAAAGATGAAGAAGAATGGGAGAATACAAAATGATATTTCAAATTTTAGTTAAAAGAAACACATTTTCATTAGAAATACTTTTCAATGTAACAATCGATATTGTGAAAAAGCCGTAAATAAGAAAATCATAATCAATACATATGTTTCAAGTTTTTTATTTCAATATATTTATAGATTATTGTTACAATATGTATGTACATATGTATGAATGTATGTAGATGATTATGTGGCTTGAAAGGCTTGAAATGTAAACACATATAAAAAGTTCTTGTAAAAAGTTTCCGGTGTTTTAGATACCTTTTTATTGCTAGATATACATTTGTAATTTTTAGCATTTCTACGAATACTTCTTTACGAAATATCTTTGTTTGTATTTAAAAAATTTATATAACTTTCTTGCGTTAAAAAAGTAGTAGGAGTGTTTGTAAATATATGCATAAATCTGCCAATAGTCTTCCTTTATTTCGAGCGAATTAGGTTTTTGTATATTTTTCTTATTACTTCATGTATTACAAGTACATAATTATTTTGACTTAAGCCAATTTACTTTCAAATATGCTGCATTACATACATATGTATTTTCCATTTCCCAACCAATATTTTTTATTAATTTGTGGATTTGACAATTATTTATTTAAATTAATGAATAGAAAATTTTTACCTAATATTTTTGTATAATATACCACTTATCGACTTAAAAACGTACCTTGTTAAAATAATAAAATGTAAACTATGAATAATTGTTCCTTGCAAAAGATATTGCATTGATGAGAATTTAATGCATATTTAAAATTATATAATTTAATATTCATTCTTCATGACGACTGAAGTTATTTCTTTCTGGTATTATAGTTTATTTCATTGGGATGTATACTTATTTAGGATAAGTCGGAACAACAAATATAATACCTTATATGCATGTAAATAAAGTTTCTTTTGAGCTCATTTACTTTTAAAAAAGCCGATGCATTATTTCATTATAGCCATCTTCGATGCGACAAAACATGTATTGTGACGGAACGAACAAAAAACTGGCATAACAAAAAATAGCTGGAGAAATAAAGAGATTCTCTCTTGCAGAGCTCAAGCAAGGCGAGTAGAGTAGTGAAGTGAGTTGAAAACAGAACTAGAAACACAAGTCAAGGAATAAAGAACTAAGTAATTTCGTAGAAATGTATGTAACTGAACGGCCTATGCCATTAAATCATCGCCAAAAACGAAGCTGTGTTATTTAAATGAAAGCTAGCTAAAGGAAAATAATAACATTATGATTGCCATAAAATAATTTTAAAATTATATGTAGTTGTATAAACTATAATTTAAATATTCTTAAATTTTAACATAAATTAAACTAAATATTTATTGACTATGATAATAATTATAATGTTGCTACCGTTCAATCGTGATCTCGTTCTTATAAAGAATTTGTAGGCCTTATCTCTAGTTAAAAATTACTTCGAAATACATTGTAGTTTGTATGCAAATATGTGTTGGCATATTCACACACACAGTTCAATGTTGTAACTAATATTTCAGTACCTAAAATAATACTTTTGGCAAAATCAATGCTAACAAATATTCCGAACTAAATATAATATTAACACTTACATACATATAGGTATATAGACGTGGCTGTATGAATGCATATACCAGTGTGTGTTTATGAAGGTCCGATGCGCACGGATCACTTATGATATAGCGCAGCTTATTCCACTTATTATTTCTGCTACATTATGTAAATACAAAATTTGCTTAACAGTCTTTAATTGTTATCTCAAATGAAACAGTTCTTTTTTGCGTGATCATTTGAAGTCACTTGCGATTATTTGAAGTTATGAGGCTTTGGCGAATTGTATAACTGAACTCATTCGCATCACCTTTGCATCGGTTTCATGGTTAGCATTGCCAACCGCGTCGATGGTAACATGACTTGCTTCAACACTGCTCGAGGTCAGACCGATGTGGCCAAGTGTCTTCTCCATTTCACGTGTGGGCACATTTAGAGCCGTCGCTCCGATTGGTGATCCTTCGTGCATGTAAAGTTTACGTTTGCGCAACGGTAGTGTCATTATATCACGATCGGCCATCATCATGGAGTCGCTCTCGGGTGATGATGAACGTTCTGGCGATTCGGTGGAGGAACGTAATGGCGCTATTGCAGCTTCCACTTGACGCACAATCTCATTGTTGAGTAGCGAAGGCCTATCAAAAGAAAACGAAAAATTTACTTTGAGTTTGGTCTTTAGACATAAGTGTAAGTAATCGAACAATGTATTGCTCATGAAACAAGTATAATTTAATACCGACAGCTTGACGCTACCATATAGGTAACTCCTATCGTGAGTTAAAAAACATATCAAAAAGTAACCATGCATAAATAAATAATCCACCATATGAGATGGGACTTATAAAACAAATTGTTCAGGAGAAAAAAATTGTTTTATAGAAAACTATGAGCGGATGAACTCGGCAATCCAAAACTTGACTGAATCCAAAACAATTTCTCATGTAGAGAAGGGCAAGAAAAGCTTATGATGATGATTTTTAATATGCTGATATTTCTAACTGTTGCTGGTTAGTACTTACTCATACTTAGGCACTGGGGCGTACCCCTTGTGCAGACCATGTCGGGCAAGCTCGCCTCGTTTGTAATGCTCAATCAACTCGTTCGCCTCACGTGTATCATCGTATTGCGACAAATCATGACTAATGGAAAGGTCCTGTGATGCAAACGATGACGTTGGCATGGGAGACGCCATTAAACTAGAGCGCTCAATATCGTAAACGGGTTCATTCATTTGCTCCTGATATTGATAATCATGGCTTCTATGTTGTAGTTGGAATTGGTTTTGGTATTCATGGTGTCGTGTCTGCTTAAACTGTATTCCCGCAAACGTAACTTCCTCGTCACGTGGAGAATCTAACATGTCACGTCGCCTCACAATAGATGCAGCTTCAAGTAATGCTGGATTGATAGTCGGTGGTTCGAGTTCAGACTGATCGAAATCAATGCGTTGTTGCTGTAGCTGGTGATAACTGTAAGTTGGTGGAACTGTTTGCTGATGATAGTTTAATGAATTTTGTGTTTGATTTGGATAAACTTTCGTAGTTGCTAATTGATGTAACTCTGTTTGTGGATGTTGTTTGCTTAGATCTGTTGGTAGATCTTCAATTAAATAAGTAAATGTGTGTTGTGCATTGTTGTCAGTCGAATTCATAGCGGCTAAGGAGATGGATAATTGACGATTATTGCTGGCACTAGCTACTCCACTGTCGCGGCTCTGATGGTCGATTTCCAGTACTTGTTGTGTTTGTGGCGATGTGGGCATAGATTCAGGCACACCATCAGAAAGACGAGATGTAGATGCAAGCGATGAGCTTGGTGATATTGTGGATCGTGGCGAATTTGGCGATGGTTTGTTAGAAGTGAGTTTTTTTATGGATTGAACGCGACTACGCTTTGTTTTGCGCGGTTTAGAAGGCGCCACATCGGAAGGAGTAGCTGATGAAGGTGAAGCAGGCGTTGGTGAAGGTGAAGCTGGTGCAGATGACGCTTCGCCACTCGAACTGCTGGATGCTGAGTTGCTGGTGTTGTCGGCAACCACTGCACCAGCTATAACTCCATCCTCATTATCTGGTAACTCTTTGGCATGACCTTTAATATGCGCTTCCATCTCTTTTTTGCTCCCAAAAGTCCTGTCGCAAATTGTACATTTATAGCATTTGGATCCATAGTGCTGTACGCGATGTAGTTTGAGCACATGATTGTAACCAAAATCGCGGTAACATATATCGCAATGATAAGGTTTTTCACCCGTGTGAGTACGTGAATGCACTTTCAGTTGTTTGGAGCAAGTAAAGCCCTTACCGCAACCTGCAACGGGACATTTATATGGTTTCTCGCCCGTATGCGTACGCATATGTATGACCAGTTGCCCAGACTGTATAAATGTTTTCTCGCAGACAGAGCATTTATGCGGCCGCTCGCCGGTGTGTATGCGCATGTGGCGATGCAATTTACCCGAATGTTCGAAAGCTCGGTCGCAGACATCACACTTATACGGTCGCTCTTTGGTGTGTATGCGACGATGGACTTGTAGATTCTCCTTCACACTGAACAGTTTATGACAGAACTCACATTCGAAGGGACGTTCGCCGGTGTGCGTCCGATAATGACGGATCTAAAGTGTTGTAGAAATAAGTACATATATACTCGTATGTTAGCTGAAATAAAAAATCAAACTTTTAATTGAACTGAACTTACCAGCCTAGCAGGCACCGCAAATGTTTTTTGACAAACATTACACTGATATGGATCACCTGTCATATTTGGCATTTTTGGTATACCCGCTGGTGTAATAGCTTCGTTGATTTCGACCCGTCTGGTAGACTCTGCTGTGGAAGCACCAACTAAGTCTGTGCTCTTCGCATGCGATTTGGTGTGTGAGGTATGGGCTGACTTACTACCGAAGGTCATTCCACATTGCTCGCATTTAAATTTAGGCTTATTTACAGTTTGTTTGCGGTTTACGGTGCCTCCGCCATTTCGTGACAACGTCGTAGCTGTGGCATTTATTGTTCTGCCAGATATCGCAGTTCCATATATGTCGATATTCGGCTCTGCTTTGATATTGCCAGGTGAAATTTTATTCTCTGCAGTTATATGTGTCACATTGATGGGTATAATACTTGTATGAGGTAATGATGTTGATGCTAATTGCTGTTGTTGCTGCATTATTGTAATATTGCTGTTGTTGCTGTATAAAAACGGAGCGCCTTGTTGCAATTGATGTGCTTCTAAGATTCTTGTTGTTGTATTGGAAGTTAATTCTGTTGTTGTCTGTAGCGGGGTGCAGAATTGGGCTTGATTAAGCTTCTCTGTCTTAATAACCAGTGGTGAAGATTGATGATAAACCATTTTATTTGGTGTCTCTGCAAGAGAAGAGCAAACGCAAGTATAAGTAAATGTCGAAAATATATTAACGGATCATTTTAAATATTAGCATATATGTAGAGTACAACAGTGTTGACCGAATAGATCAAATGGAAAAAGATGTCCAAATTTCAGAAAAGTTTCGGGCTTGTATATTTGTACCTTGATAAAAAAAGTGAGGATCAGGTGTGGTAAAATTTCCCCATACTAACTTTTGTAGTAAAAATAATTCCGTTTAGAAAAATGAAAATTACTGAGCCAACAAGCATGCTTTACAATTATCTTCTTAACCTATTCTAACTTTGAATTTTATCGTTTTATTATCATAACCGAGTACCAAGATTTACATGTATGTATCTTGTATCTGAGCCTTTCAAACTAAGAGTTTCTGCTTTTTGAAAAACTTTAAAAAGTGTGCGTGACCTCACGTTCTAATAGGTTAAATATACTCACCAATCGCTAAAGGTATATCAACCAAAAACTTTTTAGCATTTCATAATTCGTAAGAAAATAGGCGCGATATTAACAACTCATACCCCATACAACGGTCATTCTCATAAAGATAATACTGGCTGTTTTATACCCGGCAACTCATACTCTTGATCTTGAAACTTCGGCTCGGTTGGGCTTCTGTGCATTCAGCAAATTTTTTCGAGCGCCAGTCACTAGATTGTTGGACATTTTCGGCATTATATTCATAAACCCACGTCTCGTCACTTGTGATTATGAGTTTGATGAATGTAGTGTCCTCAGCTACGTTGTTAAGCATTTCTTTTTCGACCTCTACTCGATGTCGTTTTTGCAAAAGAGCCAAGCCTTTTGGTTCAAGTCTAGCATTGTCACGCTTCGTACCCATAACATTAACCAAATGTGTCGAGTCGATCCATAACAAATGTTGAGATCCACTGTTAGCTCTCTGATGTTAACATGCTTTTTAAATTTTTCGAAGTTATCGTCAGTAACGGACGGACAATTCGGAGAAGGCAAGTTTTCGATGACTTCACGACCTTCACTGAATGCTTTCTGCCTTCAAATATTTGTGTTGGTGATAAAGTAGACTCCTCAGAACATTTCTGCAACATTTTCAACGATTTCGTAGCCGTGATTCCATTGGAAACACAAAAGTTCAAACAAGCTCGTTGCACTAATGTGTCTACATATGTATGCAATTCTTATCTTAACTGCTGAAATACATATATATATTTTGATCTATCTACTTACAAGTATCCATATATCGAAACTCATTTTATAATTTCATTTTACGCTTAGCTGTGAAGTTCTTACAAAGTAAATTCTAAACATAATTTGATCAGTGCCTCTGACACTCACAAATTACGAGAGTATAAAAAGTTCGATTGCACTCGAACTAAGCTCTTCCTTACTTCTTATAAGGAATTAATTGATTAATTTATTTGATTTATGCTAAATTTCCAAAGGAAGCATTTGTATTAGTAGTAGGAACAATGCCTAAGTAATATAAAGATATGATGTGGATTGCAAAGCATTTTAATTTAGTTATTCTGTGCGTAAAAAGTCCGATATCTTAGTATGCTGGTATGTACGGCTTTTTTCATTTTCAAATGCATAGCATACCCTGAAATATCAGACTTGTACACATACATTTTAGTGTTATTTTCTAACGATTTTTGTATGACCCCAGTGAAGTTGCTCAATAATCCCACTAGACGTTTAAATGTTTTGCCTATTTTGCAACTGTATGCACTGGGCATGGAATTTATGTACATAAGTATTTGGCTTGCACCGGCGCAATATAATGAAGAAAGTAATCAACTATTTGAGAACTACAGGCATGCGCAAGGCAGCGAACACGGTGAGCACTAGCCTTGGTTCACTCACATGTGTTAAATGTACATATGTACAAGTATATCAGCCTTTGCTTTCATATCCACCCTGTCGTCGTTAATTTATACAAACATGTACGCTTGTATTAGTTTATGCCACAACGCCACTGCCACCATCAACACTACCCAAATGAAACCATGGTTTACAACACCATGGCAAACTACAGCAATAACAAAGTGCAAATTCAATAACCTACATATGTACAAGTATGTATGTGTGTATATTTGCATGTGTACGATAGTCAACGATGGTGAGGTTGGAAAATGTGCCGATTGAAGCAATCGGAAAAGCCACCCTTTAGAGCTGTGAGGGCATACGAAATCACCCTCTCTCAACCCACTACCGAGTGCCTCCAGCGGCAAGAGAACCTTTCACTTTCGAAAAGCACCGTCAAGACTACATATACATCTACATTAAGTTGAAATAGACATAAGGATGTATAATTTATTGTATTTGGCGTTCAAAGGATTTAATTTTTCTTCGTTTCTTTGGCAAATAATAGAAAGTGTTTGGTTATTATTGGGACGCAAATGTAACAAATATTTATAATATATTGAGAAGCGCATAAGTGTGTATAATAACTTAGCAAAACAACCCCGCTTAACCAGCGACGCTTTTGCGATCAGGCGGTGTGGGTGTTTCCCGATTACCGTTGTTCATGGCAAAAGCTCAGTTTCGTTAATAAATAAAGACAGATTTTCCAATGCTTACATATATATATGTACATATGTATATATGATTTTATATCCTTCCTTTCGAACTCAATACATACACAAAGAAATGTGTGTCAGAGAAAAAGAGAGAGTTCTAGCTTTCATATGTCGTTAACAAATGTGGGAGCTTTTTACGTCTTTGACGGAAGGAAAGCGAAAACTAATTATGCACGTACACGTAGGTTTCTGTGTTTGTTTTATGCTGTTTGTAAATATGTATGTTAGGAAACGCACCTTTCTTAGCAACGTTAGCAGAGAAATCTCCAGTGTTCCTTTTATTCCTTACTCGTCTGCTCATGGTCTTTTGGCTGTCGTTTGGCGTTTTCTTCGGTGGCGTTGTCGTTGTCGTTATCTCCATTAGCTCTGTGCCCGATTTGGAGAGCACATCCTTAATCCAGTTTTGTTTTGAACGCCAGTTGTTGCCGTTGTTGGCGCTTTTGTCATTGTTGCTGTTACTTTGTGCCATTTTGTGATTAACGCATAGTTTGATTTGGTTTTACGTATAAGCTATGTTTATGTATGGATGTACATATGTATAATTTCTCTATATCAATGAGTGGTGTTGCAAGCTGATGCTTTCCTATCTAACTAATCGTTATAATTGTTTATTCGCCTCGCTAACATTTGCAGTCTTCAGAATCAGTCATTGGTTGGAATTTTGTCTTAAATCAGTCATTCATATTTTCCGTGTCAGTCTCAGAACAGTATCGAGGTAGTTGGTTGGAGTTGGATTTTAAAATTACATATCTTTATAGCTTCCAAACGTGCTGATTATCTATTATATCGTCTTTGCATTACATGCATATGGAGTACATGTATTCTTACTGTTCTTTACGGTTCTTAACAGTGCATTTCTTTGTCATTTTCCGGATTACGCTTTTTAATATTTAGTTTGCCCCATCTTTTTATTAGTTTTGTTTGCCCTTTAATTTTAGATGTTTTCGCTTAGTTAAATCATTTTTTTTATAACTTCGGAAGTTTAATTTTTGTTTGCAATCTCGTACTTTTTATCATTTTTTATATTCTGTTTTTTTATGCTTAAATAATGTAGATTTACTTAGTTATTTGTATAGTAGTTTAATAAATTTTAATGCTTATTATCTATTTTATTAAATTATTTAGTATGTAAAATATTATAGCTTATTATTATTATTGTTTCATTTATATCAACCAATTCTCTTATATTTTTATTTTATTAACTTTCTTTATTGAAAACTTTAAACCACCAAGTTTATTCTCTTTCCGCTCTTTGTTTTCAACGCTTGTTTTTTGAATATATTCAACACTTTCTTCAAACCTCTATAGTCACTTTTGGAATAGCTGCAAAAACTGTCGTTCTGCTCATTTCTTCGCATTCTCTTAAGCGTCTTTAGTATATATTTCATGTGTGTATTAGATTTGACGTTTTTCACATCGGCCATTTTTAAAACATTTTATTAAAATTTAACCATATAACATATGACTTAGAAGAATCATTGTTTCTGTCACGATTTAAGTTTACTGTAATATTTTTTTTTTTTTTTGTGTTTTTTCTCTTATTTCAGAATATTTGATTCAGCTTTCCACATGGCCATTTCGTTTACAGCGAATGCCAAGTTCAACGTTAGATAGTGCGCCGCAGACTGGTGGGTGAGCAGCCGAAAATTATGCTTTCTACCACCATGTTGCACCTAACAAGAACTTCCACCACCACCGTCTACAGAGTACATTGATTCAACACATACGTCATATCTTTATACATATGTATAGGTATGGGTGCACATAATACGCAATAAAAACAACGGGACTTACCCGTACGTAATGTACAAGAAGAATTTCCCCCGAATCATAGGCTGCAGATAACATCCCAACAAGTTTGAAATTAGATAAAGCTACGCATTTTTTTTCAAATGTACTCATGTAAGTCTACATGTCTGATACACTCAGTTCTATGCGATGCTTACAACGGTGCGTGAGTGACGTTCTTACAAACTATTTTTGTGTGTGAGGTAAATTAAATAAAAATCACTCAAACACAAAGCTTTATCAGTTGAGACTAGTATTCGTTATTCGTAAGCAAATGAGTGACACGACTTTCGTAGCATATTTTCAAACAGAGTTGTAATGTTTGATTATTGTTTTCCTCTGGCACAATTAGGGCGAATAACATCCGTCATCAAATATTTAGATACTAATATAAGTGTTAGACACAAAATATATGTAAATACTAATAAAAGAGTTTACTTATATATGTATGCATGTAACTCTAACATCTACTTTGGTTATGTCATATTCCGGTATTTTTCGTATAGTATTATCAACAAATCTACCTAATTCCTAAATTTTAGCAACTAAACTCGATTTATTTTAATTAAAACTCATTTTAATTACTAGACTACCACGATTATATTTCTATTAAGCAGGAGCCACTTTACATAGACGGGTGCTATTGTTGACATAACATGCTGGCAACATATCAATGCTTAGTACATAAATATATGAATATAAAATACAATTTTTGATAAAATAAATTTTTGTTTTCGTAAACTTCACACTGGTATGAAAAACAGAGAGTTTTTGGAAGTATAGTTTTGTCACTGCTTTAAAATTTCTCCTTCGAATGGACGTATCTCAATATACAATATAAGGTTAGATGATCAATAGGGTAGGTAAAAAAAAACGAATATTTTTTTTCGCTTGTTACTATGAAAAATAGGTTCTTATACATCTCCAAGAAAGACTCTCTAAGTATCAGCACTTAATTGTAACGGGAAGTTACAGTTCTTTATTTATTTATTCCTTCCAACTACTTAAATACTGTTATAAAATATGTGTTTGGTTTTAACTGGTTTGTGTCCGATCGAGATTCATTCTTCCTTTTTGACTAAAATACTTCCACTTCTTCAGTCATTCCATGCCATAACGACATTGCTATTAGGTTACAACTCCGAGTTTATTTCTGCCACAAATCCACAATAAATATGTTAATAGAGAAACTAACAAGTTAGGAGAACCAAGATGTTTAACCTAGGTGTTCCTTTCTGATGTATGCTTTAATTCACAAATTTGGTAAACTATTTCATTTTTCGATTGGAGAATGTCATTTTGGAGACGTTTAAGAATATCACAGTACTGGGCGTATTTCCTTGTGTATCATACATACATACATACATCATACATACGTAGAAATAAACAAGCTTTTGAGATTAATCACGCTTAAATGTAAATACTTATGTATATGTGCATACTCGCTTGTTCTATATGTTCTACATTCATTGATATATAAAAAGCTCTGAGTTAGACATGTATGTATTATATAATATATCTAAATAAACACTATGCATACATACTATGTATATTTGTGCATGATTATGCTCAACTGCTAATATTCCTCGCTCTCTTTTCTTCATTTTTCCACAGAAATATACATACATATGTAGTACACTCATTCATATTGTACATACTATTATTTTTCGGTAGCTATGTAGTATATTTCTTTAGCTTTGTTTAATAATAAAAAAGTAGCACAAAAGTTCATTAACATTGCCGCATACGAAAAAAAGAATAAAAAGGCAGAACTAAAGCGAAGAAACCGGAAAAATTTAAAAACGCAGTGTTCATGAAATCGTGATTGGGGCACAACTAAAATTTCGATGGCCGGTCGGCCTTTGTACTTTTTATAATTTTTTTTTGTTACCAATATACACGTACATTTATTGTAAGCATATATTCTGAATAATGTACATACTTAATTATATACATATGTATGTACAATACATCAAAATTGGAGCTTGGCAAGTTCATTAGTTTTTTTCTTGTATGCATATACATACATACATAAGTACATGTGATTGTATGTATATGTATATATTTGGAGTGTAAATTGTTGTTGGCTTATAGTTGTGTAGCGATGATGTTCATGTGCCGCATAAAATATCTACCTGTCCATTAAGAGTAAAAGCGTTATATTACTGTTACTTTGTTGGGATAGCACTGAAACCGGCATAAATATGCATATGTATGTCTATGTGTACATGTGTACGTACTTATATTGTATACACAAAGTAAGTAATAAAAAAGTGATGTTATTTTCGAAGGCTGTTGGTAACCATTCTCATTCCAAATTTTAGTAATACGTGTAATAGATAAGCCGACAAACTGTCGGGGTAACATTAGTGAGTTCGACAAACTGGTTGCAACGAAAGTGATACATTATTGGGCCAAAGATACAATTGGTTAGGAAAGCTTAAATTTACAATTTTTAATGCATACAAACAAACACACATACATGTGCGTATGAAGCACAGACCCATGTATACATATATGTATACATAGATTTATAAGTGTTTACATATACACAGTTATATTATATTTAAGAACGTATTGGCTTTGTGGCGTCACCCTCCAACAATAGGTGTATTGACTGGCAGACTTTTGGACGTACATACATACATACATACATACAGAAAAGTACATATGTATGTATGGAGATACAAATAGTCATTATTATCGTCGCGTTCAACTTTGCTCTTCAGCAAGAGGTCAATGAACACTTGCGTAATTTGTGCACATATCCATACATACACATACATGCATGAATGTAGATACTTATTGTCTCGATGCGCATATACAAATTAGGACAAATGTACTTATGAATTTGGAAGCTCCTTTTCTATTTTTGGAATTGAGTATGGTGCACACACATATGACCATACGTATGTTCATACAATACATTCTCGTATGTACCATTAAGTGTAAATTTATATGCATACTTCAATTTAAACCCTTAACGCTCCTTCTATATTTTAGATTATTTACTTTAGTTTATACTTGTGCCCATAGTCTATTTAATCATTGCTGATCATAAATCCATCAAAGCTGAAAATTGTCAGTTATGACTGAAAAAGTATCACAAGTGAAAAATTCTTTTGCGTAGTATATTTTACAGATTTTGTTTTTTTTATAAATTAAAAAAACTTTAATTAATATTTATTATAATAATTACATAAATATATAAAAAAGGTTGCAACAAAAATATAATTAGATAATAAATTATGAAAAGAAATCTTCACTTGATTCCATGCTTGCTCCTCTCAAATGCTCTGCTGTATGTTTTTCTCCAGTTCAGGGATATTTCGGAATTTAAAATGCCTAAATAAAAATGAACTAAAAATATAATTTTATTTGAAACTTAATAATAACTTATGTATATTATTTTTGAAAACTCCTTCGTTAGTTGTTTATTTTTTTTTAACACAAAAAGAGTTATTGCACAGGAGCACGGAACACTTTTGGTTCATCGCACGGAATAACAGCTACATTATTATTTCACAACTTCTCGAAACTCCTATGGAAATGTGTGTTGTATCTTTTCGACATATACAAAATTAGCTTGGAAAATTTGTAAACATTGACAGTCATTATACTCTCGCAACCTGTTGCTACAGAGTATAATAGTTTTGTTCACCTAACGGTTGTTTGTATCACCTAAAACTAATCGAGTTAGATATAGGGTTATATATATATAAATGATCAGGATGAAGAGACGAGTTGAAATCCGGGTGACTGTCTGTCCGTCCGTCCGTCTGTCCGTCCGTCCGTCTGTCCGTCCGTCCGTCCGTGCAAGCTCTAACTTGAGTAAAAATTGAGATATCTTTATGAAACTTGGTAGACAGGTTTAATGGTACCGTGAGACGGTTGGTATTGCAGATGGGCGTAATCGGACCACTGCCACGCCCACAAAACGCCATTAATCAAAAACAAATAACTTGCCATAAATAAGCTCCGCAATAAGATACAAGACTGTTATTTGGTACACAGGATCACATTAGGGAGGGGCATCTGCAGTTAAAATTTTTTTTTTAAAAGTGGGCGTGGTCCCGCCTCTAATAGGTTTAATGTGCCTATCTCCTAAACCGCTACTGCTATAATAACAAAATTCACTAGAAGCAAATGTTTTTAGCACTTCTATTGATGGTGTGAAAATAGTTGAAATCGGGTGGCAACTCCGTCCACTCCCCATATAACGGTACTGTTAAAAACTACTAAAAGCGCGATAAATCAAGCACTAAACACGCCAGAGACATTAAATCTTATCTCTGAGATGGTATAAATTGGCTTTATAGAAACCGCGTTCAAAATTAGTCAGTGGGCGTGGCACAGCCCACTTTTAGGTGAAAACCCATATCTTGAGATCTTCTCAACCGATTTCAACCAATTCGGTGCATAACGTTCTTTTCATGTTTCTATGTCATAGTGCGAAAATGGGCGAAATCGGACTACAACCACGCTTACTTCCCATGTAACACCATTTTCAATTCCATCTGATTCTTTCACTTTCCACTATGCAAATCAGGTAACAATGATTATATCGGGGTAAAACTTTGCGTGAATAATGCAATTAAAGTATGCCACCCTGCGGCCAAAAATTGTCTAAATCGAACCAAAACTGTTCAAACCCCTAAGTACTAAATATGTGGACCCCAGTGCCTATAGTTGACCCTCTACCGAAAATATCAGTCAATCCACAAAGAAATCTCAAACGAGTATACCATTTGACTTTGCGAGAGTATAAAATGTTCGGTTACATCCGAACTTAGCCCTTCCTTACTTGTTTTACTGTTCATTTGACTGTCAGTGACAGTACTAAAGAATGCAGCTATTTCATTCTTACATATGTAAAGCTATAGTAAGCAATATTAATCGTAAGTGTTGATTTTTAAAAATAAAAGTGATGGTCAATTGACGGGTACTGACATAACGAATGTGATTGTATTGGTGAACCCATCAGCAGTTTCTTGTAGGGTTACCCCTAGGTTTGCAACTCCATTGAATTGAAATTAAAGCAATTCAACTTTACATCAGCCGAACTATTTTTTGGGATTATGAACTTGAACTAAATTCAGTCGAAGTTACATTGTTGTTAATCTAAAGTAAAGATTTGACAGATAATTAAGCAGCGATTCAATTCAGTTATTGCCCATGAAAAAGCTATCGTGAGCACTCAAACCCATTGGATCTTTCTAACACCAAATAAGCTAAACTTTTATTGAAGAGTAGAGAGAGAATGATTGATTGTGATAGTGCAACCTACCATATCTATAGTTGATATACCCTAAACAGGGTATATTAAGTTTGCCACGAAGTTTGTAATACCCAGAAGGAAACGTCGGAGACCCTATAAAATATATACATATATGTAGCTGCATGACGAGCTGAATCGATTTAGCCATGTCCGTTTGTCCGTCCGTCCGTCTCTCTGTACATACACGAAGCTGTTCATTTGTCGAAACCACCTATATCGGACTAATATAGCATATAGCTGCCATACAAACTGAACGATAGGAATCATGTGCTTGTATGGAAAACTTCCTCATTTGAAGAGATAATATGAGTAGTAGACACAAAATATAAATAATAATAAAATAATTTACTTACACTCGCCAGAAAAATTATCCGTACACCTCGACACCGAAACAATAAACTGAGAAATTTGTGATGAAATAACTTATTATATATAAAAATAGTATCCAAAAGTTTTATTGAGTATTTTTACTACACTTTCCATGAGTTTTTTTTTTAGACATACACTTTAAAAAAAAAATTTCACAGAACAAAAACAAAAAAAGCTCACATAATGAAACAGAAAAAGTATTCGTACATTTTGATTATAATTAAATATAATTAAATTATTTTGGAAAAATTTAATATCCTAATAACTAGTAGGATAGCCCTTACGTTTTAGGACCTCGGAAAGTCGATGTGGCATTGAATGAACTAGTTTGGATGTGTCATGATTTGTAATTTTCGCCCATTCATTTATGATCACATTTTTGAACATTTCTCTGGAGGTTATGGTGTGTTGGCGGATTCTGCGCTACAGTAAATCCCACAAATGCTCGATGGGGTTGAGGTCTGGAGATTGAGGTGTCGAGCGCAATTGATTTTTTATGTTATAAAGCAACCAAAGCCTGGTATTGTGCGCCGTGTGCTTTGGATCATTATCCTGTTGGAACCAAAAATCATCACCAAGCCCCAACTGCCGGGCACTTTCCTTCAAATTATTTTTTAAAATACTTAAATAGCCGAATTGATCCATTATTGTATCTATAAAAACGAGTTTGCCTACTCCTTCTGCCGCCATACACCCCCATACCATCACACCTCCTCCGCCATGTTTGACGGTGGGTAAAAGATTTTCTTTATCAAGTGCAGTACCACTCTTACGCCACACCAACTTTTTTCCTTTAATGCCAAAAGTACAAAACTTGCTTTCGTCGGTGAATAAGACACGTTCCCAAAACTCCCGAGGCTTGCTGATATATTTGTTTGCAAAATCCATACGTTTCTGTCTATTTACTTCGGATATAAAGGGCTTCCTACGCGCTACACGTGCTTGATACCCATCTTTCTTCAAAAATTTTCGTACAGTATCTTCATGGAGATCCTTGTCGAACAAATTTTTAATATTTTCACATATTTTGAAGGCAGTAAGTCGAGGATTTGCTTTTACTGACTGTAATATTGTTCGTTTTTCTCGAACGGTTAATATACTTGGTCGACCAGAGCGTGGCTTTGGCACAATCGACTTAGTTTTTTTGAATGCTTCCACCACATACTGCACAGAAGAATGTGTCCTTCCTATCATTTTAACTATTTTTCGGAATGATTTGCCTTCTTTTCTGAGTTAAAAATAATTTTTCTTTCGCCAGCACTAATTTCTTTAATTTTAAGGGTCATCGCGAATTTATGCACAATGAAAAATTATAATAACTTTAAGGTCAACCGTCAAGTTCGAGATTAATTATACAATACAATATAAGCGCTTAAGGGAAATATCCCGTTTTGATATGTACGGATACTTTTTCCGTTGAATTTAAGTAACTGTGTTTAGTTTTTGTTCTGGGAATTTTTTTAAAGTGTTTGTCTAAAAGTAAAAAACGTATGGAAAGTGCAGTAAAAATATTAAATAAAACTTTTGTATACTATTTTTATACATAATAAGTTATTTGATCACAAATTTCTCAGTTTATTGTTTTCATGTCGAGGTGTACGGATAATTTTTCTGGCGAGTGTATATACAAATTAAACGTAACTTCACACTGATATGAAAAACTGAAAGTTTTTGAGGCCGCCGATATCAAACTACTATAGCATATAGCACATAAAAAGAACGATCGGAATCAAGTGCTTGTATGGAAAACTTTTTAATTTGACGAGATATCTTCATATTGTCCACGGCAACGGTGTAATTTTCGAAAAAATTGTTCAGATTGAGTCGCTATAGCAGATAAGTATGTAGCTGCCATACAAACTGACCAATCAAAGTTCATGTAAAGAATTTTTGTATATGTGAAGGGTATAATTGCTTAGGTGCAGACGAAGTTTACATATTTTCTTGTTATATCCTAAACAGGGCATATTAAGTTTGTTACGATGTTTTTACCACCAAAAAGGAAACGTCGGAGATCATATAAAATATATGCATATACATACACATACCCAATAAAGTCTGTGTTCACCCGACACATTTTTTTTTTAAAGAATTCAAGATGTATGTTCTTATGTTCAAAATGTAAAAAAAAAAACATTTATATTCCTATTTTCATTTTTGTGATAACGGGATTTAAGTGTAAGAACAAGTAAACATAGGCACCATTAAGTCTGCGTTCAGTGAATTTGTTTCTTCTTTTGGCGTAGATTCTATTCGCAACTTGTTGCTACAGAGTATAATAGTTTTGTTCACCTAACGGTTGTTTGTATCACCTAAAACTAAACGAGTTAGATATAGGGTTATGTATATATAAATGATCAGGATGATGAGACGAGTTGAAATCCGGGTGACTGTCTGTCCGTCCGTCCGTACAAGCTGTAACTTGAGTAAAAATTGAGATATCTTTATTAAACTTGGTACACATGTTTCTTGGTACCGTGAGACAGTTGGTATTGCAGATGGGCATAATCGGACCACTGCCACGCCCACAAAACCCCCCACCATTAATCAAAAACAAATAAATTGCCATAACGAAGCTAAGCAATAAAATACAAGACTGTTATTTGGTACAAAGGATCACTTTAGGGAGGGGCATCTGTAGTTAAATTTCTTTTTTTTTAAGTGGGCGTGGTCCCGCCCCTAATAAGTTTAATGTGCATTTCTCCTAAACCACTAAAGCTATAATAACCAAATTCACTGGGAGCAAATGTTTTTAGCACCCTTATTGACGGTGTGAAAATGGGTGAAATCGGGTGCCAAGCCCGCCCACGCGATAAACCAAGCACTAAACACGCTAGAGACATTAAATTTTATCTATGGGATGGTATGAGATGACTTTATTAGTCAGTGGGCGTGGCACCGCCCACTTTTAGGTGAAAACCCATATCTTGGGATCTGCTTAACCGATTTCAACCAAATTCGATGCATAACGTTCTTTTCATACTTCTATGTTATAGTGCGAAAATGGGCGAAATCGGACTACAACCTCGCCTATTTCCCATATAACACCATTTTCAATTCAATCTGATTCTTTCATTTGCCACTCTGCATATCAAGCAACAATAATTATATCGGGGTAAAACTTTGCGTGAATAATACGTTTAAAGTATGCCACCTTATGATCAAAAATTGTTTAAATCGAACCAAAACTGTTCAAGCCCCTAAGTACAAAATATGTGGACCCCAGTGCCTATAGTTGACCTTCTACCGAAAATATCAGTCAACCCACAAAGAAATCTGAAACGAGTATACCATTTGACTTTGCGAGAGTATAAAATGTTCGGTTACATCCGAACTTAGCCCTTCCTTACTTGTTTTATATTATATTTGTGGATTTTTTAAAATTTTATAAGTTGTCACATTTCGAATTACTATCATTAACTTCGTAGTTCAAACTTATCCCTGGAGATATTGTACAGATTTCGAAATCAAGTTTCAAGCGGTTCAAGAGGAATTAAGGAAAGTTCCAACCGCTATTTTTTGGTACTAAATTAGCTAAGGTTATACCCTACGATTTAATCTGATACATCATACAAGAGATGATACAAGATATTGACCAATACAATCATACTAGGCTAATAATTGTGTGTATGTGTCTCCCTCACCAACATACATACCATATATGATTTAAAGGAAATTTGGTTTGAATAGGCCAAGCTGTTTGTGAGGTAGGTGGTGTCACAGCCATTACCCAATTTCATAACGAATCAGGCGTTTTTGCGTTATTCGTGAGATAGTTTCCACTTTTAGTAATTTTGAACATACATAACTATATGACTGCTGGGGGTGCTTATTACTCGACATTAATTAATTTCAAACTATGGCAACTATGTATTCATTAAGTGTGCTTGTTGAGAAATTTAAATAAATTATCTTAAAGGGTCGGGACAAAGCCACTTTTCCAAAAGTTTAAAATCGTACATACACCGTCTTACTTATGTAATTTTAGTTTGACCTAATGGACCGCTTGAACCTGTCCACGTAGCAAATATTACAATGTCAAATTTCACCAAGGCATCTCTATTTTAACCGTTATAATGCCTACTCATCGCGACATATTGCCTTAATTTGGCTAAGTCGATGGTCATACTTTTGATGAAATTGATCAAATCTAAAGCAAAGGCCTATGTCAGTTATGAAATTAAATTTCGATAAATATTACTAAACTCAAATAAGTACCTTTTACAGTTATCAGCAAATGTGATTTGCATATAGTACATTGTCAAAGAAACAGCAATCTTAAAAAATTGCATTTCACTTTTTTAGTTTCCTACTGCATATAAATTACAATATTACATGAACATACATGTGTGTGTGGATAGAAATTATATGACCACATACTTATGTACATATGGGACGTATATGAGAATTTTCATAAAAAAATGTAAAACTCTCTTGTAAGTATACAAGCAGGCACAAAACTTATGTGGTCATTACTGCAAATTTTCATATACATACTACCTTACAGGTTTCTATTTTTTTCTATTGTCAGATAAAAAAATTCATATCTTACTTCCAACTACTCGAAAAAATATTGAATCCTCTACAAAATGGTCTCCTACGATTTTTTCGTAAACCTAACTCTATAAAAGATAATAACGGTTAAAGTTTGATTATTTTAAAGCACATTTTTTTCACTGAACTTTATAACTCAATTCAAAAAAATAATTTTAAAATGCAAAACTCATACTTTTTTAGGAAATTTACTGCTCCACCCTAGTACACATACTTGTGCGTATATGTATATATCTACACAGTGTATGCGCTGAAATTACTCTCCGTTCTGTGAGTTCCTGCGCTACAGTTAGTGATAGTCTACATACTTCGTTTGGCTTCGTGTGCATTTGGCGCAGTTCGTCTGTTGAAAACTCGCGCCTGCCTCCCGGACAAAACTGCATGGACCTAAGCACACATGCACTTTGAGCAGCATGCAGTTGAAAACCGTTGCACTGCCTCCACGTGTAGTTCAAGTTCAAAGCTGTTTTATTCGCCGCTGCCAAGTTTTGCACTTTTTTGCACAGCTCACATTTTATTCAACGACGTTATGTTGAATCGGTTGACGTCGGCGTAGTCTGCGGAGAATTTTCTCAGCAGCGATGTCGTCAGCTGTAGACAGAATTTTTTGTTTGTTTTTTAATACAAACGCAATTTAAAACGACTGTGCATAAGTTTGCAGATGTGTATATGTGTGAGTGTATTATAAGCATGCACTTATTAATGCATTTCTCACAAAATGCTGTGCTCGACAACATTGTATGAAATTCATACTTGAATCTATCTGATAAGGTGAAGAAATTAAACCCTTTAATTTTCAAGATAATGCTCGCAATTAAAACAAAAAAAGATGTATTTTTGTGTAAATTTAAAAGAGGATTGTTCGCAGGTTCTAGATATGAACATTTACATGTTCCGTAAAGTGTGACAACCCTCCCTGTAAAAATTTGAGGGTCAGGTGGTCTAATTGAGCACTGTTTTACAGTATGGGCGACGATACCTGGTTAGGTATATCCACATAGGTATTATGCTGCACTGAATTCTGTGGAAAGCTGAGTATCGTCTTTTTCGTAATCGTTCGGCTACACTGTTTTATTAGTAGAATAAATTGGACCAAACGAAGTAGTTTGTTGTGTGGTATTAGATAAATGGACAGTCAGTCAGTGCCTGGTCTACTGCTTGGGGTAGCAGAAGCACGAATCATCGACGTCTTGTCCTAGAATTCTTGAGTCAAACGAACCTTACAATAATAAACAGTGGCACGCAAAATACCTTTCAAAAGGGCAATAAAGGTTCCGTAATATACCTAATTTTTGCTAACGACGCGCTTAGCAGTCACATTAAGTGGAAGGTGTCAGACATGTACACAAATAGTGACCACATGGCCATAATTGCTAAAGTTTTGTTCTCCCGAGAAACGGAACCCCTCAGTAGAAATACCTCATGAAAACGAAGTTGGAGACAAAGGGAGTTCGATACCGATGTTTTCGATATCGTCTGGAGTGCGGCAAAGCATCAGGCGTCGACGCCGCCCACTTGGTATCCGCTGTGCAGAAGGAACTAGTTGCAGCATGCGACGCAACTATGCGTAGGACGAGATACAATAACAAGCAAAAACGAGTGTACTGGTGGAACGAAGAAATCACCACTCTGAGAAAGCTCTGTCACTCAGCTAGACGTCGCTTCCAGCGTAACCAAGGAGGGGAGAATGGAAATCGCCTCAGAGAAGCATTTAAACGCCAAAAAAAAGCTCCTGAAGTCAGCAATCACTCGTAGCAAAAGATGTTGTTTTGAAAAGCTTTGTGAAGAAGCAAACATAGACCCCTTTGGAACCGCATACAAAATATGTATGTCAAAATTTAAAAATATGCCGCAGCAACCAAAGAACGCATCATTTATGAGGAAAGTCGTCGACGCATTATTTCCAACACATGAGACTATTTCCTATGCTATGCGTAACGATGTTACAGAGCCCTCTCTATTAGTTACACAAGAAGAACTACTGGACATTGCGAAAAAAATTAAAAACTCCAAAGCGCCTGGAATAGATGGTATACCAAATAGAGCCCTAAAAGAAGCCACGACTCTGAGACCCAGTTTGTTCGTTAAAATGTACAATGCGTGTATACTGGAAGGCGTGTTTCCCGACCCGTGGAAGGTGCAGCGTTTGGTTCTACTCCCAAAACCGAAAAAGCCACCTGAAGAACCTTCATCATATCGACCTCTGTGCATGCTCGACACGATTGGTAAAGTGTACGAAAGCATAGTGAGAAACCGCTGGGAGTTAGCAATCCAAAAAGCCGGCAGATTATCAGAGGGACAATACGGCTTTATAAAAAAGAGGTCCACTATTGACGCGAAATGTGCAATAAGTGGCAAAAGATGGAAAGGTGGCACCAAAGAATATTGCGCGCTAATTAACCTGGATGTGAAGAATGCATTCAATTCTGCGAAATGGGCAAATATCATCAAGGCCCTGTACGAAATACGCGCTCCCCAATACCTCATAAATATTATTATGAGTTATTTTGAGAACAGAAGGCTGCTATTCGACACAGATGAGGGTACCAAGAGCTACTCTATCTCGAGTGGAGTACCACAAGGTTCGGTTTTAGGCCCCCTTCTTTGGAACCTGACGGGGTGCTAAGACTACATCAACAACAATCCGTGAAACTAATCGCCTATGCGGATGACCTCATAGTAGTAGCAGTAGCGAAACATCTAGATGACCTCCGGGTCAAATGCAATAATTGCATAAATGGTATACGACGGTGGTTCGCAACCATGAGTCTAGAGTTGGCTGAGCAGAAAACAGAGGTCTTGCTCATTAGCTCCAGGAAAATTGAAGAAAAACTATCGCTCACTATAGGAGAATGTCAGATAACTTCACAGCCACAGCTAAAGTATCTTGGTGTAATATTGGACTCAAGGCTAAAATTTAAAGAGCACTTGGAAAACACGACGGGTAAAGCAAATAAAATCTATAATTCTTTATCTAGAATGATGGCAAACAGAGGTTGCGTCCAGCCGACGATTTTTAATAGCCAAGGCAATAAGATCCGTTATACTGTATGCGGCTCCAATATGGATCCAGGCGCTAGACACAAAAATCATATGCTAAATCAATAATCACAGTGCATAGGCTTTCTGCAATACGCGTGATAAGTGCTTTCCGAACCATATCAAGCTACGCTGCGGAAGTATTAGCCAGTATGGTGCCCATTGACATCCAGGGAAATGAATTCGCGCACTTATACCAGCTATCGGAACCCTCTACAGCAACAAAAAGAGAGGAAAGAACCAAGAGCATTACGCTGTGGCAGCAACGGTGGCCGTGGATAGATAGACAGCATGGGGACCTGGATTTCCACCTGACGAAAATGCTATGTGGACATGGGTGCTTTAGAAGCTACCTTTACAAATTTCGTCATGACTTTTGTCCGTACTGTCCGACGTGTACAGAGTGTATTGAAGACTCTGAACATGTTTTTTACCATTGCCCTCGATTCTCAAGTATAAGAGAAAATGAAAACCACACTTGGCGGTAGTTTCTCGGTGGAAAATTTGACAGCACTTATGTGTGAGTCCTCTATTAAATGGAAAGCAGTCAGCGAAGCGTCAGCCTTGATAATGACAAGATTGAGACACTTACAACAGATTAGGAGTCAGTCAGTCCGTACCGTAGAGGAGACTTAAATGTCTTCTTCTCTCCCATTAAGTAATACTTTGTCCAGTGGTTCCGTTGGAGAGATTTGGGTTGGGAGTAGGTTAGGTTTAGCGGATTAAAGTTCCGCACTTCGGCTTTCGATGCTTCCCCTACTATAAAACAAAAGAAATGGACAGTCAGGGTATAATTAAATGTATTTTTAATAAAAAAAAATTTAACACACATGAATATAGCGTGACTAAACGAAAGGTCTGCCGTATTTAATTGCAAAAATTAATGAAATCACTAAGTTTACTAATTAGATGGGATTGGATGAGACAATTGCCATATTTTACCATTTTGAGACTTCCTAACTGGCGTATATGATATATGTATTTCATTATGTATATGTATGTATATTATATCAAATTACATAAGAATATGCACTTGTTGATATAACATTAAGAAACATAAGCAGCGCTCATGCTTAAAAGTTGAGTTTCACGACATTTGCTATTTGCTTTCGCGTTGTGTGATTGTGTGCTACAGCAACGGCAGAAGAGCTACCACAACCTCTTTTTTAGTAAGGGTCAATGAACGGCAAAACGAAAATTCGGCAAATAAAGAATGGAGGATTAAAAAGACGTCAATGTATGTACAAGGCGTTTGCGTAGATGCATATAATTCAGCTATGTCCAACGTCAGCATTACAATTTTGCGTACGTATTGGGCACGCTGCTTTAATTCTTTGGCAGAGAGTTTCTTATAAAGTATTTTATAATTTTTATGAGGTAAGAGTTAGTGGATTTATATATGTTGAAATACGTTTCGAACACGAAAATAACAGTAGAATGCAAATAGTAGTCAGTTATGTATTTATTTTTTAATTTCATTTAAAACATACATACATATGCACATATGTAGTTATTTAAACGCTCTTCAGTATTGTTCGCACTCAAAATGTGTTTATTTGGTCTTAATACTCGTTAAGCCAAAAATGTGCCTCTTCGTTCTGTTAATTTGCCCCACATAATGCGATTTTTACAATAAATTCCATTTTTAAACGTCGTTCCCATGTTAGTCTTCGAATGGAAGCTAGCCTTGATGTTCCCATGAAATGTCTATATCTTTAATAATATTCCAAATATTGATAAGTGTATTTAATACGTGTTTGCTGAGCCCCATCTGTTATCACTCATTTAACCCAACCAATAAAATTTCGCATGAGATGATCTTTTAAGAGGAGCTTTTAGAAGATATTTTTTATAATTTTATATTTCGCCTCGATTGGAATTTTAACTAAACACCTTTCAGGGGTACTCATGCAAATAACTCAATGTAAATGAGACTAAAATTATAGAATATAGTCTTATTTACCGAAAGTTAAAGTGCAACTCTTGAGAACACTTATGGCCAATTCACATAGAACCATTTTTATAAGAGAGAAACACTGAAAGGAAAGCGTTCATTTTGGCATCCCCTTTGTTTTCTGCGCTTTAATGAAGCATATAATATTTTTCTCTTCTTAATCTTAATTCAAAAAAGTTAAGAAATTCGCTTGAAACTTTTCATTATTTGATTTGTCTATAGTAATATTATTAAGAGGAAATATTTGATTGTTTGTTTGAATGGAATAAGCTCCTAAACTACAATACATGACGGATTTGAAAAATTCTTTCACCATTGGAACTACGCTCTCTTCGGTGAACATAAGCTATATTATATTTTCAAATAAAATAAATATATTATATAAGTAAAAAAATTACAAATGCGAATACTATAGATTAAACTGGTAAACACTGTTTTTGTCACACGAACTTTGTAAGTATTTTTTTTATGTAGGTGTATCTTCATTAACAATACATATATAATAATTGTGCTTCAATCACGTTCAGTTTTTGTGTGACAGCTACATATTCATTTCTGACCGCATATACGTGTCCATTTTTAAATAACTTTATTTATACAACTGTATAAAGGCTCATTCACATACAAATTTCTTCGCTTTACGCAGTAAACAACAACGGCGATTGCTCGGTAAACCGTAAAAGAGGAGAGTTGTCCAACATTTTGCTTTTAAGTGAACGTACTCATACAAAAGCGTACATTGAACTCTTTTGTCAAAACAAAAGACTGACGCAAAGCGAAGCAAAAGTTCTATGTGAATTGGCCATATCAGTTTTTATGTTTGTGAAGAATTAACTTTTAAATCTCGGCATCGCAATTTCACGTCATTAATTGAAGAGTGCTATTTAGAATATTTTTGGTTTCCTGTGAGGAACCGAGATAAATCCTGGGTTCCATAAGTCCGATCGTAGCGAATTCGAAAGAATACTTTTCTCGTATTTTCGAACTTGAAAACAGTAATGTCCCGATTTCGACAATTTTAAGCTATTGCATTGCTTCTATCGCGGACTTTGAGCGCGGGGACTGAATCAAGTAATTCCGTAACGGAAATGAACCTAACACGATCACAAAGTATGCGCGAAATGTTTGCATACTTTTAGGCGTATTTTCGGATATCTCAAGCGGAACAAATCAATTGAAGAGACAGCAGGGTGATTCAAAAATATTTATATTATATTTGAGATACAATTGTTTTGGCAAATAAAAATATGGAATTTAAGAAAAATTTAATTAATAACAAATAAATTATTCAATATTCGGAGTCATAATATTAGTAACATTATTATTATTTTTTTAAATAGCTACCCCACCTTTTGGAATAATATCTCGTTTGAATTGAACAATACAATTAAACTTAGGTATTTTAATCGGATTATCAATGGTATTAAATTTCAACTTATCTTGGCTGGCGTTTTCAACATCAGCTTCGTTGATAAAAAATCAGAGCGGTTTATAACTTTTGTTTCGGAAAAATTTAATTTGAAAACAAGTAAGGAAGCTCTAAGTTCGGTTGTAACCGAACATATAATACTCTCACAACTTGCAAGGATCAAAGTCCGGGAAGTTACTACAGGTGTTAGCAAAATTTTTTATTAAAGGAAGTATTCGATTCAACCCATTTTTGACACAAAGACATACTCTTATCGAGAGTTTCATTTATTTATTTTGTTATATGTATTTCAATTATATATCTTACACATGGACCGATATTTTCGAGAAAAAGTCAATTATAGGCACTGGGGTCCACATATTCAGTACCTAGGGGCTTGAACAGATTTGGTTCGATTTAGACAATTTTTGGTCATAAGATGGCCTACTTTAAGCGCACTATTCGAGCACAATTTTATTCCGGTACATTCATTGGTGTTTGATTTGCCTACTGGAAAGCGAAACAAGCAGATGGAATTTGAAATGGTGTTATATGGGAAATAGGCGTGGTTGTAATCTGAATTTTCGCACCATGACATAGAACTATGAGAATAAGTACCTAATTTGGTTGAAATCGGTTAAGTAGATCTCAAGATATGGGTTTTCACCTCAAAAGTGGGCGGGCCACGCCCACTGTCTAATTTTGAATACGGCTCCTACAAAGTCATCTCATGCCATCCCAGAGATAATATTTAATGTCCCTACCGTGTTTAGTGCTTGATTTACCGCGCTTTTAGTAGTTTTTAACAGTACCGTTATATGGGGTGTGGGCGGGGTTGTCACCCGATTTCACCCATTTTCCCACTGGCGTTTGTTTTCAGCGAATTTTGCTATTATAACTTTAGCGGTTTAGGAACTATGCCTATTAAACATTAAGGGGGGGACCACGCCCACTTTAAAAAAAATGTAACTGCAGATGTCGCACCCTACTCTGATCTTGTATACCAAATAACAGTATTGTATCTTATTGTGGAGCTTAGTAATGGCAGTTTATTTGTTTTTGATTAATAGCGTTTTGCGGGCGTGGCAGTGGCCGATCTGCAATACCAACCGTCTTACTGTACCAAGAAACATTATACCAAGTTTCATAAAGATTTCTCAATTGTTACTCAAGTTAAAGCTTACACAGACGGACGGACAGACAGTTACCCTGATTTCAACTAGTCTCTTCATCAATTATATATGTATGTACAAGTATAGCCCTATATCTCACTCGATTAGTTTTAGGTGGTACAAACAATCGTTAATTGAACAAAACTATTATACTCTGTAGCAACATGTTGCGAGCGTATAATGAATAATGATCCACAAGAATCCCCAACAATATATGGAACCACCATTGACGCGGTATTTTCCAGATATTTAGAGAATATCAAGTTTCAAACTTATGTGTCTTATTTTAGTTACCATAAACCTATAGTTTCAATCCGATATAAAGAGATTCCCAACTCATCTCTCACTGGAAATGAGAGCGCAACTGCTAAACGTCAAAAACTGAGCTCAGACAAATGTCAAAGTTCAGGAGGTCTGACGTTTAGCGTAATACATTTATTTTTTTGCTTAATTATTGAAATTTCGAAAATCATTTTGTTATAATATTATATATTAAAAACTCACAAAAAAGGGTTTAAATAGTTTCTTCATATGTTTTGTTGAAATTATAAAGTAAAAGTACAAGTAAAAATATTTCCTAGAAGGGCTTTCTTTGATATGTATGCAATATACATGTACAAGTATGTACAGATAGAATTAAATATGAATTTGAGTTACTCTTGACTAAACCTTTGAAGTAAAAGCACGTCGTGTTCTTTTTAATAAACTGTCGAAGTGATCGGACTCGAGACTTTTATTTTATTCCGGCCAACTGCAGTACAGTAAACATTTTCAACATGTTTAACGGATGCATGTATAATATAATAATATTTGATCTTAATAAATGTTGGGTATTTTAATTTAAATTCTCAAAAGTTATTATTTTGTCCGATCTGGCTACAATGGAAAATGTTGTAAAAAACGCTTATTTTTATCCCTGGTTTTAATGATAAAAATTCTTGAATAGAATACATGTATTTTAAGATAATAAAAATATTTTAAACAATATTAACTGCTCATTTATTCAATAAAAGAAAAAATTTTTGTTTATTTACCGGTAACCACGCTAAAAAAGTGTAACTTAAATTAATATCAAAGAAAAAAGTACTGCATAAAAAATAAATAAATAATTATAATTACAGAAGTTGATAAAAAATACTATACAATTCAATAGCTTTACCGCGGCAGTCGCCGAGCGCCACACCTATCTTCTTTTTTATACTTGAGATGGCATAAAAGGCACTCTTTTTGCAAAGTTTTATTACAATATACATATTCTTTAGTGCTTGATTTGAATACTGGAAGTAGAAAGAATCAGATGGTATTTAAATTTGTTATATGGGCAGTAGACATGGTTCGCCCATTTTTAGTCTGTATCATACACATGTCAGAATAATGTTACTTACAAAATTTGGTTGAAATCGGTCAAGTAGAACCTGAGGTATGGGGTTTCGCACAAAGGTGGGCGGTGCCACGCCCATCACCCACTTTTTTATTGGCTCCTATAAAGCTTAATTGTACCATTCCATGTGTAAAATTCAAAGCCTCTGACTTGTTTATTTATTGTGTTATCGCACTTTTAGTAGTTTTTATCAAAGCCGTTATAAAGGGGGTGAGCGGGGTTATCACCCGATTGCACCCATTTTGCATACGGTCGGTAGAGGTGCTAAAAATATTTGGCCTGAGTAAATTTGGTTATCATAGCTTTGGTGGTTTGCGGGCGTGGCAGAGGCCCCTTGGGTGCCAAGGAGCATGTGTACCAAGTTTCATCAAGATATCTAAATTTTTTCTCAAGTTATCGCTTGCACGGACAGATAGTCACCCGGATTTCAACTCTTCTTGTCATCCTGCTCATTTATCTATATATAACTCAATACCTAAAAGTTTCGAAAGAATTTAACATCCATTATTCGACGAAAGCATGAAATATTTACAATCATACTAAAATCATTCTCAAATGAGATGCATGTGATAAACTCAATCGCTGAGGCTACATTAATATATTGGGTTGATGTGGAAACAGTCAACCAGAGGATCGGAATTCATTATGTAAGAGATATGAGGCTTAGACCAATTCAATTAAAATTCAACGATAAACCACATTATTTTGAAGAAAACTTTAACCGATACTCGTTCAATTGAACAATTCGGTCAATTACAAAAAATCCGCTTAATTGGAAACCTAATAAATTTAAATAAATTCATATGTGCACTTAAGGTTATTTATTTAGTTTTTAGTAATGATATTTAAATAATATTTTTAACTTTAAAAGGAAACAAAAGAAAAAAAACCAAAAGAAAGCACTTATATATTTAAAAATCACTGCTATAAAAGATAAAATGAACTTAAGCTACAAAACAAATTACATTATTGTGTATATGGAGCACTTGCATTCACATATTTAGAGGTCGTTGCTTACATTTTTAAAATGTTAATTGAAGAAATCTGTAATTTTTTTAAAACTTCGGCTGCTGCTCATCACAAATGCTGCGAAATATGTATATGCGGCAATGCCAAATTATGTTTTCAACGACCGGGGAAAATTAAAGGTATATTTTTCCCAATAACACATATTTTTTAACCAATTCTGCGGAGAAACTATTTAACCGGGCTCAATTAAGCGGGAAAATTCACACGTATTTAGTATTGTATATGGAAGCTGGGGTAATTCGTCGACCGATTTAACACATTTTCATATCGGAATTTAATTTTTACGATATCCAGTATTATATAATATGTTCATTTAATTTTTTACATATTGACCAATATATACGCTGTAAAGCCAACGGAAGTTTGAAATTCTTATATTAAGTTTATGGGAGCTACGAGTTGTATTGACCAAATTTTATCTATTTTTAGCATTACGACATACCATTACCAGAAAAAGATGCTCCCAGAGTTTCATTAAGATACCTCACATATTAACCAATATATAATATAAAGTGCAAAGTCAACCGGATATTTGAAAATTCGCATATTAGGAATATGGGAATACGGCATTTAAACGGAAACGATACAATGTTATTAGAAAGATACGCTCTATCAATGTCATGAAAATAACTCACATATTAACCGATATATGCGGATAATGTTACTTATATGAGGTATACTATAACGACTAGGGGAAATATTGACAGTTTTGTAAATATTGACAAATTACAGATTTGTATCTTAATTTGGAGCGTAGTTTTAGAACTTTGTAGGTTTTAGCGTTTAATTGCGCGGTCCAATAGTCTGATTAAAGCCACCTAAAACACCGACCTCCCCATAGTGCCAGAGGACACGTGTAGACGATTTCATCACGATATCTTAAATTTTACTCAAGGTATAGTTTGCACAGATAGACGGACAGACGGACGAACGAACGGACGAACAGATGGCCAGATGAACAGACAATCATCCGGATTTAAACTCGTCTCGTCATCCGTGTCATTTAAATATACATTAATCTATATTCATGTCGATTAGTTTTAGGTGATACAAACAACATTTAGGTGAACAAAAATAGTATACTATCTAGCAACATGTTGCGAGAGTATGTCATAACAACAACGATTATTCAAGCTGATTTTCCTTGAACATCGCAAAAAATATACATATATTTTCTTTTTATATCAACATAGAAAACTTTAAATATTTAAGATCAGATTTTCGTTGGGGTATCTATAATTTCAAAATCTAAATCTTAAATACTCGTATTCTCGTACATAATTTGTACATGTATAAAATTTCGTAATTTTTTGGAGAAAACAATTAATTAATATATTTAAAATCGAAATACTATTGAATATTTCACCGATAAAAACACACTCAGTAATGTCGTATTATTTCACCATTATTCTTATCTTAAATTGATCTGTTCTGTACAATATATACATATATTGTACATATATATAGCGTAAATGTCGTACACAATATATTGGACTTTACCGTAGCAGCTCTTGATTGATATTCTTTACGTGCGCCGACAAACATAAGATTTATCAAATAATCTGTGGGTCACGCAAGAGATACGGTGGAATGTTATTTATAATACAAGTTAACACAGCTGCTACATTCATACCGAAGTACGATTAGTCTGACCGATCTGGGCCACAATTCCTACGAAAACTTCAAGGGCATTGTTCCCTCTGTAAACCAAAATCGAAGGGAGTAAAGTATATACTACATTCCCAGTGTCGGATCGCGGATTATTATAAAGCTGAAAAGTTCGGTTGAAATATATATATTTAATTTAAACAATTCGAAAAGTTTGTTTTTATCGAACCATGGTGGTATCAGTTGAGGTGATAACGTAAGAACCCTTTGGAATATGGACAGCTCTTTGATTGGACAAATTGTTATAAAATTTCGCTACTGCTACTATGACGAAATTAATATTTTTTACGGGGCCTATAAAACTAATAATTTGTAATTTATTTTTGGGAAAAACGCGTTAAGTTCTTTCTTGAAAATGATAACAATTGCTTTGTGAATAGAAATAGTTATAGAATAATTAATATGTATACCATAATATATGTATGTAGTAATAGTTGATATCCCCGTATATATACATACATATATTTTTATTCAAAAACTAATTCGGATATATACATTGTGCGAATACATAGACACATACACGTACATTTGCCTGCGACTACATAGAAATCATACATAATAAGCATGTATGTATGTATGACAAATATATATTTGTATAATTTCGTTTTTTCCCGTCCATGTGGCCTTGAAGCGACAAATGCGAGCTATTCTGATAAAAAAAAAATGTCCACAAAGAACGTAAAAGCCAGAACGTGAGTAAAATAGTCAACCAAACCCAAAATCTGATGGTCAGGGCTAATTTTTGTCTGGAAACCATTTTAAATTATGTTGAGGAGCTTTGAAAAATGTATATATTATATGTATGTATATCTATTGAATTATGTTCTTTGCCGAGTAAATATTATCTATATTTAGTTCAGATTAGAACGTGTTATAGCTTGCTATAAACTGAACTTATTAATGAAATAAGGACCCTCAAACTTTAGTTCGCACTCCAATCGCATCCAGATTCTGCACTGTGAGGTTTTCGAAGTTGCCGAAAAATTTTTTCACACGGTAGACTGTGACTAATCTGGGAAATTTTTTTCCCATATTGAAACTCCACCAAAATAAGTAATTAACAAAAACAGTAAACTCGTACTCGTATATATTGTAGTCTCTATGCTACGGACAAGACTTACTTCCACCACCCGTCAACCACTCCGATTTGATCATAGCATATACGTATATTTAATAATTACAATACTTTCCATTGCTTTACTTACCATAAGACGCGTTTTCTAGTGAAAGTTCGATTCCTTGTCCTGTTGAAAAGTATGTACCTCTTATTTATATCTATGCACAAAGTAAAATAGCTTTCAGCTTTTAGTTTTTGTAGATATATTTGATTTATTTTAGTGTTGTAAATTTACACAAAAAGTTTTTTTTTATTTGTTTGGATTCGAACTTTTTAGTGACAGAAACGTCAATGACACTGAAATGCAGAAATCATAGATATTATTAGTATCAGACGCATTTAATTAATCTTAACTAAGTTGCTAACCAAAGTTGTTCGTTCGTTTCACTTTAGGTTCAGTTAGTGCTAAGTTGAAGTCGCGCGGGCGTTATGCGCCATTTTGGCTACAGCGAGCTTTCTGCGGCATAATTTAGGCGAGTGTGTGTCTTAGAATCATATCGGAATGAGTAACGATCCGAATCGAACCGAAATTGTAGCCGATAATGCGGAAAAAGTATAAATGTGTGTGTGTGCACTTTTTATTGATGTTGTTTTTGTAGATAGTATGGGTAAACCTGCCAAGGCACTCAATAAGTTATGCAATACATTAAATTAACAGCATTCACGTTTTTCCATACACATTGACAATACATATGTACATATTATATATGTATGTATGAGTACATGTGTTTAGACAGTGTGCTGAGGTGTCCGAATCTTTTGTTTGTATTTAACATAGTTAATTATTAGTAGATGTTTCATCGGCACACGCGCACTGTGCCTCGCTGCTCTACGAGCAACCGGTTTTAGAAAGAAAGAACGAAAGCAGCAGTTGGACTTTTTATAGCAGTCAGACACACTAATGATATTTTAATAACAAGTCATTTCAACCTGTAAACCCTGCATGTGTCCCATATTACCGTACTTTTCAAAAATAATTAAATTTTCATTGCCAATTTACTGCATACTGGCAGCGTATCTCTTCGTCAAACATATAATATTATACTATTTGTTGTTTAAGTTGGGATCGTGGCCTCCTTCACTCCCACCAAAAGCTCATTTATGTATGTTTGTATGTACATATACATATGTATATCTAGCTATTACTGCGAGTTGCCTGCTAAAAATTTCTCTCGTCGCACTAGAAACAATATTGACCTAGGTTCCATTCGGCGCATACGCACACAAGCAAACAGCAGCAACTAAAATTCGCACTAAGTGTATTTAGCTCTGGCATCGTTGCGTGTGTGTTAACATTAACAAATACATTGATTCGATATCATATATATATTTTTTTTCTAGTTTTTTTTGATTTATACATACATACTTGTGTACATATGAACATACCTATGTATATACTTCCGGAGAGGTTATTTTATTGCACACAGAATATTTTTATTTTTACTTGACATTATTTTTCGGGATCTTTTTCGGAGTATCAAGCATATTTCATTTCAAATTTCCACTTGGAATGTACACATACATACATTTGTATTCATACAATTGTTTGATTTTAATATCTAAATTAATACTTATGCACATGTATTTTTCTAGGGATTAGAACTGTTTAAAGCCATTTTTCGTAAATGTTCACATGTAGATACTTAATTACACATGCATGTATACAGAAAAATTTTCAAAATCCTTTTCACTGGCTGCCAAAAACGTTTCTGTTCAAATAAATTTGTTCCTTCACTGCGCCTTGGATCACTTTTTAGCAACATATTTTTATAATTTAAATTTAATTCAAACAACGCTTCACCTATCTCATTCTATTATACTGTATTATGTACATATGTATATATGTAGGTATATACTCGTACAATTATAATGAAAGTTGTGTGTTTAGTTTTGAGCACGTCTACCCGGCGAATACGTTGTGAACCGCTTGCAAGTTGATTCAGTAATATCAACGTCGCCAGCAAAATGTTACTGTTGTTCTGTGTCTAACCGCTGCCACTGCTGTTGTCGATGCGCAGCTACGGCCGCTGCCTCTGTCGCTGCTTACGGCGGCTTAGTCGGCTACCGCAGTTGTCGACGACTTTAAGTTTATATTGATGATGACGATGGCGTTGGTGGACGCGACGGCGAAAGCGCTGGTATATTGCCTTGGCAGTTGAAAGGGTCATGGTGGCCACGCCGATTTTATCCATACAATTGGGGGTTCTTTACAAGCTGTCGACGTCGCAAAAGTGAAAAACAAGAGAAGTGTCTTGTTTCTATCTTCTCTCACCCCTTCGTGGACGACCCTGTTGCTTTTTAAGAAGGTCTCTTTGGATACTTATGTACATAATATACGATATATACATAATATACGAGAATATGTACATATGTATGTATATATATGTACATATATACGTATTTGTGTATACGCAGATATTTTACCAACTATACACAGTCGTAATGGTTAGATAAAGAACAGAAAAGCTCACAAGCATTTGCTTCATAGTACTGAAACAAGCCTACGTAATATGTATACCTATGTATGTAAATATTTAAATTAGCATTTATTTATTAGTTGGTATGTACCTGAATCACCTATACATATGCTTACATACATATACATATATACACACATATTGTATATATACGTACGTGTCAGAGTTTTAATAAATGGATCTCACCTTATTCTCGCTCATCAAAGGTAACATTTCTGTATGTATGTATGCATATACCTCATACAGGCGCTGTTCTTTCAGCTGAACCGGCCCCACACGCCAGTAAAGAACCCCTACGAGTCAGTTCCCCGACGATATACAATACAAAAATCAACGTCATCACCAACCCAAATACACTCCCGAAAGTAAATTATCGTTGGGCACTGAAGCTTCTGTTGTGGTTGTTGGCACTGTTCCTCTTTACTTACTCAATAAAATTTTTATTATGATATGGCGTTATAAGTAAGCTGACGCACACGACAGCGTCGCTTTACACATACATAAATATACTTCTTTATATATGTACATACATATATCATAAATACTTATATACACGCATGTACAATACACCTAATATGTGTACGAAAAACGCACATACGATCTTTTTGCAAGCGAGTTTTTATACGCGCGCAACATGTTGCTTCAGAGCATAATAGTTTTGTTCACCTCACGGTTGTTTGTATCACCTTATATTAATCGAGTTAGATATAGGGTTATATACATATGTATACAAGTATATAAATGATTAGGATGAGGAGACCAGTTGAAATCCGGATGACTGTCTGTCTGTCCGTCCGTCTGTGCAATCTGTCAATCATCATCAAACTTAGTACACATGTTTCTTGGTACCGGAAGACGTTTAAAATTTTATAAAAAGTGGGCGTGGTGCCGCCCCCTAATACAAGTAGGTTTAATGTGCATATCTCCTAAACCTAAAGTTATAATAACCAAATTCACTGAAAACAAATGTTTGTAGCACCTCTATCGACAGTGGGAAGATGGGTGAAATCTGGTGGCAAACCCGCCCAATCCCCATATAACGGTACTGTTAAAAACTACTCCTAGCACTAAACACGTCAAAGACATTAAATTTTATCTCTGGGATGGTATAAGATGACTTAATGTTAACCGCGTTCAAAATTAGACAGTAGGCGTGCCACCGCCGACTTTTAGGTGAAAACCCATATCTTGGGATCTGTTTAACCGATTTCAATCAAATTCGGTATATAATATTCTTCTCATATTTTTATGTCAATGGGGGGCGAAATCGGTTTACAACCTTATTTTATTATTTTCCATATAACATCATTTTAAATTCCATTTGAATTTTTCACTTTCCACTATGCAAATCAAGCAAAATATATAAAGAAATCTCAAACGAGTATACCATTTGACTTGGCGAGAGTATAAAATGGTCGGTTACATCCAAACTTAGGACTTCCTTACTTGTTCGTCTTAATTTTATTGCTGTATTATATTGGTCATCGAAAATTAAATCTTTAGATTCTTCAGACCAAAATCGAACTACTTTACTTTTAAATATAAATGGGCGTGGTGATTCAGACCTCGTTACAAACACACGTTCGGGATATATTATGGTATTCTGCCATAGCTATTCTAGAGATATTTTTCAGAGAATGTGAATCCTAAAAATTGCGATAAATATAAGGTTCCGAACGATTTGGCGTAGTCTTTGCCACTTACATACATACATATGTATGTACATATGTACCTTCTTTGTCATTATAAATTGTTTCATACTTACGTGACGTTCATAATTTTTTTATCAAGAACGTACACACTGAAATCTAGTGTACATAAAATTAGTTGTAAACATTACCAAACAGAAGATGAAGTAGGAGATAATGCAAGTCGGAATCGGGCTATCGTACATATGTACATATGTATATAAAAGCTATAATTATTTCTATTACCGGAGCACAAAAATTAATATCAGCTGTGAAAATTGCGGATTTTTTCAAAATGAATGAAATGTATGTACATACAAATATATGTATGTAACGGGTGTTTTTTTTCGAGCTATAGAACTCTAAGTTAGCAATACTGTTCACGCTGGCAACCGATTTAACAGCTGTCAAGTGATTTATTCTCAGTTTGGTTTGGCATTTCATCATGAATAGACTCACGCCTGAACAACGCTTGCAAATAGTGCAATTTTATTTCGAAAATATTGGTTCTGTGCGGAATACGTATCGCGCACTACGTTCATTTTATCGTCGAGCGCACTTCTGGTTGAATGGCTTCGCCAACAAACAAAACTGCCGCATTTGAAGTGAAGCTAATCCTCAAGTGTATGTCGAAACACTGTTGCATCCAGAAAAACCGACTGTTTGGTGCGCTTTAGCTCATAAAGGTGGAATCATTGGTCCGTACTTTTTCAAAAACGATGATGGCCAGAACGTTACAATCAACGGTGATCGGTATAGAGCCATGATTACCAACTTTTCCATTCCTGAATTGAACAACCATGATGTCCAGGAGCTGTGGTTCCAACAAGACGGCGCGACATATTATATCACACAGCTCGTGCCACAATCGATTTATTGAAAGACGCATTTGGTGACCGCCTAATTTCACGTTTTGGACCTGTGAATTGCTTCCATGATCTTGTGATTTGACACCACTAGACTACTTTCTGTGGGGTTATGTAAAGTCATTGGTCTATGTGATCTAATGCCACAAGATTATATTTCGGATAAATAAAATGCATGTCAATCGAATAATCCATCGTTGTTTTATTGCAATTTAAAGTTCTAAACCTCTTAAAAAACACCCTTTTTATTCATTAAGAAATCTCTCGTCAAATTTTAAGATAGCTTCTCTTCAAGTCTCAAAATTTATGTAAAATAGTAAAAACATAAGTATGTATGTGTACTAATCGGAAAGCCAACTACAAGAAATTTAAATAGACAGCTTTAGGTAACAAAAAATGAACGAAAATCATCCGAATATATTATATTCAAATGTAATATTATAATTATTCGCAAAAACAAAACCAAATAAAATGTTATAAGGCATTTCCCAAAAGCGTAGCAGAACTCTAAAAAATCGTTTGAATTTTCTTCAAATTATAAATATAACAAAATATCGTTAGAATATTTGATGATTATTTTCTCAAATCCTTTATTAATTATATAGTATAATCTCTTACCGTTTAGTGGTACTACCACAACTCTGGTATCAGCGCCATGGTGGCTGTAGTGAATTAAATGTTGCGTCGCTTAAACGACACTGTCTGTACCATTACTATTGCTGCTTGTTTGCCAAAATTTATTGTTTGTCACAGCCGAGCAAAGAACTTTGTATTATAGCCACAGTGAAAGCGAAATTCGCAAACGAAGTGCCTTAGACAAACACATACATACATATAGGCGCTCGTAAACACTAGTTTGTACACATGTGATATGCGAAGTGATTGCAACAAAACAAAACAACACAGCATGCAGCAACTGCGAAGCAGCATTCGTCGTCGTCAAATATCGGCATTGAAAACGAACTGCACACACTCGAAAGCAAACACCAACTCCACCACCACTAAAGCAAATGCAACAGCAGTGGAAACAAACAACGAACAAATACCAATGACCGGTGCGGCAGCGCTGCACCTAGGCAGCTTGGCCAGCCAAACAGCGTGGAACTCGGGCACGTGGAGGCCGTGTCGAGTTTTCAACACAATGTTATGCTGAGGCAGTGTGATCGTTTTCGACAAGTGCTTTCATATTCTAAAATTATTCATCCGATGCCACGGTCGCATTAAACGAGCTGCAGGCAGAACTCACACTTCCACTTACATTTCAACATTGTTGCTGGCTGCACATTTTACAATTGGCGGCATGAAGGGGAATATTAAAAAAAGGTGTGATCAATGTTGGGATTTATGAGTTGTTTATAACTGCTTATGTACATACATATGGGTATATATAAGTATGTTTACACATATATTCACTAGTTGTACACATGTACATAAGCTCGTATTTAGAATTCGTTTTTTGCACGAATATTTTACTATTTAATTATTTATTGATTACTTCTGTGGAATTCGAAAAGTCGTAAAGGCTTATGTATGTATGTACATACTTGCATACAGTGAGTCATACTCAAAATTGAAGACTTCAGACTGGGAACTTTTAACTTAAATAAGAAGGTGAATCTTGTTTCATTCCAAATTATTTTCGTTTTTTCATGCTTACTAGTATATAAAAAGAACAGTTATAACAATTAGCGGTTAAATTGTATTTTGTAATTTTATAAAGTACAGGTGGGTCGAAAAGTTTCTATTTTCACGAAGAAATAGCACTACCAGGTCCAAATTTTTTTCTCAAGTTGGTACATTTGTCGTGAGCACACATGCAAAGATCATTCTGTCAATTAATTCTTTGTTTACAAGCCATTTGAAGTTGACATGTCGGAGTATTTTATTATATGGAAAAAATTTAATAGCGCGCAGTGATTAAATTCTTAGTTTTGAAAGGTTTAAAAGCAAAGAAAATTTATGAACAATTGTTAGGAGTCCTCACCTTATATTATACCAAAAACAGTCTATAAAATTATAGCTGCAAAAAAATTGTTTGGTGAGCAAAATAGAAAATTAGGCATGAACGATGAAGAATTAAGTCAATTTTATATACACAAATTACACGAGCATTTTATTTACAATACTCTGTGTGAGTGTCTATTTTGTTCAGCCTTCATTCTGGATGTGACTGTAGGTTACTAGTGCCACAAATTGATACCGATCCTCAAATAATTATGTCTCCCTTACATTTGGAGGGATGGTTTAGGAAACGCACATATTTTCGCAAATTTTAATAATGAGAATTACAGCTGTTATCAAAATAGTAGGAGTACTGCATATCTACTTCTATTCGCTGTTGTAATTATATGTTTTAGCTTTTTATACCCTGTGTTATTTTTTTAACTAATTTGTTTGAACATGAGTGCAAATCAGAAGTTCGCTTTATTTTTGTCTTTGATTTTTTTCTGTTCTCGACAGATTTTCACAAATAAGTTTTGGTTTTTGCATCTCAAATTAATAGGAACGTTCATTTGAAATCAGCGTAGAAAGAAAAATTAGTTGATCATTATCACTTAGTTGTATCATTATACTATGTTCCGACCAAAAATTTTAAGTGATTAGGTAACATTTAATCTACTTACAAATCTAGACCATCCTCACTGCCTTTGGTTATTTATAAAACAGCTGGTCTTGACATTGTTACTGTCCGATTTCGTCCATTTTCGCACTGTAACACGAGAATGTCAAAATAATCTTATGTATGTACCAAATTTGGTTGAAATTGGGGGAAAAAGTTTGGAGATATGTGATTTCACCTAAATGTGTTTGACACTTGCTCCTATAAAACGCCTTTGAACCATTTTGAATGAAACGGACGTGGCGCTCTTTTAACCGGATAGCCGAACCTTAAACGGAGAGTTGTATGCGCAATGTGCTGTGTGTGTGTGGAACTGGGTCCATTTTTCAAAATTTTTTGCCCACTCTTGCAACTACAATCCACTGTACCAAAATACAGTTTTATATCTTAAAAGTGCTTAGTTATGGCATTTTTAAAGTTTTCAATCAAGGCCAGTTTTGTAGGCGTGCCAGTGTTCCGATTACGTCCATCTACGAACTCGTTCTTGTTTTTTTGCCAAGGAATACGTTTACAAAGTTTCATTATGTTATCTAATTTTTTACTCAAGTTACTGCTAGCACGGACAGACGGATAGACGGACGCTCAGATAGATATCCGGATTTCAATCCGCCTCGTTATCCTGATCATTTATATATACATAACCCTATATGTAACTCGATTGTTTTTAGGTGATTCAAACAACCGTGAGATGAACAAAACTGTTATACAATAATAAAAGTATTTTTCGGTCAATATTACTGTTAGTTTATATAAGAAATTATTTTGCACTTTTTAGTCTGAGGTACTTTAAAAGCGTGTTTTTTAGTTTTTTTGAACTATTTGCTTTTCACTTTTTAGTTTAACGTTCTTTAAAAGCATGGTTTTTCGTATTTTAAATAGTACTTATTATTTAGCCACAAGTGGTGATTTCACTTTCTTTAAGGATGTGTTTGAATAAATTTGTTATTCAAATGACATCATGTAAGTTGATCCTTTTAGCTGCATAGTTTTAGGGGCCATTTATTGCAGGATGGACAGTTCATGCCGCTGTACGATTTCACACATTTTCACAGTGTATGATAGGAATGACAGGGTAACCTCACATACCAAATTTGGTTGAAATGGATAGTTCCTGAGATTTAGAATTTTACCTAAAGGTTGGTGGTGCCAAGCCCATTTGTCAATTTTTACACCTCCTCCTATAAGGCTCTTCCCTATCATCCTGCTTGTAAAATTTAATGCTTCCAGTGCATTTATTCAGTGAGTTATCGCACTTTTAGTAGTACTCAACATAACCGTTATATGGGGAGTGGGCGTGGTTATTATCTGATTTTACCCATTTTCACAGCATATGGAAAAATAATAAAACGACTTCCTCCGGTTTGCGGTTTGGAAGATATGTACATTATATGTACTATTTAGGGTCGGAGCTACGACCACTTTAAAAAAAAAGTCGGCTAATAGGTGTCCCTTGTTACCGCGATCACCTTTACAAATTACAGTTTGGTATTATGATTAAGTGCTTAGTTTGGCACTTTATAGGTTTTCTTTTAATGGAGTTTTGTAGTCATGGTAATGGTCCGATTACGCCCATCTGCAATTCCAACCTCCCTTGGGTGCCAAGCAGCATATCTAGCAAGTTTCATCAAGATATCTTATTTTATACTCAAGTTATCGCTAGCACAGCACAAAGTTACAAACATACAGATGAAGCTAATAAAAGCGTTATAAAATGGCGCTGCATATTGTTGTTAATCTAAAAACATTTTGTTTGTTGTAGAGGGTTCTCGTCAGTATTTGAAAAGACCGCCCAAAACCGAATTTAATCCTAAACATTGCAAAAAACCTGTTAAACGTCGTCCGACAATCATAATGGTGAGGGGATAATTTTCTTAATATGGCATAGACCCAATACACTGAATCAAGGATATCATGATTGATGATATCGACCCATTGATTTTGGGTCTTCCGACAAGATAATTATTCAAAGCACACAAGCAAACTGGCAAAGCAGTGGTTCGTTGATAACATCATAAGAGTGCTTGAAAGGCCCGCCTAGTCTCCCGATTGGACAGACATAAAAGGTAAGGTTCATTACTAATTGGTACAATTAACAAGTCAGGAAGATATAAGCTCGGGTGTAACCGAACATTTTCTACTCTCTCAACTTGCAAGGATCAAAGCCCGGGAAATTACTTCATGTGTTGGCAGAGTTTTATATTAAAGGAAGTATTGGTCCGATTCAACCAATTAAATTTTTGACACAAAGACATACTATTATCGATAGTTTCATTTATTTATTTTATTATATGAATTTCAATTATATATCTTACACATTGACCGATATTTTCGGTAAAAAGTTATCTATAAGCACTGGGGTCCACAAATTCAGTACCTAGGGGCTTGAACTGTTATGGTTCGATTTAGAAAATGTTTGGTCACAAAGTGGCATACTTTAAACGTATTATTCACGCAAAGTTTTACGCCGATATAATCATTGTTGCTTGATATGCATAGTGGAAAGTGAAAGAATCAGATGGAATTGAAAATGGTGTTATATGGGAAATAGGCGTGGTTGTAGTCCGATTTCGCCCATTTTCGCACTATAACATTGAAATATGAGAAGAACGTTATATACTGAATTTGGTTGAAGCAGATCCCAAGTTATGGGTTTTCACCTAAAAGTGGGCTGTGCCCCGCCCACTGTCTAATTTTGAAGTCAGTTCCTATAAAGTCATCTGATACCATCTCAGAGATAAAATTAAATGTCTCTGGCGTGTTTAGTGATTGATTTATCGCGCTTTTAGTAGCTTTTAACAGTACCGTTATATGATGAGTCGGCGGGTTTATCACCCAATTTCACACTGTCTATAGCGGTTTAGGAGATATGTACAATAAATCTATTAGAGGCGGGATCACGCACACTTTTTGAAAACAATTTAAACTGCAGATGCCACTCCCTAATTTGATCCGGTATACCAAATAACAGTCTTGTATCTTATTGTGGAACTTTTACTCAAATTACAGCTTGCACAGACGGACGGACGGACGGACATACAGTCACCAGGATTTCAACTCGTCTCTTCATCCTAATCATTAATATATATAAAATAAAACCCTATATCTACATTAATTTTTTTCTGCATTATATGGTATATGAAGACAGTTCGCACTCCTATTATTTTGATAACATCTGTACAAGTATACCATATAAAAGAATAAAACCCATTGGAAAATAAAATAACGGACAATCTGTGATCGTGTTATGTGAACTTTGGTATCACTACCTTTTTCACATACCCTGAAAACGTATGTATGTTAAATATTCAAATAATCCAGTTTTTGGGTTTTTATTTTTGACAAACACAAAAATCTTTCACGAAATTTGGGGTAAACTAACCTTTTTATGTTCCAAATATGATGTGATTTTCTTGATTTAAAATATGTACTTATCCACGTACACCACTTTTGGCATCTTCTAGCGAAACTTTCTACTGCTATCCTGTTTCCTAAAACACTTCTGGCCGATATGCGATACGACGTTACTGTGCTTGATTGTTGCTTGGCTCTCTACGTAGATGTTAACTTTAGAATTGCCTGCTGATGCATTAGAAGCTAGCTCCACGGCTTTCCCGATAGCAAAGACCTCTGCTTGAAATATATTGCAGTGGTCCAGCAGCTTAAAAGGCTGCTTTATGCATAATTCTGGACAGTATGTCCCCGCACTTACTCCGTCCCCTAATTTCCAGCCACCCGTATAATTGTTGCGCGCAGCTAACATACCTTTACACTAACCTTCTTTTTCTATGTTTACTTCCTTCTTTCCCAATTAAAAAGTGGGATCATGTAGTTAGTGCTTGCCAAATTGCCATTACCAATCGAGCTATTCCCGAAGGTTCTATATGTAAATTCAGCTGCCGCCAGTAGTCACTCCGTCAATTTTGCCGCGCAGTTTTTTCCGAACAAGTCTATAAGCAGGATAAGCACTAGTTCAAGAACCGCCGTTGGAGGGGTCCTTAGAGCTCCCGTTATGCACAGCTCAGCAAGCCTCCATACGCCTGTTCACCATATTACTGCACCGTTGAGCCATTGGTTTTTCAATAGATGTGCAGCACCACTACATGAGAGAGGGAGAAAGCCTCCAGGTTGGCCGAGCATCTGCATACATGCATATACGGCATCTCTGGCCTTTCTCACTCTTTCATCCACAGCAGTTTGCTGTCCAAGATCACCCCAAAGCACTTTGTGTGGTCCTTGAGAAAGAGTTGTGTCCCATTTATCGAACGGAGTCTCCATAGAGGGATTTTGTATTTTTATACTCTCGCAACCTGTTGCTACAGAGTATAATAGTTTTGTTCACCTAACGGTTGTTTGTATCACCTAAAACTAATCGAGTTAGATATAGGGTTATATATATATAAATGATCAGGATGATGAGACGAGTTGAAATCCGGGTGACTGTCTGTCCGTCCGTCCGTACAAGCTGTAACTTGAGTAAATATTGAGATATCTTTTTTAAACTTGGTACACATGTTTCTTGGTACCGTGAGACAGTTGGTATTGCAGATGGGCATAATCGGACCACTGCCACGCCCACAAAACCCCCCACCATTAATCAAAAACAAATAAATTGCCATAACGAAGCTAAGCAATAAAATACAAGACTGTTATTTGGTGCAAAGGATCATATTAGGGAGGGGCATCTGCAGTTAAATTTGTTTTTTAAAAGTGGGCGTGGTCCCGCCCCTAATAAGTTTAATGTACATATCTCTTAAACCGCTAATGCTATACTAACAAAAGAGCTTTTAGAGCTTCTACCTACAGTATGAAAATAGTTGAAATCGGGTGGCAACTTCGCCCACTCCCCATGTAACGATACTGTTAAAAACTACTAAAAGCGCGATAAATCAAGCACTAAACACGCCAGAGACATTAAATTTTATCTCTGGGATGGTATGAGATGACTTTATAGGAACCGCGTTCAAAATTAGACAGTGGGCGTGGCACCGCCCACTTTTAGGTGAAAACCCATATCTTGAGATCTGCTTAACCGATTTCATTCGGTGCATAACGTTCTTTTCATATTTCTATGTCATAGTGCGAAAATAGGCGAAATCGGACTACCACTCCTGTTTCCCATATAACACCATTTTCAATTCCATCTGATTCTGTCACTTCCCACTATGCATATCAAGCAAAAATGATTGTATAAGGTAAAACTTTGCGTGAATAATGCGTTTGAAGTATGCCACCTTGTGACCAAAAATTGTCTTAATCGAGTCAAAAACGTTCAGGCCCCTAGGTAATGAATGGTCCACATATGGATCCAGTGCCTATAGCTGACTTTTTACCGAAAATATCGGTCAACATAGAACAAGGCGGCAAGATCCACAAAGAAATCTAAAACGAGTATACCATTTGACTTTGCGAGAGTATAAAATGTTCGGTTGCATCCGAACTTAGCCATTCCTTACTTGTTTTGTTTGTTCTTGTTTTGATCCAACGTTGTAACATATAGCAGAATTAATATCTATGGACACGATACTATTCAGAATAGCTTCTGTAGAAATATTGTTGAATGCTCCAAAAATATCTAGGGATACTCCAAGAGCGTATTCCTTGTATTCAAGAGACCTTTCGATATTAAATTTCAGTGTATGGAGTGCATGTTGGGCTTTGGACAAGTTTTCAGGAGGCGCTGCGCCCTGATGTGCACGTCAAAGATTTTCTCCAACGTTTTCAGCAGGAAAGAAGTTAAGCTTATGCTATAAGTTTTAAAGGCCTAAACTATTTCGAGTAGGTTATGTTGGTTTTAGGTGCCTTTGGTATGGAAACTACCCGAGCCCCTTTCCATGAGTGCCGCACATGGCTGAACTTCAGATATCGCCTAAAAAGCACCTTTACGCACGACACATAGCATTTTGCAGCATGGCTGGAATGATCCCGTCAATACCGGGAAATTTGTATGGGTCGAGGAGCGGGTTGCCAATTCTATTTTACTCTCCGTAATGATGAATTTGGGAAAGTTTACAGCGCTATTCCATAGCTAGGACTTGCCGTGTTCTTACAGCCAGGAAAGGGCACACTGATTAGGTCTACTAAAGAGTCCTCACAGTTGTCCATCCACTCCTGGCAACTCTTGCGAATAAAACCAGGCGAAGCGAAGCATTTGGATAATATTATCCTGAGTATGGTAAGTTTTTTCAGAGAATGCATAAAAGAACCCGACTAAACTATTCAAATAAAAAATGTCTACGTCAAGCAATTTCGTATCAAAAACGACAGAACTTTGATGTTGTGATAATGGCAATGTAAATGATGCTGAGCAACAGCTAAAAGACAAAGAAATCTTTCAATTCTACAATAGTTTACTTAATTAAGAGAAGGTAAATTAAATTGCTCAGTATACTTAAATACTATGAAATTTTCAATATTAATGAAACTGAATTGTTTAAATTAATTAAAGAGAAGTTGAAACTACTTATTATAGGGAACTACTTCAAACAGCTTGTTTTGAATTATGAAGGCAATAAAAAACCATGATACGCCAGTGAAATCTTCAAGAAGTGGTTTGTGTGACTGGATATTAGATTTGCTTATGAAATACCATACTATTTATTTACACATGCACTGTACATTCAATACGAGCCTAAAACAAATTAAAAACCACCAGCTTGTTTTTTGCCCCGAATGGATAAGAACACTATAATTTTAAATATAAGTTTAGCTTCCAAAGTAAATATCTCATTGTCATCATTACTCGGTGCAATATGTAATAACCATATCTTGAAAAGATGTGAAAACTGAAACATTTTCAAACTACTTCAGAAAAGAAAACTTGGAAGTAGACTTTTGTCACAGAGAATGTCGTCAAACAGCCTTGTCAAAAATTTGTCTATATATAACCGAGGTTAATTTTATATCCCTGTCTCATATGGCGACTATATCGGATATATGATCATAAGCGACGGAGTAGCTTTGCGGGTAAGTATCAACTTTTTTTAATAGTTTTAAGCTTTTTAATAACTAATTACATTGATGACTTTAAAGACACTTTAAAAGTAGTTAGGAATTTTATAAGGAATATTCGTGGAAATAAATAACAGCTATAAACAAGATTGATTTGTCTTGGTAATTATTTTCCCTTCGATGTCGAAACCTTTGTCAAGATGAGAAATGCTATATTTGAAGCGACACATTTTATATACTTTTATTTAAAATTAAATGGACGACACATTGTGCCAATCTTGTAGATAAACTAGATATTTGTTATTTTAGCTTTCAGTTCCCTACGCATACTCCAAAGGTTTAACATAATTAAATAAATTTAAAAAAAGTGTATTATTTAAATATTTACGTGCCTTTAATTTGGAATAATAAAACACAACTGTTTTATTGTTAAGAGTTTGTGTCACTTAATTTTTAATTGATAATGTTGCCAAGATTGCCAATCTTTCATGACACATTGTAAAGCACAGGTAGGTTTTGATAAGTTTCAGTTAGAGAAACTATGCTCTCCACTAGCTACCGATACAGGAAGTGTTAGCAAACCCGTATTGTTGTAAATAAATTTAGAACGATATCTATTAATTCGTTTGAACAAATATAACTTAAAATGTTCAGTGATGTACTTAGTATAAATCTGTTGCATCTATGAGTTTATCCATCAATAATGACATGACATTTCTAATTTTTTACAATGTTCAAAAATGTCTGTGTAGGTAAAAGTTTGCAACTGATCAAAATTAAATAGAAATCCAAAAGTTTTAGTGTCTTGTTTCAACTGATCGTATCTTTCATCGATTGGAGACAATGCAGTATAAATAATGGCAAAATCGAAATTAGTTTTAAAATTTTGCTTTGCAACGCGAATTTGATTACTTTTCCCCTCACAATTAAACTGTGATACGGATATATATACACACTCACAAATTTTTTTCAAACCATTTTTTTTGACCATTTTTATGTCAAAATGTTTAATATTCATTTTTTGAAACTCGTTTTCGATGTGATATTATATAAGAAGGAACAAACACTAACTAAAATCAACTAATTTTCCTTCGAAATTCTTTTAGTTCGCCGTTAACCGATTTCGGCTGCACACAAAAAAAGCATACCCTTGGAATTCTGTAAAGAAACAAACTTTTATTTGGAAAAATGTAAAAAAAAATATATTACATTTTTCCAAATAAAATATATATATTACTTGTGGCCATATTAATATTTTGTTATATGATTTTTCAAGACAGTTCGACATACGCGATATAAGCTCTCCACCAATTTCTGTCATCTCCTCCGTTAAATGGAATACCACGCTTTCTTAATTCCAGCCCAAAGATCGACCGAATTTTTAAATTTTTTTGCACGAAATTACCTTTTACATCATTACAGAGGTTTTCTATCGGGTTGGGATCGGGACTGTGCGCTAGCCATTCCAATACATTAATATTTTAGGTAGAAAACCAAACCTATATTGCCCATGTTTCGGATCATTATCATGCATAAATATCCAATTTGCAAGCATTGATACAAATGAGAATGAATCCATTTTGTGTTTTAGAAGGATTAAATAGAAATACTGATCCATTCTATCATCAATTCTGACCAACGGTTCCACTCCGTATCATGAAAACGCACCCCACACCATGACATTACCTCCAATATGCTTCACCGTTTTCTTGGTATATCTTGCGTTATTTTTAGACTGTTGCGACATTCTGCTAAACTACTGTAGCTATAATATCCAAAATCGCTCAGAATAAATCGCTTAAGCACCACTACCGACACTGTAAAAATCGGATGCTAACCCCGCCCAGTTCCATTATAACGGTACTGTAAAAACTACTAGAAGAGCAATAAATCATGATACATGAGAATTAGGTGAAAACCCATATATCGGTACCTGCTCGACCGATTTCAGCCAAATTCGGTAAGTAACATGATTCTGACATTATTATGTGAAAATGGACGATATCGGACTACAATCAATCCTACTTCTCATATAACACAAATGAACTCGGTAACGTTTTCGCGCGCATCATTTCTCCCCACTTTTCAGTTGTATATACTTTTATGTATACTTTGTGTAGCCCGCGTAGGATAGGATATGTTGCGTGGCAGCTTATACATGTTAGTATTATATACCTATATCTATATTATATAGGTATATAATATATACTGTTCAGTGTCTACAATTAATAAAAAGCTGTGTGGTTTTATGAAACAACGGTAAAAGTGAAACTTATTTTCATATCGTACACATTAAATGAATATTTTTTGGAATAATCGTTTTTCGCTGACATTAGTGCACTTTAAGTCGTAATGTTTTAAACAACTTAAGGATTTTAAATACTGTTAATAATGTTCGTACGGTTCACCAATAATATTATTAACTAAATTATGTTAGATTTACGGCAAAAATTTAAGTTTAACTATTAAAAACTTAATTTAAATACGGAGTTATTGTTGTTATGACTACAGCGCCATCTATACTACTATCATAGTCTATACACAACACGGCCAGCTGATTGGTACGAGCGCCGCCATATTAGATTGGCTGCAGTGATACGGATAGCCAGCATTAATTTTGTTGTTCTTCTATTTTAAAGTGTTATTATTTTATTGATATTAATTTATTATTATATTTTCATACAGTTAAGTGAAAATTCTATAAACTATGGAGAGAAGTGTTACGAATAAAAGTGCCAAAACATCTAAAGAACACGTGGGTGCTGAGTAAGTTATAACTCATATAATAATTTTTTTTTAATAACCCAACGATTACCCTCCTCCCGCCCAACCGACGCGAGGGGCGCAATCCGCATACGTGCGGAATTAGCCGAGTCAGAAAAGGCAAGAGAGTTTTTTAAGTGTTGAGATCTAAAACTGCTCAGCTACAGAAACAAAAATTTCAACAGCTAAGATCTAAAGTTACAATATAATAAATTGTTACATTTTCATTTATTAAGAGAAAACAATAAAGTCTTTTTAATTTTGAAAAGTGAGTCAGATAAGTCAAATGTGCTGGAATGAGAATTAAAATTATGACATATACGGCGGAATGGCTCGTTTAGTTCAAATTTTGATCTACAGGATTTTAGCAGTAAAGGTCTAAACTGCCTCGAAAGGCGAACCGGGATATTAAATTTAATTTCAGACAGGAGAAAAGAACTGCAAACAGTTCCATTCAAAAGTTTCACTAAGGATGTTATGCCAAGCATTTCCCTACGACTAGAAAGTGTAGGTAGATTAATAAGTTTTAAACGACTAGTGTATGGAGGTAGACTTACCCTAGCATCCCATCGGAAATGCGCTAAGGCGAAAAGTAAAAATTGTTTTTGAACCGACTCTAACTTGTCAGAATGGATTTGGTAGCTAGGGTTCCATACCACAGAGCCATATTCCAATATAGGTATAACCAAAGTTGTATAAAGTGTTTTAGTAATATACGGATCTCTAAATTCTTTAGACCAACGTTTAACAAAACTGAGGACAGCTTTTGCTTTCAAGACCATGGTATCAATATGAAGACTGAAATTAAGCTTAGGGTCCATATTAACTCCCAAATCAACATAGTTTAAAACTTGCTCTAGAATATGGTGTTTTATTACATAAGAAGAGGGGTGCACAGATCTACGGGAAAAGCACATCGTCTTACATTTATTGAGATTCAATGGCAAATCATTTCTATCACACCATGCAACCAAATTGTTTAAGTCTGTTTGCAACAGACACCTTTCCTCAGTTGAAGTGCATGATTTAAAAAGCTTTACATCGTCAGCGTATAATAAAATTTTTGAGAATTCTATTACTGAAGAGATATCGTTAATAAACAACAAGAACAGAATCGGGCCAAGATGACTACCTTGCGGAACACCAGAAGAAACATTAATTGTATCTGAAGGTGTATCCTCAAATATCACTCGTTGTGTTCTATTATAAAGATAGGAAGATACCCATTGAAGGAATCTTGACTGAAAGCCCAGCAGATCAAGTTTATGTATGAGAATCGAGATATTTACTTTATCGAAAGCTTTGCTAAAGTCTGTGTATATAACATCCGTATGCTTATGTTCCCTAAAACCCAATGATACATGGTTTACAAATTCAAGTAAGTTTGTTATAGTCGAGTTCCCTTTACGAAATCCATGCTGAGATGAGGAAATTAACGGAGAAATCGAAAAGGTTATATGGTCAGTGATGATAGCTTCAAAAAGTTTAGGTATAACTGATAGTTTTGCAATACCTCTACAGTTTTCAATGTTGGATCTAAATCCACTTTTATGCAAAGGGATTATAAATGACTGTTTCCATATTGAAGGAAATATACCGTGTTTAAGAGAGGAATTAAATATCCTTGTCAAAGGCAAGTAAATATATTTGGCACTATTTTTTAGGAAGCATGAGGGTATCATGTCTGGGCCATAACTAAAAAATGGTTTTAACTTATTTAAATTAAAAAGGACGTCTTCTTCAGAAATAACTGGAGCGTTAATTAAAGTATTCGAACACAGCACTTGCTGATAAGAAAAAGTTTTGGAAGAATTATTACAGTAGTTTGACTTGAAAAATTCATATTGGATATAATATTATTGTCACTTGAAATGATAGATTTGTATTTCATTGCGGACGGAAATTTGGAAATCCTGCGTTTGGAGTTGACGAAATCATAAAACGATTTTGGATTACTTACAATATTTTTTTTTACTTTATTTAAGTAATTATTATAACATTTTTTGTTTAGGTCAAAATATTGTCGACGCAATAGAGAATATTTAGAATAGTCGACAAGTGAACCGGTTTTTTTAAAATGTTTAAAGGCTCGAGTTTTTCTGTTTTTCAATTTATATAACTCTTTCGAAAACCACGGACTTCTACTTTTACTTTTATTAACAATTGCTATTGGAACATACTTTTTAAATAATTTCGTAATAATGTTATTAAAATGAGAGACACTCAATTCAATGTCACCATTATAATTAGGCCATGTTATTGTAGAAAGTTCTGTATTTAATTTTTTTAAATTAGCTTTTGCAAAGTTAAACCGAGTACAGAAGCACGAAGTTTAATGATTATTGTCCCGTACAATGCCTGAGATTTCGACAGATATTTCCAAAGCAGGATGATATGAGTCCTATGGTAGAACAAGAGGATTACTCTGAATAACGGAACACTTTGCAGAGGTATCAACGTATACTAAATCTAAGCATTTACCAAATTTATTCGGAATCAAATTAATTTGGTTCAGACCCAACTCGGACATTTTTTCGAAAAACTCATTAAAACATGACCGATTGCAAATCGGCACGATATAGTCATCGAAAGGTTTCCACGAAGCACACGGTAAATTGAAATCATCTAATACAATTATTGAATCTGCATTATTTGCCATCGAGGTAGCACTATTTATTAAAGAAGCATGCTGCATGTATACAGATAAGTCCGAATGGGGTGGTATATAAGATAGGGTTAAATAAATAAAGCAACTATTAACGTATACTCTAATACATTTAAATTCAAATGAGTCGGTCCCTGGAACAAGAATATTTTCAGATGGGATAGAGGAATGCACGGCAAATAGAACACCTCTACCGATTCTGTTCAGTCGATCACATCTAAAAATTTGAAATATTTTTATAAAATATCTTTTCAAAAAGTTACTATTATTTTGCATCCTGAAACAATTTGAATGTAAAATTAATTATTAGATGTGAAATATTTAGTTACGCAATGAATTTTTGGTTTTTACTTTTTGTCAAAAATTAAATGTTGAAAAATAAAAAATAATAACTTTTTCAGATATACCTTAACAACAAGTTTTACTAGAAACGTATTTCCAATTATGTATATGTTATTAATTATGCAATAAAATTAGTTTTTAGTAGTTAAGGAAATGTTAATAAAGTATTTTTAATTGGAGCTGGACAGATAATTTTAAAAGTTATTTATTTACAAATTGTTTAATTTTTCTGTTTATTTTATTTTTAACTAGAAAACGATCGAGGCCACCTCCAAAAAGTAATGCAGAGAGACAACGAAAATTCAAATTGAAGGGGAAATTAATGAGAGATTCAGAAACAGCTAAACGTTATAAATCTGAGTCTATGCAGCAATGTACATTACGACGAGTATGTGAAAGCCGTGAAGGTCTTAATAACTTTGATTTTGCTGAAATGATTCTAATACATAAAGCAACACCTCCCAGTTACATCGAATCCGTAATTACTGAACAGTTGGCGCTATCGAGTCCTAATACAGGACCTATAATCATACAGCATGAAGCAGTTATTGAGACTGTACAATCTATGTCGCCAAATAAAAGACAAAAAGCTCAAGAAAGTATCAAAGTTATAAATAGAAATCATCAATTAAATAAACTACATCAACGTCTGCCAAACTTCGATAACTTGAATGAAATTTTTAAAATCTGAATTTGATTTAGATATTGTTTCTAATAGAACACTAGGGACGACGAGATATGGTACAACCATTGATGCGGTGTTTTCACTGTCGTGAACTATGTATCTACTAAAGTTCACGTGTCATATTTTAGTTACCATAAACCTTGTCACAGTGATTAATAATAATGACACTTTAATCTAATTAATATGTAAAATGATAATAAATAATCCTAATGATATATACATGCAAGATCTATTTGAATGTAAAATGTTCGATGTATAATATTGCACCGATTATTATTGAAATTGTAAATAAAGTAAAAATATAAATATTCTCTAAGTATTTTCATGAGTGCGGTTATTTACCCTAACATATGATGGTTTTCAATATGCTTTAATTAGCTTCTGCTGTATGTCTGTTTGTAACCGATACTTTTGACTTGTTTTGTGCCTGTTTGTAAAAACTATTTGTGAGGAGTAAACTCCAGTCGTGCGTCGGAGCTGACACACACCCTTTTTATACTCTCGCAACCTGTTGCTACAGAGTATAATAGTTTTGTTCACCAAACGGTTGTTTGTATCACCTAAAACTAATCGAGTTAGATATAGGGTTATGTATATATAAATAATCAGGATGAAGAGACGAGTTGAAATCCGGGTGACTGTCTGTCCGTCCGTCCGTCTGTCCATCCGTGCAAGCTCTAACTTGAGTAAAAATTGAGATATCTTTATGAAACTTGGTAGACATGTTTCTTCATACCGTGAGACGGTTGGTATTGCAGATGGGCGTAATCAGATAACTGCCACGCCCACAAAACGCTATTATTCAAAAACAAATAAATTGCCATACCTAAGCTCCACAACAAGATACAAGACTCTTATTTGGTATACAGGATCATAATAAAGAGGGGCATCTGCAGTTAAAATTATTTTTTTAAAGTGGGCGTGGTCCCGCCCCTAATAGGTTTAATGTGCATATCTCCTAAACCGCTAATGCAATAATAACAAAATTCACTGGAAGCAAATGTTTTTAGAACCTCTACCTACAGTGTGAAAATGGTAGAAATCGGGTGACAACTCCGCCCACTCCCCATATAACGGTACTGTTAAAAACTACTAAAAGCGCGATAAATCAAGCACTAAACACGCCAGAGACATTAAATTTTATCTCTGGGATGGTATGAGATGACTTTATAGGAACCGCGTTCAAAATTAGACATGGGGCGTGGCACAGCCCACTTTTAGGTAAAAACCCATATCTTGAGATCTGCTTAACCGATTTCAACCAAATTCGGTGCATGACGTTTTTTTCATATTTCTATGTCATAGTACGAAAATGGGTGAAATCGGGCTACAACCTCGCCTATTTCCCATATAACACCATTTTCAATTCAATCTGATTCTTTCACTTGCCACTATGCAAATCAGGCAACAATGACTGTATCGGGATAAAACTTTTCGTGAATAATGCGATTAAAGTATGCCACCTTGTGGCCTAAAATTGTCGAAATCGAACCAAAACTGTTCAAGCCCCTAAGTACTGAATATGTGGACCCCAGTGCCTCTAGTTGACCTTCTACCGAAAATATCAGTCAATCCATAAAGAAATCTCAAACGAGTATACTATTTGACTTTGCGAGAGTATAAAATGTTCGGTTACATCCGAACTTAGCCCTTCCTTACTTGTTATTATTATTTATTTAAATTAAAATAGAACACTTAAATTAACAACTTGATTGCACAACTCTCGAAGTTCAAAGGGGAAATGATCAATAATAGCTAATTGTGCTATTTCTCTGAACACCTGCAACATGCAACTTTTGCAAAAAAATTGTCAGCAACCAAATACTAAATATGATAACGGTATATAGTTTACGGTTACACATTATACCGGTCAACGCAAACACTTAGGTGAAAAAATAAAGCTTTGACCTTTATTAGCAATAAGGAAATTTTTATCTCAAATATTTGAATCAATAAGTGTGCTATTTTCCTGTGCATAGCTGTATGTGTATAATTAGTATGTGATTTTTTTATACTCTCGCAACCTGTTGCTAACGGTTGTTTGTATCACCTAAAACTAATCGAGTTAGATATATGGTTATATATATATAAATGATCAGGATGAAGAGACGAGTTGAAATCCGGGTGACTGCCTGTCCGTCCGTCCGTTCGTCCGTGCAAGCTCTAACTTGAGTAAAAATTGAGATATCTTTATGAAACTTTGTAAACATGTTTCTTTGTACTGTGAGACGGTTGGTATTGCAGATGGGCGTAATCGGACCACTGCCACGCCCACAAAACGCCATTAATCAAAAACAAATAAATTACCATAACTAAGCTCCGCAATAAGATACAAGACTGTTATTTGGTACACAGGCTCACATTAGGGAGGGGCATCTGAAGTTAAATTTTTTTATTAAGTGGGCGTGGTCCCGCCTCTAATAGGTTTAATGTGCATATCTCCTAAACCGCTAATGCTATAATAACAAAATTCACTGGAAGCAAATGTTTTAGCACTTCTATTGACGGTGTGAAAATAGTTGAAATCGGGTGGCAACTCCGCCCACTCCCCATATAACGGTACTGTTAAAAACTACTTAAAGCGCGATAAATCAAGCACTAAACACGCCAGAGACATTAAATTTTATCTCTGGGATGGTATGAGATGACTTTATAGGAACCGCGTTCAAAATTAGACAGTGGGCGTGGCACAGATATACAATATAATTATAAATTATAGGTAGTAACCTATAAAATATAACAACACTTGCGACAAGGCCTTCAGCTGTGGGCTTAATTTTACTTGTACTTTTTGTATGAGATTTTACTTATGAATATGTATGTACAAGTATATACTAATACTTATGGTTATACTTAAATACTAATGTCTATGCTTATGCTTAGAATTAAGGGGTAGCAATATATGTTAGTATAGGAAAATTGTGGTAAAATTTTATTATGGTGGTTTTAGATGAGATGCTTTAGTTGGGCTCTAGAGATGAAGTTGTAAATTTATTTTATGTTGGCAGTTGACGGTTCTTTGACAAGTTCCGAAGGAGAAGACTCGACATAGTCTCGTCTTATATGGCGAAAGGTAGGACATATGTTCAGTATGTGTTCTACAGAATTTGTTGGACTGCTGCATAGCCGGCAGCCAGGCGTTATGTTGCGGTCCAGAATATGTTGGTGCCTTAAGATGGTGTATCCTAACGGAGTTGTGCAAAAATTTTGATCTCCGGGATGCTGCATGTAGAGGGGTATACTGCTTTTCTTTGTTCGGGATTAACGAGCCGGTAACGGTTGTCGTAAGTATACCAGTCCGCTTTAGCTTTAAGATTTGAGAAATTTTCAACAAATCGCACAATGTCGTTGCTTTCATTAGTTCTTACGTAAATACATGGACTAAGAGTGGCGTTTTTTGCTTCTTTATCAGCAAGTTCGTTGCCTGGAATGCCACCGTGTCCTGGAATCCACATTACTTTAATTTTATTTCGGCTATCAATCAATTTGTCTCGAATTTCACTGATTAAAGGGCTGCTGTTGGATGTATTTCGAATAGCTGTGACTGTTGCAAGGCTGTCGGTACAGATAACATATTTACCTTTGGAAGACGTGATCCGTGACAGGTCTCGGAAACCACTGCATATGCGGTGTTGTGGGGATTTTTTGACCCATCGGTGTAAATGAATTTCTATCCTTCTGAATAGAGATCTGTCTTGCGCTGCATAAACCCTTGTTTATACACCTCGTAGTTAGTGGAGGCTTTGTTCCAGGTCATCAGTTTGTCTTCTATAACAGAAGAGTCTAGAGCCCATGGAGGATGTTTGCTAATCTTCGAACGTTTGGGTGAAAGGTGAATATCAAGTTCATCAACGTTCTTTAGAATTAGGTGTATTGTTGATAGGAACTTGGATGTTCGTATTTTATGGGTGGCCGAACGTATGTCGTTGAGCAAATTAGGGTTAGAGCCTAGATATACCTTTGGTATCAGTCGTAATGTGTTAATCTCCAATCTTTCGTTAATGTGTGGCATTCCAGATTCAGCGAGAATGCTTTTGGTGCTGGAAGTTGGGAATGCCCTAAGACTACGTCTTACTGCCATGTGATAAGGCGCATAGAGTTTCTTTAGCTCGCTGCCGGCGTGATATCCGTATATTAGTAGTCTATAATCGATAATTGAGAGTAGTAAAGATCTCACGATATTGATAAGTATTGAAGGATGAACAAAAGAATGTCGTGAAGCTAAAAACTTGATTATATTTAACCTATCGAAAAGTTTTTTTCTTATATATAAACAATGTTTTTTGAACTTAACTTAGAGTCAAAAATTAATCCTAAAATTTTAATTTCATTAACAGTAGGTATTTTTATGTTATTAAAAGAGAAAGTAATATTATCACATTTTCTTTTACGACACATATGTAAGATATTACATTTATCTAAGGATAACTTAGCCCCGGATGTGAGCGACCAGTTAGATATATTATTTAGTATTTCCGTAAAAGTTAATTTGACGTTATTCAGATCGAGTTGTTTTGAATATATCAGAATTTCGTCTGCGTACATACAGTAGTAGACTGAAAAAATGGGATAGTATCTCGCTGATTTCATTAAATACAATTATAAATATGACCACAGATAAAGGGGAACCTTGAGGGACTCCATTTTCTAAAGGCAAACAGTGAGAAAAATTATTGTGAACTTTAATCCGAAATCTTCGATTTGTTAAAACAATTTTAAGTAGGTTGCAACATTTTGGTCCCAATTTCCATTTTGCTAATTGTTGTAGAGCTTTATGAAGTCCGATACGATCATACGCTTTTTCAAAGTCTAAGCTAAGGCAGGTAACGTGCCCCTTGTTCGAGATAATTTTGGAAGAATGGTGCTCGAAGTGTAAAAGGGCACCCATTGTACCTTGATTCTTTCTGAATGCGACTTGGTTGTGACTGATTAGTCTACTCTTCTCTGCGTACCACATTAAACGTATGGAGATTATTTTCTCCAAAACTTTTCCTAAACAAGAAAACAGTGAAATAGGCCTATAGCTTGTAAGTTCTGATGAAGATTTTCCAGGTTTCGGTATTGGGACGATTTCAGCGATTTTCCAACTTTAGGGGTATATACCGTTTGAAAGTATTTTATTGTAAAGATTTACTATCCTTTTTTAACATCATGTGGAATGTGTCTTAACATGTCATAGGTGATCCTGTCGACACCAGGTGTTTTACCTTTGGAGTTTGATAGTGCGACGTCAAACTCATCAGTGGAAATATTAGATTCTAAGCTTAGCGCTGGATTTCCGCTAGGTAAAAGTTTATGCTCTAAAGATTTTTGTTTTTCAGCTGCGAACTGTTTTGTGAAAGTAGAGTCACTTGAATAGGAGCTCCAGAACGTGGGGAACTCGTTCGCTATAATATTTGGGTCGTTAGTTAATCCAGATTGGTTGTTTAAGTAAGTGATTGTAATAGGTTTTTTCACGCCAGACAAGCGTCTTATGTCACGCCAAATAAGTTGAGGAGAGGTTTTGGAGTTAATATTTTCAGTAAATTCTTCCAGACATATTTTCTTAGCCTTTTTGGTTTGTCGTTTAAAGATACAATAGCATTATCGCGTTTATATTATATGTTAAGAGATCAAGAAGGTTGCGTGTTTTTTTATATTTATAGCAGCTTTTGCGTTTTTGTGTTCGAAGGATTTCTAGTTCACTATTCCACCATGGTTTATATCGGTGTTGATATGTATTCTTGGTTTGAGGGATGGTGTGGTGTGCTGACGAACATATTATTTTTCTTACAAGTGTGACCTCTTGATTTATATTATTCGAAATAATGAATTTACTAGATATTGATGAGCAGAGATCTTTGTATTTCTCCCAATTGGCTTTATGTGTTAGAAAAATTGGTTTAAACTTTTTTGTGGACGTGTCTGGGTGAAACCGCTTTCCATCATCAATGGGAAATGATCACTACCATGGAGGTCCCTAAGGACCTTCCAAGAACACAACGGAAAGATATTGGAGGAACATGTCGTGACATCTACATGAGTGAACGATTGATGGGTGGAGAAGTGTGTAGGACTACCATCGTTTAAAACTATGAGGTTGCTACTTAATAAGACGTCTTCAATCTTTGTACCTCTATCGTTTGATAGAGGAGACCCCCAGATCGGGCTCCATGAGTTGAAATCGCTCATCCAAAGTATTGGATTTTGCGTTTTATTTAAAATATTTAAGATATCTGAGCAAGAGAAACTTTGCTTAGGAGGGATGTAGTATTGATTATTGTTAGTTTGGGATTAAATAATATCTCAATCGCAATAGTGAGTAAGGTGATATTGGTAAAAATAATTTTGTGAGGTATGTCTTCTTTTACCAAAATTGCAACACCTTGTTTGATGTATTGGTATTGAGGGCTATTAACGAAATAACCATTATGGCCATATGGAGGTTTAGGGTCGAAATCATGGCGTATATGTGTTTTTTGTAAACATAACACTGAAGGTTTCAGTTCTTTAATTAGTAGCTTTAATTCGTGAAAATTATTGAAATATCCGTGGATATTCCATTGCAAAATTGAAATCATTTAGAAGTTAAGATAATTGTGGGAGTATTATGTTATTATATGTGTGTATATATGATTAGTATTGTGTGGCTAGGTTTTCTATTGATAATGAAGTTTTGTTGTTGGAGTTGGAAGAAGGACTGGTGAAAGAATTGTGTGAATCGTTTAGATTAGAATTATGTGCTTTTTCGATGCTGATATGTTGTAGGTTGTTATTGTAGGGAAGTCTATAAGAAGTATTATTGTTTTCGGTTGGATTGTTGTTTTGGGAGGGAATTTCATTTCATCAATTCGTATAGTTCGTTATCACTGTTTGGGATTTGTGGAAAGGAGGTGATGTTCGATGTTAGATTTTGTTATTGATCAGAAGTATGTTTTTGGTTGTTATTTATTATTGGGCTTTTGATAATCGATGAGAAAGAAGGACCACCAACAATAGATGGGCATTGATTTTTATATATGTTTATCGCTTCTCTCATTGTACATTTGTTTTGTACTTGCAACTTCAATATCTCTTTAGATTGCAAAAATTTGGGACAAGATCTGTCAAAAGATTTCCATCTATGTTTTTGGAAAATTTGTACACTTCAACAACTCCTTGGTCAGATAAGTTTTTAATGATTTCCTCTTCACTTAGGTCGATTAAGTATGGGGCATATATTGTGCCTTTAATATAATTAAGTTTTTCATGGTATTTTGTATTCACTTCACAGACCCCGTGTAAAAATTAAGTACGAATGAACTTTTCGGCGGTTGATTTGTCTTTTAGTAATAGGCAAAGACTTCCGTCGCGTAGTTCTATGATTTTTATGATTTCTTTGTTATACTTATTTAATGGTTTATTGATATCAACGGACGATAATACAACGTATTTAGGATTTTTCACTTCTATTTCTGGGAGATTAGGAAAAGGCTCAAATTGTTTTTTTTATTTTTTCCGTTGGTTGAGGGTCAGACGCCAGCAAGGCAAATCTGTTATCCCCAAGATTGGTGGGCCCGGGGGCCATTGTTTCTTATGTCCCAAACTATAAGTTTGTAATTACTATATATATATGTTTTTTTTTGTACCAGAAAGTACAGAATAGCTCAGTTCAAAAAGCAAACACACTGTGAAGTAACTATAGCACAAATAGAAACCGTAAGAGGAAAAAAACACGTCTGCTTGGCACGAGGGATAGTCGGTGACTGAGTATGTGATATTTTGTGTGCAAATCAATGGAATACTCGCAATCAACGCATACCAATGTACACCATACAACAACAACCACTATGTGCCACTATTAAAAAAATTTAAAATACTAATGCTGTTGTTTATAATTTGTATTAGATTGCGAAAATATGAAACTATGATAATTGTTTATTTTGTAAATTATTTTATATTTTATTTGAATAAAATAAAAAAAAAATAAGGAATGGCTAAGTTCGGGTCTAACTGAACATTTTATACTCCCGCAAGGTAAATCGATACACACATGCATATGTATGGATGGATATGGGATTTTCGTATATATGTATGTATTTTAATTAAAAGTAGGATGTATTGCATCCATTATTAGCAGTCACAGGCAAGAGTGGGAGCAAGGGATTCTTTTTGAACCTTATTAATATTCGTAATAGCATAAAAATAAATAAAATATGTAAAGAAAAATAGCCGCCCAAGGCAATTGCCTAACTTGCCTGTATGGACGGGCCGGCCCTGATCACGACTTTCTCCTTTGCCCTTTGTAGTTAAATGGTGTCCACAGCCTCGATATTGAAAATGGTCGTTAGTTGAAAACTTATAAAATGCCATAACTAAGCCGTAAATTAAGATGCAAAATCGTATATTGGTATTTTTAATAAGTGAGCTTGTGCCCGCCTCCTAATAAGTTTAACGTACATATTTCACAAACCACTCAAGCTACAAACATACATATGTATATCAACCCAACTTGCTCAGGACTTGAAATCGGATGATACCTCCACCCACTTCCATTTAGCGTTGTGCTGAAAACTACAAAGAGTGCGATATTTCACTAAATAGATACGTCAGAAACATTAAATTTCACGTTATGCCGAATATGTTGGTCAGTGTGTGAGTTGGTTTCATAAAATTGCGTAGAAACATGTTCTCGAGTATACTTGAGTAATACCAAAATGCGCCTAATTTAATAAATTTAGCCTTACTTCTTCGTTAAGTTTATAACACATACCTGCCTATCAGTTGAGTTAACTTAAGTGATTTAAATATAAATATCGCTGTCACGAAGCAAAATGTAATCATTGAAACTTAGCGAGTCTATGACTTATATTACAATTATAATATGACGACCTCGAAATGCGGATTTTTAGCCCAGATATACACGAAAAACAATTAAACCCGGAGGCGATTTGTTGGATGCACGACAAGATGTGTTCAAAAGATTTTCTCAACATCTTTAATACTGTAATGTTGCTATAGAACACCTATGGGAAGTGCTGAAGAGATCAGTCGGTGGACAAAAAAGGAAAAATAAGCACGAATTACGGAGAAAAGTCTAAGAAGTATTCAATACGGGTCACGACTTACACTAACCTTGTCAGCTAAATGCCGCGAAGATGTCAGGAGGTGGTTAAAATAAAAGGAACATCAACAAAATATTAGATTTGAATGGAAGTAATAATTAAATAAAATAACACAAAAAACAATTAATTAATATTTGTCTCTATTTTTATTTCAGGGTGAAATACATAAAGTATCCGTTTTCACTTTGTAAACTCAAATAAACCTTAAATAACTTCCCAAATGTTAATGATAATAAACCATAATATTTGGTACACGTGTTCCTTGGCAAAAAAGTGAAGACGAGTTTTAATAAGTTTAATGTGCTTATCTCCTCAGCCACTAAGGCCACTAAGGCTACAATAACCCAATTCACTTGGGACAAATCCTATTAGAACTTATACCGACAGTGTGAAAGTGGATGAAATCGGATTTCAACCCCGCCCTCTCCCCATATAAAGGTTTTGTTAAAAACTACTAAAAGCGCGATAAATCAATAACTAAATGCACCTGAGACATTTAATTTTACACCCATGATGATACATGATGGCTTTATAGGAGCCGGTGAAATGACATATCTCCGGAACTAAATTCGTTACGTAACATTATCCTGACGAGCCTATGTTACATTATGAAAATGGGCGAAATCGGACCACAACCACACCTACTTCCCATATAGCACAATTTTAAATTCCATCTGATTCTTTTAATTTCCAGTAAAAAAATCCAGTACCTATGAATATATTCGGATAAAAATTTGCACAAATAGTGTCTTTGAGGTATGCCATCTCGGGTCAAAAAATTGTCAAAATCGGACCATAATTGTTCAAGGCCCCACATACCGAATATGTAGACCCCAGTGCGTATAACTGACTTTGAACACGTTTTCGTAAAAGTTATAAAATTATATTTGTGGATTGACGCTCAATATATTTATATAATATAATGAATTCCGTTTTGTTGGTGGACGTTTTTCACATCAACTCAATATATTAAATTTAGCCTCTTCGGTTGAGTTTATGCCAGATATAGTAATAAAACTAAATGAGTCTATGACCTTCAATATAAATTATTACTACGATATAAAATTTGATTGTAATTCATTCCCGATTTCGTCGAACAATAAATTTGAACCCTTTTACTACAATTTTTTTCTCTTGTAACATGTTGCTACCGAGTATAATAGTTTTGTTCACCTAACGGTTGTTTGTATCACCTAAAACTAATCGAGTTAGATATAGGGTTATGTATATATAAATTATCAGGATGAAGAGACGAGTTGAAATCTGGGGGACTGACTGCCCGTCCGTCCGTCTGTGCAAGCTGTAACTTGAGTAAATTGAGATATCTTTATGAAATTCGGTACACATGTTTCTTTGTACAGTAAGACGGTTGATACTGCAGATAAGCGTAATCGGACCACTGCCACGTCCATAAAACGCCATTAATCAAAAACAAATAAATTGTCATAACTAAGCTCCATAATAAGATACAAGGCTGGTATTTGGTATACAGGATCAAATTAGAGAGACATCTGCAGTTTAACTAGTGGGCGTGGTCCCGCCCCCTAATAGGTTTAATGTGCATATCTCCTAAACCACTAAATCTGAGAGCAAATGTTTTTAGCACTTCTATCTACAATGTGAAATGGGTAGGAAATGGAAATACTAGAAATTGTCTAAATCGTATTAAAACTATTCAACCCCCCATACATTGAATAAGTGGACTCCAGTTCCTACAGCGAACATTTTATGGAAAATATCGGTCAATCTGTGAGATATGTTATAGAAATTCGAAGAAATTTCTTTTCTGATAATAATATGCCTGTATGTCAAAAGTGGGTTGTATCGGGTCAAAAATTTCTTTAGCTGCCATATACCTAATAGAATGATTTTCGATGTACCGGCTGACTTTATATCGCATATTTCAGCAAATAAGTATATAAATACCTTAGCAAAATTTACTGTTGTCGTGTTGTCTACCTGCTCAGAAGTTTAAAACTGCAACCGCCTTAATGAAGAGAATACAAAGGAGCTCCAGGAATTTATAGACTGTGCTAAAGCGGTTCTACCCAACTTTAGATTCGAACCGCCAGCAGCGGCAGCTAAAAGACAGAACTCAGCTGAAGAAGTCGTTAGCTAAAAGCCCGAAAATAAAGAGTATGATTACTACTAAATCGTTTGCTGAAGTGGCCCGGAACTGCAGAGTGCAATGGAAGTAGATACAAACTGATAAATGGGGCGTTGGAAGTGCTATTAAGCCAACCTGTTCTGCCATCTTCTTGCACAGATGCTGGCTGGTATCAGGGCCTAATCAAGATATTTATTTGTGACGGTGGGAATTCGGTCCAGCTTCACAAAGCCGATATTGCCAAACTTTGTATATCTGGTAGCGGTCGATAGAAAGGATATTACATCCAGTCTAAAGGTCTGGTCACCATATAATGCAGCTCTCAGAGTTTGCAATCTAAGTCTACCAACGGATGCATCGAATTCGTCAAAGCAATTGAAGATCCCACTGCATAAAACGTGAAGACGAAAAAAGCCACGATGAAGATCATGTTGTTACAATAAAGGACCGTTTTGAACCAATTGTGGAAACTGGCGGGGATATTATCTATGGTTGACAACATGTGGTGACTAAGACACCACAACAGTAAGCTAGGAGACGAGCGTAAACAGTTATAGACTGGACAGCTTATAATTTCGACGCTAGGAGTTTCAACGAAGTGTATATCTGTTCGAAGGGGTACATCTCAACGCGGCGTGTTATCCCCAATTCTCTGGATCTCAATGAAAAAATTTTGTCACATCTAGCAAAGATTAGAGGTGAATTCCCAAGTACCCTCACTAACCGTATGCAAATAATATTAAATTACATAAATCGATAGGCCGTATCGTATGAATTAAACTTAAATGTTAGCAAGACAGAGCTATTGTTCACTAGGAAACACAGAAAGCCAGAAGTTATTTGGGACTAATTTTAAACAGGAAGCTACTATAGCATTTCATACCTGTAAAAGAATGGTGGGGCGTAAATGGAAACTCGTGTAATTCATTTTCTCTACACGACAGTTATAAGGCCGATTATGATATACGGTATATTAGTGTGGCGACCAATAATGCTAAAGAAATACCCGGTGAACCGTATGGAAAGCATACAAAGAGCAGCAAGTATGTTTCAGTGCAGCTCTTAGAACAACGGCAAATCAGGTAATAGACGTTATTTTATATTTACTTGTTTTGCAACTGGCAACGAAGTCGGCACTTAGACTGAAGGAATCTTCCCTATTTGTCACCTGCAATAAGGTATATTATAATATACTTACAAGTTCCCGTTTCTTCACAACACTACGGATTTTCGTAATCCTTTAGTAATTAATCTGGATAGAGTTGAGAGGGACAAAACCATAAAGATAAGTATCTAGAAGGATGGATAAAACTTGATAAACGAGTGGGAGGTGGTTTTTTTTCAGGAAAATTAGACAACAGGCCTGCCGACTACCAGATCACTGCATTGTCTTCCAAGCAATTAAAGAAAGCCTTCCCGCTCTGACGAAGAGGGAGCTTAAGGGAGGGGAAGAGCTTACAACAAGAAATATATTCATATATACAGAGAGCCAAGCGGCTTTAAAATCAATAAAGTCTCTAAAAGTTCCATCGAAGATAGTCAAATAATTTCATGATTTTATAGTGGAACCAACATCCTATTTCACGATAATCCTGCAATGGGTTTCAGCGATATTCTAACTGTGAAGCCGAAGAACTAGCCAGATTAGGCCCCACTTTACAAGCAGAGTCCGATAAAGAGGGAATGTTATTTAAAATACCAAGTATGAACGCGATTGTTTTAGTGAAAAAAAACTAAGAAAATAATATGAACATATTTTTACACTGGGAGGAATATTGTCATACGCATATTTTTTCTTCAAAATAGGTTTGATACGGACTTTCAGTAACTCATTCTATAGCGTCTGAATTTCCCGATGGTAGAGCATAATATTTATGCTCTCGCCACCAATTTTATCGGAAATATGCAAATGAAGAAACTGATATTGCAACTGCAACATAATGCAACTAGATTTTTTTTTACATATGTATGGGGTGTTCCAATAGGGATGATATGTTTTCTAAGTGTCTTTTCGGCCATTTTTAATATGCCATGATCTATAATTTTTATACCCTCGCAACTTGTTGCTACAGAGTATAAAAGTTTTGTTCACCTAGCGGTTGCTTGTAACACCTAAATCTAATCGAGTTAGATATAGGGTTATGTATATATAAATGATTAGGATGAAGAGACGAGTTGAAATCCAAATGAGTGTCTGCCCGCACTAAACAAACCAGAGACATTAAATTGTCTCTCGGATGGTATAAGATGAATTTATAGGAACCACGTTCAAAATTAGATAGTGGGCGTGGCACCGCCCACTTTTAGGTGAAAACCCATATCTTGGGATCTGCTTAACCGATTTCAACCAAATTCGGTACATAATATTCTTCTCATATTTCCATGTTATAGTACGAAAAGTGGCCAAAATCGGATTATAACCACGCCTATTTCCCATATAACATCATTTTAAATTCCTTCTGATTTTTTCACTTTCCAGTATGCAAATCAAGCAACAATAACTTTGCGCGAATAATACATTTAAAGTACGCCACCTTGTGACCAAAAATTATCTAAATTGAACCAAAACTATTCAAGCCCCTAGGTACTGAATATGTGGATCCCAGTGCCTATAGTTGACTTTTTAAATACGAATACCGAAATTATCGGACAACATAGAACAAGGCGGCAAGATCCACAAAGCAATCTAAAACGAGTATACCATTTGACTTTGCGAGAGTATAAAATGTTCGGTTACATCCGAACTTATCCCTTTCTTACTTGTTTTTAAATCATATTATCTTATTGGAAAACCCTTTATTACATATTGAAGACCGAAATCTGTCAATGGGTAAAAAAGCTCCAGTTTGGTCATACAAGTAATCAATAATACAAGGAATACAAGGCTCAAAATTAATGGCGGACCATTTTGTTACTAAAAAAAGTATTTTAGCAAATCTGATTTTTATACATACATATATATTATATTATTTTTAATAAAGACTTTTATTAGCTTATTCTTAAAACATACCTTACTCTCAAACCACTTCAGCTAAAACAACCAAACTTGCTCAGAGCAAATATTATATGTTTATCATTCCCTTCGAAATTCTAAAAATGGTTCAAAATGAATTATCACCCTGCGCGCTCCCCATATAACGGTTATGTTGAAACTAGCAGACACACTAAATTTTGCACTGCAGATGATATAAAATCGGTTTCTTAATCGGACAATGAGCGTGGCACTGCCCATATTTAAGTGAAAACTCATATCTCGGGACCTGATCTACAAATTCGGTATATGACATTATTCTGACATTCGTATGTTACAATGTGAAAATGAGCGAAATAGCACTACGAATGAAATTGAAAGAATGCGTTTCTCTTTCTGAATATATTGGATAAAATCGGGTGAAAACTTGCCCTAGCCCCCAAATAAATAATATCAGAATTTTCAAACATTCGGTTGACTTTACTCCATATATATTGGTGATGGTATGTGAGGTACCTTAATGAAACTCAGAGAGAATATTTTTCTGTTAATAATATGTGTTAATCCCAAAAATAGATAACATCGATTCAATACTACCCCTATCTCAAATATACCTAAAATATGCATGATTTTCAAAGTTCGGGCTGGCTTTATACCCTATGTATTTTATAAGTCAATAGTAAAATTGAGTGCATTGAATATATTATATTTGAAGAGGAGTTTCTATATTGTGAGATCAAAAAAACGCTATTACATTACGAAAGTTATCGACCGTTTGGTGGAGCAGTGTCAAGCGCGTTAGTCCGTCGCGTCCTAATGAAAATGCATTTTTCTCAAAATCACGTTATTCGAGTTGGTGGAAGTCATACTTGCGCAAGAATTGAGCAATCGCCATGAAATTTTTTACACATGTTCATCAGCAGTTTGTACAAAAATATTGAAAATTGTTCATTTAAAAAAATAGCTAGTAACAAAAAAGAGCCAAAAATAAATTTTATTTTCAAAAGCTCATAATTGTTGCATTTTTCATGTCTAAATGACGGAAATATGCGGAATGGGTCTAAAAATTACCCCGACTCACATATACTACATGTAATGATGATTATGATTATTTTATGTCAACAAACCATATGCCGAATTTGTAGGTCAGTGTATGAGTTATATACCTATATACCATATATATACATAACTGCTTGAAAATATGATCTCATGTATATCTGAGCAACGTCAAAAGTTAGGGCAATCAGCCCAGCCCAATATCTGCCCCCAATATACCTTTTGTAATGATTTCCGATTTTCGTTAAGGGTGGTCAAAATGTGTGATATTTTAATGAAATTAAGTGGACCAGTTTTCTACAAACTATGTGGTTTAGTGCTGAATATCTAAGGAGTTGGAGTAGACCTTGGTTTTGTTTTGCCTAAAATATTTCCAAAAAGTTTCTACAAATGGTCACGAAACACCCTGGGCAATTATTTGATGTTATCTTCCATCAATATGAATAAACAAGTAAGGAAGGGCTAAGTTCGGATGAAACCGAACATTTTATACTCTTGCAAAGTCAACCGGTATACTCGTTTGAGATTTATTGATTTATAGCGCTTTTAGTAGTTTTTAACAGTACCGTTATATGGGGAGTGGATGGGGTTGTCACCCAATTTTTATACTCTCGATAGAGGTGCTAAAACCATTTGTTCTCCGTGAATTATGTTATTATAGCTTAAGCGGTTTAGGAGATATGCACATTAAACCTATTAGGGGGCGGCACCGCGCCCACTTAAAAAAAATTTAAACTGCAGATGCCCCTCCCTAATGTGATCCTGTATACCAAATAACGGTCCTGTATCTTGTTGTGGAGCTTAGTTATGGTAATTTATTTGTTTTTGATTAATGGCGTTTTGTGGGCGTGGAAGTTTATATATTTATATAAATATTTATAACCCTAAATCTAACTCGATTAGTTTTAGGTGATACAAACAACCGTTAGGTGAGCAAAACTGTTATACTCTGTAGCAACATGTTGCGAGAGTATAAAAATAACGAAAGATCTTTACGGCATGAAGCTGTTAATATGCAGTATGTAATTTCGGGACCAACAGAGACCAACAGATTTCTCTAAGGAGTTGAAAAATTTCCGATTTAAGGAAGTTTAACCAAATGTGTTTTAATACATTGGACTAGCTGCGAAGTAATTCCAGGGTTATAATCCGTTTTCAACCATTTTACAATTTCGAAGGGAATGCTAAACATATTTGCTCTGAGCAAGTTTGGTCTGAGCAAGTTTGGTTGTTTTAGCTTAAGTGGTTCGAGAGTTAAGTATGGTATGAACATTAAACCTATTAATTGAAGAAGTTACACATACCATACGTACTTACACTATAAGTAATATTCTGGCAGACTATTGCAACCGGAGAAAATGTCTGCCGTTTTAAGAATAAGCAAATGAAAGTATTAAAAATAATATGTATGTATGTATAAAAATCAGGTTTGTTAAAATACTTTGGAATTTTTTTTTTAATTTTCAAAACGTCTGCAATAAAATAATAACTAACAAAATGAGCTGCCATTAATTTTTTTGCGTTGCATTCATTGTACTCTTTAATATGACCAAAAAGGAGCTTTGTTAAAATAAGTTCCATACTCTTTTAATTTCGTACCTGTATTACATTCGCTGGGCTTAGTGGCTCCCGATCTCATATACAGTAGGTATAGGAAAATCTTTAAGCAACTATCAATGGCATTATCAGTCACCAATAACAACAACAAACAAAGTTCACAACCTCATGACCTTAAGAATACATAGTTACATAGGTCCCTACGTATAACACATAAATAACTAAAAACCCTATTTATAATCAGATTTGGGTAATATTCGTCATATGTTATGGTATATATTTGCAAGGGAAAAGAAACTACACTTCCAAAAGAATTTATGCTTTGTCTGGTCAGAATGGTTCAAATACAGGTTGGTTGAAAAGTTTCTGCGCTCGAAATGAAAAAATACTGCTTTTGGTACGATATATATTTTTTATTCAATATAAACTTAACTTCAATACACTTATTCCAATGATCCTCCAATAATTTTGCAATATAACTGCAAAATACCCATCTACGGCTTCATTCGACGAAGCAATGAGCAGGTGCATTGTATTGATGAAAAGTGATTTTTTTGAGCTGCAAACCAGGTCTTTTCCCACGAATTTTTTTATCCAGCTGATCCAAAAGGCTGCAATGATATCCAGAGTTGAATGTTTTACCTTTCTATAAGTAATCAATCAACAAAATTGCTTTTGCATCCAAAAAAAAAATTGATGCCTTCTTTGTTAATCGTTGAGCTTCAGTCCATTGTAAACGTTCTTGTTTCAATTTAAGATCATGGTGGTAGATCCAAATCTCATCCATAGTTATAAAACGACGCAAGAAATTGGTTTTATTCTGCACAAATCGCTCCAAATTATGCTGAGAAATTTATTTTCTACCCAGTTTTTGTTGAATTGTTAACGTGTGATATATGTAATTCTCCATGTAAAATATGAGGTAAGCATTTGTCTGAAATGCCTATGGCATTAGCAATTTCACGCTTAGTCAAACTTGGATGTTCAGTAACAATATTATGAACGCTTAGTCAAACTTGGATGTTCAGTAACAATATTATGAACTTGTTCAATGATTTCTGGTGTGTTTGCGGGTTTTGGTCGTCTTTCGCGTGGATCGTCTTCAAGCCTAGTACGACCACGTTTAAATTCACCAGCCTGGCTTGTGAACAAAGAATTAATTGACAGAATGACTTGTAAATTTTCATGTGTTCTCACGACAGGTGTACCAACTTAAGAATAAAGAAATTTGGAGCTAGTAGTGCTATTTCTTGGTGAGGCCAACCAACTTTTCAACCAACCTGTATGTACCTATATTCTTCTATCAGAATAGTGGTGTTCTTAATACACATATTTTTACTCCGAATTTTATCTTATTTTTCTAAAAATTTACAATAAAATTAAAATTAAATTCGTATACTCAAAAGTTTTGAAAAGCGAAAATGTACTGACAGTCAACCAAAAATGAACAAAATTGAACCATAAGTTTTCAAGCCACCATATACAGAATATGTGGGCCTCAGTGCCTATGACTTTTGAGATATATTAGTGAAATTCAAAGGGCATATTTTCCCGATAATAATGTGCCGTTGTGTCGAAAATGCGTGAAATCTGGTCAATATAACTTACGAACTTCCTGCTGACTTCATACCGCATATATCGATCAATATGTGGGTTATCATATGGTTTTCATGTTATTTTATGGTTCTTGATTGAAGTTTTGAAATTCGGAATTACTGATATCAACTCAACCCGTAAAAACAAAATTCGGTTGAAGTGTCGTCGAATACATAGAAAGGTGAAAAATTTGTTGAACTTCTGCTGAAAAATCCCCAAGCTGGATGGGACAAGCTATAATTTGGAAACAGTAAAAAAAAAACAAGTACGGAAGGGCTTAGTTCGGGGGTAACCGAACATTTTATAACTTGCAAGCATCAAAGCAGGGAAAATACCTTCAGGTGTTGGCAAAACTTTATATTAAAAAAATATTGCGAAAGAATTTAACATTCATTATTCGTCGAAATCTTGAATGGATTAAAATAAAATTTGGTATTTTATTAAGTAATGTCATAGGTCATTACTCACTTAGTATTCAACCGAAAGGCTAAATTTAATATATTGAGATGACGAAGAAAACAGCAACCAGAGGATGGGATTTCGGATATGAGGTTTATACCTACCCAATCCTTACACATTTAGTGCTAAACCGTTCATATAATTTTATAATTTTTAAGAAAAATTATGCACATATTTTCAAGCAATTTTATAAACAAATAACTCACACACTGACCGAAATATCCAGCATAAGGTTTGTAGAAATAGCACAATTACATTAATGTACATACAAGTATGTAGTATATGGGAATTGGGTATTTCGTGTTCTAAATTCACATTTTTTCGGCTGTAGGCTATAGTACATATAACCAACATTATTTTCTAACCATATTGTACATATTAACCGATATATGCGGAATAAAGAAAACCGGAAGTTTAAAAATCTTAAAATGAGTATATGGGAGATGGGAGGCATACAAAACTGTAATTTGGTACAAAAAAGGTGTGTGAGACCGCCTCTACTAAGTTTAATGTACATATCTGACAAACTACCAAAGCAATATTAAACAAATTTGATCAGGACAAATCCACACAGTGAAAAAAATCGAAGTAAAATCGGGCGATAACCACCCATTGCCCATGTAATACATAGGTTATGTTGAATACTACTAAAAGTAAAATAACTCACTAAATAAATGCGTCAGAAACATTAAATGCCAAGATGACATGAAAGGGTTTCATAGGAGCCGATATCAAATCAAGGCTGCATGGGCACATTTATAGGTAAAATCTCATATCTCAGGGTTTGCTCGACCAATATCAACCAAATTTGGGACTTAACATTATCCTACCATTTTTGTGTAACGGTGTGAAAACAAACAATATATTGGAACAAAAACTTTGCTCAAATAGTGCCTTTATGATATGCTATCTCAAGTCTAAACTTGGTCATAATAGGATCATAATTGTCCCCTAGATACCGAATATGTGGCCCTCAGTGCCTTTGCCGACTTTTTACCGAAAATGTTGCTCAATCTGTGAGATATATAATATTATTGAAATTCGAGAAAGTCTTTTCCCGATAATAGTATACCCTGTGTTAAAAATGCGTAAAATCGGGTCAATACTTTCTCTAGCCCCCATATACCCAATATAAAGATTTGCGAACTTCATGTTGACTTTATACCGTATATGTCGATCAATACGCGAGGTTTCGGTAGTAATAGTATATCGTAATGCCAACAATGGATTAAATCGAATCAAAACTACGTTGAAATGTTATTACATCAAGTACAATCCATTCCAAAATCCAAAATTGTTAGTGAGTTATTGTTATATCGAACACTAAAAAATCACCCTCCACAGTCCCCAGACCTTAATTCTATCAAGCATATGTGGGAGCACCTTAAAATCGGTTCAATACTTTTAACCGTTTAAATCGGATAATATGATTATGATGATATTGTATATCGATATTAGTGCAAATTATCTCAGTTAATTAAGAGGAAATATTTCGATTGGCATTGTATTGTGTTTCGGGTTCATAAGAAAATAAGATAATACCGTAAAGTTAACTTATGACCAATATTATAAGTTGATGAGTTACCAATAATGATTGAAACCCACTCACGGTCTTCTCAAATACGCAATAATAAATTCATAAGCAACATTCATAAACAATGTTATACAATGTTTTGTCAACACTTGACAATATTTCCGTACCTTGGAAACTTGCAAATAGCGAGGGATAAAATGTTCGATTGCATCTATACTTTTTTTTTTTGTTCAATTGCTGTTCTTATTGAGTAAAAACACGTCAAGTGGACCCCCCATTTTCCACTTGATCATCGAATTTGAATGTGAGTATTTTTTCATAAAGTAGTCATCATAAGCAAGTAATCCCCTGCTCAGTTTTTTTAAATTTTAATTTTAACAACAATTTTTTTTTATTTGAAAATTTTTTCTACTTTTAGTTAAAAAATTAATAAATAGAAAACTATTGGTGATTTTTTAATGAAATTTTCAGGAGTTATAGTTCAAAACTTCTACTTTGAAAAAATATGTATGAATTTAAATAATTTTTTTTTTCAAATTGTTAATTAACTTTTAAGTTAAGAAATGAAAATTTTAATGACTTCTCCCTCAAAAATTAAAATTTTTTTTTTAGTATTTTGCAATAAACATTAAAGTAACGAAATCCGCAAAAAAATTTGACCGATCGCGATTAGATTAAGCAAAAAAAAATTTTTATGACGGGCGGTAGCGCTGCCGGTATAGCGCTGCAGGTATAGCGGTTCGGCAACGCAACACTTAGAGTGTGTTGCATATTTCATTTGTATGTTGGGATGATGGTCTCACATTTTGCTTGCAGTGAATTAGCATGAATGTGGTAGAACAATATGCATAATACCTACCCGCTTAATAGGTTCAAAGAAATACTTAAGACGGGAATTCCCTAATCCACCAGAATGTATTGAATACCCGCTATTAATATTTCAAATCCAAATTTTTAACTGGAATTTCCTATTCTTTAAGTATTAAAAATCCATACTTTTTTTACCCCAATTTTTTTTTTTATTCATTATAAAACATCCAATTAACATTACAATACTTGTTTTAAATAAAATGATATTCGAACTAAATCCTTTGCGGCTAAAAGAAATAAATATGAAAGCATCTTAATATTTATGTCCCAGTATCTACAAGTATGTGAACAACAAAGGAATATCTCGAGCCATTCATAATTTCGTTGATAATTAATCATGAGCCTCGTTAAGAAATGCTGCAATCCATTTAACAAAAAAAATCATAAAAAAGTCATTAAAAACTTACTTTTAATAACAAAAAACCGCGCTCATGATTTTAAAGATTTTATAGGGAATTATATGTACAATTCATGTGAACGGACTATTTATTCAGGCCGAAAACCTGAAATTCTTGGTGAATTATCTGTGAATAAATGTCCTGAAGTCAACAAGCCTGAGAAGTCAAATGATGTTATCGAAGATGACGAAGAAAAAGATCCTACTTTTCATTGCAAACCGGAAGATAACAAATTAAAAATTGATAAGGTTAATAAGTTTTTAACGGAAATTGGTGAACCTTCAATCAAAATCAAGAGAGTCTCAAGTAATAAAGAATTTCAAAACATTTTAACAAATGTTGTGAGTAAATTTACAATGTAAATAGTGAAATTGATCCAAAAGAGCTTTTACTTAATAACTTTAAATCTGCTTTCAATGGTAAAACTAGTAGAGCTGATAAAATTCAGGTTTTGACTACGCTTCCTACAGATTGGTCGATTAAAATGATATGGAAAGAGTTTAAAGTTTCCAAACGAATGGTGAGAACTGCAAAAAAAATACGACAAGAACGAGGATTCGCATCGCAACCTATGATTAAGAGAGTAAGATCTCTAAACATTGAAACCCTCGATCGTATTGAAGCTTTCTATCTATCCGATGATGTCAGCCGCGTAATGCCTGGTATGAAAGATTATGTTTCGGTGATTGAAAATGGGAAGAAAATCCAAAAACAAAAACGACTATTATTATATAATGTTCACGAAATACACAAAAAATTTAAAGAAGCTTATCCTGACGAAAAGATTGGACTATCCAAATTTCAAAAATTCCGACCTCGGGAATGTATATCTGCTGGCAAAAGTGGAACTCATAATGTGTGTGTGTGTAAAATCCATCAAAATTTCAAATTCAAATTAGCTGGATTTAAAAATGAATTAAAAAAAGAGGGACAATTATTTCAGAAAGCTCAAATGATTTAATTAAAAGCTCTGTTTGCCAAGAGTTTGCATCATTGTGTTACTTTTCAAAGTGTACTAAGTGTCCAGGAAGTGATAGTATTATAAACAAATTGGAACTATTGCTTAATAACCATAAAATAAATGAAATTACATACAGCCAATGGAAAAGTACTGATAGGTAAAGAAATTTTCACTCAAATCTTCTCCTTTTCTTTTAAAATTTTTGTAATTATTGTCATCAAATAATTTTTATATTCACGCCACTGAGTAATTCTTTATATTTTGTTACGCAATCTACATATTAATAATGAAATTATTAGATTTTATATGTTTAAATTGTTAATTCTTTTGATTATCCATTTTTTTATTATTATTTTATTCTGTTAATTTATTTTGAATTTTTTAGAACTGAAATCATTGAAGAAACGAAGACAAAAGAAGATTTTCTTTATGATTTAAGACAAAAATGGCCTGAATTGTTGAGACATGATTTCCTTGCACGATCTCAAGCGTCATATTTTACTGACAAGAAAAAATCTGTTGAGGATGGAGAATTTATCGTTTGCCTTGATTTTTCTGAAAATTATACTTTTACTGTTCAAAATGCCATCCAATCTCATCATTGGAATACCAGTCAGGCTACAATCCACCCTTACGTTGTGTACTATAGAGAAAATGAAGAAATGAAACATATAAACTACGTGGTAATTTCGGAAAAAGTTTGTCACGACGCGAGCTCAGTTCACCTTTTTAATTTTAAATTGATAAAATTTCTAAAAAATAAGTTTGGAGCGGATAAAATAAAAAAGATTTCCTATTTTTCGGACGGAGCTGCTTCTCAGTACAAAAATAAGTATAATTTTGTGAATTTAATAAATCATAAAAAAGATTTCAACGTGGACGCGGAATGGAATTTTTTTGCTACTTCTCATGGGAAAGGAGCATGTGATGGTTTGGCAGGAAGTTTTAAGAGGCAAGCTTTTCGTGCAAGTCTTCAAAGGGAAAGCGATAAGCACATAACCAATGTAACTTCATTATTTGAATGGGGTAAGAATGCATTTAAAAAAATTAACTTTGGTTTTTGCTCTCAAGAAGATCATGACTCCCATGAGAAGATGTTTAAATTACGTTATGACCGATGTGTAACCATAAAAAATACCCGCCAATATCATCATTACAGAGCTCTTAATAATACATCACTCGAGTGCAAAGTTTTCGCCAAAGACATTAAAATCGTTACCAATAAAGTTAAAAAAAAGAAATAAAGCAATACGTATAAGTTATAAGAATTAATTTAAGAATTATTTAACTTCTTTTTTTTTATTTATGAAAAACTATTTAATTTATTATCTTTCATTTGTTGAAATAAAATTAATCATAAAATAACGATATTTTTATTTAAAAATTGAAGTATTATATTATTGGATTAGGGAATTCCCGTCTTAAGTATTTCTTTGAAACTATTAAGCGGGTAGGTATTATGCATATTGTTCTACCACATTAATGCTAATTCACTGCAAGCAAAATGTGAGACCATCATCCCAACATACAAATGAAATATGCAACACACTCTAAGTGTTGCGTTGCCGAACCGCTATACCTGCAGCGCTATACCGGCAGCGCTACCGCCCGTCATAAAAATTTTTTTTTGCTTAATCTAATCGCGATCGGTCAAATTTTTTTGCAGATTTCGTTACTTTAATGTTTATTGCAAAATACTAAAAAAAAAAATTTTGTAATTTTTGAGGGAGAAGTCATTAAAATTTTCATTTCTTAACTTAAAAGTTAATTAACAATTTGAAAAAAAAAATTATTTAAATTCATACATATTTTTTCAAAGTAGAAGTTTTGAACTATAACTCCTGAAAATTTCATTAAAAAATCACCAATAGTTTTCTAGTTATTAATTTTTTAACTAAAAGTAGAAAAAATTTTCAATTAAAAAAAAATTGTTGTTAAAATTAAAATTTAAAAAAACTGAGCAGGGGATTACTTGCTTATGATGACTACTTTATGAAAAAATACTCACATTCAAATTCGATGATCAAGTGGAAAATGGGGGGTCCACTTGACGTGTTTTTACTCATTTTTAAAAGCAAAGATTATAGACTTTTACACGGGAAATGCCAAACACTATTTCTGTTAGTTCGTTATTTTGCCGCGCATATTAGAAATTTCTTTGGGGTTTACCTACTGGGAATGACTGCACACATTCTCGTTTATTAATTTACTGCACTTTGTCTGGGCACAGTGTTATATTTATTATCTCAACACTCTAAGAGAATTAAGTCAGTGCCGGCGTGGAATTGCATAGTATATTCAACACTTAAATGCATGAATGTAGTGGATTAATATGTGCATATGAAAGTAATTTCAAAATTATTATTAGATAAAAAGTAAATTAATAATATTTATTAAAGTCATTCTGCTTGTATCGACTATATTCTCGTTTAAAATTGATATAAATTATATATAAATATTATTATTAATTCTAAATATTTATTTTTTTTTAAATGTATAGTTTAGGTCCCCCAACTAAGGATGCCTCAAAAATTAAATTTTTTTTTCGTGAATAAGTAACTTGAAAAATATGTGCAAAGTGCGTTAAATATATTTGTAAATATGTATATACCTAAATTATTGAAAAAATTCACTTTCCGCTCACGGATTTGTAACCTTCGCGTAAAAATAAGACATTTAAAAAAATTAATTTTTGAGGCCTCCTTAGTTGGGGGACTTAAATTATACATTTACCAATAATTCATGTTCTATAAGCTGTATTAAATCAAAAATTGGAAAGCTCCTAAAAATTTGCAATTTTACATTTTTAGATTTATGTACGCAATTTCCGAAGTAGCGGAAAATAAATAACGAAAAAATTGTTTCTTTCGTGTATGTTTTATGCGTTATCACGCTTTCATTAATATTTAAATACAACAGACACTTCCGAAAAATACCATCCTCATCTTCATTTGAAATTATCATTCCGGCGGTGAAAGTTTGAACTTACATTCTTAAGTATGAACAATAAAACAAGAAAAAACGTTAACTTCGGTTACACCGAAGCTAGAATACCCTTCACAAATAAAAAAAGTTTCCATACAAGAACTTGATTTTGATAATTCAGTTTGTATAACAGCTAAATGCTATAGTGTTCCGATATCGGCGGTTCCAACAAAAGGCAAAACAGCTTCTTGGGGACAAAAAGACGTGTACAAATTTCAGATCGATATCTTGAGGTGGACAGGTAGACGGACATAGCTAAATCGATTCAGCTCGTGACGCTGAACGCTTATACATATGTATGTACACATAGCCAATAAAGTCTGCGTTCAGCCAACACATTTTTTTAAGTAAAGTAAAAACACAATGTAAATAGGTAATTCAGTTCAAATTTTCTACATGTATTTCTTCTTTATATTCTTAAGTTCAAAATGAAAAAACAACAAGTAAGGAATGGCTAAGTATGGATGTAACCGAACATTTTATACTCTTGCAAAGTCAAATGGTATACTCGTTTAAGATTTCTTTGTGGATTGACTGATATTTTCGGTAGAAGGTCAACTATAGGCACTGGGGTCCACATATTTAGTACTTAGGGGCTTGAACAGTTTTGGTTTAGACAATTTTTGGCCACAAGGTGGCATACTTTAATCGCATTATTCACGCAAAGTTTTATCCCGATATAGTCATTGTTGTCTGATTTGCATAGTGGAAAGTGAAAGAATCAGATGGAATTTAAAATGGTGTTATATGGGAAGTAGGCGTGGTTGTAGTCCGATTTCGCCCGAATTTGGTTGAAATCGGTTAAGCAGATCCCAAGATATGGGTTTTCCCCTAAAAGTGGGCGGTGACACGCCCACTGACAAATTTTGAACGCGGTTCCTATAAAGTCATATCATACCATCCCAGAGATAAAATTTAATGTCTCTGGCGTGTTTGGTGCTTGGTTGATTGCGCTTTTAGTATTTTTCAACAGTACCGTTATATGGGGAGTGGGCGGGTTTGTCTCCAGATTTCACCCATTCAATAGAGGCGCTAAAAACATTTGCTCCCAGTGAATTTGGTTATTATAGTTTTAGCGGTTTAGGAGATATGCACATTAAACTTATTAGGGGCGGGACCACGCCCACTTAAAAAAAAATTGTAACTGCTGATGCCCCTCCCTAATGTGATCCTTTGTATCGAATAACAGTCTTTTATCCTATTGCGGATCTTAGTTATGACAATTTATTTGTTTGTATTAATGGTGTTTTGTGGGCGTGGCAGTGGTCCGATTATGCCCATCTGCAATACCAACCGTCTCACGGTACCAAGAAACATGTCTACCAAGTTTCATAAAGATATCTCAATTTTTACTCAAGTTAGAGCTTGTACGGACGGACGGACAGACAGTCACCCGGATTTCAACTCGTCTCATCATCCCGATCATTTATATAATATATACATAACCCTATATCTAACTCGATTAGTTTTAGGTGATACAAACAACCGTTAGGTGAACAAAACTATTATACTCTGTAGCAACAAGTTGCGAGAGTATAATAATAGAATCTACGCCAAAAGAAGAAACAAATTCACTGAACGCAGACTTAATGGTGCCTATGTTTACTTGTTCTTACACTAAAATCCCGTTATCACAAGAATGAAAATAGGAATATAAATTTTTTTTTTTTTTGCATTTTGAACTTAAGAACATACATCTTTAATTCTTAAAAAAAAAAATGTTTCGGGTGAACACAGACTTTATTGGGTATGTGTATGTATATGCATATATTTTATATGATCTCCTACGTTTTGTTCTGGGTGTTACTTACAATTTAATTATCCCTGTTCAGGGTATAAATAAGTATATGTAGGTGTATAACGATTGAACCCATTTATAACCAAATTATGTATGTAAATTCGCATTCTGTTGAACAAGTTTCAAAAGAAACCACAAATATACAGTGCCAAGGACAACAACAATGATAAGAATGCACATTTTATAAATGTTATTCCTTTAATTTACACCTATCACAAATATATAACACCAGCAAACGCCAGAAAACAAATATGTCTGATTGTACATACTTATACCAGAGAACGTAAAATACAATAATAATGATATCGTTCTCTGCTTATACTATGTAGGCATACTTGTACTTAATAATAAATGCAGCCACATTATCTGCCAAAACAGACTAACTCCTGCCAAGCAGAAGTAAGAGCATACATTCATATACATACCTACACTCATGTTTGTAAGTTGGCGTTCACATGGAGACTCTTTTGTGACTCATTATCGGCAACTTCTCTTTTGGAGTCGCTCTGTGCGTTCACACGAGCGAAAAGACTCTAGCAACTCGAGTCGAGTTTTTCTGTCATTCCTTTCCACTAAATTTTCGCAAATGTTTGTGCGGTTCGGCTATACGACACTTTCATTTGTATGTTGGGATGGTGGTCTCACATTTTGCTTACAAGGAATTACCATGAATGTGATAGAACAATATTTAGAACACCCGCTACTAATATTTTCAAGGAAAAACTTATGACGGCAATTCTTTATCCCATCAGAATGTATTAAATACCTGCTATTAATGTTAATACAAAACATTCATGAATTAATTATATTTCTTGTTTTAAATAAAATGATTTTGAATTCAATTCTTTGCGTTTAAAAGAAATAAATATGAACGCATCATAACATATTTAGGTAAATATAAAAATTAAAAGGAACTCCATTTTTATTAAAACTCATTTATATATATTATTACGAAAATTTCTCAAAAAACGGAACAAAAATACAACAATATAGATGTCCCAGCCTGCATGTTCTATTTCGACATTCCACATTCGGTTTGAATGTATTCGATTCTATAGTAGATTTTGGCGGGAACGTCAGCGTTGTGCAAAGTGAAACGTAAGATAATTTTGTGAATTTGAAGCATAAATAATACTTTGTTTAATGTCGAAACGAAAGTGTGTTTTCAACGATAATTTGAAGAAAAAATATCCTTTTATGAAAGTCACTTATGACGATTCCAACGTTCGTTGCGACAAATGAAATGCATCTTTTTCGGTTGCTGCTGGTGGAGGCCATTATATTAAAAATCATTTGAAAACAAAGAAGCACAAAGTGGCAGCAAACGCCTCTCTTCAAACTTTAATCATATCAGATTTTTTCATCGGAGAGAAACCAGAGTTGAATCTATCGACGAGGGAAGGCGTGTGGGCGTACTCCACAATTGACTAGAATCATAGTTTCAGGTTTGTTATTCAAAAAATCGTTTAAAAAACAGCAGTTATTGTCCGATTCAAATTTTTTTTCAAGCTTTTTATTGTAGAGCAAACGACTGCGCAACCAGAAGATTTCTAACCTATTTCAAAATGAAAAAATTTTCGTGTTCAAGAACAAAAAGTGAAGCCATAATAACCAATGTTTTTGCACCATACGCATTAGAAGGCCTCAAGTCTGATTTACAGAAAGCCTGATTAATGTGTTTGTCAACCGACGCTTCCAATCGCAATTCAATCAAGATTTTTCCTGTCGCTATTCGTTATTTTCTTCCATTATCTGGAGTGAATGTTAAAATAATTGAACTTTCGCAAGAAAAAGGTGAAACGTCGGATATGATTTTTTCATTGATTAAAAGAGTTTTGGGAAATTTTGATTTGACTGATAAATTGATCGCTTACTATGATGATAATGCGCCAATTAATTTTGGTCGCGTTTATAGGAAATTTGAAGGAAATGTTTTTGCAAAGAAATTAAAATTGAATATGTTGGTGTAGGTTGTGTAACGCATATCTTGCATAATGCGATTCGTAACGCGTGTAATGCAATTGATGTTGAAATAGAGAGCATTAATGTTCAGTTCTACACATATTTTTACAAACACATCATTAACAAAGAAGCATTAAAGTCAATCTGCGAAATCTGTGAAGAAGAATACGATCAACTGGTTGCTTACTGTAAAACTCGGTTTATTACCATGAGAGAAGCTTTGGGGAAAATCATTCGAATATTCCAAACTTTGAAAACGTATTTCGACGACTTCCTTCATCTCTCAAAAAAGCCAGATGTATCTGCCATTTTTTCAGCAATCCAGTATCTGGTACATTTTTGTTCATGAACATGTGAAAATATATTTCTATTAACTGACATTTTACCAAAATCGAGAAAATATTTAATTATTATATCATTCATTTTAGGCTATGATTTTCGATCAAATAAAGAAAATTGAAGGCGATGATATTCCAGCAGTTGCAATTTGCAAACACTTGCAGCATTTAATGAATAATTGGCAAACATCCAACCAAAAGTAAAGGCGAAACAATTTCAAAGCAAATACTTCATTTTACTCCTCAATTTCATTTCCTCATTTTTAATTGTCTTCAATATGTCAATCAGATTATTGCTACGAATATCTTGAGGCATGGGCTCAACAGTTTGCTCATGTAAAACTATTTGGTTAGGTGCTACACACTGATAAACTCGACTGGGAAAAAATTGAGAAAACATTTATTTTCCTGAGAGAAAATAATATTTTGAAAGCACTTCACATAAGCTCTTCGAACAATTCTCTTTTATTTCTCAGTATATAGGTAACAAACGAATTGATGAGTGGTCACCTAATGATAAATGTTATAAAAATTCTTATTTTTGTTCATATTCACCATTTTAAAAATGTTTCTATTATTATATGTATATTTGCACATTACATACAAAAAAATGGCAACAAAATTCAAATTTCTGAACGAATCATAATATCCATTTGAAACTGAAGCTTGAAAAGAATTTTAAAATGAAATTGCGTAGCAGCGAACTGTTACGAACAAGAACACAAAGCGTGCCAACTGACAACGAGCGGCCCTTCGTCTTTCCTCGTTGTCCCCTCGCCCACAAAACACCGGTTTGGGCGCCAAAGAGTCCGTGTGTGAACTGGCACACAGTACGAGAACAAGCAACGGTCATTCTAACAATAAAGTGCACGCGCCATCGTAAACTCCAACATCCGCACGCTCGATCAACGAGCACTATTGGAACAACAAATTTTTGATATTTTCCATGCGTCCGCCCCTCCTTCCCTGGGTATTCCAACAGTCAGCTTTGCTCTTTCTTTGTTCTAAAGATGCAGTCAGCGTGGTTGAGAGATTTTTTGTTTAGCTGCATTTTCAATGTATGCATGCGAGAGTTTTTCTCTATAGACTGAGTTCAATGACCGTCACCCGCGGCTATTGGGCTAAACGTGCCGTTGCCATTTTGTTGAAAACCGTTGCACTGCCTCGTGTCAGTACTAGGAAAAAGCGGTTTTGTACGGCAGCGGAACGGGAGACAACCAGTTGAAAGTGTTGAAAACTTGAGCATTGCCTCCAAGTTTACATTGTTGGTATATTAACTGCATATGCACATCTGAATGTATGTATGTAAGTACCTATACATTGACTGAGTGTGGATAAGTCTTACTCACAATCGTTTCTGCCTAAAACTATTTTACTGCTACAGTCTACTTCTCCATATATATACATATTAATATCGTGTGTATGTATGTATCTACACTTAAGTACAAAATAAAAGGTGTACACAGTTTTTATTTAATAACTTTGAAGAATTTCCATTCATAGCAATTTTGTTTTAGACATATTTGCGCTTTACTTTATTAAACATAAATATGTCGAAAATCTTTCATTCCGAATTTTAAAACTGAATTTTTTTTCAAAATGTGAAATATCATTGGTGAAATAATAGGTGTCAAATATTTTTTTTCAAAATAAAATCAAAAAATTCAAGTTATTCTTTTTTCAGTCCATCGGTTTTGGATAACCTGTTCATCCTCCGTGGTTTGAAATATTTTTTGGCAGGTTTCTAATGGGGTAGCATTCCAAAGTTCATTTGCTTTCCGCCACAATTGCTCCTCATTTTGAAGATAAGAGGCTTCCAAAGGCGAAGGTCACTTTACAAGTTCTGAAATGGGTTGAGATGAGGGGATTGACTAGGCCATTGCATACAGGTCATCCCTGAACCGCTCAGATACCAAACTCGATGTATGTTTCACGTAGCTATCTTGTTGATAACTCTATCTCAGCGGCATGTTTTCTTCAGCGTATGGTAGCAACACGTTTTGCAAAATGTCTCTGTTCTCAATGGCGGTCATTGTGTCCTTTATCCAAAATAACGGACCAACGTTTTGCCAGGATAAACATCCCCACACCAGTAAGTTTCCGCCCCCATGCTTAATTGACTTTTTGGTGTATCTACAATCAAATTCTATGCCTTTAGGGCGACGGACAGTTCTTTTATAATTATTTTCATACAAATTAATTTTAACTTCGACACTGAATAAAATATTTCGCCACTTTTTTCTCCAGTGGGACCGCACCAATTTTTATGTTCAGCGGCAAAAACTTTTCTCTTCTGTATGTGGACCTTTCTTAGAAGAGGAACGCCCCGGTAGATTACCGTTTAACATTTAGTCCAACTTCTGACCACGACCGAAAGTTTACTATTCATTTTTTTTCTTTAGAGCATTAGTTACAAAGGTTTTCGACCTCCCTAACGTATTTTCAATGAATCTGTACGTTTTTCTTTCATCACGCAATTTTTTTACTAATCGACGCTCTACATCGGTACAGTGGCTTTTACGACCCATTCTAAATAATTTCTTGGTTTTAGTTGTAAAATTACAAATACTCCAATACCTACATTAATATGAAAAATATTTTGAAATAGCACTCATTTTTTTAAAACATATTACTTACACCTATTTCATTGGCCAACTTAATTTAATGAAGCAATGACAACTTTTCAGTCAAACGCAAAATTAACAAAATATTAATGCAATTTGTTGATACTTATGCACTACTCTTTCGCCTTCATCGTAAAAATGTGATGGTATCAAGAAAAAGTAACAATTACAACACCATTTGGCTAAAAAACAGTACTAGCTAAACGCACAACCATTATTTTGTCCATAAATGTATATGTACATGTAAGCAACTGCGCATGGAGATTTTTCATTTCAAACTGCCTCTTTCTCAATTTGTATAAAATTGAGCTCTAAACAGCAATGTCAGAGAAATGGATAGGTGCTTTTCGATCGGTAAATACTCTCGGTTTTCAGAAGCAATTGAACACGTTTACTTAAATAGACTTTTCCAATATCAATTCAACGCAGCTATGCCTAACGGGGCAACTCGACACGCAATTTTAGATCGCCAAAAATGTTTTTAGAAATTAATGTCTAAATGTGCAAAGATGAAATGCCAATGCCCCGTATTTTATGTTTTGTTGAGTAGACTGCAATTTAGCAAAGTAATATTCAAAACATATATTTTAACAAAACATGGGAAATAATAATAAATACATCCATATGTATTTATGTACCATACATATGTATGGTTAATAAATATTTATACTCTCGCAACTTGTTGCTACAGAGTATAATAGTTTTGTTCACCTAACGGTTGTTTGTATCACCTAAAACTAATCGAGTTAGATATAGGGTTACATATATATGAAACTTGGTACACGGTTGGTATTGCATATGGGCGTAATCGGACCACTGCTACGCCATTAATCAAAAACAAATAAATTGCCATAACTAAGCTCGGCAATAAGATACAAGACTGTTATTTGGTACAAAGGATCACATTAGGGAGGGGCATCTGCAGTTTTAAAGCTTTAAAAAAAGTGGGCGTAGTCCCGCCCCTAATAAGTTTAATGTGCATATCTCCTAAACCGCTAAAGCTATAATAACCAAATTCACTGGGAGCAAATGTTTTTTTAGGTGAAAACCCATATCTTGGGATCTGCTTAACCTGCTCAACCAAATTCGGTGCATAACGTTATTTTCATATTTCAATGTTATAGTGCGAAAATGGGCGAAATCGGAGTACAATCACGCCTATTTCCCACATAACACCATTTTCGATTCCATCTGATTCTTTCACTTTCCATCTGATTCTTTCACATATCAAGCAACAATGATTATATCGGGGTAAAACCTTGCGTGAATAATACGTTTAAGGTATGCCACCTTGAGACCAAAAATTGTCTAAATCGAACGAAAACTGTTCATGCCCCTAAGTATTAATATGTGGACCCCAGTGCCTATAGTTGACCTTCTACCGAAAATATCGGTCAATCCACAAAGAAATCTTAAACGAGTAAACCATTTGACTTTGCGAGAATATAAAATGTTTGGTTACATCCGAAATTAGCCCTTCTTTACTTGTTTGATGATAATTTTTAGCATATTTAAATATCATTGCTCATATTTAATTATTGAATTGGTAAATAAACTTTATGCAACAATTATTTAAGTCTTAAAATATGAAATCTTATTTTTGCAAAAAATACATTTGCAGAAATAAATTTTTGTCATCCTCATAAAATTTTTAAACGGTTCAAAAGCTCAACAATGCGCTATATCAGCTCGAACATACCTACTCGACGCAATATCGAAAATGATTATTTCGTGATAGCAAATGTCTACACAAGATCATTGCCGACCCCAATGTCAATGTATTTGGCTGATGGTTAGCAATGTACATTGCGTGTGAAGATGAGGCGTAGAAGTAATTGCGCGCAAACAATTTATATACTCTCGCAACATGTTGCACAGAGTATAATAGAGTTTACGTCCGAATGACTATCTGCCCGTCCGTCCGTCTGTGAAAGCCGCAACTTTAGTAAAAATTTAGATATCTTGATAAAAATTGGTACAAATATTTCTTGGTACCATGATAAGGCTGGTATTACAGATGGCGGAATCAAACCAATGCCACTCCCACAAAATGCTGTTAATCGATAACCTATAAAATGACATAACTAAGCTTGGCCCCGCCCTTAGTTAAGTTTATTTTACATATTACCGAAACCTATACAACCAAATTAACTAAAATTGCTCTGAACAAATGTTTTTGATATCCCCTCTAACATTTTTAGAATGTCCCCATATAACGGTTGTATTAAAAACTACTAAAAGTGCGATAAATCAATAAGTAAACATGTCAGACACATTCAATTTTTCACCGGAGATGGTACAAGAGGGCTTATTAGGTGCCGGTGTCAAAATTGGACGATGGGTGTGACATCGCCCACCTATAGGCTGGGTTGCAAATAATACATTTAAAAAACAATTAAATTAGCACTTGAATTAATTTTCTTTATTTTGTAATCTCAAATATGGGACTAAAAAAATTTTAATTCCTCTTACCGGATTAAAAAATTAAAAAATTTTAATCCCACATACCGGATTAAAAAATAAAAGAAAAAACTTTTAATCCCAACAACCGGATAAAATGACATCGAAACCAAAGTTCAATCGTCCTAATGCAAGAGCCCAGGAGAGCCAAGGCCAAAAAAAAAATCGCTTAGAGAGCTCAATACCAAAAAGTGCATATCAGAAGTTCGAGGATTGGAAGAAACGCTGACACAAGTGTATTATATCTGAGGGGACAACTTTTAAAATTCGCCTTATTTTTTGAACAGACCTCGTATGTTAAAAATATTCCAAATTGATGTTAATCCATTCACGATTTCGTCGAACATTGAATATTGAATTCTTTCGCAGCATTTCTTAAAATAAAGTTTTGTCAAAAACTGAAGATATTTCCACGGATTTGATCCTTGCAAATTGTGAGAGTTTCGGGTACACCCTAGAGAAAGATTCGGTTACACCCGAACTTATCTCTTCCTTACATGTTAATAATGCCGAATTGTCGAATGAAGCAGAAACATTTTTTATGGTAATATTTTTTAATATTCAGTTGCAATATAATTTGAATTGTGCACTGTTTTGGAGTTATGAAAGAAAAATTAGACAGTTATAAAGGTTTAGCGCTCCAAATCAAAATTTAAATCGGAATGAGAAAAGTAAAGTATGTTCTCTTGCGTATTGTTTCGTAACTTTATACTCCAACAAAGTGATCATTTCGATTACTAACTTCATAAATCGGAGCACGATATTGGCGAGTTATTACCAAGTAATCGTGTAAGTGAATTGGAGATAAGGGACGAACAATCTTTGAACTTTTAAATAAGGCAAACAATCATCATATTTCTAGAGCAAGTTTTTAAGTTAGTTAATATTGACCCTAAGCTTAATTTCAGTCTTCATATTGATACCATGGTCTTGAAAACAAAAGCTGTCCTCAGTTTTGTTAAACGTTGGTCTAAAGAATTTAGAGATCCGTATATTACTAAAACACTTTATACAACTTTGGTTAGACCTATATTGGAATATGGCTCTGTGGTATGGAACCCTAGGTACCAAATCCATTCTGACAAGTTAGAGTCGGTTCAAAAACAATTTTTACTTTTCGCCTTAGCGCATTTCCGATGGGATGCTAGGGTAAGTCTACCTCCATACACAAGTCGTTAAAAACTTATTAATCTACCTACACTTTCTAGTCGTAGGGAAATGCTTGGCATAATATTCTTAGTAAAACTTTTGAATGGAACTTTTCTCCTGTCTGAAATTAAATTTAATATCCCGGTTCGCCTTTCGAGGCAGTTTAGACCTTTACTGCTAAAATCCTGTAGATCAAATTTTGAACTAAACGAGCCATTCCGCCGTATATGTCATGATTTTAATTCTCATTCCAGCACATTTGACTTATCTGACTCACTTTTCAAAATTAAAAAGACTTTATTGTTTTCTCTTAATAAATGAAAATGTACAATTTATTATATTGTAACTTTAGATCTTAGCTGTTGAAATTTTTGTTTCTGTAGCTGAGCAGTTTTAGATCTCAACACTTAAAAAACTCTCTTGCCTTTTCTGACTCGGCTAATTCCGCACGTATGCGGATTGCGCCCCTCGCGTCGTTTGGGCGGGAGGAGGGTAATCATTGGGTTATTATTATATAATTAACATCGTGTAGAAAATACAGTTGTTTATTAATTTTTCCATTCAAATTCAATTTTAGTACGGGAACATGTGTACATATCCCTTGTATATACATATATATATATATATATATATATATCTATACAAGTATCTACAGTAACTCTTATATAATACAACATATTTTTATAAAAAAGAATAACAAAAATTAATTATAGTAATTAAAAATAATTCTAATTTATTTTTATTTTAATTTCGAAAAGTGGGCAAATGGACTCGACTCTGTTTGGGGTGGTGATATTTGTGGATGTGTAAGTATCTGATGCAAAATCAGCGGGCGGACTGACTATAATGTCGGAAGATGTGGAAGAAAGTATAGCAGACGGACTAACTTGAAGATGTGGGGATCTACCACTAAAGTAATCTGCGCTTCATTATTACCCAATGATAATAAGAACTCTGTCGACTGAATTCTGACTGGTGCCTGCTTATTTATGCGGCTTCCAAAAATTGTGTGCAGATCATTATAAAAGGGGCATAACTTTTTTATGTATTCTGCAATATCTGCAATAACTCTACTCTCAAGTAAACCTAAACCAGTCTGTCCTTTTCACTTGATATCCGATTTTACGTTTTTGAAATTGTTGCGGGTTCCTGGAATAAGACCGTAAATTGTGAAATGTGATAATAATGCATAAATATAAAAATGTTAACTGAAATTGGTCTGGACTAGCGCTCATATTATCTGAGACCTTCGTCAACAAGTATTTAGTATGTCGTGTCTCCGTTTGTTCGTTTGGTTTGGCTTGCCACAGTCATAAACCTCGTTAATGTAAGTATTGAGACTTATGTGCTGTTGTTCACGTTGTAACTCGATTAGTCTGTTGGGTTTTTGATTTTATTTTTTTATACCCTGAAAAGGGTACATTAAGTTTGCCACGAAGCTTGTAACACCCAGAAGGAAGCGTCGGAGAGCCTATAAAGTACATACAAGTATATACATATGTATATCAATGATGAGCATGACGAGCTGAGTCGATTTAGCCAACTAGTTTCTCAGTGTTTGAGATATTGGTTTAAAATTTTACACACGCTCTTTTCTCCATAAGAAGCTGCTCATTATAACTAGCATACAAACTGACCGATCAAAATCAAGTTATTGTTTATTCCAAAAAATTTAAAACTGAGATACTCGTATTGAGATAGAAATTGACGATCATTTTTACATTTGTATATATTTGAGAAGAAGTCGTGCTGTTGTCCAAAACAAAATTTCTCATATAAGTTAAATGAAATTTTAACATAACAAACAAATATTGTATATATTAATAATTTTTGTAAAGATCGATGTTTTATGTTCTAATATTATCACTAGTCGCTTGCAGTTTCGTTCGAGCGAGTATAATTAACACGTACACGTGTACTAATTTTACATGAGTGGTTTTTGACATTTGCAATTGCAACCACTCATTTGCGCATACTATGTATATAAAATGTATTTCAGTCGTACGTTGCACTTTTGGTGTAGTGGAATCCATTGAGTTATTGCACGCGCAAACGCTTCTTACCGTGCTCACCCCTCAACGCTTACAGAATGATGGTGCTCGTAAGCAAGAAGGGGTTGGCACTAGTTGCATTGCGTCCTTGGCCTTGAGAAACTAATTACACTTGTCGAGTTCATTGGACTGGCCTTTGCGACGCCTAATGACGCCATCGACCTTGATGCATATCTGCTAATCGAAAACGTTACGTGATCATACAATGTGCAAACAGTTGGCGCAAGTTTGTTTGTGGCTAAATAATAGAAGCACATTGTAAACTTTTTCCGAGTGATGAAGAGCAATTAATTTATTATTGAAAAATGTATTAGAATGCATACGTAGGTATGAGTGCTTGAAAATAAATAGTGCAGGGAAATTGATACTGACTAAAAAGCCAGCCGTAAATATAACTACATAAGTACGAACACATATACATATGCAGTGCAATACTAATATGACTAACTTTCTCACGTGACAAGACAATTAAAATACATTGCATAAATTCTGGATTCTAGTATATTGAACAAGTAGGAATTGGAAAATTCTGGTTACTTTTAATACTCTTGCAGCATGTCACATGTTATGTAAAAAGTACTAAAAGTGCGATAACTCACTGAATAAGTGCGCCACATGCATTAAATTTCACAACCAATATGGTAAAGAAGGGCATTATATTTATAAGCATTTGTAAAAATTGGACAATGGTCGTGGCACCACCCACCTTTAGGTGAAATCCTATATCTCAGGAACTATTTCTCCAATTTCAATCAAATTTAGTGGGCTTTGCGCAAATAGTGCCCTCAAGCTATTTTCTACTTTTAATTAAAATATATACGAAAATCCCATATATTACTTTATCTTGCAAGAGTATTAAATATTAGTTACACTCGAACTTAGCACTCTTTTCTTGTTAAGATTAATATTTATTGTGAATACATCTGATAAAAAATATTGCCTACCAACCAAACTACCAAAGCCAAATAAAACTACCAATTTTTGTCCGATCGGACCAAAACGGCAACGCTGGTCGCAAGTCTGTGTGAAACTCAATGCACGCTCGGCACTCTGAGGCTGCCGATCACTGCTCTAGACACTTGGTCATACCTAAAATAAATATTTCCAATTCTTTGGTTGATCTTTTGCTGTTATATCAAATATGTTAAGTTTCCACTTCGGTTGGGTTTATAACATACTATAAGAAGATGTCACTCGTTACTGTGGCTATGGAATATGGAATATATGTAAAACTATTATAATAAACTATTCAATACGGTGAAAAAATTATTTGCGAATAAAAGCCAAAAATCCAAGTAATTATACTCACGATTCTATCATATAAGGTTGTGTTGATACGGAGCATGCTTCCTATTACAGCTTTGGGTGTTTATTATTATCCATAATGTAAAAAAAACTGATTTTTTATACTCTCGGAACATGTTGCTACAGAGTATAATAGTTTTGTTCACCTAACGGTTATTTGTATCACCTAAAACTAACCGAGTTAGATATAAGGTTATGTATATATACAGTGTCGGACAAAACTAAAGCACGAAGTTCACCTTGTACAGTTAAAAGATATGTTAAAGTTTTGCCAAACTTTTAATTTTTTTATGAATATAATACAATAGAATGAACCACTACCTTGTATGTTTAAAACAAAAATTTATCAAGCAGAACCTTTATTACAATTAAGGTTTGGACATTCAAAAATTTCGAATAATATGTATATTTGCTGCGACAAAATTAAAGCACTATAAGTAAATATAGTTACTTATTTATTGACCTTAATTTCAACAAGTCCCGTTAAAATTCCAACTGTAGTTAGAAATCGTTATTTGAAGAGCGTGTTGGAATAATTTTAATACAATTATGTAATAATAAGTATTCAGCACTATTTCCAGAAAAATTATTAGTGATTTTGAAAACGGTGATACAGTAACTATTATTTCGAAAAAGTTCACCATTAATCACAGCTTTGTCTCAAGAATTATAAGTCGTCTTCGTTCTTACCACGTAAAACTACTAGCCGTGAGGATATGATCATATTAGATCGGTAGAAAATAACTTCATAACATCAGAAGTGCCAAAAAGTCATACAATTCCAACAAAAATCGACAAGCGCGGCTTGAATTTGCAAAAGCTCACGCTAACAAAATGGAGGAGTGTACTTTTTTCTGATGAGTCCAAGTTAAATATTAGAGGAATTGATGGATTAAAGCTGATACGAAGACCAAAATGTTAACCTTTGAATTTGCGTTATTCACAAGGTACTGCAAAACATGGAGGAGGTAACTTTATGGTCTGGGGATGTTTTTCAGGTCATGGAGTATGTCCGCTCCGTCAAATTAATGGCATAATGGATCATTTTATATACAAAAATGTCCATCAAAATGTTATGCTTTCTGTGTGAATGTGTAAAGAATTGATTATCAAAAAAATTCTGCGGGAAAATTGTAAAACCAAAGACTTTCTTTTTACACACGGGCATGGAGAAAAATTTCTCAAGACATTTCAAGTAATTTAATTGAATCTATGTCACGAAGATGTGAAACCGTTGTAAAAAGCAATGGATATGCCACCAAATAATAACAACAAATACTTTTATTTTTAAACTATTGTATATGTAATGTGCTTTAGTTTTGTCATATCTATTTTATGTATATTGTTAATTTTTAAGTCATATTTAAGTGTAAAATTAAATTATATGTTATGTTTTTTTTTTGATACAATACATCAATAACAAGTAAGGAAGGGCTAAGTTCGGATGTAACCGAACATTTTATACTCTCGCAAATTTGAGATTTATTTGTGGATTGACTGATATTTTCGGTAGAAGGTCAACTATAGGCACTGGGGTCCACATATTTAGTACTTAGGGGCTTGAGTTTTGGTTTTAGACAATTTTTGGTCACAAGGTGGCATACTTTAAACGTATTATTCGTATAAGTGAAAGAATCAAATAGAATTTAAAATGGTGTTATATGGGAAATAGGCGTGGTTGTAATTCGATTTCGCCCATTTTCGCACTCTAACATAGAAATATGAAAAGAACGTTATGTACCGAATTTTGTTGAAATTGGTTGAGCAGATCTCAAGATATGGGTTTTCCCCTAAAAGTGGGCTGTGCCACGCCCACTGTCTAATTTTGAACGCGGTTCCTATAAAGTCATCTCATACCATCCCAGAGATAAAATTTAATGTCTCTGGTGTGTTTAGTGCTTGATTTATCGCGCTTTTAGTAGTTTTTAACAGTACCGTTATATGGGGAGTGGGCGCAGTTGCCACCCGATTTCCATTTCACACTGTAGGTAGAGGTTTTAAAAATATTTGCTTCCAGTGAATTTTGTTATTATAGCATTAGCGGTTTAGGAGATATGCACATTAAACCTATTAGGGGCGGGACCACGCCCACTTAAAAAAAAAAGTTAACTACAGATGCCCCTCACTAATGTGATCCTGTGTACCAAATAACAGTCTTGTAACTTTGTTTATGATTGATGGCGTTTTGTGAGCGTGGCAGTGGTCCGATTATGCCCATCTGCAATACCAACCGTCTCACGGTACCAAGAAACATGTCTACCAAGTTTCATAAAGATATCTCAATTTTTACTCAAGTTAGAGCTTGCACGGACGGACGGACGGACAGACAGTCACCCGGATTTCAACTCGTCTCTTCATCCTGATCATTTATATATACATAACCCTATATCTAACTCGATTGGTTTTAGGTGATACAAACAACCGTTAGGTGAACAAAACTATTATACTCTGTAGCAACAGGTTGCGAGAGTATAATAAAAAGAAGCTATTTAACTCAAACATAATATTTGTGATATAAACTGAACCAAAGGGGTAAGATTTAATATGTGGGGTATATGAGGTTGCTGTTGTACCAAAGGAGCGGGAATCAGTATATTAGGGTTATAAGGTTTAAACAAATTTCTAGACCAATCTCATTCATATGCAGCGATAAACCACATTATTTTAAAGAAAAACTGTCCATTTAAATTCATTAAATTATCAAATTAACGAAAAAAATTATACCATAAATAGTATATGTGAGCTGGAAAATTCGTGGACCAATTTCGCCAAATGGAAGTTTTAGGTTTTTACATGTGATATTAACTCTACCAAAGTGGCTAAATTTTATATTATAAGCTTATGTGGCAAACGTCTACCAGAGAATCGGAATTCATTATATGAAGGTGTGAGGTTTAGACCAAGGTATATACTAATTTCATTCTAATTCAGCGTCAAACCACATAATTTTTACGAAATCTTATCCACTTAATTTCGTTAAAATATCACATTTTGATCAACCGGAACGGTTTAAAGTCAGGTGGAAAGACGGAAATCATATATATATTGGGGATAGAGGAAGATATTAATTTTGACATTGCTCAGCTATACTCGAGAACATATTTTGAAGCAATTTTATATATAAAAAAATATTAATACTCACTGACCGACATATTCGGCATAAAACTGGTTAGAATAACGAAAAGGATTATAAGTAGTATATGGAAGTTGAGGGTAGTATTAACCCGATTTTAACAATTTTTGTCAATACCACATACTACTAACATGCCACAGACTAATAAAATGCTCCCACTGTTTCATTAAGGCACCTCACATACCATCACTAATCATATGGAATAATGTCAGACAATTGTTCGAAAATCCTGATATTAGTTACATGGGGGCTAGGTAAAATTTTCACCCGATTTCATCCATTTTAGACACAAAGATACCTTGTTATGAGCAAAACATGCTCTCTCATTTTCATTGAGATAACTCACATACTGGCCGATATACGCGGTATAAAGTCACCCGGAAGTTCAAAAATCTTTATATTAGGTATATGAGGGCTATAGGAAGTATTGATCCGATTGAACCCATTTTTGACACAAAAACATACCATTATCGAGAATTTTATTATATGAATTTCAATTATATATTTTATACATTGACCGATATTTTCGGTAAAAAGTCAACTATAGGGGTCCACATATTCAGTACCTAGGGGCTTGAACGGTTAAGAGAATTTTTGGTCACAAGGTGACGTACTTAAAACGCATTATTCACGCAAAGTTTTACCCCGATGCAATCATTGTTTCTTGATTTGCATACTGGAAAGTGAAAGAATCAAATAGAATTTAAAATGATGTTATATGGGAAATAGGCGTGGTTGTAATTCGATTTCGCCCATTTTCGCGTTATAACATAGAAATATGAAAAGAACTTGATGTACCGATTTTGTTGAAATTCGTTAAGCAGATCTCAAGATATGGGTTTTCCGCCCACAAAACGCCATTAATCAAAAACGAATAAATTGCCATAACTAAGCTCCATAATAAGATACAAGACGTATATATGGTATACAGGATCACATTACGGAAGGGCATCTGCAGTTTTAAAGCTTTAAAAAAAGTGGGCGTATTCCCGCCCGCTAATAAGTTTAATGTGCATATCTCCTTAACCTTTATAGCTATAATTACAAAATTCACTGAAAACAAATGTTTTTAGCACCTCTATCGACAGTGTAAAAATTGCTGAAATCGGGTGACAAGCCCGACCACTCCCCATATAACGGTACCGTTAAAAACTACTAAAAGCGCTATAAATCAAGTACTAAATACGCCAAAGATATTCAATATTATCTCTTGGATGGTATGAGATGACTTTATAGGAATGAGTTCAAAATTAGACAGTGGGCGTGGCTTCCTTACTTATTTCTTATGAATTTTCGGTTTACAATACCATGACTTTGTATTCAGTTATCACTCATTTTTATTGGATGAAATCTTTGAAACATTTATTTTTGAATCATAAACTCAAAACAATACAAATCAAAACGGCTGATTTTGACATTATGGATAGATATGACTGTACTTGAGGTCAACGTTGTATGATGCTTGCATGTTTGCCTGTATGCCGCGCCGTTTCTACGGATTCGATGGAGGTTTTATTAGGTGGACCATTTCTTCATCAAACTTCCCACTCAAAGTAGGCGCTTCAAAAATATTTCCGATGGTCTTTTAGATGATCAAACGTTTTTATACGACAACCACTGAAAAGTTTACTGATGCGGTTAAGATCTTGAATTGTTTTGTGCACAGCTTTGGGTGTTTGTTGATGTTTGATTTTTTTCTCGTCATTTGAAATTTTACTGGAAATTATAATTATATTAATGTTGTTTTGAATTATGTACACAAATTTACATATGATTAGGAATATTTCTTTTAACGTGACACATGTATCGTATATACAGGGTTGCAAATTATGAAATAAAAAGTAGTTAACCTAACACTTGAATTTATTTTGTTTTATTTTGTAATCCCAAATACAGGATTAAAAATTAAAAGCAAAGTATTTAATCCCAAATACCGGATTAAAAAAATTTAAGGGTAACTTTAGTATACCGTCCTAGGCTTTCGGGGATAAAATAGGTATGAGCGGATAGAAGAGATCCTCCAGATCAAGAATATATATATAGCCAAGATAGAGCCGCGTAAAACTTATAGTTTTCGAGATTTTAACGTTGAAAGTTGAAAATTTCAACTATTCAAAGTACGAATTTTTCGATTACAAATGAATTATACACTTATATTTTTCACTTTTATATCCACTAACACTTCACTAATTCGTTTTCAGACATTTTTTTATATTATATGCTGCAAAAATAGCTTTATTTCAATATTTAAATCATTCTTCAATTTTATTCATTTTGACTATAACAAATGGGTTGTAAATGTCAAAAAACCAGTGTTGCCATTCAATATATTTTGCAAAGGAAGAAAAATAAAATAAACAGAGAGTATAATCTCTCCTAGATACAGGAACTTTAAACGCAAATATCTCGAAAACTATAAGTTTCCCGCGGCTATATATATATTCTTGATCTGGAGGATCTCCTCTATCCGCTCATACCTATTTTATCCCCGAAAGCCTAGGACGGTATACTAAAGCCGACCCAAATTTAATCCCACAAACCACTTTGGGGTTAAAAAATGAAAATTTAATTTTTAATGCAAAATTACTGAATTAAGAAATTCGCAACCTTGATCCCAACCACCGGATTGAAAAACAAAAATGAAGAATTTTAATTACAAACATATAAAAAAAGAAATTGTTTTAAAATTAAATTTTTTTCGTGTTTGCGTACTTCATTCAAATTAAAACATTTAATTTTCAATTTTATATTTTTAATATCAATGGTCTTGGATTAAAAAATAAAAAATCTAAATCTAAAAGTTATTAAATCTAATTTTTAATCCCAACATCGGACGCCAATTTTTGAATTAAAAAATTTACAACCCTGTGTGTATATACAGATGTATGTGTTTAATTTGAGTTAATAAAGTTTCATGAAGCAAAATGCAGCTGGGATATTCTATGATTTATAATATAAGTTATTAAGATACCAAATACATATGATTATAATCCATTCATGGTTTAGTTGAGTAACGTATGTTGAATTATTAGGCAACAGTTATACACTCTCACAACATGTGACAGAGTTTAATAGTTTTGTTCACCTAACGGTTGCTTATAACACTTGAAACTAATTGAGATAGATATATCGTTATATATCAAAAGATCAGGATGACGAGACGAGTTAAATTCTGGAAGTCTATAAGTTCCTCCGTCTGCCCGAGCAAACGATAACTTAGACGTGTTCTATGCCACCCAAGAGATGTTGGTGTTGCAGATGGGTGAAAGCGCACCAATGCCACGTCCACACAAAAATTGTTATTCGATCAGAGGGTGATTCTCCAAGGGGTCCGTATTTTCCAAAAAATTAAGGGAATAGTTAAAAATTATAATGCTTTCGATAGGTGATTAATTCGAACATTTATTTAAACATTTTGATTACAGATAATGGAACGTTTTTTCGCTTTTGTAGATTGCCGCGCTGCTGTGGCCACTTTAATTTGCAAATCATTGCAAAATTACATTCCTTTGGAAGATTGCTGCGGACAGGGCTACGATAATGGTAGTAATATGAGTGGTTAGTATGAAGAAGCGCAAAATCACATCCTACGTAAAAATAAGTATGCCGTTTTTTCGCCTTGTGGTGCCCACACGCTGAATTTGGCTGGAGTCAGCTCGGCTGGAGAAATAACTTTTTTTGGTGTCGTCCAGTGGAAAGCAAGAAATTGTATTTCCAGACTATTATCGACACATTCGCCGTCGTGATAGTCTAAAAATTTCAAAAGAACTGTTTTTTCATTAGTTAGATCGGTAAATAAATGTTTAAATGAGATGTTTCTGGTTTCTTATTCACTGTCAAGTTTGGTTATCCCTATATTCATATATTCCGGTATAACCTGAAAAATATTTTTTAATGAAATCCTATGTATAAACTGATTTATACATTTTTGATTTTCAAAATCGTACAAAACAAATTTGCTTCTCCCAACATCAATAACAAAGCAAATTTAATACAGATGTGATGAGAGCATAAAACACTACGTCGTATTTGACTTATTCTTTAAAACCATTGAACTAGTAAGTGGGTAGATAGTTAATAAGATTTATAAAGTATTAGATTCGTAGGAAGGGGCCCACCACCTTTTTACCCCTGGGCTCGGGCCTGCGTACAGGCTTAAAAAAAATCGGTGTAAAAATTGGGCAATGGGTATGACACTACCCACCTTTAGGTGACCCATATACCCATATCTTCTGAAGTATTCGACCAACTCTCAACTATATTTAATACACAATATTATGTATTGTGAAATTGGCCTACAACTATGCCTACTTGTCATATATACAATTTTTAATTCCATGGGATTCTTTCACCTTACAGTACATAAAGCAAGCACCAATGAAGGAATCGAAATAAAACTTTGCAGTGAGATTGATGTATATTATCTGACGTTTAAAAATTTAACGGATTGCAACTGTTGAAGCCTCCAGATACCAGATATGTGGACCACAGTGCCTATGGCTGACTTTTCACCAAAAACATTGGTCATTCTGCGAAATATATTATCGAAATTCAGACAAAGCCGGTAGGCTTTACACCGTATATGTGTATCGGTCGATATGAAATATATCTTATCTAAATGTACTGATATCGCAATTGTATGAACTTGTGATAAGAAAAAAAAAAAATTGTTTGACAAAATGACGACTATTTGAAAAAAAAACGATTTTTTTTATTTTCTCGTATGTTTTAAAAATAGTAAAAATTGAAATTTGGGAATCTATGAAGAGGATTATCTGAAAATTTCAAGTAAATCGGTCGAGTAGATCTAGAGAAATAGGGGGTACCGTATTGAAAAGTCTAGTCTGAGAAAAACGCATTTAAAGTTGAACCGAGTCAGTAAAAAGTCTATATCTCCGAAAATAATGTAAATTCCTCTCTTAGACATAATCTTAAATAGTTAAGCTTTGAAAATATAAAAACAGATCGAATTTTTGAAACTAGAATACCCCCTTAAGGTGTGTTCGCTTGAATTTGCAAACTTTCTTGCTTGCTATTCATACTAACTAAAAAAGTATCATGAATGGCAACCATGTGCTAAAACTATTTCTAATTTTGCCGACGACAACGGCCAGCTGTAGTGATGCCACTAATATGTGAAATGTAAACAACAGAAACATAAAATCTCTGATATATCATAATTTTTTGCACAAAAAATTTTACTTAAAGCATAATATTTAAATTTGTTTGAAGTCAAAGGTGTTGGTACGGCAATAACGATACTGCGTACATCAGATGTTTGATATGTAGCTACCGTCTTTAAGCTGTTCAAGAATCTGGCCTGGCTGAATGTCGTCTTGAACATTTGCTGACAAAAAAATTTCGCTGTCGTGCAGTCGTGTCGTGCCGTCGGCTTTGTGTTCAAAGCATGAATTTATCGTCTCTTTGCCCTATCGTAAGCAGCGTTGTCGTTTTAGTCATATCGGACCAAATTTGGTAGTAACATACTAACTAAAAAATAGTATTGAATGGGAACCTGCTCAATGTGTGAAAATGAGAGATCTAACTACAATTGAAACTATGAAATAAAGATTGAGAGTGTCAAGAATATTATATTATATATTCGCCCATTTCTTTAATTTCATAAATCAACTTCAGGGGGCTTATTGGCAAGTAAATACTTTAGTTTTACTTTAAATAATTTTTATACTCTTACAACATGTTGCTACAGAGTATAATAGTTTCGTTTATTTAACGGTTATTTGTATCACTTAAAACTAATCAAGTTAAATATAGGGTTATATATATTTATATAAATGATTAGGATGAGGAGACGTGTTGAAATCTGTGTGACTGTCTGTCCGTCCGTTTGTGCAAGCTGTAACTTGAGTAATCTTGATGAAACTCATGCACATGTTTCTAGGCGCCGTAAGACGGCTGGTATTGCAAATGGGCGTAATCGGACCATTGCCACGCTCACAATAAATTGCCATAACTAAGCTCTACAATAAGGAACATGACTGTTATTTGGTATAACGAATCACATTAGGGAGGGGCATCTGTTGATTAAATTTTTTTTTTTTAAGTAGGCGTGGTCCCATTTATCAGCCAATATGTAAGTTATCTCAATGAAAATTAGAGCGTGTTTTAATCATAACAGAGTATCTTCGTGTCTAAAATGGATAAAAGTGAGTGAAAACTTGACCTAGTCCCCATAATACTAATATCAGGATTTTCGAGCATCCGGCTGACTTTACTCGAAATGATTGGTAATGGTATGTGAGGTACCTTAATGAAACCCTGGAAGCATTTTATTAGTATGTGGCATGTAAGTAGTATGTGGTATTGGCAAAAGGGCCAATACTACCCCCAATTCCCATGTACTACTTATAATGATTGTCGTTAATCTAACAAGTTTTAAGCCGAAAAAATCGATATTATTTATATATAAAGTTGCTTCAAAATATGTTTTCAAGTATACCTGAGCAATGTCAAAATTAATGTAATCAGCCCGTCCCTCTCTCAATCGCTAATATACACCGTAAAATGATTTTCATCTTTCCACCTGTATTTAACCGTTAAGCTGGGTCAAAATGTGTAATATTTTAGCGAAGTTAAGTGAACGAACTTTCTAAAAAATTATGTGGTTTAGGTCTGAATTTCAACGGAATTGGTCCATACCTTGATCTAAACCTCATATCCCTAATATATTGAATTCCGAACCTCTGGTTGACGTTTTTCACATCAACTCAATTTATTAAATTTAGCCGCTTCGGTCAAGTTAATATGACATACATGCATCTATCTCATTTGAAGGTGTTTTCAATATAGTTTTAGCTGACGCGAAGTAAAATATAGCAATAATACTAAGTCTAAGTTTATGGCCTTCAACATAAGTAAGCCAAGAAGATATGGATATTTAACTCTTTCGCAACACATTTTAATATAATATTATATAAAGTTTTGCCAGAACTTGAAGGAAATTCCTGGGTTTTGATTCTTACAAGTTGTGAGAGTATAAAATGTTCGATATTCCTTACTTGTTATAATTATACTTTCAATTGGTTTTTTTGGTAAAACAATAAAGTGCATTAAACTTCCGCAGTAAGCGAACAAAATAATATCAACATCAGGTAATGAAAACTTAAACTTTTACGACATGTCAATTAACAAGTGGACCTTGTTGTTGTTGTTGTAGGGGTTATCTAATCCCCGCTTAGGTGTCAAGGTTCAAGTTGGTTGTCATCTAAGTCACCTATCGGTAAGCCTAGGAAACGTGCGGTTTAGTTGGGGTCGGGCCATAGGGAGAGGGGTGTTAAGTTAGGGGAATTCATTGGGAATACAAAAAAGTGGTTAGTGCGGTGACTCATTGCACGAAGGACACAACTAATAATTTAGTTTGTCGGGTTTTCCAGAATCGACGATAAGTAGAAGTTTAACCTGCTACAGTATCTAGAAGAAAGTCACTTCTGGTCACTTTAAATTATCGGGGCACCTCTAGCTCTTCGTCTGCTATGAGTGGTGGTTTTACTCCAACTACGGTTTCTGCGAAATCAATCCAGCAAAAACTGCTTGGAGAGGATTGCGTTGTGTTCCTTTACCGGAATCATGCAGGCTTCACTATGTAGGTGTTCGACAGGAGCATCAACAGGCATCCTGTAATAGTCCGGAATGCAGTATTCCGATACGTCTGAAGAAGTTAGGGGAATTCATTGGGAATACAAAAAAGTGGTTAGTGCGGTGACTCATTGCACGAAGGACACAACTAATAATTTAGTTTGTCGGGTTTTCCAGAATCGACGATAAGTAGGAGTTTAACCTGCTACAGTATCTAGAAGAAAGTCACTTCTGGTCACTTTAAATTATCGGGGCAACTCTAGCTCTTCGTCTGCTATGAGTGGTGGTTTCACTCCAACTACGGTTTCTGCGAAATTAATCCAGCAAAAACTGCTTGGAGAGGATTGCGTTGTGTTCCTTTACCGGAATCATGCAGGCTTCACTATGTAGGTGTTCGACAGGAGCATCAACAGGCATACTGTAATAGTCCGGAATGCAGTATTCCGATACGTCTGAAGCTTCTTCGAATGCATTTCACTACATCCAGGAGACCATATCTGTACAACGTTGTTGATGACCGGTCGGCCGATTGCCATGTATGTTGCCTACAACGTTTTTTTCCCGGGAGCTGCTGGCTATCGACTCGAAGATTTTGTTGCAGCTTTGTACTTTGGCATTAAACGCGGTCGAATATGGATTGAAGGATTAAATGATTAAAGTCTTAGGGTTTTTGACAGTCAGAATTTTAACGCCATCGACTGTGATATTAAAATACAGTCTGTACTACTTCGTCATTTCATAAATATGGTCGCTATACATTTAGTGACTACTTTTGAACACATGCCATCGATTCCATTGCCTGACGTCAATATCATACACTCATCTGCAGGCGGTTCCCTCAAGCGGTGGAGAGAGTCTCGAAATATAGAAGTTAAACCGTAGCGGGGAGAGGACACTTTTCTGCGGAACCCCCTGTTTAATTCTACTTAACTTCGAATTTCGACCTTGAATGCATGCTGACCATTCAGATAGTTCTTGACAACATGACAATCTTTTGTAGTGATTAATGCTCGCCTTACCTTCAAAGCGAAAAATTTTCCTCTAAGGTTTATTTGTATGCTTATTTCATATTTATCCAATAGTGAAATGAAGTAAAACCCAATGTTTTGATGATGAGAAAATTTGGTAGTTTTGCAACATATTTGATAAGCATTTTGGTCCCCAAAGATGCTCTAAAGTGGCAACACTGTTCGTAAGTGATCGATTTACGCTCTTCGTTTGTACATTTAGCGACAATCCGTGTATATACTTATATAATATATATATATACCAGGAGATGGGAGTTAGTCACTAAACCATTTTGAACCATCTGCAGAAGGCTGGATACAAAAAAAAGTTTGATGTTTGGGTGCCGCATAATTTGACGCGAAAAAACCTTCTGGACCGAATCAACGCCTGCGATATGTTGTTGAGACGGAACGAACTCGTCCCATTCTTGAAGCGGATGGTGACTGGCGACGAAAAATGGATCACATACGACAATATCAAGCGAAAACGGTCGTGGTCGAAGGCCGGTGAATCGTCCCAAACAGTGGCCAAGCCGGGATTGACGGCCAGGAAGGTTTTGCTGTGTGTTTGGTGTGATTGGAAGGGAATCATCCACTATGAGCTGCTCCCATATGGCCAGACGCTTAATTCTACCATCTACTGCGAACAACTGGACCGCTTGAAGCAGGCGATCGACCAGAAGCGTCCAGAATTGGCCAACAGGAAGGGTGTAGTGTTCCACCAGGACAACGCCAGACCACACACTTCGTTGATGACTCGTCAGAAGCTACGGGAGCTCGGATGGGAGGTTTTATCGTATCCACCATATAGCCCGGACGTAGCGCCAAGTGATTACCACCTGTTCCTGTCCATGGAGAATGCCCTTGGTGGTGTGAAGTTGAACTCAAAAGATGCTTGTGAAAAGTGGCTGTCCGAATTCTTCGCAAATAAGGAGGGGGGCTTCTACGAGGAAGGTATTATGAAGTTGCCGTCTAGATGGAAACAGATCATCGAACAAAACGGCGCATATTTTAACTAAATCCGATCACTGTAACACTTTTTATAAAGCATTGAATGAAGAGCAAAAAAGGGAGATATTTTACAACCTATATATATAAAATAAAATTGAGTAGGTGGTAAAATATCTTCAAATCCCTACGGAAGCATACATATGTGTGTAAACTTTATTTTTTGAAATTTTTTCCCATATATGTAAATATATAAAGTTGAGTTATTTTCAAAGCTCTTATTTTCTTTTCGGTCCTTATAGTTTTAAATAATTAATTATTACTGAAAACTATATTAGATTTTTTTTAAATAAAATTTTAAGTTTTTTCTTATATGATGAATTTTGTATATTTTTATATTATTTGTGAATTTTGGAAATTATTGTGATTTTATTTTGTATCTATATGGGTGATATAGGCCTACGGGGGAACCGAGCACCCAAAACTAACTTCGGTAACTCGCCTTTTGTATACCTCAGCGGTGGTGTGGAAATTACAAACTTATTTCTTTCCACAGTGGCACCACTGTCAAATGTTATAAAAAATGTGGACTTTTACAGCGCTCACTCGATTCAAAGAGTTTCGGATCATATTATCCATGATTTCCTTTTCACACTTTTCGTTTTTGTTTGCACAGGCTTGTGGCCAGGGATGAAGGGATGTCCAACTTATCCCAGTGTGAGAGCGCCTCAAAAATAGAGTTTTTTATAACATTTTCCATTGTAGCCAGATCGGACAAAATAATCATTTTTGGGCATTTAAATTAAAATATCCAACATTTATTAAGATTAAATATTATTATACATGTATCCATTAAACATATGAAGAAACTATTCAAACCCTTTTTTTGAGATTTTGTAATACATTAGAACAACTGATTTTTGGACTTTCAATACTTAATAAGTTGGATAAATGTATTAGCTGTCAATTAATAAGTGTTTTTGAAAATTCATACTACTGCTAAGCATGGCATCACAAACAGCGGCATAATTTTCAACAGCGGCAACAAATCTCTCTGTTCACATATTTTTTTGTAGAATTTCAATCTGGCCGTCCGTCTTTTTCCAATTGTTAAACGACAAAATCTCCTGAACTTTGACAGTTGACTGAGTTCAAGAGGTTTTGACGTTTAGAAATTGCTTTCTCATTTCCGGTGACAGATGTGTTGGGCAACAAGCAGAGACAAGTACAACAAATACACATGATCAATAGCCGGTGCACCTTCATATGTATTTATATTGTATTTTTTTTGTGCTTTAGAGCAGTGGTCGGCATTCTCACACATTCAAACGTTTTATTTTTTGAGAGTTTATGCGTGTGGAGAGCGACTTAACTGTCCCAGCGTTACGTTTTACTGGTGCTCTGCGTTTTTAGTTCAAGTGTAATTAGGCCTATCACTGATTTCCTTTAAATCGTTTTTTTATGAAAATAATGTGCAAAATAATTTCTAAAGCTTCTGTTCCAACTAACAACACAATTGTTTATAATTTTACTAGCAATGCAAAAATAAACTATTAATTTAAAATATAAATAATTGTATTTTTTATTATAAATAATTTACAACTGATATATCAAACAAATACATATCTATTTAAATGTTCTGCAAAGAAAAAATCTAATTCCCACTCATTATAAAAGGGCATATAAAATCGTTGTTTTTTGCTTCATACATACGTGCGTATACTTCTAGGGATGGCAAACTCGATTCCGATTCTACTCGATAATCGATCTTTCTAATAAAGTAATCGATTCTTCAGAGTCGACCTTTACTTCCGAAATCAATCAAGAATCGGTTCTTGACATTCAGTTAGGTAACTAGTTTCAAGTTCATGGTACATATGTCCATTATAGTTTCATACTAAACCCTGTGATAGAAAGTCATACATATATATATTTATTTATTTCCAGTACTTATTATTTATATATTTACAACTAAATATTATTATTTTATTTTCAAAATATATATTAAAATGGCGCCCAGCACCGTGCGGATTTATTTTAAAAAAGTAAATAATGGATCTAATATCCACTGTAATAAATGTACGAAGTACGAACACATATACATCTGAATAAAACACACAAAATTGATTAAACTGTTGTTAATTATAATTATAGAATAACGAGTGAGAAAGACTGTGTTCTTAATTATTTTTGTGCTTCATTATTTAATACATTTAAATTATCCGTTCGTGGCATTGCTATTTTATAAATAAATTTAACTAAAAAGTTATTGATCTTTTAAATTAGAATCGATTGAAAACGAATTATTGTGCTCGACTAATCGATTCTTAGGATCGAAAAATATAAAATCGAAATCGGAATCGATTCTTAATTAAATGTTTCCATCCCTTGACCGAAAGCAAGTGGCACTGTCATCGTTTTTACGGTATAATAAGGTTGCGTTCGAGATGGCAATCACGACAACAGTGTTACGAATTTGTCAAAGTATCATGTTCTGTGTGAATTTCTGGCAACACTTGTAACAGCATTACGTGCAACTGTCCCTTTTTGCGCGCAATTTATGCAAATAATCGGTAACACAAAATGTTTGTTTACACATCAGCAGAGTATCAGAAAATATGCAACACAGTTGCTGTACTGCTGCAATTATTACGTAGCTCGAACGCACCCTCATGCTGGAAACAGTCACCGACGCAAAACCGTGGACCGAATCAGTTAATACGACCTATCTTATGAGAGCGCAGTGTAAATGAGCACTCACCCCGCTTCTACCGTCCACTTCTACAGACCGTACGTAGGATATCCGCGTAAATTGGATTTTTCCCGAGTTAGCTGATTGCTCTCTTGCAATGGAGCGTTGCTAGTCTCAATATTTTGTAGTAATTAAAAAATGAACTTGAATATATTTGAAATATTCTTCAAATAACTCAAAATCACAGTCGAATACATTAATTTATAAATAGGTAAGCTATTTTTTATGGTTGGATTTTAGTTTTGAGCTTTTACATTATGAAAAAGTATAACTAAAAAACTAAATGTGTGAAAAATTTCTGTTAAATATATTTCTTCATCTGGTCTTTAAAATGCCAAAACTTTTTGCTACAATAATTCTTTTTTTACTGTGTGCACTATTAAACCTAGTTTGGTTTGGAGTTACTTAAATGGCGTGATTATAGGTACTGGTGAAATTTGACACGGATATCCTTTATCACCAAATAAGTAGTATAAATTCGGTGAATAACTACCTTTTGCATTTAGAGGTCTGTTGTAAAACACGACTGTCATGCACCGATCCCGGAAAATCTTTACTTTTTACTTTTCTGCAAAACTTGAAACCTAGCCTATCATAATCGTTAACAGAAGCATGTATTATCAAATGCCGTAGTTTCACAAATTCATGTTACATCTTATGCATAATATTCCTCCCTGTGAACGTACTGAAACCTATAAATGTTGCAGCAATTCGATAAGTGCAACCACAAGTCATCCAAAATAAAAAGCAAATGACTTAATATTCACATGACCAACAGTATTTTTTCGGAATGATTTGCACAATTTTTCTAAACACGAAATTTTTTTGATACGAAATATATTTTTTTATTCAATATAATTTCCCTTAACATCAATACACTTATTCTAATGATCCTCCAATAATTTTATGCCATCACTATAATGACTTTCTGGAAGCTCTGCAAAATATCCGTCTACGGCAGTAATATCTTCTTCATTCGACGAAACACGCGTTCCACAAACGAGTTGTGTCAGGTTTCTGAAGAGGTAGTAATCGCTGGGAGCCAAATCTGGTGAATACGGTGGATGGATTCGTACTTAAATTCGTTGAATTTTGTGGTTGTTAAAACACATTTTTGTGAGCAGATGCATTGAAAATTTATTTTTTATGCCGCAAAACCAGGTCTTTTCTTACGAATTTTTTCATCCAGCTGATCCAAACGGCTGCAATAATATTCAGAGTTGATTGATTTACCTTTCTGATGATAATCAATCAACGAAATTCTTTTTTCATCCCAAAAAACTGATGCCATAACCTTCTTTGCTGATCGTTGTGACTTCACCTGCTTTGGAGCTGAACAACCAGCATCAGTCCATTGTCAGGCGATGATGAATCCGTCTTCAGTCTAGATCGCTTGTTCGAGGAGGCTGCGGTCGATGGTACGGATGATGGTGCGGAACTCGCACTGTTGGAGAAGAGTTTAGAGGATGAAGATCCTCCAAATCAACCTCCAGCACTCAAAGGCGGCAAGCAGCACAGGTAGAACCAGAGCCTGTCTGATGGTCAGAAAAGAAATTAACATTTTTCTTTTGCCTAATTTTAGTAACGAGGACGTCGTCACTGCTAGGCTGGAGGACAGTGCTAGAAAACTTTGACTTGTCTCAGCCTATATGCTGCACGATGACGAGGTGGAGGCTCTTTCGGACCTGTTGAAGAGGGGTCTGGCAGAGGTCAGGCGTAAAGGAGCCGCGGTTTTAATAGGCTCGGATGCCAATTCAAGGCACCGTCTGGAGGAGCTCGGACACAAACGCAAGAAGTGAGTCACTTTTTGATTTTATTTGTGGTGTAGACCTTTTTATTTGCAATATGGGAAACTGTCCTACTTTTGTGACAGCTAGCAGGGCGGAAGTCTGTGACATCACGCTAGCCTCTAGAGAAATTTCTCCCTTCTCGGAACGGAGAGTTCTAGACGATCGTTCCTTCTGCAAACATAGATATATTGGTTTCAGGTTGGACGCCTCGCGCCTGAAGCACAAAACCAATAGAAATTTCAGGAATACCGATTGGATCCTGTATTGCGGCAAACTTCAATCAGTTCTTCCAACTGCGACTGACAGGGATTCGATCATCAAGGCTTTCACGTACTTTAAAATCCGTAAAAGTGTAGAGGGCTGTCGCAACTCCTCAAGGTTTAGGCGCATTATTGCCAAGGATCCTACTCCATTGGGGTATCTAAGAAATGCAGATAGCGAGTGGACAGCGAATAGTGAGGAGTCGTTGAAGCTACTCCTGGATGCTCATTTTCCACTGAATCGCTCTGCTAAAGAAGTGTCACTGCCTATATCAAAGGCAGGTCGGTCGATACTGCTCTGCATGATGTAGTGTCATAGTTGGAGATAGCCCTTATGCGCAAGAAATTTGCAGGGCAGAATTCGCAACTTGGGCACCTTTCTCGACATCGGGGGGCCTTGCCGCCAGAAGCAGCGGTTAAAGCCCTCGAAAAGTTTGAGGTGGAATCTAACCTCAAGCACTTCATACTTAGTCTTCTTTGCGACAGATCTGTCGTAGCGGAGTGGGGTAGTGCCAAGACAACCAGAAAGGTTAATAAGAGAACTCTGTAGGGAGGGGTACTCTTCCCACTGCTTTGGATCTTGGTGGTAAACGATCTACTTATAGAACTCGAGAAAATATACTGTCGAGCGATAGCCTATGCAGATAATGTGGTTCTTATGGTTAAGGGAAAATTCCTAAATACCGTCTATAAGCTTACCCTAGGGTACCTAAACGTGGTATCCAACTGGGCGAATATAAGCAGCCTAGCCGTCAACCCAAGTAGAATCAAAAATGTTTTATTTACTAGGAGATATGAGATCCCAAACGTGCCTCTTCCCTCTTTTGGGGGATCACGACTTCAACCTGGAGATAATGTGACATATTTAGGGCGTATCCTTGTTAGAAAGCTTTCTAGGAGGCCAAATATCGAGGAGAGAGATTGCCTTATATTGCTGCAGTATAGCTAACTGGAAAAGTTGGGGACGAAAGTAGTCAAGCCAATATGTTTTATGTTGTGTTCGCCTGGTGGAGGGGCGCTCATTGGAATCTCGGGTGCACTGCGGACCATCGCAACGATAGCTCATTATTTTAAACATAGCACCTGTGGATATTGCCGGCAGGTGCATTGTAGCGAAGTTTGCTCTAAGGCTCAGGGAAGTTGGGCTTATGAAGAGGTCCGAACAAGGACAAGGCGCAATTCTCTCCTCCTTCAGCTGCGTTCCTGAAAATTTGGATCACTAGGTCACAGCGGCCACTCGAGGCGGCTTTTTCTCTGCTCATATCCCGACGAGAGATTTCACGGATGGGTCGGAATTTGGAGGGAAAGTTGGAGGGGGAGTATTCTGTAAAGAGCTCTCTGTCAGTCTTATCAAGGTGGCGGTAGAAATACTGCTACTAAGTGCAGCTTTGCGAACCGTGCTATCAAAGCTAGTCAAGGAATGTCTGTTTTCACTAGAGCTAGCATCAGGCTACTTCAATATCAGGCTCGTTTAAGTGCTTGGTCACAGCGGAATCGCTGACAACTTCAAAGCCGATGAGCTAGCCAGGAGGACACCCTTGCCCCGCTCACATCGGAATGGGATCGAGTTGGATATCCACTAACGTCTTGTGCGTAGCTCTGGACCAATGGACCTCGTATGTACTCAGCAGACACTGGTCGACGACAAACTCCTGCGCGACTGCGAGATCCTTCTGGCCGAGAGTGGATCGCAGGAGGTTGGTGGATCTTCGTCGCTATGTAGAAGTTCTCACTGGGCACTGTCCAATGGGAAGTCATGTGGTACAGCTTAGAATACAACCCGATGCTAGTTGTCAAAGTTGTATGGAGGAGGGCGAGGTCTAAACATCCCGGTACTTTATCCTCCACTGTCCGGATTTTGCTAGGCTGAGACTGAAAAATTTCGGCAATCACACACCAGAAGTGTTTGGTCGTCCTTCACGTGGATCGTCTTTCAGCCTAGTGCGAAATTCACCAGCCGAAATTCCTTATACACTTCTAACAATTGTTCATAAATTTCCTTTGCTTTTAAACCTTTCAAAACAAAGAATCTAATCACTGCACGATATTTAATTTTTTCCATATTAAAATAATACTCTGACTCGTCAACTTTAAATGGCTTGTAAACAAAGAATTAATTGACAGAATGACTTGTAACTTTGCATGTGTTCTCACGACAGATGTATTAACTTGAGAAAATAAATTTTGAGCTAGTAGTGCTATTTCTTGGTGTGAAAATGAACTTTTCAACCAACCAGTTATTTCTTTCCTATCACTAGACATAATATCATTGTTATCCTCAGATATAATTCTTGAATGAAGATAAACTTGTACAAAGTTAATATAAAGACAAATAAAGATAAACTTAGTTATAATACAAGTATACCTGACGAATAGCACGCTGTCCAAAGTTTTGAAATAAAAGTAAATTCTCAAATGAATGCAGTTCTCCAATTCAACTCATTTAAAAAATATATTTTTTAACTTTAATAACAAGAGAAAAATTCAATCGTCGCAATTGCGTTTGTTTTGAACTTCAACTGTCAAAATTTTTCTTTCCATTTGGCACAGCAAAATGTAAAATTTGTTTACATGATAGGAAATTTTTTCACCCTAACTCACCGTTTGACACACAGCCTTTTTATTAATTTTTTTGAATAAAATCATTCTCTCTTATATATAAAAAATAAACGCTATTACGCTATGTATCCGTAGAACGTCCAAACTACAGCACGGAACGACGTGAAAATTTGCACAATTGTTCGTTTATTCCTAAAGAAGGTCCTAACGGAGGCCTTTTTCGCAAAATTACCGTCGATTTTGCAATCTATATACATATGTATATGAAAAAAAAGTCGTGTTAGTTACACTATTTATAACTCAAGAACCAAGATTTAGCTAAAAATTGGTGGAGAGTTAATTCGCACACCGTGATCAGAATAATGTTATAGAGTTAATTTCGTTGAAATTGGTCAAGTATCTCTTAAAAAATATATTTAACAAGGATTTCAAAAGGACGGACAGACTGTCACCAAGACTTGAACTCGTTCCGTCAACCTGATCGTTTATATATGGTATATAACTCCATATCTATCTCTATTAGATTCAGGTGATACAAACAACCGCATAGGTGAACAAACTGTTATACTACGTAGCAACATCTACGAGTATGTATAAAAAGGGGCAGCTATTTACAGCTATTTTATAAATATAAGCCTAATTTTAGAGAAAAATTCAGGTTCATATAAACAAAGGCATACATATTACTATATGACCAAATTTTTAGTCTAATATTATGAAAAGAGTTTCAAAATGAAGAAGAATGCTGATTTACCTTCAGGTGCTGCCAAAACTGTATATTAAAAAAGTTAAGAAGGCCTTTAGCATTCATTATTTGAAGATATCGTGAATAAATTACGATCCAATTTGGTATCTTCTTGACTTATATTGAAGATCAATAACTTAGACTTAATTTTATTGTATAATATGTAATATCAACTCAACCGAAGAGCCTTAATTTAATATACATACAAGTATACTTGTATACATATATTCAGTTGATGTGGAAAACGTTACCCAGACAATCAGAATTTATTATATTATATTAGAGTTATAAGGTTTAGACCAACGCCCAGACAAACTCTAATTCAGCGCTAAACCACATAATTTTTAAGAAAACTTGTTCACTTAATTGCATTAAAATATTACATTTTCACCAACCTGAACCGCTTAAGGTTAGGTGGAAAGACGGAAATTATTAACCCGATAATCTATTTTTGTAAATACATCATACTATTAACATGTTACGTACTAATAAAATGCTCCCTGGGTTTCATTGAGGTGCCTCATATACTATCAACAATATATTATATATGGAGTAAAGTCACACGGATGTTTGAAAATTAGATCAAGTTTTTACCTAATTTTATCCATTTTACTTGTAGACACGAAGATACACTGTTATGATTAAAGCACGCTCTCTCATTTTCATGGAGATAACTCACATATTGACCGATATATACGAAAATTTATATATTAGGTATATGGGAGCTAAGCGAAGTATTGACCCGATTCAACCAATATGTTATATATACAATTCTCTCTCACACATTGACCGGTATTTTTGGTAAAAAGTCAACTATTGGCACTGGGGTCCACATATTCGGTACCTACGGGCTTGAACAGTTTCGGTTCGATTTGGACAACTTTTAGCCATAAAGTGACATACTTCACAACGTTTTATTCCATTATATTAATTGGTACTTTATTTGTTTACTGGAATGGGAAAGAATCAGATGGAATTTTAAATTGAAATTAGATCCGTTGTGCCAAATTTGAGTTCTGTATCTTAATTTACGGCTTAGTAATAGCACTTTATACGATTTTGATTAATGGATTTTTTGTGGGAGTGGCAGTGGTTCGATTACACCCATCTACGAAGTCGTTCTTAAGTTTTTGCCAAGGAACTAGTGTGCCAAGATTCATCAAGATATTTTAATTTTTACTTAAATTACAGCTTGCACAGACGGATAGACATTTACCCGGATTTCAAGTCGGCTCGTCGTCCCGATCATTTATATATATGAGATGTGTTCAAATTTCGATTAGAAGTTTGATTTTGACAACAGAAAAGGTTAGTCACGTTTTTGTGTGGATCAAAGAATATGTATTAAATTTTGCGTTAAAAATGGAATAAAGTGCTCCAAGGCACTTGAAATGTTGACTGTGTCATTCGGTGAATCCACTTTGTCTCAAAATGTGGTTTTAAATGGTACAAGCGCTTTACAGAAGGCCGAGAAGATGTTGATGACCATGAAAATCCTGAAGGTGCGATCACGTCAACAAGCGACTTTCTCCTATTCCCAAAACTGAAGAAACCAATGAAAGGAAAGTGTTTTGCTACAATTGATGAGATCAAGTCAGAATCGAAGAAAGAGCTGATGACCTTACCGAAAAGCCCATTTCAAAAGTGCTTCGAGGATTGGAAAAAGCTTTGGCACAAGTGTATTATATCCGAGGGGGATTACTTTGAAGGGGATAAAATAGATATTGATGAATAAATAATTGCTTTAAAAAGAAATCAAAATTCATCTTTTCCTTTGAAGACATTTCGTATAATGCTATATCTATCTCGATCAGTTTTAGGTGATACAAACAAATGACAGTTTTTTCTGCAGTGATTAAGAGATATTCAACTCTCATGTCATTGGAAGTGAGAGCGTATATCACCTCCTGAACTTTGACTGTTGAGTTCAGGTGAGGATTTGACGTTTCGCAACTGGAAAACGAGGGACGGCCAGATTGAAATCTTACCAAAATAATCTGAATAGAGAGATTTGTGGCCGCTGTTCAATATCACTAACAAAAAGTGTAAAACAATTAAAAATTTAAGAAAACCCGAAATTGAAATGTATGTTTCGAAATCTTTTGTGATGTCATGCCTCGCAGTATTAATTATACTCTGAACAGGGTATATTAAGTTTGCCACAAAGTTTGTAACACCCAAAAGGAAACGTCGGAGACCCTTTAAAATGTATACATAAATGATCAGCGTGATGAGCTGAGTTGATTTAGCCGTGTCCGTCTGTCCGTCCGTCTGTCTGTATATATACAAACTAGTCCCTCAGTTTTTAAGCTATCGATCTGAAATTGCACCTGTCCTTTTCTTACCAAGAAGCTGCTCCTTTGCCAAAACGGCCGATATCGGAGAACTATAGCATATAGCTGCCATACAAACTTAACGATCGGAATCAAGTGCTTGTATGGAAAAGTATTTAATTTGAAAAAGGTATCTTCACGAAATTTGGCATGGATTATTATTTAAGACAATAATCCAAACTCCGAAGAAATTGTATAGATCGGATGACTATAGCATATAGTTGCCATATTAACTGTACGATCGGAAACAAGTACTTTTTATTTGACGAGGTATCTTCACAAAATTAGGCATATGTTATTTTCTAAGGCAACAATGTATTCTCCGAAGAAATTGTTTACTTTTTATGACTATAGCATATAGCTGCCATACAAACTCTTTCATTTGAAGATGTATCTTCACGAAATTTGGCATGAGTTATTTTCTAAGGCAACAATGTATTCTCCGCAGAAATTGTTTAGATCAGATCACTATATCATATAGCTGCCATACAAATTGAACGATCGGAATCAAGTTCTTGTAAGGAGCCTTTGTATTTGTAAAGGGTATTATAGCTTCACAAAAACATAAAAAAGGATTTAAATAGTTTCTCCATATAAGCCGTTTATTTCGAAAGTGGTCCATTTTTTTTATATTGACATATATAAGGCTTTGAATTATTTCAAAAATATTGGTAACTGGTATTAAGTTGTTTTTATGGCTTTGTGACGCACGTCAGAATATATAACGTAATACGTTTTGTAAACTTTACTAGAAAAATAAGTTGTGTTTCAGAACCTAAGCTGGACTTAAACCACTTTCACAACTAATAAAATGAATTTTTTGTTTGTGAAAAGGAAGTTCACTTTGTCTTCTTTGTTTAATATTATTATAAGTTAATTTTTTCACTTAAAGTTACTCCACTACGTTTATATAATTCCAACGTAGTTATTACATGGGGTTGATTAGCAAACAAAATACTTTGGTTTCACAATAATGATAATTAATATTGAACGAATTATCCAAAAGACTTGTATACATAGTGATTCCTCTAAATAGTTATATTTTTAAGCTAAGTTCTTGAAATTATTATTAAATATTAATTAAATAATAAAAATTGTAAATATTTTATTTATGATGTGCATGAACGTAATAACTTCAAAATAAATAGAGAAGCTTTCATTATATGTGAGGTTGTTAAAATATTCATATATATATATATATACCTTAGTAACCCCATTATATCCTTATACTTAGGAGTTGAGGAAGTTCCTTGGTCTTCCCCGACAAGGTAATAAATCAAGTATTTTCATAAAAGCATACAGAAATCATTAATCTAGAAGTCGAAGCACGAACGGTGCTCCGTCACGCTCCGGTACGCAAAACAACAGCTTGAGCGATTTGTTCTGGTACCACCTAAAATTTGGTAACGAAGCTAAAAAATGTCGCAGCCCCTGAACAAGAAAGTTTAACTAATTAGTCCATCGTCAACAGGCTCAACAACGCAAACCGCCGCTTAATTGTTCGAGATAAGGTATCTGCAATGAAATTTCTCATCGACACGGGAGTAACTACCTCTACGCAGCAAACAGGTCTACCATAAAAACTTACGGTGAAAAAGTCATGCATGTTAATTTGGGTCTACGCCGCCAATATTCCTGAAATTTCCTAGTTGCCAACGTATCACAAGCCATCATCGGAGCGGATTTTTTATCACATTTTAACTTATCGTCAACATATGACAACGAAAACTCATCGACGACATCACAAGCGTTAGCAAACATTGTCCAATGTCAACTAATAATGAAGAAGTATTGAATTTATCATGCATTAACAAAAATCAAGCGTTACAGGATTTGCTGAGAGAATTCAAAGGCATCACGGTAGAAAATTTCACGACCAATAAACCACAACACCTGATCACACATCACATCGTCACAGAAGAACGAGTGCATGACATTCAAAATTTTAAACTACCTACTAGAGCATGTGACTTGCGACGTTTCCTCGGCATTGTAAGTTTTTTTCGCATATTTTTGCCTTACGCCGCCGAAAGGCAAATGGCGTTATTCAAACTCGTGAAAGGTAACAAGAAAAACGACACATCAACAGTAGAATGGACGGACGAAGTAAAAGAGGCAATCCAGCAGTGTAAAAACGATTTATGTAAAGCAATTTTACTCGCTTATCCTAAAGCCCGGGCTCAACTCAGTTTGACAGTGTATGCTTTTGGAACTGCTGTAGGTGCGGTATTACAACAACAAGACAACGACTAGTTTCAACCACTAGGTTTTTATTCAGAACGCCTTACCGGAACACAAACGAGATCCAGCACTGACGATCGTGAACTGCTAGCGGCGTACAAAGCAGTCAAATATTTTCAACATATGCTGGAAGGCAAAGAATTTATCATACTCAATGACCACAAGCCATTGCAATACTTGTTCCAGCAAAAGCTAGATAAAGCATCATCGCGTCAAATGCGCCATTCTGAATTTATCGCACAATTTACAACAGACATTCGATACATCAGAAAAGACAACATAGTAGCAGATACAATGTCACGCATTGACACCATACATACTCCTAACACCATCGACTTCGCCAAACTTGCAAGGACTCAAAAATCTGACTCAGAGTTTAAAGAATTACTAAATTCGAATTCCAGCTTACAAATTAAGCCTTTCACGGTTCCAGGCACAGACATAGAAATCTTTTGTGATGTAAGCACCAGCAATACCTAACTCCTTCGTTTCGCAAAACAGCTTTCGACTCCTTACACAACATGGCACACACCGGCGCCTTCAAAACCACAAAATTGATCGCAGAGAAGTTCGTGTGGCCTAAACTCCGAAAAGAATGCCGCTTATGGTCCAGGCAGTGCATTCCATGCCAAAGAGCCAAAATACAACGCCACAACAGCGCACCCCTATAAACATTCATTTTACCGGATCAACGATTTGATCACATCAACATGGATATCGTCGGACCATTACCACCTTGCAAGGGATATCGATACTGCTTGACAATAGTCGATCGTTATTCCTGATGGTTGGAGACATACCCGCTCGGAGATATGACAACAGAAACAAATGCTTTTAATTTCTACACACATTGGATCGCGAGATTTGGAGCACAGACAAGAGTAACAACGGACCAGGGAAGACAATTTGAATTTGCACTCTTCCGAGACCGTGGACCACCCAGTGCCAAATGGGCTCATCGAGCGATGGCATAGATCCTTAAAAGCAGCGATAAAATGCCACATGACGGACAAGTGGGTTGAAGTTCTCCCACTAATTTTCTTAAGCTTTCGTTCCGCATGGAGAGATGACTTAAAAGCGATACCCGCAGAAATAGTTTACGGCAACACTCTTCGACTACCTGGTCTGCTATTTTCCGAAGATTACATGCACAACGTCACCGAAGGTGAATTTGTCGGAAATTTACGCATACGCATGCAGGCACTGAGACCGTCACCAACGACAAGTTTTTCATAGTCAAAATCCGAGGAAAGGACGTGAACATCTCCATCGACCGGTTAAAATCAGCTTTCGTCCCCGAGGATAGCCAAAATCCGTCGATTCAAACAACTCAGCCAAAAGAGTACCAGACAAAATCGGCACGACGAGTACGTTTTCGCTTTCCCGCATAAGGGGGAGTAATGTGGCAATCACAAATCCAACTCTGCAAGAGTTAATTATAAAGCAGATACGGCAACATTCAACCTAGACTATCTGTCATGCTGACGTACCTCCATCTCCCCTTTTCATCACGCATCGTCCAACTGTAAGCACGTTATCACTATTTTTGTATGTAATCACATTCTTTCAGGTTTTGGAAAGTAAATAAATCGAACATTATTGTGGACATCCCACATATGTATGAAGCAAAAATCAACGATTTTATATGCCCTTTAATATTCAGTGGGAATGAGATTTTTTTCTTTGTTGAACATTTAAATAGTATGTAATTTTTTTTTTGCATTAGTTCTTAACTGTTTATAATTAAAAATACAATTATTTATATAATATATTTCACATGTTCAGTTCAGCCTACACATACTTTTGATAGTTGATTCGCTTTATCACACAGTAAACGCACTAACACAATGTCATTTTGTGAGGATCGTTTGGTAGTAAACGAAGTGATGTAAACATTTGGAATAAACATAGTTACATTAACATTGCGATGCCATAGGACATGACCACCTTTGGTCCAACGCTGCATAGCATAAGACCACCCACCTAACTACTTCGTGTAGTGCAACATATACTCTACTTACACTAGGACATCAATTATTATGGTATTACACCAGTAAACAGCATTTTTGCGCACGAGTTATACATACCTTATTTTTATTGCTTACCTCAAAATATGAATATGAATAAAAATTAGTTCTGAATTTGCTTCTATGTATAAAAAATGGAAAAAGTCAACTCAATAAAAATACACAAAATTTACGTATAAATAATTTATTAATCATCTATTAAGATAATCTATTTAAGATTTATTCTTACAATACACATTTTAAAATATATTTCAGATGTTTAAAAATTAACAGTTTTACTTTTCCTGTCGTGTTCCGTAGAAGTTTCTCTTATTAACCCTCGAAAATATACCCCCATCCTGCTTTCAGTATACTGGCATTAGTAACGTCTCTCAAATTATATTATATCTTGATGGAAGCGTACCCCTTGTTCTTACTAAGCTCCCATATTATCTTTAAGTTTATCTAAATGAGAATGTAAATGTGCGTCTTTAGAAACATGATGGAGGAATTCGTAATCATATCAGTGATCAGCTTATCATAATGTTCAGCCCTATGGTTTCCAAGGAAACCATGTACTATTGCCTTAAAACTGTTACAGGCTTTTTTCTGTTCATTGCTAAGTAACTTCGGGAAAATGTCACAATCCATATTATTTTATTTAAGGGCCTAAAAAGATTTCAGCTTTTATTTTCGTCTATAAAAGCTTTGGAGAAAAATTCTTCAACTATTGTTAGCTTCGGACCCATATTAAGAGCCTTTAAAAATTGTTATTAAGACCCTATTTAATATGTAATGGCGGCATTAATATAGTTTTAGGATCGATTGTATTTTCCCACATCGAAATCGGAACGTACTGGCCAATGTTTTGGCGATAGTGAGCAGTACCTACCTTGCATTCCAGTCAAAAAACATACCACCTTGAAGTCTCCAACTTGAATTCCATATTGCCGTTAATAGCATTTTAATACTGCCGTAGTTTTCTTTGGGATATACGGAATGTACCAATGGTATAGATAGAAATTTATGCATATACCTTTTACATCATGGCAAAAACAGAGTCCATCTTACTGAAGAACCAAGAAAATTTTCCATGTCCTTTTATCATCGTCATGGGATATACGAACATCTAAATTCTGTGAATTCCATTGTTGTCGCAGCGATGCCAATAACTCTGTTTTATTTTTTGATAGATTTAAGTCTCTTATAAAATCATTGAAATCTTCAGAGCTAATGAGACGTTGTATTTTTAGTTTAGATTTCAGAACGAGCGCGAAGACCGATATTAAATGGACGCGAATTAGACCACGTTTTTGACTAGTAATAGGTAATTATACAGTGTTGCCATTCTTATCAGTATTCGCATATATTTGTTGCCTTGATAATGCGTCTGCTACAAGATTTTGGTTTCTAAATAAGTTTTGACCCATATTCTTCAATTAAATTTTCCCACCTTTTTAATTTTGTACTCGGATTCTTCTCCGATATTGAATAAATGAGTTACTAATGGTCTGTGTAAATAGTAAGATTTGCTACACCATATATTTATGTAGCCAGTTTCGTAACTTTTGAAGTGGCCAAACTACAGGTAGCAGTTTTTTGCGTTTATGTTGTTTACTCCTGAATAGCTACTTTTATTTTTTGCAATGCATTCAGTGCTGCCTTGTCTAATTTTATTTCTACTTTGGTGCTCTTTTTTATACCCTGAACAGGGTATATTACGTTTGCCACGAAATTTGTAACACCCAGAAGGAAACGTTGAAGACCCTATAAAATATATACATAAATGATCAGCATGACGAGCTGAGTTGATTTAGTCATGATCGTCTGTCTGTCTGTAAGTCTTTCCGTCTGTCTATATATACAAACTAGGCCCTCAGTTTTTATGCTATCGATCTGAAATTTTGCACCTGTCCTTTTCTAACAAAGAAGCTACTCATTTGTTGGAACGGCCGATATCGGACCACTATAGCATATAGCTGCCATACAAACTGGACAATCGGAATCAAGTGTTTGTATGGAAAACTCTTTCATTTGACGAGGTATCTTCATTAAATTTCGCGTGTATTATTATTTAAGGCATTAATGCAATCCTCGAAGAAATTGTATAGATCGGATGACTATAGCATATAGCTGCCATACAAACTGAATAATCGGAATCAAGTGCTTGTATGAAAAACTCTTTCATTTGACCATGTATCTTCACGAAATTTGGCATGAGTTATTTTCTAAGGCAACAATATAATCTCCGAAGAAGTTATTCAGCAGTTCTTTATTCAAATCTGATGGATACATGATTCTAAATCAATTAAAGAAACATTTTTTGCTTTATCTAAATTTTGTATTGTCATATTGACATATGAAATAGAATATTTATCAGTAATCGTATGAGCGTTAATTTTTTGGAAGACAACAATCATACGTCTTGTGGGTTTGCCTTGGTCATCGGTATCCTTTTTTGAAACAGTTCATATAGGTGAATTATATGGCCTTTTGCTTGATTGAATTATTCCTTTATTTAATAGTATCTTAATTTCTTTCCTGACAAAATCGTGATCAGCCAAGGAATATATATGGATATTGTTTTGTCCACAACGGATCTTCTGATTTAGTCCTAAAAGTCAATGTTTTACTTATACAATTATTTCTATTTATTAATTCAACTACCTGATCCTTGAATTCATTATTATTATTAGTATAATTAATGTTTGGTTGAATTTTGGAACCAGTTTATTTTTATATTTTAAACTATAACCGAATAAATGTATTTCTGCCTTGATTTAATGTAATCCTTGTTCTCCAAGGATCATATCGAATTAATTTAGTTCACTAATTTCAAAGAAGGTTAGATGATGATCAACCATAGTAACTAATTTTTTTTTAATCTATGAGTGAAAAGCAAAGTTTTAGTTTTAAATAGTTTTATTTTAATTGATATCCCTCTTTGGCATGTTTTGTTTATATAATTATTAGTAGATCCTGTGTCTACTAATAAGGTAACGGGCGTACCAGTGAGGCCACATTTTGTTTACTCGCCTAAAAAGTGCTCCGCGGCTCAAAATGTTCTTCATAGTTTGCTTGTGCGGTTTGATTGATGCGCTGCTTTTTTGTTTGTGGATTCCTTGGTTAATTATTATAATTATTATAAGACGTTATTCTCTTTTTACTGTTGCGAACTGTCCACTTCCATGGCTGCACTTGAATTCCAAAATTGTATTTCCTCCTATCATTAGGTCTTCGAGGTTGCTGGAACCGATTGACGTTGTTGTGGTAAATGGTACTGATTATTGTGTAAGCTGACTCCAAAATTAAACGCACGTTTTGGTAAATCTAACGGTACCTTTCCACGTCTCAAAGCGGTTTTTTCCCTCTCATTTCGATATAGGATTTGTTTTTAAATGGTTACAATTTTCAAGGAATTCCCGTTTGCTTATACTGTACTTAAAACGAAGTGACCTTATCATTTTTTCAGGCATCTTATTTTACAATGTCCCGCTTTTATATCTGCTATTTTGCCCTAGTGTGAAGGTTCTAACTGCTTTCTGATTTATTGATGCATCATATTGGTTCTCGAACATATCGATCTTTGATAGAGTCAAATTAAGCGGTTCGCTCACTTCACTGTGTTTTTTCCTTTGGACATTCTTCTTCATTTCCTCCAAGAGCACGGTCTTTGGTCCACGAACATATAATCCAATCTGTTAATGATTGAAAGAAGTTTATCTTCGTATTGTGATTTTTGTGCATACGATTCCAAGTGCACTATAGTACCTGGTGTGATTGGTGAATCCTTTTCTAACGTCTATACCTGTGATATTAAGATCTATATTGGTTATTGTTTCTATCGAACCGTGGAAGAACTTTAAATATTTCCAGTATATTTCCATTGAGACGTTGAAATTCAAGGATATTTCTTTGTGCTGATCGACCGTAGTTTTTAATTGAAAGGATTGGCTGGATTCAATCGCTGCCAGTCGTTTCTGCACTTCAGGACTCTATTGCTGTTATGCTTGAATGAATACGTCAATGTGACGCGCACCTCTGCCATTTCAGATATCATCATGTTTTTTCTCACTGTCTTCGGCTGTCGTGGACTTGTGATATTTTTTTTTACTCTTGATGTAACTTCAGTTTACAGAGTTTCTTTTAGCTTTAGTCCGTTTCTAAATTCAAAGTTTGCTTCCTTTATTTCAAGGACAGCAGTAATTAAATTTTATTGTTGTTCCAATTTTTCAGGAACCTGGTGTGTCCTTCAACAGACCGTGACATTTTTTTGGCTGATACTGTTTATTTGCTATCCCGGTTGAGTTCTCAAGTATATTTTATATAAGTAAAACTGAGTAGAAGAATACCGAGTTGTGCTTTCTTTATTAATATTCTTAACTTGTTACAAAGATCTTAATGATATTTATACTAAAGTATGTGTGTACTTATTACTTGTTGATAGTTTACAATATCATATTTCCCTTCGATTTTGCGATTTTGGCAAATCTGTTATGAAAATCAAAAAAATCCTTATGTCAATATTTAAGACATTCATGAAAAAGTTTATCGCAATAACAAAAACAATAGAAACATAGAAAATCACCAAGTAAGAAGTCTTCATACAGCTACCACAAAATTTGAAAAATTTCTTTCCAAACAATTTTTTTTAATCTTGGTGTTTAGTTGGTCTACCTTGGGAATCAATCACTACTTATAGACATCGGGGTATTGAATTCACCATTTCAGTTACATAGGGAGAAATTTCGGTTCAAGCTCGGGTAGGGACAGTTTTTAGGGTTTCACGGCTACTGATGTCATATTTGCGTATTATCTTTTCTAGAACGTCCCAAATATATTCGATCGGATTTATATCTGGTGACTGTGGTGGTGAATTTAGTTCTCTGAGGGTATTATCTAGAAACCAATCTCGAACAACGTGCGCCGTGTGCTTTGAATCGTTGTCTTGTTGAAAAATCCAATGCTTTCCATGACCTAAACTATCCACATATTGAAATTGTATTCCAATAATTTTTTATATACATAGCGGTCCATAGTACCATCTGTAAAAACCAAATGGCCAACTCCAGATGGAGCAATGGCACCCCAAGCCATAACGCTGCCGCCTCTATACTTGACCGTAGGTATAATATTCTTCGTATCAATTTGATTTTCTCCAAACTCAGGATCGGCCATCACTTCCAAAAATATTATACATACTTTCGTCGGTAAAAAGCACTCGTTTCCAAAAATCTACACCTATAACTCGTGCGCAAAATTGCTTGTTGACTTCTTTTATGAAGGAGCTTACGTCTCGCCGAGAAAGCTTGCTGGATCGTGGCATATTTTCGGTACTGTTTGTATTTTGTAGATTTTAATAATACTATCTACTGTAGAACGGCTTAATCCTACAGTTTTACCAATTTCCCTACATGATTTCTTTTCATTTCGGAAACTTTTAAAATTGTGCTCTCTAATAACTAAAATACTCAGAATTAACAAATCAACAAAATTACAACGGGAATTCCCTTTTTTTAATTTCACTTATATATTCAATGTCGGGAGTCGCCACGTATGTAGACTTTTTTCCCACTAATTATTATGTTTTCCAACAGTAATTGTGAGAGTTTTTTAAAAAAAGAAAAAAGTTCCCGCTTATATTCTTATTTTATAATAGCCGAAATATTGACATAATGCCTTTTTTGATTTTCGGAACAGATTTGCCAAATACTCAAAATCGAAAAGTGTATGTAGACTTTTTTCCTTGACTGTATACATTACATTCACAAATTATATTGTAACAGTATAATAAATTAGTTCACCTAATGGTTGTTTGAAACACCTTAAACTAATTGAAAGTCCGTCCGTTTGTCCGTCTGTGCAAGCGATAACTTGAGTAAAAGTAAGATATTTTAATGAAATTTCGTACACATGTTCCTTGGCACCCCATAACTAAACACCAAATTAATATACAAAACTATTATTTAGTACAAAGGATCTTAGTAGCAAGGGACACCAAGTACATATATGTATATCTGCCACGGTACCACGCCCATCATTAAATTTTTACACCCGCTGCTATAAAGCTCTTCCCTACCATCTTGGATGTGAAATTTAATGATTTTGGCGCATTTATCGCAGTTTTACTAGTTTTCAACATAACCGTTATATGGCAGTTAAAGAAGTGCTGAAATGACTTCTTCTCAGAAATTTTGTTTGAGTTAGCTTCAGCGATTTGAAAGATATGTACATTTAGGGGGCGAGGTCACGCCCACAGATGTCCTTCGCTAGCAAATAACAGTTTTGTATCATAACTAAGTGTTCAGTTATGGGACTTTATATATTTTTCGTTTAATGGTGTTTTGTTGCCGTGGTACTGCATCTGCAATACCGACCGCCCTTGGGTGCCAAGGAACATACATTTATGCAAGTTTCATCAAGATATATCAATTTTTACTAAGTAATCGCTTGCACGGACGGACGGACAGCAGTCACCCGGATTTCAATTCGTCTCGTCATCCTGATCATTAATATATATGTATTGTATATAAGCCTATATCTATTTTGATTAGTTTCAGGTGATATAAACAACATGTTGCGTGGGTATAAAAAACGCTCACTTCATGCTTAAGTAAAAAATCTACATATCAAAATAATAAACACAGGACTTCTACAAATGTTTTTAAGAAAAAAATTTATTTTTGAAGGGCTACATGAAATCGCCATGTACTAGTGAGAAAGTAAAAGCTTTGGGAAAGCATAACTTACAAGTACAACAACGTAGAAATTTAGGCTTTTGTAACTTATTTTTCAGTTAACGATTGCCACCCTCTCGGAATTGTCCATGCGCATATCAACCCAATAGCCACCCCCAATTTATTCCAGAGAAAAGAAAATTTGACTTTCAAGAAAATTCCAGTTCATTGACCGGCGTAACGTCACCTAAATTGAAAAATAGAAAAGCTACTCAACCACAACAGCAACGTCAAACAATCACTCACCCTAAGTTAAGAATGATTCAAGTAAGTAGGAACGTTTTTTGGGGTTCTATCACTATTATTCTACGAATGTGAAAACGAAAGAGGGGAAAAAGTTTGAGTTTGGTGAATGAATATTTTTGTTTTCAAATATTTTAGGTGCTTAAAAAAGTTGTTTTAAAAGTCTAGTTGCCTAAATTATTTACGCTATTTTTAAAAGGGCATTATATATTTTACCATTGTCTTTCTTGTCAAGTACACGTAGGCATAAGCAAATATTTGCATACAACACAATCACCACATAAGTGGAGAAAGTACACTGTATTGGCCAATTGGCCAAATATACAGACACTCCAAGTTTTTAAAACATTGTTTTCCTTAAAACAAAGAAAACAGAAATAAAAAAATGTTCATATATTTTTAGATTATACAGTATATTTTCTTATAACCAAAGAACATAATGGTTATTTTAGATAACTACTCCACATCTTTAGGGCATTGAATATACAAAATTATCAATAACATTTTGCGATTTGAGAATAAAGCTATAGTTTTTCTTGATAAGCAAACTGGTTTGATTAAAATTAAGTATCTGTTAATAATAGTTATGCCGTTGGTACCTTTATCAAAATGACTTACCTCTTTATTACGTTTTATGAAATCGGTCTATACGTAACAATTCATAATTAGTATTATTTGATGAATGTGTTGGATCTCTTGCCTAGAACCGACCTCTTACTATACATCAATATTTTATCACCAGCTTATTTCGTAGTTGCAGTAATACTTGTGTTTGAGTTTCCGCAAGAATTTGAGCTTTGGTAAATTCCAAATTAACTCTTCTTCTCAAATGAGAGGTTATTTGGACGGCTGTCGAGTAAAGTATTATGCACAAACATAAATTTAACTTTATTTGGTTGAAAAAAAAGTATTAGATTATTTCAAATGTTTTGTTGATTTTTACTTATAAACTAGGATCTATTGCTGAAATACCATATTTTGAACATTATTTTTTGTGTCGAGATAAACCAAAACTCGTCTTTTGGAAGCAGTCCTTTTATGTGTCCCAATGCTTTTGCAAATATTTAATTTACGTTAATTTAAAGATCAGTTTATATATTAAAAATTCAGTTTTAACGATTGAATATTTGACTAACATAAACTATTTTGGATCAAACTTTTAAAATCAAAAGAAAATAATAACAATAATGCCGTTTTATTATAAGTGAATATATTATATAATATAATATTATATGCAACACGGTTTTACTTCTTATTTCTTTGTTTTAAGAAAAAACGTTTGTTTAAAAAAACGCATTTGGGGTGTGCTAAAGTTTTGGGCCATACAGAATGTATTTCAGTTGGCCGTCAATTATTTGCTCCGAATTGAATCAAAGAATTATAGCGAATATCATTTAAATATTTTAAAAAATGTTTAGTGTTTTGTAATAAAAACTAACTCAAGAATATCATTAGCGTCCAGAACATTACGGATGTACTTATGTATATAAAATCGACTGAATGTTTCTTCACTTTACTGTTTAGTGCAACATATTTTGTGAAGTTTTCAGTAGAAGTATAACACGGAGATTTTCTATTTAAAGTCCATTTAATAAAAACAAGATATTTGTAAAGAAAAAAAAAAATATATATTAGGAGTATTCACACCAGCTTTGTTAATTCATTAGTCGTTATTCGGTAGCTTTTTATGTACATTTTCTTTTTGCAAAATTAACAGATTATCTTTCTATCGATTAACGAAGTACTCAAGCTTGATAATTTTTTCTTTACTTGGTAACATCAAATCAGCTGTTTGTTTTGCGTTGTAGCCTTAAAGTTCATTTGATTCATTGCGAAAAAATACATTTGCTGCTCGTATCAACATGGTGATAAAATTCAAGTTATTAAGTTTATGGGGCAGATTTTATTAGAGTTTTGCACTACTCTTCCGCCCATTCCTGTAATTTCAAAGTTGGCTTGTTTTGTTGGCAGTTGTAGTCTATTTTGTGCCCTAGACGCTATGAAAGATCGTTGTGATCCTTGGTCCTAAGTTTAAACAGTTCTCCTCGGTGTTCGATGGAGACGACTGCTGTAGGTAGTAGTACTCTACTTTGATTTTCGCTGTGTAGCGTTTGGGTTTTTATTGCCTTTGAGCAGCATGGTGCTTCTTGGCAATTTTCGGGATTTCGCACTTCAGGATTTGCTGTTGCAACTAAACCCGTGGCTCTTTTCACATTTGCGCTGTTTGGGGGTGAACTGGAAAAAGTATTTAAATGAAGCATAGAATGATGTCGTTTATGACAATAAACCCAATTGAACTTGCTTTCGCAATCTTTGAGAGAATGCGCATGTGACATACAGTTTGTAAAAAGTCTTTTTGTTCTTACATAATTGTTTCGATCGGTAATATTCATTTTTTTGAATTCCTCGTAAGATTTGAGCTTATGCCCCCCTGTACACAGTTCGCATGACGTTTGTTTGTACTGTTCGGATGTGAACGTTTGATTTCTGAAGAAGCTTCTATTTAAATTGTTGTTGCTACTGGCTTGGGGTCTGTGGAAGCTTCTATTTAGGTCGTGTTGAACAGTTTTCGTTGTCACCATTTTTTTATCTACCCTTTCTGCGATTTCGAACTGGGTAGATAGGAAATCTTTCATTTGTTGCCACGTGCTGCATTTTCTTCGTGATGAGAGCGATTGCTCCAATAGAAGTAATGATTTTTCTGGTAATGCGGCAGTGCATATGTTTACCAGTATAGGGTCCCAGCTGTCTGTGGGAATATTTTGTGTCGATAAAACCGACAAACAATTTGAAACAGTGGATTGAAGTTTGATAAATTCTTCACTTGTTTCTTTTTGAATTTTTGGCAAGTTCATTAATATCGATATTGGCTTATCGACCAATATTCTTTCGTTTTCGAATCTTGATTTAAGAGATTCCCAAGCCAAATTGAAATTATCGTCATTTAGTGCGAATTGTTTTACTATTACGCCTGCTTGACCTTTTGTTTTGTATCGGAGGTGATACAATTTTTGTGCATTTGGTAACTTTGGATGGTTTATGTAAATGACAGTAAACATGTCTCGGAAGGACGGCCATTGTTCATAACCACCATGAAAAATTTCTGTGTCATATGCAGGCACCTTGAGATGGATGCCTGAACTTGCCTCTTGGCATTGAATTTGTGGCAGCTCTACTCTTGGCTGTGGAGTAGGTGCAATTGCTTTGATTAATTTTAATTGGTCAGAAATCATTGCTTTTGTTTCTTCGAACTGGTCTAAGCAGTTTTCGTATTTGGCGTAAGCCGAATATTTGAAATTTTCCGGTAGATCTGAGTCGTCAGATTCTACGATTGCGTCATATGCAGTTTGGAGACGTTTCCAAAAATTGTCAAGATTGTCTTTTTTGATTTCTAATACCGATTCAGAATTGTCTTGAATCGGCAAAGATGAAAATCGACTTTATGTGCATATGTAATATGCTTAAATATTTTGTTTGCAATCCTGCTTGCTTGTGTTTTAACAAGAACAAGAGGTATTGCCAGAAAAGTGCCGATATGGACTTTGAATATATGTACAACTGTGTGTGTTCTAGTTATGTGCTATTCCCACCAAGTATAAGTTTGTCTTTGTTTTTTCGTTTATTAAACCGATTGTTCTTGTGCCCTTGTTTTTTGTTGTAATAAATTTTATTTCTGTCTAAAAATTTAATAATTGCTTCTTATGTACCGCAACGCTTAGTGTTCGGAAATTTTGTTATTATTAGGTTTAAGGTCTTTTATTGTTAGCAATAAATTTAACTATTTTTAAATATTGTACCTAATGCATGTAGAGTATACAGGCATAGGCAAATTTAAAGCCGTGTGTATGTATGTATATGCTTGTTAGGTTGGCTATAGGAATGACGCGGGAAAAGAAAATAAATAATGTGCAGGTACGCACTTTTGAGTTCGTATCGTTCTTGTAAATATCTAAAAAATTATTCGCTTCGTAACTTGGTTAGTTACGTATGTGTAAACGTATATAAAATGTAATATATATAGTATGTAGATTTGTATGAACTTGGCAAGGAACCGTGTATTTTTTTTTTCGTTTGAATTTTATTTATTTTTCCAATTTGCCTTGCTTACTTATTTTGCGCAATCCTGCTTATGATTTATTAAGCATAAGGGGTATTGCCGGAAAAAGTGGTCAAGTATGTACTTGAAAAAAATTTTTTTTTTTGTTTTTTGTGTTTATTAAATTTGTATATTTGGATACACAAAGGTAAGCATGTATAGGCTTTGGTTTCTTATAAATACATATGTTTTATACATATATATATATATATGGATGTATATAATGCACCAAACTGTATTTGGTTTTCTCGAAATTAACCGTACGTTAAAACAGTTTGGCCATAACCGCTATATTTAAATATAACCCGATTTTATTACTTTCAACATACATATATGCCAATAAATTATAAATAAGTAAAAGGAATCGAGACGACTGACTTTGTACCGCCTCAAGGGTATTTGGGGGTTTTAGATGTGTGTATACGTGTGGGTGTGTCAATGCTGAAAAATCCGTTCCTTCTTTCTACTGTCCGAGCTTACTTTTGTTGTCCTTTTGTCCCGTAGGTATGTTCCTTAGTTTGTTGTATAAGATTTTTGTGTTTTATTTTTGATTTCGCGCCCGGTTCTATTTAATTATGTTGATATGTATTATATATTGTGTTTAGTAATCGCGCCCGTTTATTTGGTGTTATTGTTCACAGGTTTCGCGCCCGGGTTTTATATGTTTTATGTTTGTTCACAGACAGTATGTGAAAGGTTTGTTGCACTTTTTTATGTATTTTATTATTATATATAATATATATTTTTTTGTGTATTTATATATTATCTTGATATCTATTTTTCCGCACTTTTTGTATATATGTATATATTTTTATATCCGGCACTTTTTTTTTTTTTTATATACAAATGTATATTCATTTCCACCGCACTTGCTTGTTTGTTTCACTGTACACTTTTGACTTTTTTTTTGTTTTAGGTATATGTATTTTATATATAAGTATTCGATCTACGCACTTTTGTTCTTTATTTTATTCAATTTTTTTTTTTCCTAGTAGTGCCTTTCCGTTAGGCTTGAAGGACCAATGAATAATTATGCTACACTGTTAGCACTCACCAAAGACATTTTATTTCCTTTTTATTCACAAAACGCCCTTTTAAGGTTTAAATTAAAATTTTTTATTATTTTTATTTTTTTTTTATTAAATGTTATTTTTCACAACCTTTGTACTAAAAGGTAATACAACGATTTTAAAGAGGTCGGTAGCAGAGATAGCGATTTCACGGTGACGTTGCGCAAAAAAAAAGCCTTGTGGTCGCTCGTCGTCCCCTTTTTACCTCCTTCGGTATGGTGTGTAGTGTGTCTTCATGTGTGGGGTGATCGTGCTGGTAGGGTTGGTGTGGAATCTGTGTGGGATGATGTGTTGAGTGACTCATTTAAGCAGATTTGTTTGGTATTAACATAGCTGTTTTTTTATCCGTATTAAATTTTAAAACAAATCTTTTGTTGTGTCTTTTTTATACGTACCGTATGAACCTTAACTTAAATTATATGAACCGATTGCCCGTAATAAACAATTAAACAGCTTGGTCCTAGTCTTGTTAACTTCTGAAACGATTTGATGAAAAATTATTATTGCTCCTTTAGTTAAAGGGCAACTGTAGTAATACATAGGCAACATTAGCCCAAAACAGGGAAAAATAGCAAATGGGAAAAGAGGCCCATACGCAGCAGTGAGTGGCAATAGGTTAATAATAATGATAAAGTTGAAAGGTACATAACTATGTCGATAAAAAATATATTAATTACTGTGAAATTCCTTATGAAGACATACTTATGTACATTGCATACTTACTAACATAAAAACACTCATCAACTTTCGTATAGGTCCAATAGACTGACGTGAATATTATAGGTAGATATAATTTCAACAATATCACGTATTTTGCTGAATTTCTGTATAGAACCAGAATATTAATATTGAAACATTTAAAGAAAACCGTTTCTAAACTTTTGCGGCCTGAATAAATTTTCTTTACAGCCTTTAATCTATAAAGCTAGCAATTCTATGCTTTGCTTATATTATAATGCCCCGTTTATTTCTGTTGCTTGTATCCGTCCTATGTATCCTCAATAAAATTTGATGTCCTGATGTTCGGGAAATCATAAAATTGAAGCAAATCAATTATGGGAACACAATTGCCAACGAAATGGATCCGGTTTTTTAAAGAAAACTTTCGCATGAACCGCAGTTCATTTAAAAAATTATGTGAAATCCTCCGGCGTCTACAAAAAATTAATGCGAGCTACAAAAAAGCTATTCCGCTCGAGAAATGAGTGGCTATAGCAATATTTTCTTTATGCTCATCTGCGGAATATCGGTAATATGTTCAGAGTTGGTAAATCTACGGTTTGCTGGAATTTTGTACCGAAATCTGCAACCATCCTGCTTCAAAATGCTGCCACTAAATAGAGAAAGCATAACAGAATTGGTGACTGTTTTCGAGGTACTTGGATTCCCACAATGCTTAGGAGCAATTGGTAAATATTAATAATTGTTTACAGACGGATGCCACATTGAGGAACAAATGTTGAACACGCAGCCGTTTCCACCTAAATTTCCATCGGTTCGGAGTTCGTAGAACCTTTTCAAAAATGTATATATATATGTAAATATAAATAATATATTCAATACAAAACACATGTCTCCTATTTTGAAAGCTTTCCTGCACTAAGCCCTCGGTGTTGTAGCTTTTATATGGCGACAGTATTGCGCTAATTTTTTTAAACAAAGGCCACTGCGAGGGGGAACCGCTAGTTGAACCGACTGCTGTTTTCGCCTTCCTATAATATAACGCATTAATATTTACTCAATATTGTTTAGTATTTATTTTTACTCAATTTTGTTTACCTAAATCTTTGCGACAGATTGTGCATCTTGGTTTTGACTTCTGCCGCCGTGAAGGTGACCCCTTGCTGCTGCAGTTTTACTGCCATTTCCTCTAATATGGTGGCTATTCTTTCTTGGCCCTCGAAGCGCGCCAACTTTTGCTTCCCACAACTCAATTAGTAGGGTTTCTCCCCTCTCACTCCACGAATCTCGTTTTTTATATATTTTTTCTCCATTTGAACACAGTGGAATGTAAACAAATTGTCAAGTGACATTTACGGCTGGCAAAATATGTCTTCTAATAATATCGATTAAACTAGAGCACACACCGATTATAATGAGGGGAATGAAAGTTTTCAAGGGATTTTCAGCGAAAACTGTGTTTTCGTTTGACAGATTTTGTATGGATGAAAACACAAGTTTTCGAGCGAAAATCTCTTTTTTCTATGAAAACACAAATTTTGTGTCGATGCGAACATAGTATAAGCAGAGAACTTAAAACAACGAGAAGGTGCAAATTGAATTTTGTAGAATGCTCAATTGGTTGGTTGTTTTAGTTCTCTGGTTGACTTGCAGAGTTCATATTTACTTAGGCATGTATATGAAGAGAAAATTGGCGTCAAACACTTTTGCACCGCTCTGCGTATGCGCAACAATTTTTCGCTTGAAGTTAAAACTACACAGTCGATTATATATTTTAGTTATAAACATCTGTATGTGTAAAGCTTTTGTGCGTACATTAAAGTTATGACTAGAAATGCGTGTAAGTGCACTTTTACACAGGGACTCAAAAGAGTCTCATTTTTTTCAAATTTTCTTTTGGTGTCGCTCTGTGCATTCACACGGTCAAAAAGAGTCCAGCAATATTTGTGCCGTTCGACTGCGCAACACTGCGTGCTGCGTATTTCATTTGTATGTTGAGATGATGGTCACACATTTTGGTTGCAATAAATTACCATGAATATGGTAGAATTAGGGAATTCCCTAATCCACAAAAATGTATTGAATATCCGCTACTAATATTTTCAAGGCCAAACTTATAATAGGAATTTCCTAATCTTTAAGTATTAAAAACTCATAATTTCTTTACTCCGTCTTAAAAATTCATAATTTCTTTACTCCATAATCTGTATCTTAATTTTCTCCTTATTTACAATTTGTCATAATATTTCTTTTATTCTATGCATACATATTTGCATATTACATACAAAAATAGATAACAGAATTCAAATTTGCGATCGAATTCATTTGAAACCGAGCGCTCTTGCAACCATTCAAAGAATTTGAAAGTGAAAAGGAATGCTGAAAAGGGTAGCAGCGAGCTGTTACGAACAAGAACACAAAGCGTGCCACCCGAACACGAGTGGCACGGTCCCTTCGTCTTTCCTCGTCGTCCCTTCGCCCACAATAAACTGGTTTGAGACTCAAAAGAGTCCCAATGTAAAAGTGCACTTACTGTATATAATTGTATATACATATGTATATAGAATTTACACTACACATCTTCTTCCAATGCTCTTGGCGCTGCGTAAATTCCGTGACCTATTTTCAATGTCTTTAAATTGGAGTTCAAAGACCTTCGGTATGAAATTTTGTCTGAGAGTATTGCACGGTGGTGGATACATTCCTATTTATATATTTATGTACATATATGAATACGCTTATTACTCACCAGTACGATTGATTAGCGAGAAAATAGTGAGTACATTATCAACACTGGTTACTTGCCAGATTACCGGCAATGCTGTTCGCTCATGAATTTAGTACGCTGACACTACTCACTGTCTCAATCTTATTACCTATCTCACTACTAAGAATTACTACGGTGCAACTATATACATATAATTAACAAGTAAGGAAGGGCTAAGTTCGGATGTAACCGAATATTTTATACTCTCGCAAAGTCAAGTGGTATACTCGTTTGAGATTTCTTTGTGGATTGACCGATATTTTCGGTAGAAGGTCAACTATAAGCACTGGGGTCCACGTATTCAGTACCTAGGGGCTTGAACAGTTTTGGTTTAGTTTAGATAATTTTTGGTCACAAGGTCGCATACTTTAAACGTATTATTCACGCAAAGTTTTACGCCGATATATAATCATTGATTTGCATACGGGAAAGTGAAAAAATTCAGATGGAATTTAAAATGATGTTATATGGGAAACAGGTGTGGTTGTAATCCGATTTCGCCCATTTTCGTATTATAACATAGAAATATGAGAATATTATATACCGAATTTGGTTGCAATTAGTTAAGCAGATCCCAAGGTATGGGTTTTCACCTAAAAGCCGGCGGTGCCACGCCCACTATCTAATTTTGAACGTGCTTCCTATAAAATCATCATATACCATCCCATAGATAAAATTTAATGTCTCTAGCTTGTTTAGTGCTTTATTTATCGCGCTTTTAGTAGTTTTTAACAGTACCGTTATATGGGGAGTGGGCGGGGTTGTCAGTCGATTTCACCCATTTTCACACCGTCGATAGAGATGCTAAAAACATTTGTTCCTAGTGAACTTGGTTATTATAGGTTAAGTGGTATAGGAGATATGCACATTAAACTTATTAGGGGGCGGGACCACGCCCACCAAAAAAAAATTGTAACCGCAATTATTCTAGATTCTCTTTTTTCCCGTTCTCTCTCATGATCTACTAGTCCGATTGTCTTTTGAGATCTCTATTTACATTTAGAATGTAAAATCACTAGTGAATAGAAACTTATTTGTACCAGCCGTACTGGCGGGATGTACAATAGTTTGGGAAAATAATCTTCCTTCATGTAAAATCCTTTCCTTCACAACTTCTTGTGAGTTTTTTCTATGATAAAATTTGAGTTTTATATTATTTGCCTTTGCATTATCGAAACACTGTTATATTTCTAGTTTGAGACTTAACATATCCAACAAGATAAATACAAAAATTCTTGCTGTATGTTGACGTCGTTTTCACTCACACTTCATTAGTCGAAACCGCCTATGTCCAATCACAGTAGCATATACCTGTCATACAAACTGAATGATGAAAATGAAGCTCTTTTTATTTGACGTGATATCTTCGCGAAATTTGGCCTGGATTATTGTCCAAGGCTTTATTCAAATCAGAACTACTATAGCCCATAGCTCTCATACAATCTGAATGATCAAAATCAAGTTCTTGTATGGAATCTTTTGTATTTGTAAAGGGTATTATGCCTTCGATGTAACCGAAGTTAACGTTTTTTCTTATTTTCTAATATCTTGAGCAATTTTTGGTTCGTAAAGTATATACATTAAAGAGTATTCAACGTACAGATTAAAAGGTGACGTTTTTCGAATATCTTAAGCGATTTTTGGTTCGTAAAATGTAGAAACGAAAAGGTACTCATATACATTAGAGTGGCTCGAACTTTTTCAATAAAATCGCATATGCGGGAAACATTTAACAGATCATTCAGAACAACTTGGCCCGAGAGGATATGGATCTAAAACCGATTTCGAGCCAGCGATTTTTAAGGCGAAGTTTATTTTTTAGGAATTAAAAAACTTCTTCGTCAGTTTTTGAGATATCGAAATGAAATTTAATACATAAGTAGGTGCATTTCGATATTCTATTAATCATTTGTCGGAATCGGCTAGATCGGAAAACTATATCACATATGTCCCATACAACGATTATTCGGATTTTTTTTATTTTCCGGTTTTTTATAAAAACCTAAGAGCACGTAATTTTTCAAAATTGTTCTCTAATTCATACTCAACAGGCGTTCGCGCACTTGGAAATCTAACTCAAAAGTATAATACTTAATAATTGTAATAAAAGAAGCATTTCCTCATGATTTAGTTTCTATTTGTACAACATTTTTGAGTAATCGGTTGTATGGAAGATATATGTATGTATGCACATACATATGTATATAGGGCAATAAACTAAAAGTTACTTTTCTTGAGAATCAATTTTAAATCAAAATATTCAGGCGGAAATTAATTTTGTAACTAGTATCAGTGGAAACAAATATATAGCCTGTTCAAATATCTTTGAACATGCTTATTTTTAGCATCGACAATGCCAAGGCAGTGAAAGACACTTATACATAAAAAACACATAAAATGCATTAACATGCAATACACATGAAATACGCATGCAATATGTATGTTTAAGATAAGATCATGCACATGTTTATATGTACACATTGTACCCAATTGGTTCTAAAAATACATTTAGGCAATTGCTTGTGTGCATCGGAAACAACCCTTATCACGTAACATAAACAATGAGTAATATACATATTCACATACACATATACACATATATTTAGCTAGTTAAGATAGTTTTAAAAATTGTATATAAAGCCTTTAAAAATTAAATAAAAATCAGAATGCATTTATTCTCACTAAATGTAAGACTATCATTGCCCCCCACCAGTGGTAAGGAATTTTAGCATTCACATACAGTTTAACATTGGTCCTTCGAGTAAAAATAAAGAGCTCAGCCAAAGTAATAAGCCCTGCTATTTATAAAAATACAGGCAAATTAAAAAAAAAAAAGGGAATAAATCCTTATTAAAAAAAATTGTAAGACGGTTGTATATTCCCGCATATTAAATATTAGTAAGAAACTAAACGCTGTGTCATCATAAACTGTCATCCAAAGAAATACTCAACGGCTGTGAATCGAGGCACAGCAAGGTCAACAAGGCGACCAAATCAATATACCTCCAACGATTTCTTTGGAGAATATAAAACAGTTATACACAAAAATACATACAAATACAAGAAGTGTTGTAATAAAAAAAAAATCCAACATGGAATTAATAGAAAAAAAGTTCTTGAAGCCCAAGCGGATTTATCTGAAAAAGTGTTGCACACATACAACACTATTTCACTAAAGCCATTGAGGAAATATAACGTTGAAGATATCATCAAAACTCTTGGAAAATACCAAAAAAAATTCGATGCGAATCACGAAAAACTAATGGCAGATGGCATTGGAGAAGAAGACTACTTCATAAAAGATGTCTATAACAATACAGTAATCAAAATTGAGGAAATAGTCAAGGCAATTAACACGAGTAGTCTAGAAGATAAATCCTTAATTGAAAAAGATAAAACCAATCAAGAAGTTCATGTTCAACCCCACGGCATAGATCAAAAAACTTCCATTTTCATGAAGAAAATTGAAAATTGAAATTCTCAGAAGAATAATGGATGATCTAAGTATGGAAGAACAGATCAACAATAATCAGAAAAAGCATATGGAAACTGTCTTTCTGGACATTCAAAATTGTCACAGTAAATCAGACTTCAATAATGCAGAAGTTGAGGACATATACGAAGAGATAATTCGAGAATATTTCCAGGAGCTTGACAACTGTGAAGAAAGACTACAAAAAGAAGAGCCCAAAATTAATTACCGCTCTAATTTGGAATTAGAAAAATTAAAAATCCCATTATTATGTTCCAAGATATGGTACATAATAACGAGCAGCTATCAAGCGCAGAAAAAATGCTACGTCTTCGTCTTTGCTTAAAAGGCGAAGCTGCGCGATTAATACAGCACCTGCAAGTATCGACAAAAAATTATGAAGCAGCATGGAGTCTACTAAAGCAAAGGTATGACAACAAAAAAATTCTGTTCACAACACAGTGGGACAGAATATTGGATCAACCAAATGTAAATAGCAACAATTCGGAAAGTGTAAGGCTATTATTAGATACTACAAATGAGTGTCTTAACGCTATCGATTCACTAGGAATAAGCACTGAAGATGCTGATCCATTCATTGCACGTATAATTGTCCGTAAATTAGACAAAGAAGGTCTGAAATTATACGACAGCCGATTAAACAGATGTGTATCTACTGTAAAATGTTAGGTCACACAACAATACAGGAGATTCAAAAATATATTCATTGATGACAGGCGTAAATATGTAAAGGATAACAAAGTCTGCTACAAGTGCCTAAATCATTATTGGGGAGAAATTTGCAAAAGGAACATCACGTGCAATAGATGTTATAAAAATCATCATAAAATATTACATTTCGATTTCGAAGAGAAAAATAAAGCTATGTCCACAAAAAATAGTTCAAAAGGCATTATTCTAGCTACTGCTGAAATAAGAGCAAAGACAGCAGGTGGAGACTATATATTACTACGGGCACTCATAGATCAAGGATCGCAAATAACCACAAAATCCGAAGAAGCAGCGCAGATATTAAAGCTGCCGAGGATTAAAAAAAATACAAACCTCTATGGTTTAAGTGATGCTGTAGTAGGCGAATCAAAATCTACAATTCAAGTAGAAATTAAACCAAGATTTCTAAGCACACATACCGAAAAATAAATGCCGTAGTTTTACCAACGCTAACCAGCAGAGAATCGCGCAGGCAAGCAGTAGCGCGTCTAATTTCTATGGAGAACAAATTCAAAACTAATCTTAAATTAAAAGAAGAATATCATAAATTCATCAGAGAATATATAGACCTTGGTCATATGACAAAAGCAGATGATAAAGAAAAAGGCCAATATCATTTACCCCATCAAGCTGTTATCCATTAAAAAAATAATTTAACAACAAAACTTAGAGTGGTATTTGATGCATCAGCAAAAACGTCCAATGGTAGAAGTCTAAATGACATTATGTGTACAGGACCCAAACTACAAAGAGACATATTCGATATCATACTCAAATGGAGGCTATGGCAAGTTGTTATCACCGCTGACGTAGAGAAAATGTTCAGACAAATTAAAATATCAAAAAAAAGATCAGCCAAATCACAGAATCTTATGGCGTGAAAATCAAAAAGAAAAAATAGAGCTAACAACAGTGACGTACGGAACTGCATCAGCACCATATCTAGCTGTGCGTACATTAATTGAAATAGCAATTAAGTGTCCAATTGAAAAATTGCAAACAATAATAAAAGAAGACTTCTACATGGATGACCTTATGACAGGTGCAGATTCAGTAGAAGAATGTGAATACATCCAACGAAACATCAGCAAACACCTTGAAGAATTTGGATTTCATCTTAGGAAGTGGTTATCAAATCACAACAGCATCACTAATAACATTTCTAACAATGGAGACAATGAAATCATACAAATAAAGGAAAATGAAGCTGTAAAAACACTTGGACTGCATTGGGACCCACAAAAAGATCAATTCAAGATAAATTTTAAAAACTCAAAAAGTGTCACAAAAAGGAGTGTTCTTTCTCAACTTGCACAAATATTTGACCCACTGGGTTGGCTTTCACCAATAATTATAGTTGCAATGTTATATATTCAAAAACTTTGGTCTCTGCAATCCAACTGCGATAACCAACTCACAGAAGATCTACAGAAGGAATGGATGCACTTCATTGAAAAATTGTGTTTAATAGAAAACGTCCGAATTCCAAGATGGATAGGAACTTGTAGGGATTCTCAGATTCAAATACATGGGTTCTGTGATGCTTCAAAAAGGGCTTATGCAGCAGCAATATACATAAAAAAAGGTAACAGTGTTCAACTTTTAACAGCAAAAACAAAAGTAAACCCGCTAAAAAATCGGAAAACAATTCCGAAATTAGAACTCTGCGCAGCACACTTATTAGCTAAATTGATCAGTAAAGTGACAAAAACCATTACTATTAATCATACAATCTATGCATGGAGTGATTCTACTATAACCTTGGGTTGGATTGAAAATTCAAAGAGCAAGGACAAATTTATACGAAATCGTGTTGGAGATATCAAACAACTTACTTCTCAAGTAAAATGGAAACATGTAAGCTTTAAAGACAACCCAGCAGATATCGCATCAAGAGGAAATTCCGCAGACAAAATACTGAATGTAGATATTTGGTGGTATGGTCCAAAATGGCTTCAATTATCTGAAAATCAATGGCCAACAGTCAAAACAAACGACGCAGCAAGAACATTGTTAACGACAAATAATGGAACATCGGAATTTATGGAGAATTTAATTAACCGATATTCTAATTGGTTGAAGCTACAAAGAGTTGTAGCGTATATACTACGATTTGGGAAAAAACAAAGAAATCATCAAACGATAAATTTCTCTGCAGAAGAACTTCAATCAGCAAGAAACGTAATCATTAGAGAAACTCAAAAGCAGCTATTCAAAGACGAAAGAAATAAATTAGTGAATGACAAACACATAAGCAATGCAAGTCAAATCATCAACCTCAATCCATTTTTAGATAAAAATGGCATTATGAGAGTTGGAGGAAGACTAACAAACGCAGAGTTATCGTATTGCAAAAAGCATCCTGTAATTCTAAGCAAATCCTATTTGAGTTCGCTAATAATCAAAGATGCTCATCATTCCACTCTACATGGTGCAAACAGATTAACAGAAGCAGTAATAAGGAGACAATATTGGATTATAGGATTAAAAAATGCAATCAAAAGTTGTATACGGAAATGTTGCAAGTGCATACGATACAACCAAGTCACAGCAACACAAATGATGGGCGACTTACCAGACTTCAGAGTATCACCATCAAGTCCTTTTACCTACACCGGGGTTGACTATGCTGGGTCGTTCCAGATGCGATGTTCCAAAGGCCGCGGACAAAAAACATTCAAAGGATATGTTGCAGTTATTGTATGTCTTTCAACAAAAGCAATACATCTAGAAGCTGTAAGTGATTTGTCAACAGAAGCCTTTTTAGCAGCGTTAGGACGATATTTTGCCAGAAGAAGAAAAAGTCTTCACATTTACTCTGACAACGGAACAAATTTTGTGGGAGCCAATAGATGGATTGATAAAGAATTTAAAGATGCCGTTAAAAAAAACAACGAAGTATCATCTATTTTGGCTAATGAACAAATAACTTTTAATTTTTCGCCCCTGGCAGGCCCACATTTGGAGGAAAAAATTCATCGTGATTTTTGGAATCGGTGAAAAAATGAATATTTGCACACACTCCAACAAAGAAATAAATGGAAAATTCTAACAAATAATATAAAAGAAGGAGATGTTGTAATTATAAAAGATGAAAATACACAGCCTACCAGGTGGCCTCTTGGAAAAGTCATAAAAACACATCCAGGAAGTGATGGTCGTGTTTGAGTGACAGCCAATAACGAAGAGAGTAAAGATGTAAAAACTTCAACAACCACAATCCAGCCTAAAAAGAAGCAACATATAAATAGATTTGGATTTTTAATCTTCGCGATCCTTTGCATGACAACAAATACTCTCGGTATGAACATACATTATTCCCAACAAAGAAGATCAAAGAAAGCTACGGGAAGACATTGCGAAGATCACCAACGACGAACTAAATTTAAGGGAATTAAATTTAAGAAATCATAGCGGACACCTCTCTTTAGTGTTAATAATAATTACAATATTATGCCTTTTAATAGTATATTGCCGTTATAAATGTAAAGCGAATCATGCTGACAGAATCATTGTAAATATTCCTAATCACTAGTAGATTATTCATAACAAACACATACAGTCCACTAAATTTAAATAGTTAATTTCCTTCCCTCGGCAATATGTTCAAATATCTTTGAACATGCTTATTTTTGGCATCGACAATGCCAAGGCAGTGAAAGACACTTATACATAAAAAACACATAAAATGCATTAACATGCAATACACATGAAATACGCATGCAATATGTATGTTTAAGATAAGATCATGCACATGTTTATATGTACACATTGTACCCAATTGGTTCTAAAAATACATTTAGGCAATTGCTTGTGTGCATCGAAAACAACCCTTATCACGTAACATAAACAATGAGTAATATACATATTCACATACACACATACACATATATTTAGCTAATTAAGATAGTTTTAAAAATTGTATATAAAGCCTTCAAAAATTAAATAAAAATCAGAATGCATTTATTCTCACTGAATGTAAGACTATCATTGCCCCCCACCATTGGTAAGTACATACAGTATAACATTGCCTAAATAGTTTATCTGGTTTATAAGGTTTGGTCCATGCTTTGAAAATACCCACTCAGACTCATCTCTAACAAAATACCTTTTTTATAAATTTTTCTGTAACAAGATCACATGCTATTTTCGTATACATGTACATAAGTTTATAAAAGGTTGCATTATCGACAGGCATGTAACAGGTTTTTTGTAGGCAAGGGGACGACAAAAAAAGGCAAAGGAACTGTGTCGCTCGAGTGGCACGCTTTGTGTTCTTGTTCATAAGAAATTGTTGCCACGCAATTAGGCATTATTTTCCATTTTCAAACTCTTTTTATACTCTCGCAACCTGTTGCTACAGAGTATAATAGTTTTGTTCATAAATCAAGCACTAAACACGCCAGAGACATTAAATTTTATCTCTGGGATGGTATGAGATGACTTTATAGGAACCGCGTTCAAAATTAGACAGTGGGCGTGGCACAGCCCACTTTTAGGTGAAAACCCATATCTTGGGATCTGCTTAACCGATTTCAACCAAATTCGGTATATATTCTCATATTTCTCTGTTATACAGCGAAAATGGGCGAAATCAGATTACAACCACACCTTTCTCCCATACAACACCATTTTAAATTCCATCTGCTTCTTTCGCTTTCCAGTAGGAAAATCAAACACCAATTAATGTATCGGAATAAAATTTTGCCCGAACCAAAACTGTTCAAGCCCCTAGCTACTGAATATGTGGACCCCAGTACCTATAGTTGACTTTTTACAAAACTCTCGATAATAGTATGATTTTGTGTCAAAAATGGGTTCAATCGGATCAATACTTCCTCTATTATAAAATTTTGACAACACCTGAAGTAATTTCCCGGACTTTGATTCTTGCAAGTTGCGAGAGTATAAAATGTTTG